>NC_142875.1:55931153-56556730 GCF_051225735.1 Oryctolagus cuniculus
TAAAAGACACCGATTGGCTGATTGGGTTAAGGAACAAAACCCATCTATTTGCTGCTTACAAGAAACTCATCTTTCCAACAAAGATCCATACAGACTGAAAGTGAAAGGCTGGAAAAAGATATACCATGCCAACAGAAATGAAAAAAGAGCAGGCGTAGCCATCTTAATATCAGACAACATAAACTTTACCACAAAAACCATTAAGAGAGACAAAGAGGGACACTACATAATGATTAAGGGATCAATTCAACAGGAAGATATAACAATTATCAATGTATATGTACCTAGCTACAGGGCACCGGTTTATCTAAAAGATTTGTTAAGGAACTTAAAGGGAGACTTAGACCCCAATACAATAGTACGGGGGGACTTCAATACTCCACTCTCAGAAATAGACAGATCCACAGGACAGAAGATCAACAAGGAGCCAGTAGATTTAAACAACGCTATAGCCCAAATGGATCTAATAGATACCTACAGAACTTTTCATCCTACACATAAAGCATTTACATTCTTCTCAGCAGTACATGGAACCTTCTCTAGGATTGACCACATACTAGGCCATAAAGCAGTTAGCAAATTCAAAAGAATTAGAATCATATCATGCAGCTTCTCAGACCATAAAGGAATGAAGTTGAAAATTAGCAACTCAGGAATCCCTAGAGCATATGAAAACACATGGAGATTGAACAACATGCTCCTGAATGAACAATGGGTCATCGAAGAAATCAAAAGAGAAATCAAAAACTTTCTGGAAGTAAATGAGGATAATAGCACAACATACCAAAACTTAAGGGACGCAGCAAAAGCAGTGTTAAGAGGAAAGTTTATATCAATAGGTGCCTACATCAAGAAATTGGAAAGGCACCAAATAGATGAGCTTTCAATTCACCTCAAGGATCTAGAAAACCTACAGTAAACCAGACCCAAATCTAGTAGGAGAAGAGAAATGATTAAAATCAGAGAAGAAATCAACAGGATTGAATCAAGAAAAACATTACAAAAAATCAGCCAAACGAGGAGCTGGTTTTTTGAAAAAATAAACAAAATTGAAACCCCAGTGGCCCAACTAACTAAAAAAAGAAGAGAAAAGACCCAAATCAATAAAATCAGAGATGAAAAAGGAAACATAACAACAGACACCACAGAAATAAAAAGAATCATCAGAAATTACTACAAGGACTTGTATGCCAGCAAACAGGGAAACCTATCAGAAATGGATAGATTCCTGGACACATGCAACCTACCTAAATTGAACCAGGAAGACATAGAAAACCTAAACAGACCCATAACTGAGACAGAAATTGAAGCAGTAATAAAGGCCCTCCCAACAAAGAAAAGCCCAGGACCAGATGGATTCACTGCTGAATTCTATCAGACATTTAAAGAAGAACTAACTCCAATTCTTCTCAAACTATTCAGAACAATTGAAGAAGAGGGAATCCTCCCAAATTCTTTCTATGAAGCCAGCATCACCTTAATTCCTAAGCCGGAAAAAGATGCAGCACTGAAAGAGAATTACAGACCAATATCCCTGATGAACATAGACACAAAAATCCTCAATAAAATTCTCGCCAATAGAATGCAAGAACACATCAGAAAGATCATCCACCCAGACCAAGTGGGATTCATCCCTGGTATGCAGGGATGGTTTAATGTGCGCAAGACAATCAATGTGATACACCACATTAACAGACTGTAGAAGAAAAACCATATGATTATCTCAATAGATGCCGAGAAAGCATTTGATAAAATACAACACCCGTTCATGATGAAAACTCTAAGCAAACTGGGTTTGGAAGGAACATTCCTCAATACAATCAAAGCAATCTATGAAAAACCCACAGCCAACATCCTATTGAATGGGGAAAAGTTGGAAGCATTTCCACTGAGATTTGGGACCAGACAGGGATGTCCACTCTCACCACTGCTATTCAATATAGTTCTGGAGGTTCTAGCCAGGGCTATTAGGCAAGAAAAAGAAATTAAAGGGATACAAATTGGGAAGGAAGAACTCAAACTATCCCTCTTTGCAGATGACATAATTCTTTATTTAGGGGGCCCAAAGAACTCTACTAAGAGACTATTGGAACTCATAGAAGAGTTGGGCAAAGTAGCAGGGTATAAAATCAATGCACAAAAATCAACAGCCTTTGTATACACAGACAATGCCATGGCTGAGGAAGAACTTCTAAGATCAATCCCATTCACAATAGCTACAAAAACAATCAAATACCTTGGAATAAACTTAACCAAGGACGTTAAAGATCTCTACGATGAAAATTACAAAACCTTAAAGAAAGAAATAGAAGAGGATACCAAGAAATGGAAAAATCTTCCATGCTCATGGATTGGAAGAATCAATATCATCAAAATGTCCATTCTCCCAAAAGCAATTTATAAATTCAATGCAATACCAATCAAGATACCGAAGACCTTCTTCTCAGATCTGGAAAAATTGGTGCTGAAATTTATATGGAGGCACAAGAGACCTCAAATAGCTAAAGCAATCTTGTACAACAAAAACAAAGCCGGAGGCATCACAATACCAGATTTCAGGACATACTACAGGGCAGTTGTAATCAAAACAGCATGGTACTGGTACAGAAACAGAAGGATAGACCAATGGAACAGAATTGAAACACCAGAAATCAACCCAAACATCTACAACCAACTTATATTTGATCAAGGATCTAAAACCAATTCCTGGAGCAAGGACGGTCTATTCAATAAATGGTGCTGGGAAAATTGGATTTCCATGTGCAGAATCATGAAGCAAGACCCCTACCTTACGCCTTACACAAAAATCCACTCAACATGGATTAAAGACCTAAATCTATGACCTGACACCATCAAGTTACTAGAGAACATTGGAGAAACCCTTCAAGATATTGGCACAGGCAAAGAGTTTCTGGAAAAGACCCGGGAGGCACAGGCAGTCAAAGCCAAAATCAACTATTGGGATTGCATCAAATTGAGAAATTTCTGTACTGCAAAAGAAACAGTCAGGAGAGTGAAGAGGCAACCTACAGAATGGGAAAAAATATTTGCAAACTATGCAACAGATAAAGGGTTAATAACCAGAATCTACAAAGAGATCAAGAAACTCCACAAAAACAAAAACAACAACCCAATTAAGAGATGGGCCAAGGACCTCAATAGACTTTTTTCAAAAGAGGAAATCCAAATGGCCAACAGGCACATGAAAAAATGTTCAAGGTCATTAGTAATCAGGGAAATGCAAATCAAAACCACAATGAGGTTTCACCTCACCCCGGTTAGAATGGCTCCATTCAGACATCTACCAACAACAGATGCTGGCGAGGATGTGGGGAAAAAGGGACACTAACCCACTGTTGGTGGGAATGCAAACTGGTCAAGCCACTATGGAAGTCAGTCTGGAGATGCCTCAGAAACCTGAAGATAACCCTACCGTTCGACCCAGCCATCCCACTCCTTGGAATTTACCCAAAGGAATTTAAATTGGCAAACAAAAAAGAGGTCTGCACCCTAATGTTTATTGCAGCTCAATTCACAATAGCTAAGACTTGGAACCGACCTAAATGCCCATCAACGGTAGACTGGATAAAGAAATTATGGGGTATGTACTCTTTAGAATACTATACCGCAGTAAGAAACAATGAAATCCAGTCATTTGCAACAAAATGGAGGAATCTGGAACACATCATGCTGAGTGAAATAAGCCAGTCCCAAAGGGACAAATACCATATGTTCTCCCTGATCGGTGACAACTGACTGAACACCAAAAAGGAAACCTCCTGAAGTGAAACGGACACTATGGGAAACGGTGACTTGATCAGCATAGCCCTGACTGTTAATGAACAACTTAATACATTATCCCTCTTAGTAGTTTTTTTGTCTGTTCTACTTAATATGACTGGTTTAATTCTGTAATTAATACACAGTTATTCTTAAGTGTTAAAAATTAACTGAAATGTGATCCCTGTTAAACATAAGAGTGGGAATAAGAGAGGGAAGAGATGTATAATTTGGGACATGCTCAAGCTGACTTGCCCCAAATGGCAGAGTTAAAAACATAACAGGGGATTCCAATTCAATCCCATCAAGGTGGCATGTACCAATGCCATCTCACTATTCCAAGTGATCAATTTCAGTTCACAATTGATCATAATGAAAGGACTAAGAGTCAAAGGGAGCACATAAACAAGTCTAGTACCTGCTAACACTAACCAATAGAATAAATAAAGGGGAGAGTGATCCAACATGGGAAGAGAGATACTCAGCAGACTCATAGAATGGCAGATGTCCTAAATAGCACTCTGGCCTCAGAATCAGCCCTAAAGGCATTCGGATCTGGCTGAAAAGCCCATGAAAGTATTTCAGGCATGGAAAGCCAAGACACTCTGGCAAAAGATCTCTGCGAGTGAGATCCCAGTGGAAAGAACAGGTCTTCAAAGAAGGAGGTACCTTTCTCTGAAGGGAGGAGAGAACCTCCACTTTGACTATGACCTTGTCTAAACAAGATAAGAATCGGAGAACTCAGAGGGCTTCCATAGCCTTGGAAACTCATGACCGGAGCATAGGGAGACTACTGATGCCATAGACAGGAGTGTCAATTGGTAAAGTCAACAACAGGAGTCACTGTGCACTTACTCCTCATGTAGGATCTCTGTCCTTAACGTGCTGTGTATTGAGATTTAATGCTATAACGAGTACTCAAACAATATATTTCACTTTGTGTTTTTATGGGGGTGCAAACTGTTGAAATCTTTACTTAATGTATACTAAACTGATCCTCTGTAAAAAAAAAAAAAAAAAAGAAATTATCAACTCCCAACTTGACTCTCACTGGGATTAAACATGACAATAGGTCTGATCTGATTTCATCATCATTTAAAAAAAATCATCTATTATTTTTCACTTTATGTTTCTGTGTGAGAGCAAACTGTTGAAATCCTTACTTAATGTATACTAAGCTGATCTTCTGTATATTAAGATAATCGAAAATGAATCTTGATGTGAATGGAAGGGGAGAGGGAGTGGGGAAGGGGAGGGTAGTGGGTGGGAGGGACAGTATGTGGGGGAAGCCATTGTAATCCATAAGCTGTACTTTGGAAATTTATATTCATTAAATAAAAGTTAAAAAAAAAAGAATGGCTCACTTTCAGAAATCTACCAACAATAGATGCTAGAGAAGATGTGGGGAAAAAGGGACGCTAACCCACTGTTGGTGGGAATGCAAACTGGTTAAGCCACTATGGAAGTCAGTCTGGGGATTCCTCAGAAACCTGAATATAACCCTAGCATTCAACCCAGCCATCCCACTCCTTGGAATTTACCCAAAGGAAATTAAATTGGCAACAAAAAAACAGTCTGCACTTTAATGTTTATTGCAGCTCAATTCACAATAGCTAAGACCTGGCACCAACCCAAATTCCCATCAACAGTAGACCTGATAAAGAAATTATTGATCATGTACTCTATAGAATACTATACAGCAGTCATAATCAATGAAACCCGGTCATTTGCAACAAGATGGAGGAATCAGGAAAACATTATGCTAAGTGAATTAAGCCAGTGCCAAAGGGACAAATATCATGTGATCTCCCTGGGGAGTGAAACAGTGGATGGAAGACATCTCTCTCTCTCTCTCTCTCCCTCTCTCTCTCTGCCTCTGTGCAATTCTGACTTTCAAATAAATACATAAATAAATCTTCAGAAAAAAAATTTATTAAAATAATAAAAGAATTGGTTCATGTGTTTTTTACAATCAAATAAATGACAAAATGTACTCCTGACATACAGTATAATGTAGCATAACAATTTCTCATGTATGTATAATCATTTTGTACCTTGCTTTAAATAAATTTTTATTTTTAATATTAATAAATCATTAACATGTGTACATATATACACATTTGTATATTTAAGTATTAACTAGGATTATTAGTTTGCCTGTTATCTAGTGAGTTTATATGTATGTCTGTACATATTTATTAACAAATAAATTCCAAATTTCTATTATAACCGTGTTTGAATTGAAAGTAAAAATTTTGAGTGGCAATATGGATTTGAGTAAAGGATAAAATGAGAAAACCTGAATGGGGAAACCATAGCAAACATGGAAAAAATTAAGATTTGTGATTCAAACTTTTAAAAGTATCTAGTATTTTCCAGTTATAATCACCGAAAATATTGTACTGGGAAAATTTCAGTAGTATTCATTACGATTGGTTAATATTGATAATGAAACCTCGGAGGAGCATGAAGTCATAGTAGGATGAATGTGAAAGGCAGTGAAGGACATGATTGCCTTAAAAATTCTTTTTATTTGATTTGACCAATATCATGATTTAGGAAACAAAAAACATATTTCAAAAAATTAATTTCTCTTCAAGTTCCCCAGAACATGACTTTTTAGTAAACAACTCTGATAATCAGAAGAAGCTCAATAGTGGACGCAAACTCACCACTATACAAGGAAGGAGTAATACTTCATGTGTTACTAGATTTCTTAAATTTCTTCTTAATTCATGGTCCCATTTATGGGAAACATAGTTAAGATTTCATTTGCTATCCCATTAAAAACTCTATCAGTAGTGATTAAATACATTGGTTGTGTGATTTAGTATGAATTGAGGATAGCTAATATAATAAGGTTTTTGTGTGTGTGAATGGTGCAGAGAAAGAACAATATCAAAATGATTAATTTTTCAACAGACAGAATACAGTTGTGAAATAAATAATACATACAGGTTGAACAGATACATCTATAACTTAAACTCTACCTTGTTCTGTAGAAATCAGATTATGATCAAGCATAATTATTTTTACAATCCTAGTAAATGTGATTACTTGGATTATTTCTATTGCATGAATGACATTTACCATTAGGAGGACATTTATTTATGAGTGACACCTTAAAGATTTTTTATATACATAAACATTTTATTTGCAGATTGTTCTTATTTTTAAATGGAATTGAACATTGAATACCTAGTTTTGAACATTGAATTTCTAGAATTGAACATCCAGTTTGGATATTATTTATTGCCCGTGTCTGTAATCCTGAGGAACAGTGATTTTTCTACTTATTGTTGAATTTTTTCATTTAGAGGAAGGTTAAGCTTGTGATTATAAAGTATACTGAAAATATGTCTTTGTAACAATTCAAAGAAAAATACGAAAAGAAGGAAGAGGGAGGGTGGGAATGAGGAAGGGTAGGGCAGGAAGTATCATTATGCTCTTAAAATTGTTTATATGAAATAAATGAAATTATTTTATATGAGTAATTTTTAAATAAAAGAAATAGAATTGAATATGGATAACTTATAATATGTCACACAGGTTTGTTTCATTAATAAATAATTCTAAAATCTCAGTACTTATTTTAGGCTATTTATTTCCAGATTATATTACTTATAGTCATTTGAAGGTCAGCTATTGAATTTGTTTCTTCACATCTTCTGAGACTGATACTGAAGATTGATACTGAAGATTTCACAGTCAAAACTCAGACCTGGGAAATTGTAGCCTCTGCTCACTTTGGTCCAAATAACTCACATGACTGCTTGAAAATGTGAAGGAAAACTTAACTCTATCTAAATGTGACAAGGGCAGGTTTGCTTAAACCTCCAACAAGAAGGCAATACATTGTTTATATATCATATAATCAATCATATATATGTTTAAAATTTCTTCTCCCTCAAAACTGACAATTTTGTAAACAAGAATGATATTTTTGTCAACCTAAAACACATACATAGCATTCATAGTGTTTTGAAGCACTGATAATTGCAAGAGGAGTAATTATGAATTAGCAACAGGGTCTATCATTGCCTAAATCTGATATTGGTATGACTTTTCCCATCTGTCTTTTGACACTGAAAACAAAATAAAAAAGAAGAGAAAGAGAAAATTACTAGTCTGATTGTCTGGGTAAAACTGGTCATTTTTCAAAGCAATATATGTCTCTATGTTCACAATTGATTGTCATAATAATGTTCTCTCCATGTGAGAAGAAAGGAGGAAATTTGTAAGGAGACAATTTCTAAAACTCTACATCCTGTTACCAGAGTCTAGAAGCACATTCAAAGACTGAAATTGGAGGTTAATACTGGTCTCAGAAGAGAAAATACCCGTAATTGTGATTCACACTGACAACATAAAGAACATTAAAATGCCATTAACTATAACTACTCACACTCTGATAATACATTCAATCTAATTGTTATGACATTATAAAAATATTCCTAGGATTCAAATGTTCTTTGAACTATTTATAAAGTGAATATAAAAGTGTATTTGACATCAGAGAGCACATAAACTTAAGTTGAAAGCATCACCTTACTTTATGTACAGAAACTCAGCAATATATATATATATATTTATATATATGTGTGTGTGTATACATGTGTGTGTGCTTACATACGTGTAGATATATATATATAGATATGTTTATCTCTCTCTCTCTCTCTATATATATATATATATACATATTTGGATCTGTATTCAATATTCTCATGAATATCGTTGCCATCACTAATTCAGCTAGTTGAATGTGAATGAATTATGAATAAATTATTTTTGCAGAACTATAACCTAGAAAAGGAGTACAAGACGAAAAAAAAGAATAGTATACTTGTTACTCATTTGGTGGTTTTGTTTTCTTCAGCTATGATTTGACACTGTTTTTCGTTCTTTATAAATTGCCTCTTGAATGGCATTGCTATGATATCCCAAACAGAAGACTGCTGCCAAATTTGCCAAAGGCAAAATGTTGATAACTGCCAATTGAGTTTTTAATGTTTTGTTTTGTGTTAGCATTGTCAAAATCACTGACTGATTTTCTAACAAATCACACCAGTGGGGCATAGTTGCTTTGCCCTGTAAAACAATCTGCCTGAGCAAAGACCCCTGGTAAAATTTAAAGTTAAATAAATGTAAATAAGCCATTTTAATGCATAAAACTAAATGAAAAGCACAAAATGAATATTTAATTGCTTAAAACTGATTCAACTAGAGAGAATTGTTCTGTCTCTTATTCTCTCTCTGTGGATGTTTCAATTTCTTTGTGATCTTTCCAACAATTTTTGAGTGAAAGGCATATCCTGAAAAGGTACAAGATTTCTTATATTTTGTTTTAAGTACAAGTACGAAGATTAGTGCTTGCAAATAAATGAAAAAGTAAGCCATGTCTTTTATAAATTCTGTTATAAATATGAACCAGTGACATATCCCACAAATATAATTTAACTCACACTATAGCAGTTTTCATTCATATATCATGTACAGAAATTGCTAAATACACATCATCTCTGTAAAACGTGTATGTAAAAAGATTTTGAATGAACTGTTTACTTTTCAAATGTTTTTCACCATTTACACATATCACTGGAATGAATATTTAATTATAACCCAATATAAAAATAAAGTTTTGATCCTATATAAATAAAATATAAATTTTTGGATATCAAACTTATTTATTTATGTAAGATTTTTCTTTTTTCTTCTTAATCAACATGATATCCCTACACATGTATAAACAGTATTATGTCCCATCAGGGTAGACATATCTATCTCTTCAAGTATTTAACATTTCTTTGTGGTGGGGATATTCAAAGTCTTCTCTATTTTTTTTTTCCTAGAGAGATATAACATAAATGATCATTAATTATAGTGACCTTACCATGCAATAGCATACTAGAATTATTACACATATCTAACTCTAACTCAGTACTTTGTCATCAACCTTTTTCCATCTCTCCTTCCCCGGCTTTCTCATCAGCACCTATTAACTGCCATTATAAAACTCATCTTTTATGAGATTAACTTTTGTAGATTACACATAGGTGAGATCATTCAGTACTTGTCTTTCTGTACTTGCCTTATTCTAACATAATGACATTCATTCCACTGGTCTTGTGCAAATGACAGCATTTCATCCCTTCAATGGCTGAGGGGTGTAAACTATTGACATACCATGTTTCCTGATCCATTTAGCAGTCAACAGACACTTGTTTCCAAGTCTTATATATTGCAAACAGTGCTGCCCTAAATACAGGAGTGGAAATGTCTCCTCCATGGAGTAATGTCATCTTCCTTAATTACACACCTAGTAGTAGGGTTACTACATCGTGTGCTAGTTCTATTTTCAGTTGAAAAACCTCTGTAGTGTTTTCCACAATAGCTATACTATTTTGCATTCCCACCAACAATGTGCAAGTGTTCTCTTTTCCCTACATCCTCACCAGCATTTGATTCTTTTGTATTTTTGATAATAGTCTAGAGTGAGGTGATAGTTCATTATGGTTTTGGGTTGTCTGATGATTACTAATATTGAGTATTTTTTCCATGTGCCTATTGTCCATTTGTGTATCTGTCCATTTGTGTATCTTCCTTTAGCAAATATATATTTCCCCCATTCACAATTTTTTTTTGACAGGCAGAGTGGACAGTGAGAGAGAGAGACAGAGAGAAAGGTCTTCCTTTTGCCATTGGTTCACCCTCCAATGGCCACCGCGGCCAGCGCGCTGCGGCCTGCACATCATGCTGATCCAAAGCCAGGAGCCAGGTGATTCTCCTGGTCTCCCAAGCGGTGCAGGGCCCAAGGACCTGGGCCATCCTCCACTGCACTCCCTGGCCACAGCAGAGAGCTGGCCTGGAAGAGGGGCAACCGGGACAGAATCCGGCGCCCCGACCAGGACTATAACCCTGTATGCCGGTGCCGCAAGGCGGAGGATTAGCCTAGTGAGCCGCGGCGCCGGCCACCCATTCACAATTTCTAAATTATTGCTGAATTATTTAGTTTTTGTTTGGTTTTGCTATGGAATTGTTTGAGTTCCTTATACAGTCTCATTATTAACCCTTTGTCAGATGTACAATTTGTAAACATTTCTCCTATTCCGTAGGTGGTCTAGTAAGTCTGTTGTTTCCTTTGCTATGAAAATGCTTTTTAGTTTTATGAAATGCCATTTGTCTATTTTTGCTTTTGTTTCCCGTGCTTTGGGAGTCTAATTTGGAAGAACCTTGTTCAATTCAATGTCCTGAATGATCTCTCCTCTGATTCGTTTCAGAAGCATCAAATATATATATATATATATATATATATATATATTTTACAGGCAGAGTGGACAGTGAGAGAGAGAGACAGAGAGAAAGGTCTTCCTTTTGCCATTGGTTCACCCTCCAATGGCTGCCGTGACCGGTGCACAGCGCTGATCCGAAGCCAGGAGCCAGGTGCTTCTCCTGGTCTCCCATGGGGTGCAGGGCCCAAGGACTTGGGCCATCCTCCACTGCACTCCCGGGCCACAGCAGAGAGCTGGCCTGGAAGAGGGGCAACCGGGACAGAATCCGGCGCCCCGACCAGGACTATAACCCTGTATGCCGGTGCCGCAAGGCGGAGGATTAGCCTAGTGAGCCGCGGCGCCGGCCACCCATTCACAATTTCTAAATTATTGCTGAATTATTTAGTTTTTGTTTGGTTTTGCTATGGAATTGTTTGAGTTCCTTATACAGTCTCATTATTAACCCTTTGTCAGATGTACAATTTGTAAACATTTCTCCTATTCCGTAGGTGGTCTAGTAAGTCTGTTGTTTCCTTTGCTATGAAAATGCTTTTTAGTTTTATGAAATGCCATTTGTCTATTTTTGCTTTTGTTTCCCGTGCTTTGGGAGTCTAATTTGGAAGAACCTTGTTCAATTCAATGTCCTGAATGATCTCTCCTCTGATTCGTTTCAGAAGCATCAAATATATATATATATATATATATATATATTTTACAGGCAGAGTGGACAGTGAGAGAGAGAGACAGAGAGAAAGGTCTTCCTTTTGCCATTGGTTCACCCTCCAATGGCTGCCGTGACCGGTGCACAGCGCTGATCCGAAGCCAGGAGCCAGGTGCTTCTCCTGGTCTCCCATGGGGTGCAGGGCCCAAGGACTTGGGCCATCCTCCACTGCACTCCCGGGCCACAGCAGAGAGCTGGCCTGGAAGAGGGGCAACCGGGACAGAATCCGGCGCCCCGACCAGGACTATAACCCTGTATGCCGGTGCCGCAAGGCGGAGGATTAGCCTAGTGAGCCGCGGCGCCGGCCAGAAGCGTCAAATATTAAGATCTTACATTTAGGTCTTCAATCAATTTCGTCTTGATATTTCTTAAAATATATTATTTATTTAATTCATTTGGAAGACAAGGAGAGAGAGAGAGAAACCCCATCTGCTAGCTTACTCCAGAGCCAAGAAAAAAACAGGGGCCAAGAATTCAATTTAGGTCTCACACGTGGGTGGAAGGGACCCGCATACTGAGTCAATCCCTGCTGCCTCCCAGGGTATGTAGTAGGAAGTTGGAATTGTGAGTGCCAGGACTCAAACCCTGGCACTTTTGTATGGAGTGTTGGCACCCCAAGTGACATCTTCAACCACTGTACCACACAAATGTCCTTAAGTTATTTCTGTATATTGTGAGAGATAGGGCTATCTAGTTTTGCTGGGGAATATCTAGCTTTCCTAGCACCATTTATTGAAAAGACTATATACTTTTTGCTGTAAGTGTTTTTAGCAACTTTGTAAAAAAAAAGTAGTTGGAGATGCTTGAGTTTATTCTTAGAGTCTCAATGTTGTGTTTTTATGCTAATGTCATGCTGTTTCAGATATTGTATGTTTTAAAATCAGGTAGTATAATGCCTCCTGCCTTGGTCTTTTTATTCAAGAATGCTTTACTTATTCAGAGTGTTTTATGGTTCTGTATAATTTTGGTAGTGCTTTTTTTCATAGTTCTGTGAAAAATGTCGCTGGTATTTTGATAGAAATTTCATTCAATCATTAAATCTCTTTGGGTAGTATACAATTTAACAATATTGAGTCTACCAGTCCATGGACATGGAAGTCTATCCATTTCTTTGTTCCTCTTTGATTTGTTTTACCAGCGATTTGCAGTTTTCATTTTAGATATCTTTTACCTCTTTCTATAAATTTATTACTAGTATGTGTTTTAGCAATTAGAAAGGGAGTTGATATCTTTTTCAGATAATTTACTATTGTTCGATAACAACACTATTAATTTTTATATGTTGACTGCGTGTCCTGCAGTTTTGCTGATTTTTTTAGTCCTAATATTTCAAAAAAAATAGGTGAGGATTTAAGATTTTGCATATGTAAAACCCTGATGTTTGCAAATAGTGACAATTGGACTTCTTCCTTTGCAACTTGAATGCTTTTTACTTCTTTCTTTTGCTCTGGCTAGGACTTGAAGTACTATAATAAATGATGGTGGAAGTGTCCGTCCTTATCTTCTTTGAAATCTTCTGTTTGTTTTTATTTTTTAATTTTTAAAATGTTTATGTAAGTTATACAAGTTTCATATATTTCATAATATAAATTTAGGAACATAGTGTTTCCCTCTCTCCTGTCCATGCTCTCACCCTTCTTCCTCCTCCTTCTCCCATTTCCAATCTTAATTTTTACTGAGATCTACTTTTAGTTTACTCAAAGATCATTTAAGGTTAATGCTACACTAAGTAAAAGAGTTCAACAAATAGTATGAAGAAGAAAAACACTGAAATACAGAGAAGGCTTTCTACGTTTTCCTATTCAGTATTAGGCTATCGTGATTTGTTGTATATGGCCTTTGTTATGTTGAGGTATGTTCCTTCTATACCTGCTTTGATCAGATTTTTTTTATCATAAAGAGAAGCTTAGGCTGGCGCCACGGCTCACTAGGCTAATCCTCCGCCTTGCGGCGCAGGCACACTGGGTTCTAGTCCCAGTCGGGGCACCAGATTCTGTCTCCGTTGCCCCTCTTCCAGGACAGCTTTCTGCTGTGGCCCAGGAGTGCAGTGGAGGATGGCCCAAGTACTTGGGCCCTGCACCCGCATGGGAGACCAGGAGGAAGCACCTGGCTCCTGCCTTTGGATCAGTGCGGTGTGTCAGCCGCAGCGCGCCTGCCGCGGTGGCCATTGGAGGGTGAACCAATGGCAAAAGGAAGACCTTTCTCTCTGTCTCTCTCTCTCACTGTCCACTCTGCCTGTCAAAAAAATAAAATAAAATAATAAAATAAATAAGAGAAGCTTGATTTTATCAGATGCCTTTTCTGCTTCTATGGGAAGATCATATGATTTTTGTTCTTCATGCTGTTTATGTGGTGTGTCACATGTATTGACTTGCATCTGTTGAACCACTTTTGCATCCCTGAGATCAATCTCACTTGATCATAATTAATCATCTTTCCAATGTGCTGCTGGATTTGGTTCCCTGATATTTTGTTGAGGACTGTTGCATGTATGTTTATCAAGGATGTTGCCTATGGCTTTCCTTTTTTGTGTGTATTTGCCTGGTTTTGGTATCAAGGTAATGCTGGCCTTTGAAATATTTGTGAGAATTCCCTCTTGTTTTTTTTTCTTTTTTTTGTTATAACTTAAGAAAATTTGTTTTGATTTTTAAAATATTTTGTAAAATTCACCACTGAAGCCGTCTAGTACTAGGGTTTTCTTTTAAGGGAGATTTACTGATTCAGTCTTACTATCATTTTGATCTGTTTTGCAATTCTATTCTTTCATGATTCAATCTCAGTAAGATGATTGTGTATAAAAATTCATTCATTTCTATTAGTTTTTCAAATCTGTTTCTTTATAATTGTTCATAATAATCTGTATCAATCCTTTGTGTTTATGTATTATCTGTTAATAACCACCTTAACTTATCTGCTTTTTTGTTTAAATATTATTTCTATTTTTCTTATTTCAGTTAAGGTTTTGCCACTATTGTTATTTTTTTTTTTAGAATCAGCTCATCATTTCATTGATTTTCAAAAAACATTGTTTTTATTTCTCTTTATATCTGAACTATTTTACTATTTCTTTACTTCTACTAATTTTGGGTTTGATTTGTTCTTGTTTCTCTAATTTCTTAAGGTACAGTAAAAATTATTTATTTGAGATCGTTTAGGATTGCATTTTCTAATTCTGTAAAGAATATCATTGGTATTTTGATAGGGATAGCACTGAGTCTTTACATTGCTTTAAAAAGTATAGACATTTTAATGATATTAATCCTTCCAATCCATGAGCAGAAACATCTTTCCATTTTTGCTGTACTTGATGATTTTTCTCACAAATCTTTTATTGTTTTCATTATAGAATTCTTTTACTTTTTACTTCTTTGGTTAGATTTATTCCCAAACATTTGAGTTTGTGTGTGTTTGTGTTTGTGTGACTATTGTGAATGGATTTCTTTCTTGATTTTGCTTTCAGAAAGTTCATTAATGTATTAGAAAAAAAACTATTGGTTTTTTGTTTATTCAGTTACCTGCGACTTTACTAAATTGATTTATCAGTTCTGACAGTTTTTGTTGGAATGTTTAGGATCTTCCATGAACAGCATCATGGCATTTGCAAACATAGATCTTTTAACTTCCTCCTGTCTAACTTTGATGTCCTTTAATTCTTTCTCCTGCCTAATTGCTCTTGCTAATACTTTCAATAATATGAATAAGAGTGGAGAAAGTGGGCATCCTTTTCGTATTCCAGATCTGAGGAGAAATGTTTTCAGCTTTTCCCCATTCTGTACAATATCAACTATTGGTTTGTCCTTTATAGCCTGCATTATTTTGAGGTATGTCCTTTCTATACCTAATTTGTTGAGATCTTTATCCTTTTTTGATGTAAGCACTGAGTCTTCATACTTTGTACTGCTCTCAGTATATCTCATAGATTTGGTATGTTGTGTTTCCACTTTCATGATGACTGGATAAATAAAATGTGGAATAATACCAGCCATAAAAATAATAAAATCCTGTTTTTCACAACAAGATGGATGCAACCGGATACCAGTATGCTTACAGAAATGAGCCAGTTCCAAAAGGGCAAATATCATGTTTTTTCTGATCTGTGGTAACTCATATATAGGGTACAAAAGGTAATGTATATGAATAGCATTGACATATAGAGATTTTATTATTGTTTATAGTCCTTGTCTATACTCCTAAAGGAGCAGTGATTACTACTTACTACTAGATTATTTTTTTTTTATTTAGTGGAGGATTAAGCTTGTAGTGATAAAGGACGTTGAAGGAATGCCATCACAAAAATTAAGAGAAAAATAAGAAAGGAACAGAAGAGAGGTTGTGAGCACTGGAAGGATGGGAGGTAGGATGGGAAGTATCATTATGTTCTTAAAACTTTACATATGAAATACATGAAATGTGTCCCCTTTATAAAAAAGTGGTAAATTTCATCCATTTTTCTTGAATCATTGGCTATTGAGGAAGAGATTATTTAATTTTTGTGTATTTGTAAAGTTTCCAAATTTTTCTTGTTATTAAATTCTAGTATTGCCTGTGGTCAGAAAAGATATCCAGAAAATACACTGAGTATGTCTGTTTTAAAAATTTTTGAGACTTGTCTTTTGACACACCATATGATCTATCCTTGAGAATGTATTCTGCAGCATTTGGAAGGAATATTTTGTAGATATCTGTTATGCCCAGATTATCTGGGGTGCCATTTCACTGTTCTGTCTGGATGATCTATTTCTGGGATTGGAATAGTCAAATCCTTTCCATGATGTTACTGGAATCTATTTCTCCATTTGTATCTATTAAGATTTACTTAACTGTTTGTATTCTCCAATATTGTATAAATACATATATATATATAATATATAAAATTGTTATTTCCTTTTGCTAGATATAACCCTTTGTATGTACTGCCCTTCTCTTTCTTGGTTTACTGTTTTGAATTTAAAACTTATTTTGTCTAACAAAAGTGTGGTCACTCTTGCTCTCTTTTGTGCTCCATTTACATGGACTATATTATTCCATTTTTTCATTCTCAGGCTAAGTGTGTCCTTAAAATGAAAAAACTTCTTATAAATATAATATAGTCAGGCCTGACTGAATATTTTAATTGAAAAATTTAATCCATTTACATTTAAGGTGATTACTGGTAAATAAATTTTTACTACTTCCATTTTGAGTCTTGTTTTCTGCTCTTAAGGCTTTAGTTTCTTTCTGTCTCCCTCTCTTGCATTCTTCGTTTGTGGCTCAGTGATTTTCTTTAATGGTGTACTTTGATTCCTTGGTTATTATTTTTGGCAAGTTTATTATGGATTTTTGCTTTTCAGTTCTATCAGGGTTCATAAGAGCATATTTTAGATATAAAAAGTTATTTTTAAATTATAACAACTTTACATTGATTGTAAAGATAGGGAAATAAATTTAAAAAAGATGAGAAAGACAAGTAAGGAACTCTATGCTTGGGCTCCACTCCGTGCCTTCCTACATTTTGTTATTGATGGCCCAGTTTAAATCTTTCTGGAATGTCTGTCTCATAACAAATTAATGTAGTTATTATTTTCATTGTTTTTGCATTTAAGCCTTTATGCTAAAGATATACATATATATAATTATAGAAAATATGGAGTGTGTGTGTGTATATATATATGTACACACAAATATATGTATATATATATACACACACACACTCCATATTTTCTATATTAGGACTTTCTGAATTTATTTAGCTACTCTGACCAGTAGGTTTTCTTCCTTCTGATTTTTTCTTCTTGCTTACTTAGTGTTGTTAGTGTCTCTCAATATGAAAAGCTCCCTGTTTCATTTCTTGTAAGACAGGTCTACTGGGATAAGTTCTCTCAGATTTTGTCTGGGCATGTCTTTATGTCTGTCCTTCATATATAACGGGATCTTTGAAAGGAATAGTATTCTTGGTTGTTCTTTTCCTTTCTTTTTATTCAGTACTGTGAAAATCTCTTCCTATTCCTTCCCGTGCTCTGCCATCAGGTAAATCAGGGTCCCATTTTGTGATATTTGTTTCTTTTTTCAGACAGCTTTGAGAATCCTCTTTTTATGTTTGATTTCTCACAATTTGATTCTATCATGTCCAGGAGTGGACTTGGTTGAGAGGCATCTGACTGTTGACTTTTTGACATTTTTGTACCTGGAACTTATGTTTTTTTCCTGAAATTGCTGTCCCAACATTTTTCTAAGCCTTTTTCTTGTGCATTGTTCTTGTTTCTTTTTCTTTCTTTTCCCCTCTCACTCTCAGATACCCTCTCTTGGAGTTCACTGGTCCTTCTGTTTGGTCTATTATACTATTGGTACTTTCTAGCATGTTTTTAATTTCACATGGTGCACTTTAAGTTGAAGGATTTCTTTTTAATTTTTAAATTTTTTTCCCGCTTCTTGGTAAACACTCTTTGTTAGGGGTCGCCATTTATCCTAGTAGTTAAAATGCTCATTAGGAGACTCACATCCTATATCAGAACGTCTGGGTTCCATAAATATTTCCAGTCCTGACTGCAGCTTCTTTCTATAGCAGACTCCAGGTGGCAGCAGAAATGGGTCATGTAATTGCTTTCCTACCACCACATGGGAATCCTGGATTCAGTCATTTGCCTCAACCTTCAACTGGCCCCACCCTGGTCATTGTATGTGTATTTGGAGAAGTGAACAAGTGAATGGGAACACTGTTTCTCTACTTACAAAACAAATATATAATTTAAAAACATTTGTTAGAGTATTAAATTATTTCTCTGTGTTCTCTGTAAAGTGATTAAGATTCCTTGCAACAGTTATTTTAAATTCCTCAATCAAGCATTAAACAATGTCAGATTCTAGGTGACTGGACTCTGGTACCTTGTTTTGTCCATTAAATTATGCTTCCCTAGAAGTCCTTAGCGCTTGTTGGAGAATGATGTGTGTGAACACTAAAATATTTTCCCCCGATCGTCACAATCTGGTTTAATTTGTGGCTGTCCTTAAATAAATTCTAAGGAGTGCAGTTATTTTCATTTAGCCTGCAGACACTTCCACCACTTCAGCACTAGGTAGTGTCCTGAGTTGAAGTTTGATGCAAGTGTGTGGCCAGTGGGGCATCACTGCCTTAGTGAATCCCTGAGTCCAGATGCTTTCTAATTCCTAAATTGGCTCACTATTCAGAATGGACTGGGTTGAAAACAGAAGAGCGAATAATCTATCCCTGTAAGGATCCACATAGGACCAGGGCAAGTCAAATGCTCAGTTTTGTGGCCATCAAAGATGTAATGTTAGATCACGCCTAGAGCCTACAGCCTGCCTAGAATATTGTGCTATGGAGGAATGACCAAAGCTAACATAACCATGATGTGTCTGCTGCTGAAATGAATTCACAGCTCAATGCTGCTACAGTTATTTGCAGGAGATGTTGGATGACACGTAAGTCCAATAAACTGGAGCCATGGGTCTCTACTTGGCATTGAGACCATTGGGAGCTCCCCAGTATTAGATTTCAACAGCCAAGCACTGAGTTCCATAAATGCACTACTTCTATTCCTTGTTGTCTACTCAAGAATGGGACAAGGGTGATAACAGCAGCCCCTTAGCTATCCAGGCGCACACTAAGCTGTGTCACAACTGTGTCATATCCTCCCTGGACTCCGTGCAGACTCAGGAGTCATGTTAGGTACATGTGAAGATGGTAATAGCATTCACTGAAATAAGGTCATTAGCCAAGGCATAAATCTCTGATATTGTGGCAACTTAGGAGGCTCTGTATATGAGCACAGGTTTGGGAGCAAAAGTCTGGGTTTTATCAGACACTTGGTCTCACAGTGATAGCCTGGTTCTGAGCTCAAAGGTAAGATATTAGGTTTCCTTTCCTGTTCTATTCCCTAGAAGCTGGGGTTCTGTACTGCTGTTGGCTGGATGTTGGGGGAAAGTTGGTGGAATCAGTTCCTTAGTCTCTTCCTAAGGAGGATGCAAAATTTCAGTTTGCTGATGCAAGCCTAGCAGCCGGGTTAGAGCGCCCTGTTTGGTACTGGTTGTTATGGTGGTCCAGGTTCTGGGAGATGAGATGTCTTTCTCCACACTGGAGAGGAGGCGATGTGAAAGGGACAGCTCCTTCATTCCAGCTTTTTTAATGCCTCTTTTCTTATTGTTATTCTTTTTTTTTTTGACAAGCAGAGTTAAACAGTGAGAGAGAGAGACAGAAAGAAAGGTCTTCCTTCCATTGGTTCACCCCCCAAAATGTTTGCTACAGTCAGCTCGCAGTGCCAATCCGAAGCCGGGAGCCAAGTGCTTCCTCCTGGTCTCCCATGCGGGTGCAGGGCCCAAGCACTTGGGCCATCTTCCACTGCACTCCTGGGCCACAGCAGAGAGCTGGACTGGAAGAGGAGCAACTGGGACAGATTCTGGTGCCCCAACCAGGACTAGAACCCGGAGTGCTGGAGCTGCAGGAGGAGGATTAGCCTAGTGAGCCCTGGCACTGGTCTCTTACTGTTATTCTAAAACCAAGCAATTCTGTTTCTCACCTGCCTTCTATACCTCTTATGAAGGTGACTTAATGCAGGAAAGCTATTGCAGTTGATTTTCTGTGTGGAGATGGTCACCTGTATGTTGTTGATGGTTCTGTGCCTCTGCAACATATTGTAGGAGAGAATCATGGCACATAATAGCCAACCCAGGAAAGATCAAAATTCAAAGTGCAATTTCTACTGAGTGCACATTGTTTTTCATCATAATGTGCCAAGTTATTTTAGACTGTATTCTTTTATGACTTATTTTATTTATTTGAAAGGCAGAATTACAGAGGGACAGAGAAATATTCGATCTGCTGCTTCACATCCCAGAACGGCCAAGGCTGGTACAGACGGAAGCCCAGATCCAGGAGCTTCATCCAGATTTAGTCTCCTGGCTTTGGCCTGGTCATTTTCACCATCTGGGGAGTGAACCAGGGAATAGAAGATCTCTCTGTCTCTCTCTCTGTAATTCTGTCTTTCAATTAAATAAATAAATCTTTTTTAAAAGTAAAGATTCACAGAAAAAGCTCAGTGAATCTCCAATAGAATAATATTAAAAGAAACCATGACAAAATAAATCATAAAGAATCTTCTGACAAAGATAAATGAAGTAATTTGAAAGCAGTTATTGTAAAACACTAGAGTAAAACAATACACACAAGAGTAAATTATTAAAATAACTTTGGATTTCATAATAGAAAGCATATGAACCATGACATTAGGACAATATACATAGAATTCTGAAAGAAAAGAACTGTCAAATCCAACTCTTCTTCTTTTAAAGATATTGTTCGGGAGTCAGGTGGAAATAAAGGGATTCACAGATGATGAACAATTCTGAGGATATTTTACCAATAAATCTGCTTTGTAAATGATATAAGCTGCACGTATATGATACCAGAGGGAAAACCGCATCTTCAAAAATGGAGAAAAAGCAAATGAAAGAGTCAATATCTAGGCAAATATTAAGACTGTTACTGGGGCTGCCACTGTGGCATAGTGGGCTAAGCCTATGCCTGTGGTGCTAGCCTCCCATATGGGCATAGGTTTGCGTCCCGGCATCTCTTCTTCTGATCCAGCTCACTGATGATGGCCTGGGTAAGCAGAGGAAGATGGCCCAGGCGCCAGGGCCCCTGCACCCATGTGGGAGACTAGGAAGAAAGTCCTGGATCCTGGCTTCAGATCTGCCTAGCTATGCCCATTGTGACCATTTGAGGAGTGAATCAACAGATGGATGGACTTGCCCTCTGTTACTCCCATCTGTAATTCTACCTCTCAAATAATTCAATAAAATCTAAACAAAAATACATGACTTTCCTCCTCAGATTCAAAAATTGTCTTCTGAAATGGGAATTTTGGTCAATGGCCTATATCCCATATTGGAATGACTGATTCAAGCCTTAACTGATCTGCTCCTGATCCAGCTTTCTGCTGTCATGCATTGTAAGGTCAGCAGATGATGGCTCAAGTACTGTTGTCCCTACCACCCATGTGGAAAACCCAGATTGATCCTGGGCTCAGCCCATCCCAGATTTGGTTATTGCAAGCATTTGGGGAGTGAACCAATGCATTGAAATTTTGTCTCCATCTGTAAGAGATACTATAAGAGATGTCTCCATATGTAAGAGATACTATAAGTCAACTAAAGAAATGGTTAGAAAATAAAAACTTGCCAAGAATATGAATGGCAACTTTTGAAATGAAAATCTAATGATTATATATAAAGGTACACTGTATTTACATATGTGCACATTTAAAAGCAGTGACAGTCCATAGAATTTTTTAAAATTCAAAGGCCAAGAAATGTCAAATATGAGTACTTGCTCTTCTTGCAGGAGTGTGAGTTGGTACAAGTATTGAGAAAGCTTTGATAGTAATAAGTGAAATCAGATATTTATGTCCCCTGGCCTAGCATTCTATTTATTATCATACTTTCCTGGGGGGATTATAAAGTCTACAATAGTTTTTAAGGAAATTTCTTTTAAGGAAATTATAAAGTCTACAATAGTCTTTAATAGTCATTGATTGTTTTGTCAAACAGATGGAAGAATTCTTGGTGTTAGCATGAAGAATCAATATAAGACATGCCATAAGTAATACTATAAATCATTTAGAAATAATTAATTTGATGTCATATGGCATTCAGAACAACTTTTCAAAACACATCTCACAAGTACATTTGATTGCTATATAAAGGAAGATGTTTATAAAAAAATCTTTGGAGGAATGTAGCTAACCCTGTTGATTCCCAAACACATTATTTCAGCATTCATATGCCTGTACATTACTAAAAATATATACTTTATCCATAAGGATTTTCTATATTTCATAAATGTACACAGTTTAAAGACCAAGTGATGGCCGGCGCTGTGGCTCACTAGGCTAATCCTCCACCTAGCGGCGCCGGCACACTGGATTCTAGTCCCGGTTGGGGCGACGGATTCTGTCCCGGTTGCCCCTCTTCCAGGCCAGCTCTCTGCTGTGGCCAGGGAGTGCAGTGGAGGATGGCCCAAGTGCTTGGGCCCTGCACCCCATGGGAGACCAGGAAAAGCACCTGGCTCCTGCCATCGGATCAGCACGGTGCGCCAGCCATAGCACGCTGGCTGTGGTGGCCATTGTAGAGTGAACCAACGGCAAAAGGAAGACCTTTCTCTCTGTCTCTCTCTCTCACTGTCCACTCTGCCTGTCAAAAAAAAAAAAAAAAAAAAAAAAAAAGAAAGAAAAAACCAAGTGACAAGAGGTTAAGCTCACAAAAGCCATGCTGAAACAATAATGACTAACATTATTGGAATGATCTAAGATAGAAAATACTTGAGCATACGGGATCTCCTTCCTTTTTCCCAAACACTCACAGAAGTGATAAAGATCTTGAATGATATCAGGATCAAACGTACCACGGAAGGGACACTTTGATTGACTGTTAGGGTCATATATAGGCCACGCTCAATTACAGAAAAAAGATGAGGAGTGGCTATTTGAGGACTGGAGCCAATTTGAAGGGACCATATTACTTAGAAGGCAACCAAGAGGAGAATCTGACCGAATGTGGGAAGAGAAACCTCCCATGGTGACCTTTATAGTCAAATCAGTGGATATCAGGCATCGCTGGCATCACGGTTATCTGACTAACAAGAGGCTATGGGAGCAGAGGGCAGGGTCATCACCCAAGTGCCCCCTGGAGCCAGGGCTTAGCCTGTTAAAGGGAAACAGGAGGTTGGGTCGTCACCCACACCCACTGTTGCCTGGATGTAGCGTCTATAGAGACTAAAAGTCTTTGGGAGTTGTGGTTGGTGCCTTGTACTAGGACTTTCAGACGAGAATAGACGAGAGTAGAACCACAACTCATAGTAGAAGTCAATGTGAGAATTTCCCGTTCTGCGTCTTACCTCAGAATTTGGAAGACCGGTGTGTGGTTGAAGATCATGGAGCATTCGATGCTGTGGAAGGAGTTCCGGGGATGTGTTTTGTTACTGGCAGAAATCCAGAACCCCAGAGCAATTCAGAGATCCCCGAAGGGAGAGCCAAGTCACTGGGGGAGCCTGGATCCGAGTCATGGCACCAATGTAAGGTCGCCACAAAACACACCAAACACTAGAGTTGGTAATGGAGAGTTTATTGGGGGAAACCCAACAGACTGGAGGGAAGGGGCAAAAAAAAAAAAAAAAAAAAAAAAAAAAAAAAGAGGCAGAGGAGAGTGTAAGAGAGAGAGACAGAGGTCAGGAGATGGAGAGAAACAGAGAGAGAGAGTACTATATGTATTTTAATAGAAATATGTGTGAAGAAGGAGAAGTATGTTTTCATGGCCACTACAGTAACATAAATTGTATCAATTTATTTTTCACTACTATGTTCTACTTTTTTAAAGAAATGAGCTTCATTCTGGTTCATGGTTTTGGCAATGTAATACCTACGAGTCTGATATGGGGATGACCTTCTTGCTGGTAGAATTCCAAGCTAGCACAATGTATCAGATTTGTTTGTGCTTTCTCTCTATCTCTCTTCAGCCAGATTCAGTTCTGGGAGCTTCACCACATTGTCCATAACAGAAGAAATCACTTTCCAAGATCCCATCACTAAATACCATAATCAGATCAAGTTTCAATCCTCTTAATGTTATTAATATATGACTTTGAGGGTTAAATTCTTGAATGAGTTCAGGGGATCAAACTATATTCAAAACATATGCATATGCTCATATTTATATTATAATATCCTATTTACTACTCTTTTCTTGAAATTAAGGATTGTTTTTTAGAATCAAGTTAGACTATTTCTTTGCTATTAAGTACTGTGGGAAAAGGTTATGCAAAGGTATCAGTTCATTTTGGCTGCAACTCTTGTTAAAAGGTATATTATTTCATGTCATATCAAATCTCTTTTTTTACCATATTTAGAAAGTGGAGTAATTATATTGTATCTGAGCTTCTCTGTAAACTTAAAGATCCTGGTTTGGTGGGAATATAGACAATGGCTATAAATAATAATTGAATGGAAAATGATCATTTCATCTGTATACAGTAAAATTTAAAGTAATCACAGATCATTAAAACTATAATAGTACAATTTTTTTTTGACAGGCAGAGTGGACAGTGAGAGAGAGAGAGAGATAGAGAGAAAGGTCTTCCTTTACCATTGGTTCACCCTCCAATGGCCGCCACAGCCGGCGCGCTGCGGCAGGCGCACCGCGCTGATCCAAAGCCAGGAGCCAGGCGCTTCCTCCTGGTCTCCCATGTTGGTGCAGGGCCCAAGCACTTGGGCCATCCTCCACTGCACTCCCGGGCCACAGCAGAGAGCTGGACAGGAAGAGGGGCAACCAGGACAGAATCCGGTGCCCTGACCAGGACTGGAACCCGGGGTGCCAGAGCCACAGGCAGAGGATTAGCCTAGAGAGCCGTGGCACTGGCAATAGTATAATTTTTCTAACCACTTCCAATCCAACTCTCTGCTATGGCCTGAGAATGCAGTAGAAGATGGCCTAAGTCTTTGGGCCACTGCGCCCAGGTGGAAGATTCAGAAGAAGTTCCTATCTCCTGGCTTTGGAGCAGCACAGCTCCAGCTACTGCGGACATCTGGGAAGTGAACCAGCGGATGGAAGATCCCTCTCTGTCTCTCTGCTCCTGCCTCTCAAATAAATAAATAAATCTTAAAAAAAGAGATACTTTGGCTAAATAAGTATGATAAACCTATATAAATATACATATTTTTAAAATTTACAAAATTGTATGTTTCTCATGTACTATATGTTAAAATATAAAATATGTATCCATTATGGAATGTCCATTTTGAGCCACCAAAATGTTCATTCATTCAAATACTCACTGTTAAAATCCCTAAATTTAAATCCTTTTAAGATAACATTTTTTCTACTTATATTTTCAAATATATTAAACTCATTAAGAGACTTAAAGGATGTGTAGCTGTTTGCTAGCTTCAGATGTACTTCTGGAACTGTCTGAGGAAGTGTGTGGCCTTCTGGAGCAATGTCTGTTAAGGGATGCAGTAATTTCAGTGATGTTATCTTCCTCAATGCTACAGTACCTGACAGTACATTCTATTTTCAATCTATCATTTCAAATAATCTTTGAAATAATCTAATTTTTCAAATAGAGTTATGAACATCAGAAAAAACGTTAGCTAATTCTGTTTATGACATAATTCCATTCATAATAATTATTATATAATAATTATGCAAAAGTATAATATATTCTATACTTATGTAGATTTTGATATAAGTTGAGTGGTATTGAAATGAATGATGTAACTATTAAAATTTTGGAAGTACACTGCTTCTACTTATTCTTTTGATGTATAGCTATTTCTAAAACTGGAGTCAGTAGTAAGCTAGCTACTGAGACATTTAACCTGAAACTTGTGTATTAGAATGACAAGTCTACTGGTTTGAAATAAATTATTATGTCTATGCTGACAACACAGGTATTTGTGTTTTCTCATTAAGTTTCTCTTCTATTTGATTATGCTGTGGACTACTTGAAATATCTCCTTCAGCTTAGATGGCATACCTACTTAGACCTGAAGACTGTAAGCAAGTAATCTTTTTATTACTCCTAATTTTCAGTATTTCTGGTCATGTTATGGAATACTTTGAAACCAATTCAATACTATTGCATTTAGTTATTTTGCAAACTTCTTAAATTTAAGGAATCAATTACCACCTATTATATTCCCCACACATGATTAATTCAACTGGTCATAAAGCAATTATTCCAAATGTGAAGCAGTTTTCATCCTGTCTAAACATAAGAGTCAGGAAAACCCCTTTTTGAATTATTGATTAACTATCAGTGGTGCTCAATTAAAATATTAAATTATATAGGTGAAAGAAATTTTTAAAAAACTCATATATTTCTCTAAATTTTTGGCTCTTTCCCTCCAATACAGGGATGAATGAGAAATACGGCAGTAAGCCAGCATGCCATTTTTCCAAAAGCAGGCACAATAGAATGAGCTGGATTGAAATAGAACATTCAGAGTTGAGTTTGGCACTCAGTTCTTTCAACCAGTGCTATATTTGTGACATGATTCACTGGGCCAGCCGCCCAGAGGAACTCTCTGTCTGGCTGTCCAATTTGAAAATATGGAAAAGAGTTCATGACCACCATGCTTTGTAAACCCATATTTCTGAAAATTATATTTCTCTATTTAAAAAGGCTATGAGATAGCCAGATGTGAGTATTGGGAAAAATCAACCATTTTGTAAAAAGGCTTTTGTGTACAATTTCTAAAAACTCATTGGTATCACTTGAATTGGTTACACATTGCTTTCTGGCAGAGTAATTTCTGTATTTCTATAGTTAGCTAAAAATGATCAGCACTCAAATTCTATTCAAAGATTCTTCAAATACATCATCAGTGATATTGTGTCTTGTTAAATATGCTGTTAGGTACACTACATGACATAGTGAAAAAAGCATGAACTTTTGTGTCAGAGAAATCTGGATATGAATCAGAATTCATTCTTATGTAAGAATGAAGTGATTTATTAACTAAATATCCCCAGATTTAGTTCTTCAGCCATCTGAAAAATCACCTCATTGGAAGGTGGTGAGGATTACAAGAGATGACCTATGCAAATTCTGATAACAACCTCCTTATGTAGAACTGAACATCAATTTGTCCATGTTGCAAATAAGGCTATTAGAGCTCAAGTAATTCCTTCAGAATCAGAGAAGGAGCAAGTTTGTAATCTCATGACAAAATGTAAATGTGTCTTTCAAAATATATCTAAAAAGTAGTATCCTCACAAATATCACCTTCCTGATAAAAGTTTAAATTCTCCTAATAACAATCGTTATTATTATTTCACTAGCATTAACATCATTTTCTCACAGTTGTTACATTCACTGAATTATGATACATTCATCAACATCATTTTTGTAAGCACAAGTTCCAAATCAAAAGCCCAGTTAAGGTTGGAGGTCTATAACGTGTAGTCACAGCTTTTGTAAATCCTAGCTTTCCCATTTTCAAATTGTTGTTGATCATAGTGTTGTTCTATCATTTAAATAAGAATATTTAGTAGACTATTTTGAGAGACGAATATATAGAGCAGCTGCAAATTTTGATTAGATTAGCAATTTGCATGATATTTGTTTAGATGAAACATGACTATTGAATATGTGGCCTAAGTAATGCTCAATATTAACAGTTTTCACTAGAATTCTTTAGGTATAGCTTAAAGGTGATTCTCAAAGAGAAATGCATTGCTTAAGACATTATTTGGAACTTAAAGTGAACAAGACCAACAGACAAAACATTATAAATGCAGTTGAAGTCTTTGCAGTATCATTAATGAATCAAGTAATCATATGGATAAGCTGTAACCAGTGTAATTTTCATGTTCCTCACCCAAAATTTTCAAAATAGCAATTACACACTTACCTCCAAGAGGGTGGAATGGATTATAAAATATTAATAGAAAATATGAATTGAAAACCAATATTAAGGTAAAATAACTTAGATCTTTAACCCTTTCCCATGTTAATTATTTGACTAAATCAATTTTGGAATGGCAATGAGTACTATGATCAGACGTGTCTTTTGATCATGAGTTTGATTAATGAAGAAAGATTATTAATTTTATGGTTTCCAAAAATATATAAGTAGAAACTAGGTCATTTATTGTACTCAAATACAAGTATCCTTATGATTGAATGACACAGATCAGAAATAAGTCTAGGAGACATAATAATAACAACTCTCTCTGCATCTGAATAAATGAACTATTAGTAATTAGAATTCACAAAGCACAATAAGCTAATGGATGAAATAACACAATTCTACTTTTATTTTAAAGGTTTTAGTCCTCATTTATTCAAATGGCTCTACTAAGGACAACACTGATGGAGTACTTTGACCCTTTGTACATCACTTCTTTCCAAGGCAAAATTTTGCTTGTTCTCTTTCTTATTAAGGTTCTACTTGAAAATGATTCATGCTGATAATTGAAGGTGAAGAAACCTGGGCATTCATTTAGATGATTAATTATTAAGAAAATTTTTTTCAGTCTGAAAAAAATTATACACAACCTTATTATCCCCTCAGCATTGGCTGAGAGTGAGATGTGATTCCCAGAAGTAGGATTCGTTTTCCTGGTGATGATGGAATTACTATTAGGATTAGCCTTCCTCTAACTGAACTGACTTCACCTCATTGGCAAGACATTTTAAATGTCCTCATGACATTCACTTACAAGTGCTGTAGTTATTTAAAGCACAAAGGATGAACTGACTTTGAAATTGATTTACTCACATGTCCATATCTATATTAACAGATGGAATAAAATTTTCTAAGATAGAATACTGATTTAAATGTAACTGACTCTTGCTTATGTTTGAATCTTATTCCTTTAAAGAAAATGGGCTAGATTACATAAATATATATTTCATTAATGTCCTTTGTGTTGTTTTTTCACCTGTAGGTTTTCTAGCTAACACATACCACTAAAAATGATAACTAAACTACTGGTAATTAGAAAGTCCACATTCCATGATTTCCATTAAATTTAATACGATGTTCCTACTTTGTGTTGCATGGTTTTCTTGGGTACTGATAGCTTCTAAGCAGTACATTGAAATATTTTTCATGGGTAACATGGAAATAACATTTTCACTATGTTGTGTACTCCTATACTATATATGGTCTGAAATATTTAGGGAAGCAAGTATTGGTCATGATAAATAAAATGATAAGTTGTCATTGGATCATTTACAGAAATTTTCTTTAAAACTATAACTGTTGTTATCATAACTAAGCTAATATTGGAGCAAGTTTACCTAACACAGAAAGTTGGAAAAATGGAGCTTTTTAATGTGGAAGAGATAATAACAAAGGAAATAAATTATATTTGTGGCCTAAGCATATTGTGAATAGTAAAACCAGTTTTGTTAATCACATACATTATTTTCTTTCATTAGATATAAGTAAAATTTGAAACAATTGAGGATTAAAGTTCTTTCCTTTTCCCCTCTACCCAAACCTGTTGTCAAGTGAGAGCAATTCTAGGATTAGACTTTAACACACAAACATACATTAGCAAGTAGGCATAAACTGAAATAGCTTATACTTTTGAAAACACTCAGTTATGTGACTTCACCCTGTGCAAAGAACCTTGAATGGAAGGTTTATTTGAGAGTATTGTGACATTATCCTGGAGTAACGCTTCTGTTTGTATTTTTTTTTCTGCACAAGTGACATAATCTTATTGATTAAAAGTTGGGCCAGTTGGGGTTCTGGTCTATGGCATGATTCTGAAGGGCCAGCTACTGATTTTTATATAAATACTATTCATGGACACTAAGGATGCTTGAACAGGATTTACCTCGAAGTACTTCGAATAACATTTAAGCAGGAAAAACAAGTCTCTGCTGTGCTAAAGAAGAAATCTTTAGCATGATGATCAGAGAGAAAAGTGAGCCCCTAGCTCAACTATTTTAGTATTAGGTTACCACGTATGTGTCTGTGTGTGTGTGTGTGTGTGCTCAGATTTGAAGAAGCTTCATGTATCTACATATACATGTACACATGCACACAAATCTTTAAAGCTCCTTCAAATCTGAGCTATCTATTTATGGTATACATAAAATTAATTAGCATCTCTAAATAAGTATAGTTAATGTTAACATTTCAAAAATATAAATAATTCAATTTTTAATTCTTGCATATTTCAGATGAAATTATCTTACATTGTAAAGATGACATATCGTGAATTTAAAATTGCTCATCAACTATTCCAGTATAATACTTTTTCCTCAAAATCATCATGACAGCTCATTTTCTGCAACAGGATCTATTCAGAACCAGTTATAGGTGGCTGTTATGTACCCAGACTTTTTAATTTTCAACAGTCCTTTTGTTAATAATATTCTGATTTATTGATGAGTAGACATATAACCTACTTCCCTATTTTGGTGATGATTGAATCACTCCAATTCTCTCTAATTCTCTTAAGTAGAAAACTCAAAACTAAAGAACTATTAGACTCAAATTAAACTTTTCTCCAAAAAATTGCACTATACATACTACTCAATGGTTAAGTTTGCATTAAATGCTGCATAGAATTTAGTCCCCTGTCTCCTGATGTGAATGGTGTTGAGACTGGCCAGCAGATTCATTGTGAAAATTTGCTTCTTTTTTATGTATTATTTTTATTCTTGTTGCAAAAACATACCTTATCATTATATAAATATTCAATCACTCTTCAAATAATTACCATTATCTCTTGATCACTGGTATTTCAATAACTAATGATTACATTAGCAGTTGACAAGTAGTGTTTGTTTTGAAAATTTGTAATTTTGGGCCAGCACTGTGGCATAGCAAGTAAAGCTCATTCAAATCCTGGCTCCTCTACTTCAGATCCAGTTCTCTGCTATGGCTTGGGAAGGCAGTAGAAGTAGGCCCCAGTGCTTGGGCCCCTGCACCCGTGTGGGAGACCCAGAAGTTCCTGACTCCTGGCTTCAGAGCGGTGCGGCTCCAGCCATTGTGGCCATCTGGGGAGAGTACCAGCAGATGGACAACATATCTCTCTCTTTCTATGCCTCTGCCTCTCTGTATAATTGCCTTTCAAATAAATAAATGCCTTAAAAAAAGAAAATATGCAATTTAGTCTGAAGTTATTAATTTTTTAAAACATTTTCTTATTTGAAACAGAGAGGGAGAAAAAGGGAGGAGAGGAGAGGGGAGGGGAGGAGAGGAGGGGCGGGCAGGGGAGGGGAGAGGAGAGGAGGGGAAGAAGGGGAGGGGGGAAGGAGGGGAGAAGAGAGGAGGGGAGGGGAGAGGAGAAGAGGGGAGGAAAGGGAAGGAGGGGAAGGGAGGGAAGGAGGGGAGAGTCCAGTCATTCATCTGTTGATTAACACCCCATTTGGCCATAACACCCAGGGTTGGGCAAGGCTGAAGGTAGGATCCATCCAAGTCCCCCATCTAAGTGTCAGGGTCCCAAGCACTGGTGCTATCATGCACTGCCTCACAGACGTGTTAGCAAGGAGCGCAACAGGAAGCAGGGTGGCTGAGACATAACCAACTCTCAGATTCACAGCCTCAAGCTGCAGAATGTCTGCTCCTAGAGTTATTAGTTTTTATTTCTAAATTGGAGCTTTCTGTGACAGCACAGTTATTCATTTATACGGAAGATAGCTTTCTCATTGTAAAGGAATAATATTCATTTCTTTATTTCGACGTTCTCAAAAATCTTCATTTTATAATCATACTTTGAAAACATTATTCTCTATGCTTTTAATTTTTAATGGAAAATTTAGATTGCTCTAAAATTATGTGGCTAATTCAGTGATCAACCATGCCATTAGTGCTATCTGGAAATAAAAATATGAATTGCATATTTGATTGCTTTCACATGGTTATTTCAACTGTCATCAATATCTAAAAACATTCTTGTCATAGCCCATACCATGTCTAACATTATCTTAAGAACTGATGAAACAAATTTATCTGAAGTCACTGTTATTACCTAGATTTTTTTCTGCAAATTTAATGGCTGATTTGTTGTGTATTCCTTAGTCACACCCTAATCCTGATATTCGCTTATTTCTCATTCTCCCACAGCAATACAATGTTTATCTTTCTACAGCGGCCACAGGATACTCTTTTAGGAAGATTCAGCACTCTAATTTGCCTAAATGACTATATAAACCTTAAAATGCAGTAAGGTCATAGGAATCCAGATTCCTGTTAATTCTGTGAATTTTCAGATGTAAATGACTCTCAAGCCAGATTAGTATTTCTATTTTCTAAACTTTTGTGTATGAACTTAATTTTTACATTTTTTGAAATAGCTATTTTGAATTTCCTGGATTTTTCTTTTATATATTGATGTTGGGCAGTATGAAAAATAAATGAGGAATCTCAAAAACTCATTCATAGTCTAAATATTTGATAATATTTTTCTTTCATCATAGTCAATTTTATATACCTGTACACAATAGAATATTGGTTATACAGCACTATCGTAGACAAACACTTAATTGTTATGTCCAGAACATTCTTCCAAGCCAATGCAATACATTTTTCAAGTTTTGATGTTGATGTTACATCAGTATATCTTATTTTACTGGATTCTTATTGTGATTTATTTCCCTCAAGGTAGTTAGTTGTTCTTAAAGGTTATTTTTTTAGATTTATTTATTTATTTAAATGCAGAGTTGCAGCAGAGAGGCAGAATCGAGAGGGAGAGGGAGGGAGGGAGAGAGGGAGAGAGGGGCATAGGGAGAGAGAGAGAGAGAGAGAGAGAGAGAGAGAGGTCTTCCATCTGCTTGTTTATTCCCCAAATGGCCACAATGGCCAGAGCTGTGCTGATCCAAAGCCAAGAGCCAGGAGCTTCTTCTGGATCTCCCACATGGGTGCAGGGGCCCAAGGACTTGGGCCATCTTCTACTGCTTTCCCAGGCTATAGCGGAGAGCTGGATTGGAAATGGAACAGCTGGGACTCAAACTGGTGCCCATATAGGATCCAGGCACTGCAGGCAGTGGCTTTACCTGCCATGTCACAGTGTCATCCCCAATTCCTATAATTTAAACTACTTCCGTAAATATTCCCTGGGAGATTCCAAAAACTGACAATGGAAGCAATATGCAAATTATTTTTGGTTCTCTCTCTCTCTCTCTCTCTCTCTCTCTCTCTCTCTTTCTCCTCTATGCTTCCCCACCTCTTTCTTTGTTGCTCTTGAATTATTAGAAATCTGACAATTTCCTCTGCTTAATTCTTTCCCGTTTCCAGTGTTCCAAAATCCTTCTGGCTATTGCTATCTCCCCTACTTGGCAGTGGCTTCTTACATCTCATTAAGCCATTGTTTCTTGCTTTCAAAAAAAAAAATTGCAATTGCAGCCATTCTTTCTTCAATGAATATTTGATGCACAAATGTTATATTTATGCCTTGGGATTCTACTTCCATACCTCTGCACACACAAACATTTTGTGTTCCAAAGCTGAAACATACCTGAGCATTTTAAAAGACATCTTGACTAGTAATCAAACTTGACATGCATAATTGTGATAATGCATAGGATTCAATTGAGGTAATTACAATATGAATGGTTCAGAGGAAAGTCTTAGAAGGCAGGAAAGGACATCTCTGTCATAACTGTCGATAGTCTTATAGTGATAGTAAAGCACTCATTCCACTATGACAAACAGTAAAGTGTGCTTTCTCACAGGAAGCTTAGTTACAGGAAAATCCCCTAGACAAAATCAGGAACCTCGTGCACTAGGTACTTTTCCTCCTATTTCTAAATATAGCCCTGCAAAAATTCTTACTTCTGAAAAGCTTACATGCTAGGGGTGCGATATCTTTACTGGATTTTTGACAGCAAATTTTGTAGTTTTCTTTTTTATTTAGTGATATTTCTGAATAAAAATGTTGTTAGACAATCAGCTTCTGCTCAATTTCTTGGCATGATGGCTTTAAGAAGGCCTCGCTGGCGCGGTGGCTCACTTGGCTAATCCTCTGCCTGTGGCGCTAGCACTCTGGGTTCTAGTCCTGGTAGGGGTGCCAGATTTTGTTCTGGTTGCTCCTCTTGCAGTCCAGCTCTTTGCTGTGGCCCGGGAGTGCAGTGGAGGATGGCCCAAGTGCTTGGGCCCTGCACCCGCATGGGAGACCAGGAGGAAGCACCTGGCTCCTGGCTTCGGATTGGTGCAGCGTCCCAGCCGTTGCAGCCATTTTGGGGGGTGAACCAACGGAAGGAAGACATTTCTCTCTGTCTCTCTCTCTCACTGTCTAACTCTGCCTGTCAAGAAAAAAAAAATGCCTCAAGAGTAAAAACGCCCTGATGGTCTCATTTTTCTGCAATTCTCTTCTCCATAGAATGTTAATATCCAAAGTTATGACTGTTTTAGAATCTTTACAATACTCCTAAAAATCATGTTTATTGTATTGTGTGCAAACTATTCGATTGGTTTTACAAAAATATTTATGTTTTACGTTTCTGTCTTTTTGAAAGAAATGGATATTTGGGGTAGTGTTTTATCTAGTCATTCTCCTGATTTTTTTTTAAAGAGCAAATAATATATGACTAATTTACAATTCTTTTTTTAAAGATTTATTTATTTATTTGAAAGTCAGAGTTACAGAGAAAGAGAAGAGGCAGAGAGAGAGAAAGAGAAGTCTTTCATCCACTGGTTCACTTCCTAAATGACTGCAATGGCCAGAGCTGTGCCATGCCGAAGCCAGGAGACAGGAGCTTCTTCCAGATCTCCCATGTGGATGCAGGGTCTCAAGCAATTGGGCCATCTTCTGCTGCTTTCTCAGACCATAGCAGAGCTGAATTGGAAGTGGAGCAGCCGGGACTTGAACCAACACCCATATGGGATGCTGACACTACAGGTGGCAGCTTCACCCTCTACTCCACAGTGCCAGCCCCACTAATTTGCGATTCTTTCCAGTTCTAAAACTATTTTTGCATCATTAAACAATGAGAATTTTTTAAAAAAATAGTCGACATTGTTAAATACCAATGTGCTTTTGCTACAATGGAAACTAAATTGCTAAAGGACAGGTTTTGGTGGAGCAGCTATACAGCCAGATGGGATGCCCACATTCTATATCAGTGTCTATGTTTGAAACCCAGTTCTGCTACCGATTCCAACTCCCTGCTAATGTGCACCCACGAAGGCAGCAAATAATGAGCTCTGCCATCCACTTGAGAGATGTGAATTGATTTCCCAGAATTTTTTTTTTCATTTCTCATTTTATTCAAAAGAGAGAGAGCTAGAGAGAGACCCCTCTATCACTGTTCACCCCCAGATGCCCACAGAGGCCGTGACTGGGCCAGGCCTGGACAAGGAGCCTGGCCCTCTGTCCGTGCAGTTCTCCCCTGTGGGTGACAGGGCCGAGGGCCTGAACACCACCTGCTGCCTCCAGAGCGCACTGAGCAGGGCTGGGGGAGTGGACACAGGGCCAAGGTGTTCTGATCAGGGTGGGGGGAGTAGACAGGAGGCCAGGGAGGGCTGAGCAGGGCTGGGTGAGTGGACGCGGGGCCAGGCATTTGGAAACTGAACTGGTAGATAGGAGATCCCCCCACCACCACTTCTCTCGCTCCCCCTTTCAAATAAAATAAAATTATTAAAGATTTTCAGCTAGAATCAATTTGTTCTTGACTCTAAGCCATTCAATTAAATAATTTATTGTTTTTAGGGTTTTTTAAAATATTTATTTTAACAGGAGAGAAAGTGAGCACCCGCATCCACTGGTTCTCTCCTCAAATGCCTACAACTGCCAGAAATGTGCCAGGTTCATGAATTAGAAACTCAACCTTTTCTTTTTTTTAAGATTTTATTTATTTGAGAGGTGGAATTACAGACAGAGAGGAGAGACAGAGAAATAGGTCTCCCATTCACTGTTTCACTACACAAATGGCCAAAACGGCTGGAGCTGAGTTGATCTTAAGCTAGGAGCCAGGAGCTTCTTACAGACTTCCATGCAGGTGGAGGGGCTCAAGCACGGGGGTCATCATCTACTGCTTTCCAAGGCCATCACAGAGAGCTGGGTCAGAAGAGGAGCAGCTGGGACCAGAACCAATGTCCATATGGGATGCTGACGCTGCAGATGGAGGCTTAGCCCTCCATGCCACAGTGTTGGCCGCTAGGAACTCAATGGTAAATGAAACTCCTTAATTAGAAGGAAAATACTACCACATAGAAATCTGGACATCCAAAAAAAATGTACAAAGACCACTAAAAATACTGAGTATATATGGACATTTTTAGGGAATTAAATCTATTTAAAAGATAAGTTCTTTAAGCAAAAATAGAAATATTGTATAAAAGATAAAAATATATAGAATTTTAAAAACTAACCACAATCTAAAAGCCAGGAAAAGAGAAACAAAAATATAATATTGTAGTACATGAATAAGTTTAATAGAGCATCATGTTAAAACATTGTAAATTATCTTTACATATTAAATTCCCTAAAGCAACTACTAACACAAAGGAAAAGATTATGTCTAATAAGCCAATAAATAAAATAAATTAGAATCCTGGAGCATGCTTACCTAATTTAAACAAGATAAAAAAAGAGGGAAAGTGAAATGTACAAGAACCGATAAATAGAAAGAAAAAAAAGAACGAATTAAAAAACTTAATGTAAATTCTTCAATAAACATTCCCAATATAAATGACCTAAATGTCCTATGTGAAATAAACAGACTGAGATTGTATTAAAAAAGAAAGTAACACACAACTGTATCCTGCCAATCAATACACTCACATTAAATATAAAGATAGAAAGGATAAATGTAGTGCAATTGAAAAAAACATATCATTACAACAGTTTTTACAAAAAATTATGGGCAATGATAGATCAAAATAAGATAACATAAAATTCAGGGCAGGAATATTAACAAAGATAAACTTAGACAACACACACGAATAAATAGGTCTATTAACAAAGCGTTGTAATGATTGAAAATGTATTTAATAAAAGCTTAAAATACATTAATAAAAGTATAGTATATAGAAATTAAAAGTTTTTAAATATAAAAGAAATTTCAGTAATCTTCAATAACAGATAGAAGAAACAGGTGGAAGATCAGTAACTATATAGAATGCTATATCAATCTTATAATCTATCCTTTGTAAAAGTATTAGATACATTTTATTTTGACTAATTCTTCTTTTAAGATTTTATTTTTATTTATTTGAAAGGTGGAGTTACAGAGAGAGAGAGAGAGAGAGAGAGGGAGGGAGATCCGATCCACTGGTTCTCTCACATAATGGCCACAACAGCTAGGTTGGGCCAGCCCAAAGCCAGCAGCCAGGAGCCAGAACCTTCTTCCAGGTCTCCCACAAGGGTTCAGGGGTCCAAGCACTTGGACCATCTTCTGCTGCTTTCCCAGGTGTATTAGCAGGGAGTTGAATGGGAAGTTGAGCAGTCAAGATTGAACTAATACCCATATGGGATGCTGGTGCTGCAAAGTGGCTTAATCTACTTTGCCACAGAAACAGCCCCAATTTTGACTATTTCTTAGAAAATGAACCTAATCAATATTTTCCACTCAACTGAGATGAATCCATTAAAATGTTTGATACAAATGACATTTTGGTTTTCCATTGAGTGTCATTATATTTTTAAATATAAAAGTTTGATTAGCATGCAGTGCTTGTACACTTTCGTAAGTCCATTCCAAAGCCAGAAGCCCAGACCTCCATCCAGATCTTCTCTGAGGGTGGCAGGGGCCCAAACTCTTGTGCCATTTTTCACCATTTCCCTGGCACCTTAGCAAGGAGCTGGATCAGAAGTGCAGCGGTAGGTAGTAAAGCTGACACTTATACAGGATGCTGGCATCACAAGTGGCAGCTTAACTCACTCAACCATAATGCCAGTCCTAATTCCTTCGCTAGTAGCTATTTATCTGAAGAAAATAAAGCATTTGGCCATAAAAAGACTTTACACAATTGTTTATGTCATATTTGTTTCTAAAACTGAATTAGATAAAATATCCATCAATAGGTGAAAAGATAAATAAATTTTGTAAAATCAGTTCAATTGAAGTAATAAAAAGCATTTCACTATTATTTAAAAGATTTATTTATGCATTTGAAAGGTAGAGTTACAGAGAGAGGAGAGACAGAGAGAGATCATGCATCTGCTGGTTTACTCCCCAAATGTTTGCAATGGCTAGGGCTGTGCCAGGCAGAAACCAGGAGCCAAGAGCTTCTTCCAGGTCTCCCATGTGTGTGCAGAGGTTCAAGCACTTGGGACATTTTCCGTTGCTTTTCCAGGCCATCAGTAGGGAGCTGGATCACAAGTGGAGTTCCTGGGACTCAAACTGGAACCCATATGAAATGCCAGCCCTGAAAGCCATCACTTAACCTACTATGTCGCAGTGCCAGCACCAAAAAGTAAAATACTATTGATGTTTGAGAAAACATGATTATATCTCAAAATAATTACAGAATATAAAATAATTAAATAAGGAGGGAATTGAGAGACAGAAAGTGATTACTTCCTTTATGGTACTATTTATCTGATATTCCATACAATGAAAATTAATAGTGACAATAAACTGGTGATTTTTTGAAGAATATAAAGTTTGAGGTAGTATGAGGAAAAGCAGAAAAGTTGGATTAAGAAGAAAAGACGCTGGGCTGACACTGCGGCGTAGTGGGTAAAGCTGCTGTCTGCAGTGCCAGCATCCCATATGGGCTCCAGTTTGAGTCCTGGATGCTCCACTTCCAATCCGGCTTTCTGCTATGGCCTGGGAAAGCAGTGGAGGATGGCCCAGGTCCTTGAGTCCCTGCACCCATGTGGGAGACCAGAGGAGGCTCCTGGCTTTGGATCTGCACATCTCTGGCCCTTGCAGCCAGCTGGGGAGTGAACCAGCGATGGAAGACCTCTCACTCTCTCTGCCTCTCCTTCTCTCTCTGTGTAACTCTGACTCTCAAGTAAATAAATAAATCTTTAAAAAAGAAGAGAAGATGCAAATTTTGGTGTGTTTAATATTATCTTGATGAATTAATGAATGTCTAAGGTGTAAAAGTGTGCAAAATCACAGATTTTATATTTTATATGATGCTGTTTACTGTATGTCAACTATGACTCAGAGCTATGCAAGTAAAATTTTAGAAAAGCTTACAGTTTATATACATTTAAATATAATTATTTAAAAATGTTAACTAAAATGTATTGCTTCTTTTTCTTTGTAATATACAAGTATATTAGTGACATCTACCTAGCATACATCACAGAGTTTCTGACAAGCAAAGCAAATAACAAAAAGTTGTGTGTCAGATTAGCATTTATGTTAGCAGTTGTTTGAAATTTTAGCATGTTTGCTTAGCTGTTAATTCTTGACTGAAACATATTTGCATAACATTTACTTAAAAATAACCTAAATGCCTGAAATTGTATACTAATCATTGTAGTTAAGTGTTTACCTGTATAATTTAGCTTTGTTATTCTGACACTACTGCATAAATTTGTATAGTTGCATTAAACATCAGTATTATAGATGCCTATGCACAATTTATAATGAATTCATACTATGTGCCTGTCACTTATGTAAATGTGAAGTTTATTTTACCTAGATGTGTTGGTAAGGTCTTTGGCAGATTGTAGTTAACCATGAACTTAAAGCTATTATAGACTGCCCTACTCAAATTTCTTTCAACCAAAATAATATTCTGCTTCTAATGAATACTGTGAATCTGGAGAGTCCAGACAGTTTACTTCTAGTTCTTTGTGTTTTTTTTTTTTTTTTTTTTTTTTTTTGTCTTTATGATAGCAATTTAGCAGTTTACCCCCAGCTGTTAAGGGCTAATGACTTATAGTCCAATTGCAAGTTGTATTCAAATGAATGAAAATGGGAATTCTGGTGAGTAACAATACAGGATTGATGTGAAATACTTTTCTCTTGTAAAAGGTTACCGGACTTCAGAACAACATTGACCAGGTGCTGAATTTGCAATTAAAGATACTATCACTTTTACACCCATCAGATGTGTGTATGCACAGGAATAATCAATCAAACACTGATTGCTTTGCAAGAAAAAGTCATTTCCATTCCCATCTTGTTGGGAGCAACCCGGACTGGACTGAGTTACTGGAATTAAGACTTATTCTATGCATCTGCTCTCCCACAATACGGCGCTGGGAGAGGAGGCAACAGCTTCTACCCAGCTGCCTCTCACCAACTTGACAAGCTGCAGGACCTGCTCCTGATTGGAGGAGAGCAGCGTACTCGGCGTGTGGGCAGCCGAGTTAGGATTGGCAGAGGAGGACTATAAAGGAGGAGAGAGACGGCATGCACCAGGAACATCTAAGGGGAACACCTGTGCAGCCCCCGAGAGAGCCGGCCGGCGGTGTGCCGCTCCCCCGCGGAAGTGGGGAATGTGGCAGGGGGAACCGCCCTTCCACAGAGGTGGAAGGGACGGTAGCCAACCCGGGAAGGACCAGCAGCCAACCCGGGAAGGGTCGGTAGCCAACCCGGGGAAGAACCAGCAGCAAACCCGGGGAGGGCCGAGCAGACAGAAGAACAGCGCAGGGTCCTGTGTCATTCCTCCACGAAGACGGGGAATGACACCATCTCATTGAGTTCTGCCAGATACATTTATACACACAACACACACACACACACACATATACAGTTACAATCATGCCTGCATGCATGATACATTTTGACACTTAAACTTTCAGAAGTACACTATTGTCTGAATCATTTTGCATTTACTAGAAAAAAATATGGCTAAGTATCATAATTACTTTCCCAATTGTATGTAATTTGCAGATTTCTGAGATCTATTTCAATGAAATAGTGTTTACTTTTTATTTAAATTGTAAGTTTATTACTTAAACAATACAGAAAAAAATGTCACTTACATGGAACTATGGCTACCTTTCCTAATATTCGATGCATATTATTATAACCAAATATTTGAAGTAGGATACTTATAGCTTTCCTTTCTTTAATTCTTTTTTTATAAACTGAAATTAATGTGGCTCATGGTTCTGGAAGTACAAGGCTTATGGGAGATATCCTGTGATAACCTTCTTGATGACAGAGTCCCAAAACAGTGTAGAGCATCATATGACAAGAGACTGAGATCACATATACCCATGTCTTTGTGTTTGTAAATTTTTGTAAATCCATTTGAGTTTTATCTTGGGTACTTTTCCCAGGTGACCTAATCTAAACCTTGCTTCCCAAAGATGTCACTTTCAGTATTATAATTGAGTTGTGTTTGCATATTATTAATACTCACAATGAATATTCAACTCAGACATCAGTTCAGGGGGACAAGCCATAGTCAAGTCATAACATTTCACGCCTGGCTGCCCCAAACCCATGACTTTCTCAGTATGCAAACTACAATAATTCCTTCTCCAATAATCCCAAAGTCCTAATTCCAGCATTAATGTAATTATTTTATTTTTTTTAAAAATAATTTGATATTCAATAGAGGGAGTGGGAGAAGGAGGCAGAGAGAAGGAGGAGGGGCACTTATACTCACTGTTCAATTTCCAAATGACTGTTATACCCACAGCTGGGCCAGGCTTGAGCCAAAAGCTGAGAATTCCATTGAGGTCTGCCACATGGGTGGCAAAAATACAACTACTTCAATCATCACCTGCTCCTCCCAGGGTGGGAATTAGTAGCAAATTTAAATCAGAGAAGAGTCAGGACTCAAATACAAGCACTCTGATATGGAATCAAATCAAGTCAATTTGGTATGGAATCAAATCCAAGCACTCCCATCTGGTGGCTTAACTGATAGGCCAAATGCCCAAAGGCCAGCACTAATTCGAAGGGTTAAAATGCAAAGTCTCTTCTGAGTCATAAGGCAAATTAAGTAGTCATATAATATAAGAAGAAATTATCTGCATCCAATAATGAAACAGGCTTAAGGTACACATCTTGTTTGCCTAGGGCTTAGGGCCCAAGACAAGCAAATCCAGATTTCAACAGATCATGGAGCAACTTGGAGTCATTTGTGAGTTTATATATCCTTTATTTACAGTGGCAGTGAGGACAGCCACATACCCCTATGGTGGTGGGATCATAGGAGCTATCTGGTCCACAGTTGAAGTCAGACACACACACACACACAGACTTCCACATCAGCCACACATAGCCACATCCATCATTAGTCCCATTCACAAGCAACCACATACCTGTCCATACCCATCCATAGGCAATCATGTGTGGCATGCCCCCTGCAGTTGCTTATATATATTTACAGACAAAATTAGACCAAATCTAAGATGTAGCCTAACAGACTTGTGGGCAGCTAGCCAAGAAGGTGGACCTGTTAGTTATTATGATACTGTGGGGAGCAACTCGGACTAGACTGTTACTGGAATTAAGGCTTATTCTATGCATCTGCTCTCCCACAATATGGCGCTGGGAGAGGAGTAAACAGCTTCTACCCAGCTGCCTCTCACCAACTTGACAAGCTGCAGGAGCTGCTCCTGATTGGAGGAGAGCGGCGTGCTCGGCGTGTGGGCAGCCGAGTTGGGATTGGCGGAGAAGGACTATATAGGAGGAGAGAGACGGCATGGTGGGGTGGGTTGGTTGGAGAGTGCATTGGAGAGTTCGCGGGGAAGTTCATTACTTCGTTCTTTCTCATTTCTCTCTACTCATTCTTGCTTTGGGAGTTTGCTGTTTACTTATTCTTACTTTACTATAGAAAGGACTTGTAAAAAAAGGCAACAACAAGCGCCCGGTCCGGTGCGGCTCCTCCGCGTGCGGAGGAGCAGCATGATACCAGTTACCATAGAGAGAAAGAGATATGAGAGCACCAAAAAAAGGCATTGGGGATTTGATATCCTCACTTTCCAAGTCTGTCTTCTCTACACATTTCTATTCCAAAAAGGAGGAATAGTCAAGTAGAAAGGAATAATAGGTCCAAAGACTGTCAGAAACCCAGCAAAAAAAATAATCGAATCTTAAAGCAGCAAGTCTGGCATCTTGTGTGTACTATAGCAAGACATGGACTCCTCAAGGCTTTAGGCAGCACTGTCCCAAGACATGGCTCAAGTGACTGCCGCTGGTGGCTACACACTCTTATCAGCAGCATTCACAGAAAGGCATGGGACATTGATGGTTGTTCTCCATTTATGGCATCACCACTGTGGCTTTACCCCCATAGCACTACCAGACATTTAATCCACTGGGTGTTCTTTGAAAAAAATTCTAATTCTTCACCAAATTTCTTTCTGGTATCCCAGGCATTCCACAGAAAATTCAGTAAATGTTCCATAACTATTGCATTCTATACACCTACAAAATCAGCCATTGGTTCATTACCCAAATTGCTACAATGGTCAGGGTTGGGCCAGGCAAACATGAGGATGTAGGGGTTTCATCCTGGTCTCTAATGTGCTTGTAGGGACCCAAGCACTTGAACTGTCTTCTGCTACTTTCCTAGGTGCATTATCAGGGAGCTGGATTGGAAGTGGGACACTCATTCAAGACATGAACCAATACCCATATGGGATGCTGGCATCCCAAGCAGTGGCTGAAACTATTTTGCCACAATGCTTGCCCAAGAAACAAACTTTAAACAACATAGTTGGAATAGATTTCCACTCTGTAATACCTCCAATGTAGACTACATTCTAGCATGACTTCTGAGTGGACAAATCATATCTAAAACACATGAAGAAAGGAAAAAAGACCTAAAAATGTAGAGAAGTTTAGGGTTATATTTTTCCAATAAATGTTTAGGATTCATTTAGTAATTGAGCCCTTCAGTTTCACAAGCATCTCTTAAATTATACTCTTAAATATGAGCACTTTACTTTTGTTAAATTCTATTTTTCCTTTGCTTGTCTGAGAACATTAAAATTTACTACATATGTATGACTATTTAAAGCCTTGCTATTTTAATATATGCATTAGTAAGTACCTCAGTCTTTTTCATTTTTCTACAACAGAATAATTCTGAGACTGAGTAATTTATTTAAAAACAAATATTTGTCTCTCACAGTTCTGAAGGCTATGAAGTCCAAGTTTAAGACACTGGCATCAGGTGAAAGTTTGTTGTTACATTCTCAGGTGGTGGAAGATGGTAAGCAGTAAATTCTTGTTTGACAAATCTTTCTATAATGCCATTAATCCACTCATGAAGGTAGAGACCTTACGATTTAAAGAACCTCTGTTAGGTCCACCTTTCTATTATTGTTGCAGGAGTCTGTGATTCCAAATTCCAGGTTTGTGTTACTTGACCATAAATTTAAGATCATGTACAAGGAAGAGTGTGAAAAACTGAAGTGATTGTTAAGTGAAAAGATAAAGTGAAAACAAAATAGAAAGCTCCCAGCTACACTGAGAGGGATTTCTGGAGAGAACCATTGAAGACTGATTGTCTAGGTTTTACAGGCTGTAAGACAGGAGATTCTCATGATTGGTCTAGGAAACAAATTATGAAATGATAGTTTTGGTTGCTAAATTGGGTGAAAGTTAATTCTACAGTTGAGACTCAAATGAAACTTTCCCCCAAATTGTACAAAATTCTCATTACTTAGATCAGTAACAACTACATTGGAAAACCTTGAACAAAATTATTGGCACATGACATCAACATCATTCACAGAAGTCTGTTGCTTGACCTTTCTCATATCCTCTGAGACTCATCTCCAAATGATGGGGAGAGTCCCCCACTCCCCCAGTCTCTATCTACCCAGTCAGAAGTCTATCAATCCCCCTCTTAAGAAGTAACCCTAACTGCTGTTAGAGAGAAGGGATGATGACTGCTCTGGCTACTTCAAGCAGGAGTTGGGTGATGTTGGAGACAACAATAAATGTTCCTCCTCCAAAGGCCTGTCTAGGGTTCTCAGATCAAAAGTCTGTATCTGTTGTTCCATCTGCAAGTGTTTGGTAACCTCTAGACAAGCTTTCTAAGAAAGTTGAACATACAGGGTCAAACATAAGCGGTATTACAAAACTGCAAAGAGGAGCTACAAAAGGAAAAATCCATGTCCATATGTTAGAGTCCTAAATAGGACAAGAAGGACTCAGCTAGTTTGGACTTAAACTTGTCTAATTCTCTTGTGAGCCTGATATTGCCAGTTAGAACTTATGTACTTTCTTATTACAGATGAGAGGTATTAATCCAAAATCAGCACGTTTCATTTAATAATCTACATGTTCCACTCTGTTGGGACATGAGGATGTCTAACGCCTACTGATTTTACAATACCATAGAACTTAATAAGTTAAAGAAGTCTGTTCAGCCTTGATGGGTATAATTGTGGCCCCCATCCCTTTTGAACTAAAAGAGTGAGATTTAAGACAGATCTCTACAAGGAGGGAACACTGACAAACCAAAAGAGGCTTCTGTATGTATAGTATCTCACTCAAGGGCTTTCTAAGAGTGGATTGTCAAGGGCATTGTGCTTGAAATACAGGGGAATTCTGTCTTCCTTCAGTGTATTCCATGGTCAATAGCATTAAAAACATGACATCAAACAATTAGTGGAAATAAGCAGGTGAAGAATAAGATGAAAAAAAAAAATTAGTAACCTGAGTAGCAATGGTATCCCCTACTGTGATGATAGAATGAAAGGATGACAAAATTGAGGGATAAAAGCTGGGGAGGAGTGTGTGTAACATTTTATTTACCCTTTATTATGCAGGAGTTCAAGTCCTTTGGTAACTTTGCAGGAGTATTCATTTTCCTTTGACGTGTTGAGGTCATCTTCCAAGATTGAATTTGAAGTTGGTTCAGAAACTCAGGCTTTCATTTGAGAACGGTGATCCAGGATTCTAATTGGTACACTTGCTGTAGTGGGAATAGAAAGAATCATAGTGTAGGATCCCCCCTCCAATGCTTCTCTAAAGAGGGAGAGTGAGTTGGAAGGGCATTGACTAATGCTCAATTTCCTGGGCTACTTTTAGGGCTTCCTTAATACTGAGTTATGTCTCAAGAGATCTTGAATGACTTGTTGGAACTTGACAAGTGCTGTGATGGATCTGATGACGTGAGGTATCATTGTCCATTAGGAGATCATTAGTAATTAATGGACGATTTTATAGTATTTCAAAAGGGCTCAATCCTAACTCTGGAGGGTATTTATGTTACACACTAGACCATGAATAAGACAGAGATCCATGAAATGAGAGTTTTCTTGGATAGCTTCTTGATTGATCTTCTACAAATGGCATTAGTATTTTCTACTTACTCCAATGATTGGAGCCACTAGGCACAAGAGAGTTGATACTGTATACCTAGCATCTTATATACTATGGGAGTAACAATAACTTTGAAGGGGGAACAATGTCACTCTGTGGAGTTTCAGGAAGTCTAAACCCAGGAACTACTTTATAGATCAGCAGCTAGAAGGGGTGTTGGGCTCTCTTAGTATGATTAGGAAGGCAAATGTAAAAAACAGGTTATCCTAGTTACAGTTTAGGAGTTGCATGAAAGGATTTTTTTCCTGAGACTACTATCATGGTTACACTAAGAAAAGAGGGGAGACTTGGATTTGAGAAAGAGACAGAAGTGGCTCTATTATCTAAGAGAAAGTCAACTTCCTTCCCTTACATGGCTAGGACCACCCAGGGCTCCTGAGTTCTGATGGTCTGAGTGGAAGTAGCCTGTAGGGGAAGCACTGGGCCCCTTCAGTACTGCTGCATTAGCAGAGGAAGGGCGTTAGTCCCTGGAGGCAATCAGTCCTTCAATGAACACCAATGGAAATAGGACAGGGCCATGGGAGCTTTTTCTACTTTTGATGGGAATGTGGGCATTCCTTCCTGAAGTGCTCTGCCTGATGATAGCCACAGAACTTTGGAAAGTTCTGGAGACTCTCAGGTTGGTTTGTTCATAAGGATGCTACCAGAACTGTGACCATTTTCTTATTCCTTCCCTCTCATTGTTGGGTCTTCTCCTGGTCCCAACTGTAAAAGACCAAAGTGGTGACCTTCAGGAGGTTTTGCAATGTAACCCCAGGTCCAATAGCCTGTTTTGAAGTTTTCTTCTAATATCTGAGGGAAGTTGAGTAATGAAATTGTCCTTTAAGTTGCCTTTAATTCTATCAAGTTTGGATATACAGAATCTCTCTCAGAAGGAGAGGGGTACTGATCTGGAATTTGGCCAATCACGGATAGCCTGGACTCATTTAGGGGCTTGATTCTGGTCCTCTTCAATGCTACAAGGACACAAATGATGAATTGTTTTCATATCTATTCATCTACAGAGTCATCTGATGTCCATTTATAGTGAGGTTATAAAGGATAAATAGTCTGTTTTCCTGTAGGATATAACTGCTCCTGGCCTCCCTGATCAGGAAAGGATGTAACGTGTCACATAAATTTTATCTCCAACAGTTTTTCAGCTTATAGGAAGCCTTGTTAGGACCTCATTTAGGAGTAAAAATACATCTTCCCAGGTGAGGTCATAGCCCTCAGACAAATTCTTTCAGCTTAAGTTGAAAAAACTTCCCAAGGCTCCCTTCACTTGTGTAGGATCATATAGGGAAATGGGGACCCAGACATAAGTAGGGAACCTCTTGTAGAGTTAAAAATGAAGTCAGTGTAGGATTGTCCTGTTTGCTGGATGGGGGGCATGAGAAAAAAGGAGGGGTATATGGAGTGATCAGTATAGACTGCAGCAGTCTCTGTGGTGGGCAAAGGGAGAGGGGCAGTTGGGATCTTGATGGTAACAGCTCCTAAAAGTACTGGGTCTATCTTACATAATTTACAAGATCTTCCATATCTCACAAAGCAAAACATACTTGGGCACAAGGAATCTCATAGTATTTCCCTAATTCTGCAACAGAAAAGGGTCTAGTTGTAGATTGGCATTATGACTAATACTTCCCACTGGAGACAAACTCTTCCTATTCTCCAGCTTGCATAATGGTCACATTGTGCAGAAAAAGACCAGATAATTTTCTTTAAGGTTTGGGTTTCAAAATAACCCCAATGCCTGACAATGTATGTAAATGGGTGCATGCTGAAGATGGCTTATTACCCATCTAAAAAGAGAGGACAGGGCATCCCTAAGTTTCTGATTTGTCCCACTTGTGTTCTTCAAGTTCCTGGGCTTGGAGACATAGTATCCTAAAGCACATAGAAGGGAGAGATTGGAGAACAGGAGCACATTCTCTTACCTCCATCCTTTCCCATGAATGGGCCCTTGCAACCCTTTATCCTATACATATGAGTATGTATGTGCTATCTGCTCACACGATCAAGGAAGATTAAGCTACCAGGAGTAGCTACCATCACCTATACCTAACTTTGATCCTCCCTTCTGTCTGGATCTAGCTTTTTGATCTATGTTTAATGTAGCAATTTCTCACTATTTAACATTTAACTTGTATATGCCTTTTTAAGTCTCACTTTAAAGCATCCTGACTGATCCTTGAGCTTGGTATCATGAGCAGGACAAAATCATTACTTACCCTATTTTTTCTTCCTCTTTAGCTAGCCATGGGTTCTTAACCAAAATGGTATGCACATGTCTTGCACTGTTGTTAGGCAACTCTCCATTTCTGATGTAGATGTGATGTCCAAGGTGCATTACTATGACCCCTATGTGGTTGGTGACATGCACCCCCCACCCTCCCGGGGCTGGTTTAACCTTTAGTGCCAGGGAGGGCTGTGGGGAAGAATGGTAGTACAGAACTGAGGGTAGCCAGCTCCCTGTCCCAGTGCCAACCCAGCCACAGTCAAGTATTGGGCATGTGGGAGACAGCATGCGTCCCCCTCTAAACATACCATAATGAAACCAACAGGAAAACTTATGTCTGATGTAAAGTCATGGAGGTGGGTCTTTTCTGGAAACAGATCCAATTGACTCTGGTGTGCAAAACCAACATTAATTTGGCATAATTTTATAATCTTACAATATACTTTGCACAGTCTAAATCAACTTAAGCAGTTATTATCATCACAAATCAAAATCCCTATATTTTGAGAGTTTCAGTGATGCAGCTTGAAGCCTGAAGATCAAAAGACTCAGTTTAGAGCTTTAAATCTGAAGATTTAACATAGATTTAAGCCATTTGGTCAAAGTAAAAGTAAGAATAATCCATCTACCCTGAGTATTTTGATCAAAATTGTCAGCCTGATCTAATCAGAGTTATGGTAATCAAACAGTTAAAACAGGCAGACTCAGTTTTACCAAGCGATAGAGAATCATATGCTCCCATTGTCAAGAGATGAAAAAAAAAGTCTTCTACAAAATGCAAACTGTGGAGAAGGGATACAGAAACTTCAGATTAGAAAAGGATCAAAGGGTTAAGTTTTCTCTGTTGCCAACTTTGGTGAAGAAACCCATCTGTCCAGATCTAGCTAGAGGCCCCCCTCTCCCCTCCTGACATTTGAATGAGTAGGGGTAGGAAGGAGAGAGAGAGAATGAGGAGTGAAGATTTTAGTCCAACACCATAGGGGCTGTTGGAGTCTGGCTCCTATTAGGGAGCCTCCCTGGGATATTTCAATAACTCCAAGACCATACTCCAGTATCACTCACTGGATGAATTTCCAAAAATGTAAGATCAACTTTCCCAGTGCCAAAAGGAGAGAGAGGTCAATCAGATATACCCCAATAAGCCTCCCCTCCAAGCTTTAAAACAGGCAGCCACACTAGATACTTTTTAACTGAGTCTTGGCGTTTTTGATTAATAAAGGACTGTGGTGGAGTTCTGAAAGTCTCTGGAAAAAAAAGGTAAAAGTGGATCACTTCAATTACCCTTATGACGATTCCAGGTGAACCCTCAAGAAATGCTGCAGAAGTCTGCAGTTCTAATCACTGGGGATCCTGTCTTTTGACCACGAAGCAATTAGAATAGGTACAAGAAAGAGTGTGTAAAGTAGAAGTAGTTTATTAAGTGAAAGGGGAAAGCAAATGTAAAAGACACAACTCCTGAAGCAGTGAAGTCGTCTGTATTGGAGGGAACCATGAGGGCTGATTTTCTTGGGGTTTTTATAGATTATAAATTCCAATGACTGGTCTGGAAGAGGCATTGAGAAGTGATTTTTTGGACTGGTTAACTGGGTGACTTAGTCTCCAATTGAGAGTCAGTAAAAACCACAGAAAGCACATTAAGCCGTCCACTGAAGACGTGTAAAACTCTCACTACATAGATCAGTACAACCGTCCAGATAAACCTTGATTTAAAGGACTAGCACGTGACCTCAACATCCTTCACAGGAGCCAGCGGGTGACTTTTCTGCAGCCCTCTGAGACTCATCTCCAGGTGGTGTGGAGGGTCTCCTGTGATCCTATCTACCTGGCTGGGGTTCTATCTTTCTGTCATTAATGTACTGAAGGTTAAGTTTCTAACACTAAGTCCAACAAAGTGACTTATGCACTTTGGCTTCTGCCATTGCATGGAAGACTTGGCTCAATCTCCAGTTTTCTGTGTTAGGCTTGATCCAGTTCCAGTTTTTGTAGCCACCTGGGGAGCAAACCAGCAGATGGGGGGCCTTTCTGACTCTGCTCATTAGATAAATAAAAATAAATACTTAGAAAAAGAAGCTCAGGGAACTATTAGGATAACAAACAGAAAAATAAGTAAAATCAGGGAAGCAATATGTGAAAAATAAAAAGTTTAATAAGTATACAAAACATAAAAATCAACAAAACAGAAATTTTTGAGCAGAGGGATATTATGACTGAGTTGAAAATTCCATAGAGAGCCTCTCAACAGCAAACAATGCAGAAGAAAGAATCAATGATCTCAAAGGCTGCTTACTTGAAATTATGCAGTCAGAAGAACAAAAAGAAAACACACACACACACACGAGTGAAGGCATAAAGGACACTGTCAATAAGACCAATCTATGTGTTATTATAATCCTAGAAGGAGCACATTGACAGGAACAGAGGCTTATTTAAAGAATTAATGGCTGGCGCTGTGGCATAGCAGGTAAATCTGTGGCCTGCTATGCTGGCATCCCATATGGGCTCCATTCTGAGTCCCAGCTGCTCTCAGTGGAAGATGTCCCAAGTCCTTGGGCCCTGACCCATGTGGAAGACCTAGAAGAAGCTCCTGGCCCCTGGCTTCAGATTGGCCCAGCTCTGTCCATTGTGGCCATTTTGGGAGTGAAGTAGCAGATGGAAGATTTCTCTCTCTCTCTCTCTGCCTCCGCCTCTCTGTAACTCTGCCTTTCAAATAAATACATAAATCTTTAAAAAGAATTAATTACAGAAAAAGTGCCAAATTGGAGTGTTAAATAATTGCTTCAGATCAATTAAGCTCAAAGAATCCTGAATAGATTATGTATAATGTTATCAAGACATTTTAATGATAGACTTTCAAAAGTCAAAGTTTTTTTTTAAAGAGAGAATTTTGAAAATATCAAGAAACAAGTCATGCATCTTTTTTCTTTAGAGGTCTTTACAGGAATTTAATACCCCATCCTATTTACAACTTCTTATTTTTGCTAAGAAATAGGTGGGTTTCTCAGAAGAAATCTTGCATTATGTTTGCAAAAACATAATGGGGTTCTTGACATTGAAACAAAAGGATAGAAGATATTACATGAAAAATATAAAGTCCACTGTAAAAATAAGATTGTGAGTCAGTTCAGAATATTCCAAAACTGCAGTGTTGGAGTCAAAATTATTTTTAACCACATTGGAAAAATTACAAGATAAAATATTTAAAAAGCCATACTTGCAATAATTAAATATAAATAGTTATAAAATTAAAAATATGTGAGTTTTTGCATGCAGTTGGCATTTAAGTTGTTAAGAATTAAAAGTAGACCATTACAACCATTAAATGTTTTATGTTTGTTTCATCGTAATCAGGAATCAAAAAAAAAAAAAAAAACCTGAAGTAGAAAAAGAGAATAGAATCAGAATATATACCCTCAAAAAAACCTCACTAAATCACAAAGGAAGATACCTGGGAAGATAGGAAGAAAGAGTAAAGTAGCTGCAAAAAACCAGAAATCAATTAATAATAAGAAAAATGTCCTTATCTATCAATATTGAGAGTCAATGGGTTAAATTCTGCAATCAAAAGACATGAAATTGACTGGATAAAGTTTTAAAATTTAATTGTATGTTGACTAAAAGTGATCCATTTTAGCTATAATAACACAAGATGAAAGTAACATGATGTAAAAAGATATTCCATTCCAATGGCCAGCAAGAAAAAACAGAAGTGTTATACAATAGATCGAGGGGGCAATTCATCAGAATATAACATTGTATATATGTATATTCATCATCAAATCATCCAAATAGATAAAGTTGATATCAAAACTAAAGGAGACAGACAGAAATACAATAAAAATAGAAGACTTCACTGCTCTACATTCAATGATGAACAAACCATCCAGAGGGAAAAATAAGGAAGGAAATATCAGATTTAAACCAAAATTTAGACCAACTGGACCTAACAGCTATCTACAAAACACTTCATTAACATCAGCAAAATACATATTGTATTGAAATGCACACAGCACATTCTTTAAACACAGTTTAACTTCAACTGCATACAAAAAAGAATTTATACTGTTTTCTTGCACAACACAGTTACAATATATAATGATAAGGTATCCTGTATTATTTCAAAAGCTTAAAGAAGGATTTTAAATGATTTCACCACAAAAGATGACAAATGTTTGGAGAGATAGATTTATTTATCCTGACTTGAACATACATTTGTTTAAACATCCCGTAATACCTCCTTTAAATTTATAATTTTTAGGAAAAAATTCAGTAAAACAACTACAATAACAAAATAAAAAAAAACTCAACAATTGGCTACTTAAATATATAAAAGATTTGTAAAACACACACACCTTTACCCACAGACAGAATTTTTTTTTTTAAACTTTTATTTAATGAATATAGATTTCCACAGTACAGCTTATGGATTACAATGGCTTCCCCCCCATAACGTCCCTCCCACCCGCAACCCTCCCCTTTCCCACTCCCTCTCCCCTTCCATAAACATCAAGATTCATTTTCCATTCTCTTTATATACAGAAGATCAGTTTAGCATACATTAAGTAAAGATTTCAACAGTTTGCTCCCACACAGAAACAGAAAGTGAAAAATACTGTTTGAGTACTAGTTATAGCATTAAATCTCAATGTACAGCACACTAAGGACAAAGATCCTACATGAGGCGTAAGTGCACAGTGACTCCTGTTGTTGACTTAACAAATTGACACTCTTGTTTATGGCATCAGTAATCACCCTAGGCTCTTGTCATGAGCTGCCAAGGCTATGGAAGCCCTCTGAGTTCACTGACTCTGATAATTTTTAGACATGGCCATGGTCAAAGTGGAAGTTCTCTCCTCCCTTCAGAGAAAGGTACCTCCTTCTTTGATGACCCATTCTTTCCACTGGGATCTCACTCACAGAGATCTTTCATTTAGGGTTGTGGTTTTTTTTTTTTTTTTTTTTTTTTTTTTTTTTTTTTTGCCAGAGTGTCTTTGCTTTCCATGCCTGAAATACTCTCATGGGCTTTTCAGCCGGATCCGCATGCCTTAAGGGCATCTACCATTCTATGGGTCTGCTGTGTATCTCACTTCCCATTTTGGATCATTCTCTCCCTTTTTGATTCTATCAGCTAGTATTTACAGACACTAGTCTTGTTTATGTGATCCCTTTGGTTCTTAGTCCTATCATTATGATCAATTGTGAACAGAAATTGATCACTTGGACTAGTGAGATGGCATCGGTACATGCCACCTCGATGGGATTGAATTGGAATCCCCTGGTGTGTTTCTAACTCTACCATTTGAGGTAAGTCAGCTTGAGCATGTCCCGAATTGCACATCTCTTCCCTCTCTTATTCCCACTCTTATATTTAACAGCGATCACTTTTCAGTTAAGTTTCAGCACTCAAGAAGAATTGTGTATTGATTACAGTATTCAACCAAAAGTATTAAGTAGAACAAACAAAAAAAATTCTAAGAGGGATAACATATCAAGTTGCTCATCAACAGTCAGGGTGAGGGCTGATCAAGTCACCGTTTCTCATAGTGTTCATTTCACTTTAACAGGTTTCCTTTTTGGTGCTCAGTTAGTTGTCACCTATCAAGGAGAACAAGTGGTATTTGTCCCTTTGGGATTGGCTTATTTCACTCAGCATAATGTTTTCCAAATTCCTAACAGGGATCACTTTTCAGTTAAAATATAAACACCTAAGAATAATTGTGTGTTAATTACAGAGTTCAACCAACGGTACTAGAACAAAAAAAAAATACTAAAATGGATAAAGTATTACATTGTACATCAACCGTCAGGAAATTTTTAAAAATTATTTATTTATATTATTTGAAAGGCAGAGTTACAGAGATAAAAAAAGACATACACAGACACACATGGGGGTGAGAGGGAGAGAGAGAGAAAGAGAGAGAGAGAAATCATCCATCCATTGATTCAGCAATCAATGGCTACAACAGCCAGAGCTAAGTCTAACAGAAGCTAGGAGCCAGGAGCTTCTTCTGGGTCTCCCAAGTGGGTGCATGGGTCCAAGAACTTTGACCACTTTTCAATGCTTTCCCAGGTGCATTAGCAGGGAGATGGATACAAAGTGACACATCTGGAATCGGAACTGGCATATGGGATCCCAGCACTGCAGGTGTTTGCTTTACCCACTACACAAAAGTGCCGACTCCACATTTTTAAGATGCAATAGCAGAGGCATGATCCATGATAGAAATAAATAATATCTGTGCTTCATTGACACCAACTTTCTGCTGCATTTCAAATATCAAGAGGCTGCAGGTTGCAACACCAACATCCTCTATGGGTGCCAGTTCAAGTCTCAGCTGCTCTACTTCTGCTCTATTTCCCTGCTAATGTACCTGGGAAAGCAGCGGAAGATGGCTTCAGTCCTTGGGCTCCTGCACCCATGTGGGAGACCAGGATGAAACTCCTAGTTTCTGACTTTGGTCTGTTTCCACATTGGCCATTGTGGCCACTTGGAAAGCAAATAGCAGATACAAGATCTCTCTGTCTCTCCTCTGTTGTAACTCTGACCTTCAAAAAATTAAACCTTCAAAAAGCACTATCATATACTGCTCACAGTATATCTGAAGTCCACACATTGCTCAATGAAAAGAAATGGTACATATCAAGCTCCCATGTCTATTCCACTATACATACACACCTATGTGAGAGAACACATATTCAATGCATATTTTTACTCTTATGCATTGAGAGACAGATAGAGAGGGAGAGAAGTAATAATAGAAATTTTTAACAATTGTTTCTTAAAAAGGTTCATGTTTCTAATATTGCATTACTGGTCAGCACCCCGGCTAACTAGGCTAATCCTCCACCTGCAGCGCCTGCACTCCGGGTTCTAGTCCCAGTTGGGGTGCTGGTTCTGTCCCAGTTGCTCTTCTTCCAGGCCAGCTCTCTGCTGTGGCCCGGGAAGGCAATGGAGGATAGCCCAAGTGCTTGGGCCTTGCATCCGCATGGGAGACCAGGACGAAGCACTTGGCTCCTGGCTTCGGATCGGTTGCAGCGCTGGCTGTGGCAGCCATTTGGGGGTGAACCAACGGAAGGAAGACCTTTCCCTCTGTCTCTCTCTCTCTCACTGTCTAACTCTGCATGTCAAAAAAAAAATTGCATTACTAAATAGATTGTATTATACTTATAAAATATTAACATTTTCACTGCAAATTGTTTAAAAATTGGTTTCAGGAAAAAGGAATTTTTTTTTTTTTTGACAGGATAGTGGACGGTGAGAGAGACAAAGGTCTTTCTTTACCGTTGGTTCACCCCCCAGTGGCTGCTGAGGCTGGCGAGCTGCAGCTGGTGCACTGTGCTGATACAAAGCCAGGAGCCAGGTGCTTCTCCTGGTCTCCCATGCGGGTGCAGGGCCCAAGGACTTGGGTCGTCCTCCACTGTACTCCCGGGATGCAGGCCTGGAAGAGGGGCAACCAGGACAGAATCTGGTGCCACGACCAGGACTAGAACCCGGGGTGCTTACGTTGCAGGCAGAGGATTAGCCTATTGAGCCACAGTGCTGGCCAAGAATTGTGTTTTTATAGAAATAATGTCCATTCACTGGTAAAGAATCTATCTTCTATGTCTCATGAAAAATGGACTTCCTTTCTTGTTGTCTCTCTCAGTCTCTCTCCATCTCTCTACCACTATCCAACACACAAATTCACACACAATGCATGTCTCATAATTTCACCATGAGCATAATTCTTACTAAATAAATACTCTTATTTAATTTTAATCAAAGTTTCTTTCTAATTTAACATTAGCAACTACATAAATTAATACTTTCTCAACTGATGAATTATTTTAGGCATGGTTATTTAAGGAACTATAGAAGCAATAATTGATTTTCTATGGTATTTTTTTTTATTTTATTTTTGACAGGCAGAGTGGACAGTGAGAGAGAGACAGAGAGAAAGGTCTTCCTTTTGCCGTTGGTTCACCCTCCAATGGCCGCCGCTGCAGCCGGCGCACCGCGCTGATCCGATGGCAGGAGCCAGGATCCAGGTGCTTTTCCTGGTCTCCCATGGGGTGCAGGGCCCAAGCACCTGGGCCATCCTCCACTGCACTCCCTGGCCATAGCAGAGAGCTGGCCTGGAAGAGGGGCAACCGGGACAGAATCTGGCGCCCCAACCGGGACTAGAACCCGGTGTGCCGGCGCCACAAGGTGGAGGATTAGCCTATTGAGCCACGGCACCGGCTTGATTTTCTATGGTATTTTATAATCTCATTGGGAAAATAGGTTCTATTAGAAGAGATATGTCTATCGGGCAGCGCCGTGGCTCAATAGGCTAATCCTCTGCCTGCGGCATTGGCACACTGAGTTCTAGTCCCTGTCAGGGCGCCGGATTCTGTCCCGGTTGCCCCTCTTCCAGGCCAGCTCTCTGCTATGGCCTGGGAGTGCAGTGGAGGATGGCCCAGGTCCTTGGGCCTGCACACGCATGGGAGACCAGGAGAAGCACCTGGCTCCTGGCTTCGGATCAGTGGCGGCCATTGGAGGGTGATCCAAGGCAAAAAGGAAGACCTTTCTCTCTGTCTCTCTCTCTCTCACACTGTCCACTATGCCTGTCAAAAAAAAAAAAAAATGTCTATCAAGGCAACATCTTGAAGAGTAAAGTGTAATGTGACTGGATGAGAAATATTAGAAACAGATTTGAGCTCTGAAGGAAATCCAAGTTTCAATTAAAATAGAAAGAGGGGATACACAAAACAAGGGACAAGTAGAAACAAACAAATTAACTTTCAAGATGCAAGGTATTTGTAGACCATATGGTATTTATTAGAATAAATAACAGTTTTTACTTTCTGCAGTGGAGTTTTCAGAAATTAAGTAATATTTGAAAAATAGTGGTGGTGGTGTGTTAAGATTGTCCCTTTATTTCAAAGTAATTCCTATGCCAACATTTATAATCTGGAAAGTTTTATCATGTAAAACTAAAATTTAAAATTATTTAGGATTTGTGAGATATTCACTTTACCTGATGCTGTTTTTTGTTCAAGAAGAATAAAATAAACCCTCAATGAATTCACATTGAATTTGTAATTCTTAAGAAACTTGTCAAAATATAATTTATATAAAAATTAATGAGTAATCATCACAGTTTTCATTAATTTTGATTTGGTTACAACATAGATCACCCTGATTATTTGCTCATTTTAGAGCTAATCATATCTTTTTATCTGTGATGCTGATTTTTGTAGAACATGATGTATTTGAAATTCCAGACATCCCAACTCAAAGTAGTATAAATAGGCAAAATTACCTTTCTAGTTCTCCTCTTTCTTCACTAACCTCAATCTTCCTATTTTACATTATTTTTCATCATTAAGAACCACAGTACTTTTCTTTTGAATAAAGTACAAGGTATAAGAATTTGTGTCTATTATATAATATGTTGGATACCCAGAATTTTGCCTTTTAAAAGAACCCAAAATCTGAAATTAAAAACAACAAATTTAAAACAAAGAACCTTAAAAGTTTGCCCCAATTCTAGGTGTATAAAGGCCTTTTTATAGGCACAAGTAGCTTATTGTTTGCTCATGACACTTAAGCTAATTTTATGGAATACAAAGACAAGATAAGTCATTAGAAAAAAGTCAAACCTTTTTAAATGAAAATATGCAACCATTTTATTATTTTGTGGTGGGAAATCTCTTCTTGTGTATGTATAATAATGTGTATTTTTATGTCAATTATACTATTATGTAGTATAACGTTACTATTAACTGTTCTCTAGCTTGTTCAATTACCTTTCTTTGGTAATAACCTTAATTTCAGTCTATAGCTAAAAACAGATATTAGTAGCAGCCATTAACTTTTAGCTTCTCCTGAGTTACACATGAGATATAATTGGTTAACTTGCTTATTGTCCATCTTTGACCTGGGGGCTATCATTTCAAGTCATTTCAAAGAATATTTGGGTAAATTCCTTTAGAGAACACATCAAAAACACTAACCATGTGACTTCAACGAAAATGAGGTCAAAAGACAATAACAGCAGTAGTTTTCATGGTATAGTTCAAACAGAAATGAGGAAATCTGCTGCACAATATCCCCCGAAGGATCCAGATTAATCTGTGCATCTGTAGAACCCAGGAGGTCCATGGAGTTTGAGAGAGAGAACAGATTTTGTGGCTATATATCACTGGGTTGAGAGTCTACTAATTAAATCTCCCATAAAAGAACAACTATTAGGCTTTTGTGGACTGTTATCATTTATACAAAGTTGCCATTTGTGGGTAATAAAAAACACACCAATAATTTATTATCTACAAATTTTAGGCATGCATTTTTGTAGTTGAAATTAAAATTTTTCAAACACAAAACACATTTAACTGCATTTGAAATGTCATCTAAATATTTATCAGATATTAAAAAAGAACACTAAAACGTAACCAATAATTTATCTCCTAAGACTTGATATTTTATGCAGCAAAGAAAAATGGGAATTAATTTAAGCAATTTATTGAAAAAATTAAACTACACTTTCAGATTTTACTGTGCAAAAATATTGGAATACAAACATCTGCTAAATTGAGTTACACAGTTTGGCTTCATAACAAGGGGTGAATAACTGATGTAGGAGTCTGTTTCCTTTGTCCATATTTGTGTTGTTTTAAACATGGCTTCATGTTCAAATGTTGACTACAGGTAATAGCCTATGTATAAAGCCATTTTGCTCCTCATTTAAGATCTACTCCAGTTTTCTCATTTATAATGTAAAGACACAGGAAATTTAACCACCTTAAAAAATCAGGCATGCCTAATTTCAAACTTTTTGTTATTTTTTAGTGCTTTACTTCAATGCAATTTGAATGACAGCCGTGTACTGTGTCTCTCCCTTCCTAGCTACAAGTGCTGGTAGATTGAAGGGAAAGAACCCTTCTGAAATACTTGAAAGAAAGATTATTTCCTTGCTTTGATCCTGTGGCATTTCTAGCTGTTTTTGAGAAGAAAATGCTCTGTCTCCCCATTAAGCATATGGAGCAGGGTGCAGCACAGCAGTGATATTTTTTCTAACTTTGATAACATCCTGTACCCACCACAGTGAATTTTGATTTCCTATAACATCATTTAGAATATGCTACAGTCTCTGTGTATTGAATATGTACACATAAAACATGTTGAGGAAGAATACTGCTTTTTACTGGGAAGGAAAGCAAATAGGAAATTCTGAATGGAATGTTCAAATTCTTTTTTACATTGGAACATTATCTTCCTTACCAACTGCTAAGTACAAATTTTTTACTTTATAGGATATTTCTAGTGTCTCACTAGATGAAATGAATAGAGATTCAATATATCTCTCTCATTTAATAATGTGAATTAATAATGGGGATATTGAAAGTAACACACTGACATGCATTCAGAGTAGACTGAACAAAGCCTGAGAGGTGATTGGCTTCATGGAAAGCATTTCGTATTCTTTATACAAAATAAATCACATAGAACAGACAGTAGAAAGTTTCATTGCTCCATTTTTTTATGTTTTCTTTTTTTTTTTTTTTTTTCTGTTTGTGTGTTGTAAGTCTAAACTGTATCAGTGGGCATAAATTCTGCATTACTCTAATGGTTTAGACTTCTCTTTCATAAGCAGAAAAATACTATCATCATCTGTTACTTTGAACTACACATTTTAAAGCCTACATTTTACCATGAATAGTCTACATTTTATAAGAATCCAATCTATTGTATAAAATTTGACAAATTATCTTGTAAGCATATTAAAATGTTATACTTTATGTGTACTTTTTCAAAAAAAATTCAATTACTTGAGAGAACAAAGATGTCATTATGACTTCAGCAAATTTCCATGTTCTTCAAAGAAATCAAGGACAAAGAATTTTTCTTTCTTATTCCTGTGTATTCATAGATTGTTGAGCATTTCTGGGATGTAATTTAAAAGCTCCTAAGCCTTTAAGAGAGAAGCATCTCAGTGGCTGGAATTTTGGACTAAATTCTTGCACGGAAGAGGGCTTTCCTCATTATAGATGTGGTGAATTCCACATCTGTGACTTCAGTGGGAACAAATGCTTGAAAAAACAAAGGCATCTGTATTGGACAGGTACAGAACTTTTTTCATTGCCACTTTATTTAAAAAGAGCAACTAACCAAGTAAGTACCAAGTAAGGTTTTTTTTTGTTGTTGTTTTTTGTTTTTGTTTGTTTGTTTGTTTTGTTTTGTTTTCTTTTTGACAGGCAGAGTGGACAGTGAGAGAGACAGAGAGACAGAGAGAAAGGTCTTCATTTTCCGTTGGTTCATCCCCCAATGGCCATTGCGGCTGGCACACCGCGCTGATCCGAAGCCAGGAGACAGTTGCTCCTCCTGGTCTCCCATGTGGGTGCAGGGCCCAAGGACTTGGGCCATCCTCCACTGCCTTCCTGGGCCACAGCAGAGAGCTGGACTGGAAGAGGACAGAACCCGGCACCCCAACCGGGACTAGAACCCGGGGTGCCAGTGCCACAGGCGGAGGATTAGCCTATTGAGCTGCGGCGCTGGCCTGAATTAGGCTTTGTAAGTCATTTGGAGATGTAGTAAAGTATGAGCAGTAAAGTGTATAGGTTTTATGCAAATACTAATACAATTTCTTTTTATAAAAGGAACTGAGTGTCTGTAAATTTTAGTTCCCCAATTTTTTTTTTTTTTTACAGGCAGAGTGGACAGTGAGAGAGAGAGACAGAGAGAAAGGTCTTCCTTTGCTGTTGGTTCACCTTCCAATGGCCACCGCAGCTGGCGTGCTGTAGCCAGTGCACTGCGCTGATCCAAAGGCAGGAGCCAGGTGCTTCTACTGGTCTCCCATGGGGTGCAGGGCCCAAAGAATTGGGCCATCCTCCACTGCACTCCCTGGCCACAGCAGAGAGCTGGCCTGGAAGAGGGACAACTGGGACAGAATCCGGCACCCCGACCGGGACTAGAACCTGGTGTGCTGGCGCTGCTAGGCAGAGGATTAGCCTATTGAACCGCGGTGCCAGCTGGTTCCCCAATTCTTGAAACAAATTCCCCAATGATACCAATGGATGACTCTATTTAAGTATTGCTGTCTTCATATTTTTCAAAAGTTAATATTTTATAGCATTGCATCACGTCCACAACCAAGTTATTATTATTCATATGAATATTTCAAATATTATGACAATGTCAAAATTAAAGTTTTAAAGAATATAGCCAGGTTCATTATTGGTAAGTTTAAATGTCATTGTTTAGGAATCTTACTCCCTTGATTTTCATGTTCTACCTTAAAGATATAAAACTAAAAAGGCATCAAGGATGGAGTCCTGCTAAAAAAAGTTACAAATTTTTCATCAGTGAATTTTATTTAGGAGACTACTTAACAGCAGGAATTTTTCTGACCTTCTTCACTATTTTATAATTAAAAACAACTGATCTATTACTGCAGCTGGCATTCTGAGAGGTACCTTAGCTTCATATTTGCATTTTCTTGGTGGAGCCACCCTCTATGTCCCCTAAGTGAATTTGTGCCATTGGGCATGCATTTTAAGTCAAACAACTGAATTACGTTACAAAAATGAGGAACATTTTCTCTGGCATTTTAATATTTTTTGAGAATGGGAAAAAGGAAGCAATTTTATTTGTAAATAATAGGGAGAAAAATGTAAGAAACATTAACGAAGGATGAAACATTTTAAAATAGTTCCTATAGGAGCCGGCACCGTGGTGTAGTAGGCTAAGCCTCTGCCCACAATGTTGGCATCGCATTTGGGTGCTGGTTGGAGTCCCAGCTGCTCCACTTCTGATCCAGCTCTCTGCTATGTGAAAACAGCGGAAGACAGCCCAAGCGCTGGGGACCCTGTACCCATGTGGGAGATGTGGAAGAAATTCCTGGATCTGGCTTTGGATTGGCCCAGCTCTGCCATTGCAGCCATTTGGGGAGTGAACCAGAGGGTGGAAGACCTCTTTTACAGTCTCTCCCTCATTCCATCTGTTAACTCTCTCAAATAAATAAATAAAATCCTTAAAAAATAATAAATAAAATAACATATTACCAGAAGAAAAGTTCCTGGTCATGAATAGTATAACTAATATCTTGGATTCTTTCTAATCTAATTTCTGATCTTATGTTGTGACAAATTTATTGAGGAACATTATTATTATTATTTTTTTTTTTGTCAGACAGAGTGGACAGTGAGAGAGAGAGAGACAGAGAGAAAGGTCTTCCTTTTCCATTGGTTCATCCCCCAATGGCTGCTGTGGCAGGCGCACCACGCTAATCTGAAGGCAGGAGCCAGGTACTTCTCCTGGTCTCCCATGCGGATGCAGGGCCCAAGCACTTGGGCCATCCTCCACTGCACTCTCGGGCCACAGCAGAGAGCTGGCCTGGAAGAGGGGCAACCGGGACAGAATCCGGCGCCCCAACAAGAACTAGAACCCGGTGTGCTGGTGCCGCAGGTGGAGGATTAGCCTATTGAGCCATGGTGCCGGCCAAGGACCATTATTTATGATTGTTTCACTTCTGATTGTTTCCTTCTTACTGACTCATATTTATGTAAGTATTTTGATTAACTTGAGAGGAACTAAATATGAATGATCTCAAATATTTATGGAAAAAACATAAGATTATGCATGTATTTATAAATATTTGTGCCAAAATAAACGTTTTAAAACCATCCACAAGCTTATTAAAGGACTCTTGCAAATTGAAAATGCAAAATGAAAAATAAAGTATATCGTTTTAAAGTGATTTGTTTTTTCTCATCTTTCCTCGCCATGAGAATACTAGACGAAGGTAATATATACAAAAATGAGTACTTTGTATAAATATATGTATTTGTCTCAGGAAATACATCACATTTATATTTTCATTATTAAATGTGTTTTAATGTATTGATTGCTTTTCAGCTTAATATCAATGCAGAATTAAAAATAGCAATTTATTTCTCCCTCTCTCACCTACCACCATACATACACTACTAAATGCAGCCTAAGGACCAAAAATAAATAACTTCAGATAGTTGTTGTTCACAAGCAGAGCAGGAATTACAGTATGGGAATACTTGAATTTATGAATCATGACACTTGTGACATAAATAATTTGTTATTTTTGAGATCTAATTATTTACTGAGAGATTCTTGCATGGCTTTTGCCTTCCCAAGTTATTTCTTTTGAAATAAAATGTCACGTGCATAAATGAATTCACATTAGATGTGTTTAGATGAATATCGATAATAAGCCTGACCAAAGATTTTAAAAAACATTAATTTGCACGTGTGCCTTGTGTTGTATCAGTCACTGCCTTTTATTTTCCTTTTCTTCATTATAATTTTGTTAACAAAAGTAAATTTGCATAACTGTCCACTGGAAGGAGTTTCTTCAGTTATTTTCCTCATGAATTTTTGTGCTCTTATAGGGAGAAACCATAATGGGAAAATGCTGATTGTGATGATTAGCTTCAAAAACTTGATGAATTTATTTATTTAAGTGAAAAAGTGTGAGAGAGAGTGAGTGAGGGAGCTTTCATCTATTGGTTCACTCCCTAAATGCTTGCAACAGCAAGGGCTGGACCATGCAAAAATGAGAGCCTGGAATCCAATCTGGGAATCCCAGGTGAGTAGCAAGGAGTCAGTCATTAGTGCTACCAATTGTATTGCCCTTGGGTGCTCATTAACAGGAAGTTGCATTGGAACTGGAACAGTAAAACTATATCTTTTTATTTTCAGAAGAAAATATGGTAATCTTTATTTTTTTCATAAATTCATTCCTTTTGTAATTTTATTTATTTTCATAAAGAACACAAATTTCATGTATTTCATAGACATAGTTTTAAGAACATATGATAGTTCCCACTCTACCCTTCCTCACTCCCTCATTCCGACCGGGGCTCCTTTTTCTCTTATTTTTCTTTTATTGTTTATTGTTTATTGTTTTATTGTTTATTATGACATACTTTCAATTTATAAGCACAAACTTCATCCTTTACTAACTAAAGAGTTCAACAAGTGGTAAGTAGAAGAACTACTGTTCCTCAAGAGTATAGACAAGGGCTATAAGCAATAATCAAATCTCAGAATGTCAATTTCACACATATACATTACATTCTTTTTGTACTCTGTATATTAGCTATCACTGATGACTAGATAAAGAAATTGTGGTATATATCCATGATGGATTACTACTCAGCCATAAAGAATGAAATGTTGTCTTTTGCAACAAAATGCATGCAAATGGAGTCCGATATGCTTAGTGAAATAAGCCAGTCCCCAAAAGGATATTTCTTAAAAATGGGAGCAACTGCAACAAAATTTGTGAAACTTGCCATCAGTTACCAGTGGCACAACATATATGGTGGTTTGAAAGTCACTGCATTTCCCTGGATTACATGCAAAATGTGAGCAATCATGGAACTTCTCTCAGAACGTTGTGAGCTGTGGGTTCTCAGGTTAGGTTAAATCCATGTTGTTCCCTCCACTTGTGAAAAAATTGAAGTTAGAGCATAAAGATATACCAGGAAGCAGAATTTATTTAGAGCAAAACCAGAGTGTGCACTCAAGAAACAAGTCAGGGCAGTTCAACAGAGAGAGAATAAGTAAAATGCTGAAAACAGAAAAAATTCCAAATTAGGGAAACAATCTGTCACAGACAAATTCCTGGAATGAAGAAAACGTCCTCCCCAACAATGTTAGGGTGTCCTTTTACCATGAGTAGGCATAGAGAGTGATGTGCAGGGTGCAGTTTAATTGAATCTTCAAGAGAGGGTGGAGTTGTCGGTACTTGAGTACTGCCTATTTCTCATTCCTGTGCCCTTTTTTGTAAATATTCAAAGTGTCATGGCACAGCTGGAAGATGGTAGTGGGAGTGCTTTCCATGTTACTTTTGTCTAATAATATTATACTGAACTAAAGGACATCGGAGTACCTATTCTCCAGTCATTGAATCTTTCCGGCTCCTTCTGTTCTGAGTTGTCAACATTGTGGAAACCATGGCTTCTGCTCCAGCGAAAGAGGAGATTTGGTGGTACACGGATGGTGGATTTGGGCATTGTACAAAAGGAGAAGCTGGGCTTCTGCACATAAAAGGAAGGAGGTTTGGGTGTCGCACAGAAAGAGGGTTATCACAGGGTCTGGGCTGTGCTGTTAGGCAGAGTCCGGCTGCAGCTGTCCTGTGTGGTAGCAGCCACAGGAGCTGTCCAGTGGCAGCCGAGTTGCTGTGTGGATTAGCTGAAGCTGTCTACCAGCACCAGCTCTACCCTGGTGGTTCGCTTGGAGCTGTCCAGCAGACGTTTGGCTGCAGCGATCAGACCTAAGCTCCCTCTCTAACACTGCCTACCTGCTCATACTAACAGCGGTGTTTTCAAAGTTAAGGGCATTAGTACATGAGAAGCTTACAGAAGAATAAATGAAAAATAATGCTGTATAAATATCAGCATTACCATAATATATTTATATATTTTCTTTTTTTAAGATTTATTTGTTTATCTATTTGAAAGTCATAGTTACACAGAGAGAGGAGAGGCAGAGAGAAAGAGAGGTGTTCCATCCGCTGGTTCACTCCCCAGTTGGCTGCAGCGGCTGGAGCTGGGCAAATCGGAAGCCAGGAGCCAGGAGCATCTTCCGGGTCTTCCACATGGGTGCAGGGGCCCAAGCACTTGGGCCATCTTGTACTGCTTTCCCAGGCCACAGCAGAGAGCTGGATCAGAAGTGGAGCAGCTGGAACTCGAACTAACACCCATATGGGATGCCGGTGCTTCAGGCCAGGGCATTAACCCGCTGCGCCACAGTGCCAGTCCCTATATTTACATATTTTCAATAGTATATGAGAATGATAGTGGGAATTGTCACAACTGTATCCTTAAAAAGTGTTCTTGTTCTCTAGGATATTCCCAAAGAAGTTCTAGGTTATTTCAAAGAAACCCTCTCTTAAACCCCACTATGTTTTCTAACTTATTAAATGTTTTTTACATTCACGGCAAAAGCCTTGATAATTTTTTCTCTTTTTGTTATTTTCTTCAAAGAAAATCTAAAATTTTATAATTTTTATATAAGAAAAAATTATACTTCAGTCTAAGCATTCTTAAGTTTTCTCTTAATAATTTATGCTATGGATAATATATATTATTTGTAGAAATGATAGAAGCTTGTAAGATGACACTATATACACACATATGTATTAAGATGTTTAAGATCATATATGTTTCAATATTATTGAGAATAATGGCATAATCTGCTTCAAAAGCTAGAATTTATCTAAAATAATAATTTATATTCCAATATTGTTATTTTAATTTTTATCTAGGAAATATCTTTACCCTATAATATTTTTATTTTTGCAGTTATTTTAAAAATGTATAAAAATACATGACTAAAAAGAACAGTTTGAGAGAACAGAAACAATGAAGAATATGTTCTGGAGTGATAACAAATTATATGTTTCCAATATGGGCAAATGTAAAGGGATTTTATTACATCAGGCTTTATAATATACAACCAGTTTTAAGGAACATATATAAAATGTGAGCCATGATACTGTATCATACTAAAAACAATTTATTATTTAAATAATCAATGAATGTATGTCATGGCCTTTTTATTTGTAACATCATGCCAAAATGATTTAGAACACAGCATCATATTCGGGACCCGCATATGATTTAAAAGTACATTGATAAGCCTCGTTTTAGAAAATGTCAAGGCTTCTCTCATATTCCAAAAAACTTTCTGTGACATATGATTATATAAAGAGGAAATTTTTTTCTAATTTATTCAGGACAATTATTTGATAACATATTGTAGCATATGATAACTTGAAGGAAAAAAAGCCATGGAGTTTAAAATGAGTGAAACAGCAAGCAGTTTTAGCAGCACCGGACATGATAATATAGTTTATAAGAACTGCAATGTATGTAGGCAGGGTGTAAAACACACTTTTGATTTTTATTCTTATTCTTGACTTACAGTACCTAGCAAGTGGCCATTCCTTGAGCTGAGACTACCCTTATCAGTGTCAAGAGCCTAGCTTCTTCTTGTCCTTGGTCTAAGTGAGTGAACATTTTCACCTAAGAGATCAGTGCAGGAAGGGACATGTGTGGCAGTTCCTGTCACTTAGACATCAGAGAGAAGCTTCTGGATGCTTTCTAGGATTTTTATTTTACTCTCACAGGAACACAACTCCATACTTTACCTTCTTACTGCCCTGTCACTATAAGAGGTAGAAGCTCTGGGAACATTACAAAACACCTAGAACTAGGAAGTTACTGAGAAGTTAAATATAAATCAATTCTTGAATTGTCCTGTCTTTGGACTTAACTACATTGGATTCTATATTTTTATTATTTAATTTAGTTAGCTTTTTCTTAATGTATGGGTATCAGAGAGACTTGATTATGTCTAGAATAGAAGAAACAACCTGGAAGTTGTATGCTAGGACCTGAAAGGCTTTTAGCTAATAGAATATATACAAATTTTACATAAAAATCTAGAATTTTCTCTCTCATAGAGTGATATTTAGTTTTACTGGCTTACCTGCATGGCAATAGGGTAGAAAAGTTGATAATGAATCTATAACATTCTCTTCTCCTCTTAAGGACCCTACTTTATTCCCCAAACACATATCTTTATAGACATGCTAACAGGTGTTTATAATCTTCTCTGTACTGTGTTCTCACTTAATTGACTGTGATTTCTTACTGCAAATGATACTTGGATTCTTGAAATTATAGAATTCCAGTGGATGAACAGAGGAAGTGATCAAGTGATTGGTTCAGACAGGATGTATCAATTCTCTAGCTACAAAACAAACAATTACAAAGACCTGACAAAGGCTCAGACATAACTGGTTGCACTGTACTTATCTGCATTGTAGACAGCTGATATTTGTCACTTTGATAGTAAACCATTTCATAAGATACAAAGGATACTTCTGGAAATCTGGAGCTTCCATAAACTAATGAGGAATTGGTGGCTATTTCTTGTCTGGATTCTTTACTGATAGTTGGCAGATATCAATGTTTGGAAAATCCTGGAGAAAGATTACTTGGGTCCATTTCGACTATTCAACTGCTTCTTGTAATACTGAAACAGTTGAAAATGGAAATAGAGTGAGTGTATCTGCTCAGTCCTGCAGAATCAAGTGTTTGACATATGACACTTTATTCAAACAGAAGCCCTGTTTGCTGTAAGAAATTGTTACAAGCTTATAGGATAATTGGAGTGGAAGATATCATAATTTATGATATGTATATATGAAAACTGGTGTGAATGACAAATTAATGCAAGAATTGCTTTGATAGACAATACAAAATGTCTTAATCTAGAATTTTGAGAAAAATCTTAAAATAGTCAATAAATGTTAAATTAGCTAAGTGTGAATAATTATGGTACTTTTAAAACATGCAGAGTTAACACTAAATATGTTCCATAGCAACAAAAGTACAACAGCAAGTAATTCCTTGCACAAATGACTTATTGAAGATTGAGGCAGGGACTATATATTATGTACCTAGAGTATCTTACAGTAACAGAAATAAATAAATATTGAAAATAGGTGTACAAATACAACCCATATACTTAATTACACATAGACAGACACACAACAATGAAGGTTATTTCATACGGTTTACATTAATCAACAGAAAGAGCTCGTTATAACAAAAGCTGGAATAATTTGAAGAATATAATAAAGTAGTATTGTCTTAAAATCCACAAAATAAAAATTTGAGTCTATATGTATATAAAAAGAGAAAGGATTGATGATATTCCAATCTTCATGTATGAGAATTCCAAATTTTTTATGTAGATGATTAATTCTCAGGAAAATGCACTATACCTCTCTAATGTATAAATTTGGGCTCCACATAGAGACTTCCTTCCAGAGTACAATAATCAGCACAGGAAAGAGAAAAAGAGTAACTTTCAGGGGAGAAACCTTGGAAACACTGCCTCAGCTCATCAGCAGGAATGAGTGATGTTGATGGCTGACACAATGAGATAAATATGATGTCACCGCTATGGTTTGCCTCTCCAGAACGCATAACTCTAGTGTGTTCATGACAATAAACATTAGAAAAATGTCACTTGAGGGACACACTAAAGAAGTCATGAAAAGTGCACCCAAAATTACAAAAGCATCAAAAAAGAAAGACAGTCTGAGTCTGAGAAAGTGTCACAGCTAAGGAGCTTGAGGAGATCTGCTGAGGAATGTAAGGTGGTATCCTGGGTGAGACCCTGGGACAAACAAAGGAATATCATGTAAAATCCATGAAATGACTGAAGTCAGGACTTTAGCTAATGATAATATATCAGCACTGATCCGTTAATTGGTACAAACGTACCAGACTAATGTGTCAATTATATGGCAACCCTCTTAACCATTGATAGAATTTTTGTTTAATATTTTTAAAAACTTAATTTATTCAGATAGCAATGTATCAAATAATCCACTTTTATATTTATTTGTAGTATGTGAAGTTAAGAAACAGGCTTTTGTTTTATTTTCTAAAGTTCATTTATTTATTTAAAAGGCAGAGTTACAGAAAGAAGAAAAGTCAGAGAGAGATCCTCCACCTCCTGTTTCACTCAGCATGTGGCTATAGGGGCCCAAGCACTTGAAGCATCGTCCATTGCTTTCAAACATTAATAGGGAGCTTGATCAGAACTGGAGCAGCTGGAACTGCCAGCATGGGATGACGGCATTGTAGGTGGACACTTTACCCACAATGCTGGCCCAAGGAATAGGCTTTTAAAAGTTTGAGTAGCATGGTACACTAACATAAATCAGTGATTAGATCAAAAGTCCTGTGTTTGTGCCATATTTACCCATTAATAATTTTGTAGCTTTCAATGAGAGACTTCTTTTTTCATCATTGAGCTATTTAACCTCACAATTCATCACTTATTTTTTTTAACTTTTATTTAATGAGTATAAATTTCCAAAATACAGCTTACGGATTACAATGGCTTCCCCCCCATAACATCCCTCCCACCCGCAACCCTCCCCTTTCCTACTCCCTCTCCCCTTCCATTTACATCAAGATTCATTTTCGATTCTCTTTATATTCAGAAGATCAGTTTAGCATACATTAAGTAAAGATTTCAACAGTTTGCTCCCACACAGAAACAGAAAGTGAAAAATACTGTTTGAGTACTAGTTATAGCATTAAATCTCAATGTACAGCACACTAAGGACAAAGATCCTACATGAGGCGTAAGTGCACAGTGACTCCTGTTGTTGACTTAACAAATTGACACTCTTGTTTATGGCATCAGTATTTTTAAAGTTCAATTATTAATGTTTTTATTTTCAGGTGAAAATTCTTTGTCTATTAATGTCAAAATCATAAAAAAGTCCAAATGTGCTAGTATTTGAATCATAGTGTAAGACAATCAGTTAACTGGTCTTGATCTTTTATTTTTAATGTTTTAAGAAGACATGATAAGGTCTGTGTGTGTTCATACTTTCTCAGTTTATCCTTTGATTTCTTTATTTTTTGAAAAATGCAATGGATATTGTCAATATTAAAAATGTTGTTTTAATAAAGTTATAATAAGTGAGGCAACTAGGTGTCATCTGAATCAGCTCACATAGACTTCTAGTTTTTTTATGAATATTTTCCTATCTTGACAGTTAATTATGTCTCATATACTCAAACATGATGCATTAAGAACAGGAGTGGCATAACATTTGTCTCATTATATTATGATGGTTGTTCTCTATATCTACCCATTCCTACTGGAATTTACAAGGTATGTGAACATGTTCATGAAAAAGAATCAGCGATAATTTGTTTTGATTTAAATTTTTTTAAAAATTTTAAAATCTATTTATAGATTTTCTTAACATTTACTATCCAAGGTTTTTTTTATCAAGACCTCTTGCATGACATGTTCAAGAATGATAACTAAATCTAAAACATGTTTTATAAAGATATTTTTAATCAGAGAAAAATATTGAACTAATCAAAGTACTTCATCTTAAAGATCATGGTTTTATTAAATTTTAATGGAAACAATGTCCAGATTCATTCATATAAAGTAAATTTTAAAATACTCACAGATCATTGAAATATAGCAGCATGATTGCTGTTTCTAGCCCTTGCCTATATTCCTGCTGAACTACGATCTCTACATTTCTATTTGTTCAGCATGTTATTTAATAGAATGCTAAGCCTTTAATTATAAGTTAAAAATAAGTTATCTCAAAAATGAAGAGGGGGAAAAGAATTATATTCAAATGTATTTCAATAATATGATGTAAAATACATTCTTTTGTAGTGATTACTAGAGGCTAGGAATGGTAAGGGAGGAGAAGGAAAGGGGATACCAGATGCCAAACTGCAGTAAGATAGAATTAACAAGTTCTTTGGGTTTGGATAAATTCCCAGGATTGGGGTGGCTGGATTATATGGTATGTGTATATTCACACTGCTGAGGTATCTCCATAGGGTCTTCTACAGTGGCTGCGTGTTTACATTCCCACCAACAGTGGATTAGGGTATCTTTTTCCCCACATTCTCTCCAACAATTATTGTTTGCTGATTTCTGTATGAGAGGCATTCTACTGGGGGTGAGGTGAAACCTCATTGTCATTTTGATGTGCATTTCCCTGGTGGCCAGTGATCCTGTACATTTCTTCAAGTATCTGTTGGCCATTTGTACTTTCAAGTCTTTTGCCCCTTTCTTAACTGGATTGTTTTGAATTTCTTGAGCTCTTTATAGATTCTGGTTGTTTACTCTAACCATTTCAAAGTTTGTAAGTAGTTTTTTTCTCATTCTGTCAGTTGATTCTTCACTTTCCTGAATGTCTCTTTTGTGGAGAGGAATCTCCTTAGCTTGATGTAATTCCATTGTCAATTTTGACTTTGCCTGCCTGTGCTTTTGGGGTCTTTTCCATGAAGCCTTAGCCTATGCCAATGTCTTACAGGGTTCCCCTGGTGTTCTCTAACAATTTGATGGTATTGGGTCATAGATTTAGGTATTTTATTCACCATGAGTGAATTTTTGTGTTAGGTGTAAGGTAGGGGTTTAGTTTTGTCATTCTGCATGTGGAGATCCAGTTTTTCCAGCACCATTTGTTGAAGAGACTGTCCTTGTTCCAGGGATTTATTTTAGCTCCTTTGTCAAAGATAAGTTGGTTGTAGATGCAAGGATTGATTTCAACAGTTTCTAGTCTGTTCCATTGGACTAACCTATTTTTTTGGCAGTGCCAGGCTGTTTTGATTATAACTACTCTAGAGTATATCTTGAAATCAGGTATTGTGATGCCTCCTGGCTTTGATTTTGTTGTACAAGATTGCTTTAATTATTTGAGTCTCCTGTGTTTCCGTATGAATTTTAGCATCATTTTTTCTAGATCTGTGAAGAATGTCCTTGGTATTTTGATTGGGATTGCATTAAATCTGTAAAGAATCAGCTTCTGAAAGACTTATCTGAACCTCCAATTTCATTGCAGCATAATTGACAATAGCTAAGATATGGAATTAGCCCACATGTCCATCACTGTTGGCTGGATAAAGAAAGCCCATGTAGTGGCAGGGGCCCCAGGACTTGAGCCATCTTTACAGCTGTCACAGGTCATAGCAGAGCTGGAAAGAAGTGCAGCAGCTGGGACTGGTACCAGGGCTCATATGGGATGCCAGTGGTGCAGGCACTGCAGGTGTTGGCTTTACCAACTACACCACAGTGGCAACCCGCAGGTTATTTTTAACATTTAAACTTATGTAGTATTTTTAGTGGATTGCATATTCTTTTTTTCTTTTTTAAATTTTATTTAAATTATATGTTTCCTGTGTTTGATATCTATAGATTTAGGAATATAGAGATATTTTATTGAACTGTTGTTTAGCTAGGAACTTCCTGGTTGCTCCTCTTCCATTCCAGCTCTCTGTTGTGGCCCGGGAAGGCAGTGGAGGATGGCCCAAGTGCTTGGGCCCCTGCACCCTCATGGGAGACCAGGAGGAAGCACCTGGCTCCCGGCTTCAGATCGGTGCAGCGTGCCTGCTATAGTGGCCATTTAGGGGTGAACCAATGGAAGGAAGACCTTTCTCTCTGTGTCTCTCTCTCACTGTTTAACTCTGTCAAAAATAAAATAAAATAAAGAAACTGAAAAATAAATTGTGTTTGAAAAGCTGTAAGACTGTGCCTAATTCAATAAGCTGTATATACGTGCAACATAACTGTTTTCATTTTAGAATTCTATATTTATATGTTATATATCTGAAAGAAGAGGTTGTGAGTCACTGACAATCTGACAGAAATGTATTATACCAAAACAGACAAAGTTCCCCACGTACAATAAAAAAGATGTCTGAAAGTAGTTTACTTACCAGCACTGTCTTTAATAATAAAAGAAATAACAAATGGATAAATCACTTTCCATATATTGAATGAGTCATTCAATATTATATTCCTCTATATTTTCTCTTTAATTGCATAAAAATATAAATATATGCTTTTAAAAACCTTTGGCTACGTTATATCCTTAACAATATTTTAAATAAAATATTATATTTTAAATCAGTTACATCCTAATAGGAGATTCTATTAAAGAAGTCATATCAACTATCAAATGGAGACAATCTGGTCTGAAACTATGTTTGTCATAAATAAGGGTAGGATGCTACTGACAACATTCAGGTAGATGCCACAAGATATCTCTAAGCATAGTATGGTGCAGATCCTCCACCCAGAAAAAATAATTACCTGGTCCCTAATGTTCATAGTAGCTTGGCTGAGAAACTTGAGGAAACATTAAGATAAATTTATCTTAGAGAAATGGAAAGTTTTAAATTTCTTTGACTTGAGATATTGTAGAAATCAGTGCAGGTTGCTTTGATTGAATTACTCAGAGATTTATACATTGCTTATCTAAAAGAAAATAGCTTATCCATCTCTTAACTTTCATGATTCTAAGTATTGAATTTAATTTATTTGGAAACACTTTTAAGTACAAAACTTATATGACTCTTAGTTGGTTATAAGGTTATTGCATATAATATTTCCATTCTTTTATCTACAACCATTTTCAGTGAATTCTTAGTATGCACCATATTTGGGTATGCACCATATTTAGCACCACATAAATGATAATCACAATGAATTCTTTTCAAAATATTTTTATTTTATTTTATTTGAAAGACAAGAGTTATAGAGAGAGGTAGAGACAGAGCGAGAGAGATCTTCCATCTCCTGGTTCACTCCTCAGATGGTCTCAATGGCAGGAGCTGTGCCAATCAGAAGCCAGGAGAGCCAGGAGCCAGGAGCTTCTTCCAGGTCTCTCACACGGGTACAGGGGCCCAAGGACTTGGGCCATCTTCTACTGCTATCCGAGGCCATAGCAGAGAGCTGGATCGAAAGAGGAGCAGCAGGGACTAGAACCGGGGCCCATATGTGATGCTGGCACTTCAGGCCAGGGCGTTAACCTGCTTACCACAGAGCCGGCCCCAAAACATTGAATTCTTATAAGAAACAGGAAGTGTGGGGCAGTTTTGTGGCACAGTGGGTTAAGCTGCATCATGGGGTACCCGATCCCATATTGGAGTGCTGGTTAGGTCTTGACTTCTCTGCTTTTGATCTAGCTTCTTGGTAATGCACCTGGGAAGGTGCATGATGATGGCTGAAATGTTTAGGCCCCTGCCACCCATGTGGGAGATCAGATGAATTTCTAGGCTCCTGGATTTGGCTTGGCCCAGTCCTGGATGTTGCAGTTATTTGGGGAGTAAATCAGAAGATCAGAACCTCTTTCTTTCTATTTCTCTCCCTTTCTCTCTCTCACTTTGCCTTTCAAATCAATGGATTAAAAATGTCTTAAAAAATAAAAAATGAATTACATAAAAATTGTAAAAATAGTGAGTACATGTTCTAGTCCCGGTCAGGGTGCCGGATTCTGTCCCGGTTGCCCCTCTTCCAGGCCAGCTCTCTGCTGTGGCCAGGGAGTGCAGTGGAGGATGGCCCAAGTGCTTGGGCCCTGCACCCGCGTGGGAGACCAGGATGAGTACCTGGCTCCTGCCATCGGATCAGCGCCGTGTGCCGGCTGTAGCGCGCGGGCCATGGCGGCCATTGGAGGGTGAACCAACTGCAAAAGGAAGACCTTTCTCTCTGTCTCTCTCTTACACTGTCCACTCTGCCTGTCAAAAAATATATAAAAAAAAAATAGTGAGTACATTTATAAAGTTCAAGGAGATCGTCCAATTTCACAAAAATAATATTTTGTTAAATTCCTGATTAACAATGAAGTTGAAAATTATATGTAAAATACAAGTAGCAAATATTTTGTTAAATATGATGAATCACATAACTCATCAATTTTCAACTTTCAACTACAATATCTAGGTACAACCCTGGGTGGTCATTACTACTATTTGTCAAATAAATCAAGTTTTATCCTTCTTGGCACATAGAAAAAAAAAGTTTTCTGAAATATTTGTAGCTGAGTGGATCAGGAGAAGGGAGTGTACAAGCTGTTGTGAATATACAAGATGTATAATTTCCACAATAAAATATTTAGCTGTTATGGCAAGACCTCCACAAATCTCTTTTCCTTAGAGACTCTAGATTGCCAGCATTCAAGATGGTAGTGTCTCTATATGTATAGTGATGTAAAATATCACATTATATTATACTGTCCACATTTTTTCAAATCTTCCTATTAAGCTTCAAAGGATATTTACTGTGAAGTGAAAAAAATACTTTTCTCATTTTAAACTAATCACAGTTATAAGAGTTGTTTTGTCATGGCCTCTCTTGATGATGACACATTGCATTTACATAACCAAGGCAATCCACAATTTAAAAGTACTATCTGTAATTTATCAATTTATTTAATATACAACAGCAAATGATTTTCTATGTCCAGCTGATTCACTAAACCTGATGTCCTTCTGTTTCAACCATTTTACTACAAAAGTTAGAATTTCATTTTTATAGCTGAATAGTATTCCGTTATGTATATGTGTATATGTTATATATTAATATATACACACATGTACATACCCTATTTGCATTATCCATTTATCCAATGATCAATTCCTTCATTGATTCTATAGTTTGATTATGGTTAACAGTGCTGCTATAAACACAGTGGTACAGGTATCTGTTGATGCAATGTGTTCTTGTCTTGGGTGTGTACCCTATGGTGGAATTGCTAGATCATTAAAAAAAAAAAAAAAGAAATCTCAATACTCTATTGCACAGTGGCTGTACTAATTTACATCCCCATGCACAGTGTATAAGTGTTCTTCTTTCTCAATATCTTTGCCTGCATATGTTAGTCACAAAACGAAGCAAAACTGAGTAACAAATAACTGAGTGAACAAGAGAAAGAGAATCATCAAAGAGAAATTAAAATAACTTAGGAAAACTTTCAAAATTATTCCTCTGTAATAATACAACAAATAACAAATTTGTTGTAATAAACAATACATTTCAAAACTGATTAGAAACTGCGAAAATATTGTAGTTGAGAAAAGCTGATGTGAATAAGGTTGCTCCATGTAGATGGGGTGCTTTTACACTTGTTTCTGTACCTTTTTTTTTAAAGATAGGTAACGCATAAATATATAAATATATTGATAATATAAAAGGATCAAAGCAAAAAATAAAATCATTCCTTCATTTGCTTTCAACTGTTCTTCTTACTTCCTGCCCTGTTTATGTGGATTTATATGCATGTACTGATTGAGATTCCTAGGATTCTTTCTCTTAATATAAATGCTATCATTTTACATGTGTGATCTTGTATTTCCTTTTGTGTCTGAAAAATATGTTTAAGAATTACTCCATGTTATTATTTATACCTATATATCTTTCTGTTAAACCTTGTCATAGTTTTCCATAATTTGGATATAGCATGTTTTATTATTGTAATAAAAATGAGCATTAAAGAGCTTTTATATTTAAAAATATAAACAAAACAATAGAGATTTATATTTTAAATTTTTATATCTAAAACATAAACAAAACAGCAGGATTACACATCCTCTAAATATTATTGTACAACTACTCAATCATCTGAAACATTTTTACATAATGTAGATGTTAAATATTAGTTGCTTGGAGATTTGTCAAATGTCCTTAAATTCTCTGGTACTTTTGACATTATACAAAATGTGATGGATATTTTCAGTTTCCTTTATGGTTATTGAATACTATTCACCTCTTTTTTCCAATTGAAGTAAACATGGCAACAGATTTTTCCCTAGTAAGTTGTACATTTTTCTAAACTCCTGAAATTGTTGGCATAAAGTTGAATATTTTATTCAAATTTATTTAATTTTCTCTCAGTATTATATTCACTTTATCATTCTAATTTTAAGTATTATCTCTTAAGTTTTAATTTTGCTAATAGTTAAAATAGTTTGGTGACAAAACTCTGGGTTTTTATGGATGTTATTCAGCTGGTTTTTCTTTGACATTTAATTTATTTATTTATTTATCTATCTATTTATTTATTTATTTTTGACAGGCAGAGTTAGACAGTGAGAGAGAGAGATAGACAGAGAGTTATAGACAGTGAGAGAGAGACAAAGAGAAAGGTCTTCCTTCCGTTGGTTCAACCCCCAAATGGTCGCTGCGGCCGGCACAGCGCCGATCTGAAGCCAGGAGCCAAATGCTTCCTCCTGGTCTCCCATGTGGGTGCAGACGCTCAAGCACTTGTGCCATCCTACACTGCCTTCCTGGGCCACAGCAGAGAGCTGGAATGGAAGAGCAGCAACCAGTACTAGAACCTGGTGCCCATGTGGGATGCCGGTGCTGCAGGCGGAGGATAAACCAAGTGAGCTAGCCTCTTTGAAGACTTTCAAAGTGATCAAGTAATTCATATTTTACTTTACTAAATGTTTTTGTTAAACCTCAATTTTCCCAAAACTATAAAAGACAATTGTGGACAATTATATAATCATTAAATCCTATAAGTAGTATATATCTATTTTGTATATATATTTTAATTTTCATAAATAGGCAATGAAATTGTGGTTGAGAAAAACCTAAGTAACTTGCTCAGAATCTCTGGTCAATGTAAGGAAAAATAATTTATAAAACATCTTCTGACTCTAAGTTATTTTTCCTTTATTGTCCATAAAATTCTTCAGTGAATGTGACTTTATTTTTAACCAACAATTATTAGATACAAAGTTAATATTTTATTCCCTATTTTAAGCCACTATTAACATTTGAATTATCATTAAAATTAGAAATGATTTCTAATTTTTACTGGTCACTCTTGGGGCTGACTGTTGTACAGGAGGTATAGCTACCAACTGTAAAACCAGCATTCCATATCAGAATGTCTGTTCAACTTCTGATTGTTTCACTGCTGATTCAGTGGTGTACCCGGAAAATCAGCAGGTGATGACCCAAATCCTTGGTGGCCCTTGACACTCAAGTGGGAGGCTTGGATTGAGTTCCAGAATCCTTCCTTCAGCTTGGTCCAGCCATGGCTGCTGTGGTCGTTTAGAGAGTGAACCAGCAACTGTAAGATATCGTTTTTCCCCATAGCTTCCTTCCCTATCTATCATTCTGCTTTTCAAGTAAATAAATAATTAAATCTTTTAAAAATTGTATTAAATTTTTATTATGTCTGGTTTTAAATATTTAAATGTCAATACAAGGACCCTTCCAAATCAGTAGAAATGTGGATGCAAAATGAATGTTTATTTTAGACAAAACAATTTAGAAACTTACGTATACTTTTTAAACTTTTATTTAATAAATATAAATTTCCAAAGTACACTTATGGATTACAGTGGCTTTTTCCCCGCATAACTTCCCTCCCATCCGCAACCCTCCCAACTCCCGTTCCCTCTCCCATTCCATTCACATCTAGATTCATTTTCAATTATCTTTATATACAGAAGATCAATTTAGTATATATTAAGTAAAGATTTCATCAGTTTGTACCCACAGAGAACATAAAGTGTAAAATACTGTTTGAGTTCTAGTTATAGCATTAATTCACATTGGACAACACATTAAGGACAGAGATCCTACATGAGGAGTAAGTGCACAGTGACTCCTGTTGTTGACTTGACAAATTGACACTCTTGTTTATGGCATCAGTAATCTCCCTAGGCTCTCGTCACCAGTTGCCAAGGCTATGGAAGCCTTTTCAGTTTGCGGACATTGATCTTATTTAGACAAGGTCATACTCAAAGTGGAAGTTCACTCCTCCCTTAGAGAACAGTACCTCTTTTTTTTTTTTTTTTTTTTTTTTTCAGCTTCTGCACAGGGGTCTCTCCTCTGGTGGGGAGCTGGGAGCTACTTGTTGGATTTCAAAACACAAAATGCTCTCAGCAAAGAAACTACTCAAAAATATAGCTGGAACATGTCATTTCAAAGCTGTTTGTCCAGTTGCACACCAGCACTAAGCAGGGTTTACCGGATCCACACGCAGTCTGGTTTGGGTGTCCGATGGCGTTGAAGGCCCAGCGGCACTGACAGTGAAGGAACACTAAGGGACGTCAAGATGACTCAAGAAAAGCACGAAGTGGAATGTGGACTGGAGGCAAGTTAGTAAAGCTAAGACCAGTCTGGGGAAATCAGGAAGCAAAACAGTTAAGCCTGGTTACCTTTCTTCTTCTTAATTATAACTTTGCAGTCTTGATTAGGAATCTCTACAGCTGGGTCTGTTGCACAGCGATGCAGGGCTCTGCTCCGAGCACAGATGTGCAACAGGAACATGACTTTTGCCTGCTCATTTGCACTCAAGTTCCTGCCTGCACTGCGTGCCTTGCAGGGGGTTCCCTGTACTGAGGGGACAGCAGGCGTGACGAAGGAAGCCACTGGCCTGCAAACTCTACTCCATGTAGAACCCTAACAGCTGAACAGATGGAAGTAAAATTCTTTTGTTACTGCTTCTAAATTACTGAGGGGTTCAGTATTGTGGCCTGTTGCTGTTCTCCAGCAGGGATGTCCTGAGTGTGAGATGGGCTTGGGGCTGAGAAGCCCCTCAGGGCCCCATCACAGTGAGGCTCCCTCTCCCAGCGCCCCAGGGTGGCCAGGAGGAGGCTGGGAACAGGGTCTTTCTATGTAGGGAAAAGGAGGGCCCCACAGAACTGCACCTCAGGCAAGGGTTTGCCAGGTGGCAGTGTGCTCTGGGACCTTCCCACCGCCTCCCTGGGAACCACCCCCCACCCCAACTGCTTCCCGGCTGCTCCCCGGCAGCCTGGTACATCACACCATGCAGTCCTTACCCACCCCGCCATGTCTGCAGACTCCCAGAGCAGCATCCTGTCATCTACACACTGGGGAACAAGGGATACAAGGGCGTTCAAGGTCAACTCGCTGGGCACACTCAGGTGCTAAGGATGCAGAATTTACAGCGTCCAGGAGGAACAAGGCTGCTGAGACAACGGAACCATGGTTACCGTGGAGTTTAAGTAAGTTTAAGACTTCCTCCTCCTCCTACAAGCGGAAGGAAGTGCGGGCACCGGTACCCACTGGGCATGAAGCTAATCCCATAGCACAGGCAGAGAACACCCAATGCCACGGGTTTTGTGGGAGGAGGAATCCAGTATTCCTGAGAACGATCCCAGACAGTGCCCCGAATCAGTCAATCTGATGTGTTTAGCTGCACGGTTAGGCAGTTCCACCTTTGCCATCCTTGGAATCGGTCATGGCGCATCACTCGACATCTCAGCGTGGCACGAATCACTGTAGAAAGACCCGTCTGCTCAGAATTGGCTTTCTTGTTTGTTTTCAATACTCGGGGATTAAAAAAAAAGTCATTTTATCGTTTATATCCTTCGTTCTGTTTCACTGGGAGGGGCGCCCAGGGCCGTGAGTACTCCGGGGAGACCTGACTGTTCCTGCGAGGGCCGCACAGCCCCCGGCGCATCTCTCGGAATAATGCATGATGTAGCTGCCCGGGAAGAGCCCAGTCACTCCGGTCATCACGCCCTCGCACCAGCCGTCGTCATTCTTCTTGATGACGTAGCTGATGGCTCCTTCCTGGAAGGACAGCTCATCCTCCTTGTCTTTGTGTAATCATAAATTGCCACAACCTTCTCCAAGTAGGCCCTGGGCTCCCAGGGCGGGTCCTCCTCAGTGTAGGGGTCGCTGTACTCCACCACAGCTGCTTCCTCCTCTTCATAATCGTCCGGGGGAGGGGGAAGGAGGAGGGCACTCATCGAAGACAGGTTCTTCCACAGGTGGTGGCGGAGGCGGTGTCTCTGAAATATTTTCTTGGACTCTGGCCACAAATCCCATTAAAGGTAACTGAGGAGTTACCTGTAGGATGGAGGGAGGAGGAGGAGCAAGAGATACTGGATTCTGGTTATAAAATGATCCTCCATTGATAGGATTCTGAAGGCTTGTTTGTGAAGTTATAGAAGGAGGGCGTCTGGAGGGCAAGGAGCCCCCTATGGTTGGGGGAGTATGGCGAGAGGCAGGCCTATTCATGCTGTAGAACTTAAAAGGATGACCTGGAAAGACCTTGGGAGGAGACGGAGTAGGAACAGCAATAGGCACCCCCACACTCCCACTTCCACTGTTTTCCCCACTGCTGCTCCCACTACTGGGGTGGCTTCCTCCACTACTCCCACTGCTGCTGTAAGTTCGATTTCTTTGATTCACAGAAGCTGTCCTCACAGGGCTCTGCTGTGAGGGAGCCATATTACGGGTTGGGCTAGGTACGTAATCATTTGGTACCACTGGAGGACGCACTGGCTCCAGTGTGCGATAGGGGCAGTGCTGCCGGAGACTCCCCTTCCCTGACATGGGGGGACTGGGAGGTTTCTGAGTTGGAGGTGTCGTACGTGGCAGGCCACCCATCTTCATATTCTGGGTACTCAATTTTATTCCATGCCCAATGTCATCTAGAATTGTATAGCCACTAGGTTTTCTAATATAACGAATGGGCCATTCAAGGTTGGCTGGAGCAATAATCTTATGTGTCCTTGAAATGTTCTTATTGGTAGTCAAAATTCCAATTTCTCTTCTTGCAAATTTCTCTTTATGAATATCAACTGTTTGTGAAATATGATTGATTGAAGATTCCATCCTCTGCAGCTGAGAGGCCTGGATATCCAGCATCTGCAGGACATTGTTGGCCAAGGTGTTTATCAAATAGGCAACACTTGCTAAGGACTGGGTGGTGTAGGCTTTGGTTTCTTCTAGGGCACGCTGCTTATCTGCTGACTGGATGTCGTTGTTCTTGCAGTAATCAGCCACCAGCTCCAGATTGATGTAACTGTTGAAAAGGGCCCGGCGGCACCCCCCAGGATTTCCTCTTCCAGCAGCATCTGCAGCTCCGCCATCTTCACATCCTCCGCCTCCTCCTCCTCATACAGTCCACAGAGGTAGCAGTGGCGGCGGTAGCACCAGGGAAACCCAAGAAGGAGAGGAGGAGCAGCGGCGACAGCGGCTGCAACTCAGGAGGTGCGAGCAACACCCCCAGCGTGTGACAGGGCAGGGGGCAGCGGGGATGGGGTGGCACGCTAGCCAACAGACTTCAAGGCCAGTCACCATGGCAACGGCAAGCCAACCACGCCCATGCACTCCCCAGTACCTCCTTCTCTGATGGCCCATTCTTTCCATTGGGATCTTACTCACAGAGATCTTTGATTTAGGATATTTTTTTTTTTGCCACAGTGTCTTGGCTTTCCATGCCTAAAATACTCTCATGGGCTCTTCAACCAGATCCAAATGCCTTAAGGGCTGATTCTGAGGCCAGAGTGCTGTTTAGGACAACTGCCATTCTATGAGTCTGCTGTGTATTTCGCTTCCCATGTTGGATTGTTCTCTCCCTTTTTTATTCTATCAGTTAGTATTAGCAGACACTATTGTTGTTTATGTGATCCCTTTGGTTCTTAGTCCTATCATTATGATCAGTTGTGAACTGTAATTAATCACTTTGACTACTGAAATGGCACTGGTACATGCCACCTTGATGGGATTGAATTGGAAACCCCTGAAACATTTCTAACTCTACCATTTGTGGAAGTCAGCTTGAGCATATTCCAAATTGTACATCTCCTCCTTCTCTAATTCCCACTCTTATATTTAACAGAGATCACTTTTCAGTTAAATTTAAAAACCTAAGAATAATTGTGTGTTAATTACAGAGTTCAACCAATAGTATTAAGCAGAACAAAAAATACTAAAAGGGATAAAGTATTAAGTTGTACATCAACAGTCAGGACAAGGGCTGATCAAGTCACTGTTTCTCATAGTGTCCATTTTACTTGAACAGGTTTCCTTTTTGGTGCTGGGTTAGTTGTCACTGCTCAGAGAGAACATATGATATTTGTCCCTTTGGGACTGGCTTATTTCACTCAGCATGATATTTTCCAGTTTCCTCCATTTTTTTGCTAATGACCAGATTTCATTGTTTTTGACTGCTGTATAGTATTCTATAGAGTACATATCCCATAATTTCTTCATAAAGTCTACTTTTGATGGGCATTTGGGTTGGTTCCAGGTCTTACCTATTGTGAATTGAGCTGCAATAAACATTAATGTGCAGACAGCTTGTTTGTTTGCCAATTTAATTTCCTTTGGGTAAATTCCAAGGAGTGGGATGGCTGGGTTGAATGGTAGGGTTATATTCAGGTTTCTGAGGAATCTCCAGACTGACTTCCCACCAACAGTGGGTTAGTGTCCCTTTTCCCCCACATCCTCTCCAGCATCTATTGTTGGTAGATTTCTGAATGTGAGCCATTCTACCCAGGGTGAGGCGAAACCTCATTGTGGTTTTGATTTGCATTTCCCTGATTTCTAGTGATCCTGAACATTTTTTCATGTATCTGTTGGCCATTTGGATTTCCTCTTTTGAAAAATGTCTATTGAGGTCCTTGGCCCATCTCTTAAGTGGGTTGTTTGTTTTGTTTTTGTGGAGTTTCTTGATCTCTTTGTAGAATCTCGTTATTAACCCTTTATCTGTTGCAGAGTTTGCAAATATTTTTCTCATTCTGTTGGTTGCCCCTTCACTTTCCTGACTGTTTCTTTTGCAGTACAGAAACTTCTCAATTTGATGCAATCCCAATTGTTAATTTTGGCTTTGACTGCCTGTGCCTCTGGGGTCTTCTCCAAGAAGTCTTTGCTTGTGCCTATATCTTTCCGAGTTTCTCCAATGTTCTCTAATAATTTGATGGTGTCGGGTCGTAGATTTAAGTCTTTAATCCATGTTGAGTGGATTTTTTGTGTAAGGTGAAAGGTAGGGGTCTTGCTTCATGCTTCTGCACATGGAAATCCAATTTTTCTAGCACCATTTATTGAATAGACTGTTCTTACTCTGGGGATTGTTTTTGGATCCGTGATTAAATATAAGTTGGCTGTAGATGTTTGGGTTGATTTCTGGTGTTTCAATTCTGTTCCATTGGTCTGTCCATCTGTTTCTGTACCAGTACCATGCTGTTTTGATTACAACTGCCCTGTAGTATGCCCTGAAAACTGGTATTGTGATGCCTCCGGCTTTGTTTCTGTTGTACAAGATTGCTTTAGCTCTTCGAGGTCTCCTTTGTCTGCCTATGAATTTCTGCATCATTTTTTCAAGATCTGAGAAGAAGGTCTTTGGTATCTTCATTGGTATTGCATTGAATCTATAAATTGCTTTTGGGAGAATGGACATTTTGATGATGTTGGTTCTTCCAATCCATGAGCATGGAAGATTTTTCCATTTTTTGGTATCATTTTCTGTTTCTTTCTTTAAACATTTTGTAATTCTCATCGTAGAGATCTTTAACATCCTTGGTTAAGTTTATTCCAAGGTATTTGATTGCTTTTGTGGCTATTGTGAATGGGATTGATCTCAGAAGTTGTTTCTCAGCCATGGCATTGCCTGTGTTTACAAAGGCTTTTGATTTATGTGCATTGATTTTATATCCTGCTACTATGCCAAACTCTTCTATGAGTTCCAGTAGTATCTAAGTATCTTAGTAGAGTTCTTTGGTTCCCGTAAATAAAGAATCATATCATCTGCCAAGAGGGATAGTTTGATTACTTCCTTCCAAATTTGTATCTCTTTAATTTCTTTTTCTTGCCTAATGGCTCTGGATAAAATGTCCAGAACTATATTGAATAGCTGTGGTGAGAGTGGGCATCACTGTCTGGTACCAGATCTCAGTGGAAATGCTTCCAACTTTTCCCCATTCTATAGGATGCTGGCCATGGGTTTCTCATAAATTGCTTTGATTGTATTGGGAAATGTTCCATCTATACTCAGTTTGCTTAGAGTTTTCATCATGAAAGGGTGCTGTATTTTATCGAATGATTTCCCTGCATCTATTGAGATAATCATATGGTTTTTCTTCTGCAGTTTGTTAATGTGGTGTATCACATTGATTGATTTGTGAACATTAAACCATCCCTGCATACCAGGGATAAATCCCACTTGGTCTGGGTGGATGATCTTTCTGATGTATTGTTGCATTCTATTGGCCAGAATTTTATTGAGGATTTTTGCATCTATGTTCATCAGGGATATTGGTCTGTAATTTTCTTTCAATGCTGCATCTTTTTCCGGCTTAGGAATTAAGGTGATGCTGGCTTCATAGAAAGGATTTGGGAGGATTCCCTCTTCTTCGATTGTTCTGAATAGTTTGAGATGAATTGGAGTTAGTTCTTCTTTAAATGTCTGGTAGAATTCAGCAGTGAATCCATCTGGTCCTGGGCTTTTCTTTGCTGGGTGAGCCTCTATTACTGTTTCAATTTCTGTCTCAGTTATGGGTCTGTGGTTTTCTGTGTCTTTATGGTTCAATTTAGGTAGGTAGTACATGCCCAGGAATCTATCCATTTCTGATAGATTTCCGTGTATACTGGCATACAATTCCTTGTAGTAATTTCTGTAGTAATTTGATGATTTTTTTTAACTTTTATTTAATGAATATAAATTTCCAAAGTACGATTTATGGATTACAATGGCTTCCCCCCCATACCATCCCTCCCACCCGCAACCCTCCCCTTTCCCATTCCCTCTCCCCTTCCATTCACATGACGATTCATTTTCGATTATCTTAATATACAGAAGATCAGCTTAGTATACATTAAGTAAGGATTTCAACAGTTTGCTCCCACACAGAAACATAAAGTGAAAAATAATAGATGATTTTTTTTAAATGATGATGAAATCAGATCAGACCTATTGTCATGTTTAATCCCAGTGAGAGTCAAGTTGGGAGTTGATAATTTCTTTTTTTTTTTTTTTTTTTACAGAGGATCAGTTTAGTATGCATTAAGTAAAGATTTCAACAGTTTGTACCCCCATAGAAACACAAAGTGAAATATATTGTTTGAGTACTCGTTATAGCATTAAATCTCAATGCACAGCACATTAAGGACAGAGATCCTACATGAGGAGTAAGTGCACAGTGACTCCTGGTGTTGATTTTACCAATTGACACTCCTGTCTATGGCATCAGTAATCTCCCTATGCTCCAGTCATGAGTTTCCAAGGCTATGGAAGCCCTCTGAGTTCTCCGATTCTTATCTTGTTTAGACAAGGTCATAGTCAAAGTGGAGGTTCTCTCCTCCCTTCAGAGAAAGGTACCTCCTTCTTTGATGACCTGTTCTTTCCACTGGGATCTCACTCACAGAGATCGTTTGCCAGAGTGTCTTGGCTTTCCATGCCTGAAATACTCTCATGGGCTTTTCAGCCAGATCCACATGCCTTTAGGGCTGATTCTGAGGCCAGAGTGCTATTTAGGACATCCGCCATTCTATGAGTCTGCTGAGTATCTCACTTCCCTTGTTGGATCACTCTCCCCTTTATTTATTCTATCGGTTAGTGTTAGCAGGTACTCGACTTGTTTATGTGCTCCCTTTGACTCTTAGTCCTTTCATTATGATCAATTGTGAACTGAAATTGATCACTTGGACTAGTGAGATGGCATTGGTACATGCCACCTTGATGGGATTGACTTGGAATCCCCTGGTATGTTTCTAACTCTACCGTTTGAGGTAAATCAGCTTGAGCATGTCCCAAATTGCACATCTCTTCCCTCTCTGATGATTATTTTATTTTTGTGGTGTCTGTTGTTATGTTTCCTTTTTCATCTCTGATTTTATTTATTTTAGTCTTTTCCTCTTTTTTCAGTTAGTTGGGCTAATGGGGTATCAAATTTTTTGTCAGAAAACCAGCTCCTCATTTGGCTGATTTTTTGTAATGCTTTTTTGGATTCAATCCTATGGATTTCTTCTCTGATTTTCATTATTTCTCTTCTCCTACTAGATTTGGGCCTGGTTTGCTGCAGTTTTTCTAGATCCTTGAGATGCAGTGAAACCTCATTTATTTGGTGCATTTGCAATTTCTCGATTTAGGCACCTATTGCTATAAACTTTCCTCTTAACACTGCTTTTGATGTATCCCATAAGTTTTATTATGTTGTGCTGTTATCCTCACTTACTTCCAGAAAGTTTTTGATTTCTCTTTTGATTTCTTCTATGACCCGCTATTCATTCAGGAGCATGTTGTTCAGTCTCCATATGTTTGCATATGCTCTAGGGATTCCTGAGTTGCTAATTTCCAACTTCATTCCTTTATGGTCTGAGAAGCTGCATGGTATGATTCTAATTCTTTTGAATTTGCTGAGACTTGCTTTATGGCCTAGTATGTGGTCAATCCTAGAGTAGGTTCCATGCACTGCTGAGAAGAATGTAAATTCTTTAAGTGTAGGATGAAAAGTTCTGTAGATATCTATTAGATCCATTTGAGCTATAGGATCAGTTAAGTCTACCATATCATTGTTTATTTTCTGTCCAGTTGATCTGTCTATTTCTGAGAGTGGAGTATTGAAGTCCCCCAGTACTATTGTATTGAAGTCTAAGACTCCCTTTAAGTCCCTTAGCATACCTTTTAAATAAACCGGTGCCCCGTAATTAGGTGCATATACATTGATAATCATTATAACTTCCTGTTGAATTGATCCCTCAATCATTATATAGCACCCCTCTTTGTCTCTCTTAACAGTTTATGTGTTAAAGTTTATGTTGTCTGATATTAAGATGCCAAGTGTGCTCTTTTTTCATTTCTGTTGGTGTGATATATCTTTTTCCAACCTTCCACTTTCAGTTTGTATGCATCTTTGTTGGAAAGATATGTTTCTTGTAAGCAGCAAATAGATGGGTTTTGTTCCTTAATCCATTCAGCCATTCTGTGTCTTTTAAATGGAGAGTTGAGGCAATTAACATTGAATGTGACTATTGATAAGTAGCAATTTTGCCCTGCCATTTTCCAAAGATATTTTCTAATATATGCTTTGAACTTCCTATGATCTTTTACTGGGAGGTTTTCTTCCTTTACCTTCTTTCATAATGATGACCATGTTTCTATGTTTCTGTGTGTAACACATCTTTAAGCATCTTTTGCAGGGCTGGACAAGTGGCGACAAATTCTTTCAATTTCTGTTTGCTATGAAAGGCCTTTATTTCACCTTCATTCACAAATGAGAGCTTTGCAGGATATATTCTGGGCTGGCATTTTTTCTCTCTTAGTACCTGAGCTATGTCTCACCATTCCCTCCTAGCTTGTAGAGTTTCTGATGAGAAGTCTGCTGTGAGTCTAATTGGAGATCCTCTGAGAGTAATCTGATGTTTCTCTCTTGCACATTTTAGAATCTTTTCTTTATGTTTTACTGTGGTGAGTTTGATTACAATGTGTCGTGGTGAGGATCTCTTTTGGTCATGTTTACTAGGGGTTCTATGAGCTTCATGTACTAGCATGTCTCTGTCATTCTCCAAATGCGGGAAGTTCTCTGCTAGTATCTCACCAAAAAGGCCTTCTAATGATTTCTGACTCTCCATGCCTTCAGGAACTCCTAGAACCCGAATGTTGGGTTTTTTAATAGTTTTAATAGTATCCATTAGATTCCCAACAATATTTTTGTGATTTCTAATTTCCTTTTCTTTTCTTAGGTTTGACTGCATACTTTCCTTTGCTGTGTTTTCTAAGTCCAATATTCTCTCTTCTGCTTCATTGACTCTGTTTTTAAGGCTCTCTAATGTGTTTGTCATTTGATCTATTGAGATCTTCATTTCATTTTGATTTCTCTTCACTATCACAATTTCATGTTCTACTAGTTTCTGCATTTTATTTTGATTCCTCCTTAAGATTTCATTTTCATAAGATTTTCTGTCCTGTCCAGTGAGGATTTCTGTAGTTCAACAATTTGTTTTTGAAAACTTCTCAATGTTCTTATCATAAATTTTTTGAAATCCGTATCTTGCATTTCTTCTATCTCATCATCTTCATAATCTTGGATTGGGTTGTCTTTTTCATTTGGGGCTGTCATAATGTCTTCCTTGTTCTTGTTTCCTCAGTTTCTGTGTTTGGTGTTTGGCATTGTGGAGATATTCTTTGGTTTCTTTTTCCCTCATTGTGTTTTTTTTTTTTTCTCTCATTATACTATGAGTGTATTAAGTGGATTGTATGCTTTTGATGGATCCTTAGAGGCTTGTGATGGGTGTGGCCAGAGAGCTCTGTTTGGTTCTTCAGGGTTAAGGGTGTGCCAAAAGTGACACACCCAGGTTTGGCATGCTAAATCTCTCTCTCTCTCTCTTTTGATTCAGAAGGGAAGTAATTTCACACAGCTGAGTGGAATTGAAGGCAGTCAGTTTCTGATCTCTGGCTTCTGTGAGTATAATATTCATCTGCTCTGTCCCAATGACCATACAAAGATCTGTGTTGCCCTCAGTATGAGCTCAAATTCCTCTGCAGTCTCCCACCGGGTTGCCAAGGTTACCAAGTTTGTGGCATCTCCGGAGAGTACTCACATGAACTCCGTGCATTCTCATATTCACTAGGTCCTAACCTCCTGTTATTTCAGCCCCCACCCTGAGTCAGGTTTTTCTGCTTGGTTGAGCGTAGTTGCAGCACTGAGGTGGTGCAGCTATTACGTATGTCCAAAATGGTGCCTGCTCTTTGTCTTGCTCACCTTTGATTGGTGAGTGGAGATAGAGACTCGTGTCCTTACCTGTCCCTTTTTTTTTCCTCTCTCCTCTAGTTAGCCTGGTGAACTTTCTCCAACAGGGACTTCAAGCCTCATTCCCTCTAGGCTCTTCCTACTGCTTCCCTGCCAGTGTCTCAGGCTACTAAGGTTTCACCTCACCTCCCTTTCCAGTGCTGGTGTATAGATTCCATGGCTGGGGTCCTGAGCCATGGGTGGCCATGCCCTCAACATAGGTCCATCTTCCACTGCTTTCCTGGGCCAGAGCAGAGAGCTGGACTGGAAGAGGAGCAACTGGGATGGAATTGGTGCCCCATTCTGGACTAGAACCTGGGGGTTAGCCTAGTGAGCCATGGCACCAGCTAAAATGTACTTTTCTTAATGTGATAAAAATAATGAATAAAACCATTCACATTTAGTTACATCACAATTATTAAATAGACATACAAATAAAAACTATCTGTAATTCATGACTGGTTGTAAAATAAATATGACTGTAAACTTCAAAACAATTATTATAATGTTAAATACACATGAGTGATATATGTGTTATGACATGCATCAATTTGTTATTCCACAGAAATATACCAACATAGCAGAATGGATGCTTAGTATGACTTTCTCCTTGAATGACATCTGACACTGTCAGGGAAAAAAGGTGAAATTTGTCTGCAGAGCTTAGGTGCGAAATGTTTTGCATAGATTGAAAAAGATAAAATCACTTGAATTTATAGTTGGTCAAGGTTAGATTTGAAAAAAAAAAAAAAGCAATTCTCCAAAGAGCTAAACTTAGGTCAATCTAATTTTTTATGTATAAAGTCGAATGTGAAAATTATATGGTATATTGAAATGATTTTAAGCCATTATAAAATCTAAACAGTCCTCCACCCTTCCCTAGCAAGGCAAGCTCTGGAGATCAATTGCAGAGGCATTACTTGAAGTTGGTATCTTGAAATGTTGAATGTAATTCTCAGAGTGATTTCTCTACGAAATAATTCTAAATGAGATCTTAATAGGCCATGAAGGAATTAAAATCTGTCAATGTTTATAGATGATTTTCTTTCAAATACACCTTGCCAGAATCAGGGAATTGCAAATTCCTTGATTTTGAGATTCTATTATATGCTCTGGTATGTTTACTAGTAAGTCACAACTTTAATAATTCTATATTTTTCAGGATATCAGGAAGCTTACTCTATGGTTTTAAATTAGCATGTTATCAGAAGTATTCTTGATTGAACAAAGTCTGTCTCATTTTATTAAGTGTCTGGTTTTGGAGGGCCAAGGTTGTGACCTAGCAGGTAAAAGTACTGCCTGTGATGCTGGCTTCCCATACAGCTACCAGTTCGCGTCCCAGTTGTTAAGTTGATCCAACTCCCTGCTAATGGCCTGGGAAAAGCAGTGGAAAACAGCCTAGGTAGTGCATATATATATATATATATATATGAAATGAATTTACTTTCTGTTTTTTTTTTTTTTCTTAAATTCACTGACTTTTCTATTTGAATTTCTTTCCCCCTTTGACTTAATATACAGCTATCATTTTGAAGGTTCTATTCAGTACAGGGAACAGTTATATAATTTGCTGAACTGCTCATCTTATTTTTCTTTTGTGAACTCTATTTCCAATTCTCTAGATCATGTCCTCAGGCAAGTATTTCCTTTTTTTCCCCAAGAAGAGTGTATATGAAGTAAATATTCTGAAGTCTTGTTTTTAAAAGCATTTTTAGTGTTTCATCTTTTTTTTGGACAGGCTGGGCAAAAAGAAATATAGTTTCAAAACCATTTTGCATCAACTTTAAAGATTTTGTGTTATATAGTGAATGTAAATCTGTGCCACTATATGGAATGACAAACATTATTTCTGATCAAATTGCTGTATCTAATCTAATGATTTTTTCACACAGGTTCTTCGTAAGTCTTGGATCTCATCAACAGATAGTATTTCCCTTCTTATGTGTATTTTTAAAGCAAATAATTTGTCTCCAGATACCTATAATCTAAGGAAGAATTTCCATTGAGGCACTGCACATATGGATCTATTTTGAGGGTAGATCTAAGGGCATTTAAAACAATTGAATATAGGATATAAGAGAAAAGTGTTATTGTGTACATCACATATACTTTCTGGCTTGTGAAGTTGGATGAATCAATTTGTCCTTTATTAAGATAGGGAAGGTTATTTATAAATAAAACAGATACATTTAAGGAGATATTCAGTGTTTCCAGATTTCATATGATGTTGGCTGTTGGTTTGTCACATATAGCCTCTATAATTTTGAGGAATGTTCCTTCTATGCCTAATTTGTGGAGGGTTTTTATCATGAAGGGATGTCAATCTTATCAAATGTTTTTTCCTGCATCTATGGAGAAGGCCATATGGTTTTTGTTCTTCATTCTATTGATTAGATAGTTTATTATTAGTTTATTGATTTGAGAATGTCGAACAATTCTTGAATTTCTGGGGTAAATCTCACTTGACCATGATGTATGACCTTTTCGTGTGTTTTCAGATTCAATTTTCTCATATTTTGTTGAGAATCTTTGTGTGTATGTTCATTATGGATATGTCTGTAGTTTTCTTTTTTTGTCATATCTCTGGTTGTGGTATCAAAAGATGCTGGCTTCATTAAAAGATTTTGGTAGAGTTTCATCCTGTTCAATATTTTGAAGTAGTCTGAAGAGTATCAGAGTTAATTCTATTTTTTGCACAAAATTTAAAGTATCCTTGTGTTTTACAGAGAGAGATAAAAAAGAAATTTGAGTGAATAAGCTTGTAGTATCTGAAGAAAAAATATAAGAACATTTAAAGTCCCTTGTAACTATGTAACATCCTGGAAAATGATCTGAAATCAGTAATGGCAAAAATGAACCACATGAACTTAAATACCATTATACCATTCTCTGAACTTCAGATAACTGATTTTACTCAAAAATATGTTGGTGCTATGCACCCATTTCTTGACAATGGATGAAATGGACTATTTCACATAAAAAACTAGCAAAAAATTTATTTTGCAATATAGAGCCTAATGTAGAAGATAGCATTCATTCAATCCTTGTCTGCTAATGAGGGACAAAGGTAAATGATCTTGTGAATACTTGAAATTAAAACCTAACAAAGGAATATCAGCAACAGGTGGAAAACGAATACAACTTGGATTACACTATAAAGATTGTGGTCTCCTGATTGAATTCATAATTGCAATAGATCATTTTAATTTTACCAGTGGCTTTAAAACTTAATGAATCCAAAAATAACAAATTGAATAGAATGATTGGTTGAAGAATTGAATATATCATGAACATGTGGTGAATTATATATACTCTGGCATGATGTTTCAAAAGGAGTTTTTCTAGGGATTGTGAAGTCACCTTCAGTCCACGTCAGAGAGCATGGTATACAATAGTAATTAGACATATGTGGTTTTGAAAGGGCTCCTGCTTTCATAAGAGTTCATTACATTTCCTGTAAACTATGACTGAAGATGCATGGTCATATGTAGCATACAAATCAGAATTAAAGTAATTGAAGAAGTAATTATTATGTTTTGACTATCCATACTCACACAATTTAGGCCAAACAGACACAGAGGCACATCTAGAGAAAAGATACTGAAGTTAGAGTAAAATCTATGCTCTTCTAAGAAGAGAAATAAGGTTTATGTAGCTGGAGCATAGTTAGTGTGGAAATGAGGATTACCAAATGAAGTCTAAGGGGTAACCAAAGAAGCTTGTTAGATCACTAGTTAGACTAGTTTTACTAGTCCCGGGTCTAGGATTTTCCAATGCAATGAGTGGATTTGATGGGAATCACACGCTATGATTGACAACTCATAAAGATCAATTTGATTTGTGCATCAGATAGAGGTCACTTAGGAACTGTTTCTTTCTCTCACTGAGGAGATGAAATGGCCAGAATCAATGCCACAGATTTTCTTTCCTAATGTAGAGTGGAAGCCTCTCTCATGTTAATTAAGGTAGAGTCATCACTTATCTTACCAGGAAAAATGATGCTATGACAAATGGCAAAACTCTTGTAAGCAGAAAAGAGAAAGTGAAAACCCAGGCATGTACAGTAGATTTGTGAAGGCGAAGTAATGGAAATGTGAAATAGTGAAAGCATACACAAAGGTTGTTTTCTCCCCAAATTCCCAAGAAGTGGTCAGGGAAGATATTCACTGAGACATCAGAGGTATTATGTACTCCAGAGAAGAAGATACGATGGGTCCGCACTGGCAAGTTCCACAGCAAAAATCAGAGTTTGTACAAAATGTGGGCAAAATTGTCTTCCAACTGATGATGAAGGTAAGTTGATAGATCCCAACAAAACTGCGATTTGGGCAGGGGTAGGCATTGTGGTATAGCGCATAAAGCTGCAGTCCGCGATGCTGGCATCCCAAATGGACACTGGTTTGCGTCCCAGCTGCTCCACTTCCATCCAGCTCCCTGCTAATGGCCCTGGGAGAGCAGCACAGAGACCCAGATGAAGCTCATGGCTCCTGGCTTCAACCTGGCCCTGTACTGGCTGTTGTGGTCATCTATGGAGTGAATCAGAGGATGGAAGGTCTCCCTATCCACCCCTCACGGTAACTCTGACTTTAAAATAAATGAATAAATCTTTCTTAAAAATGTGATTTTTAAAGGGAGGGTTAGGTGTTTGGCCCAGTGTTTAAGATGTGCACACCCCTTGTCAAATTGGTTTCATTTCCCAGCTCTAGCTGTTGATTCAAACTTCCTGACCATGGAGGCAGCAGCTATTGACTTAAGTAATGGTGTTTTTCCTACCTATGTGGGGGATCTGGAATGAACTCATGGTTTCCAAATTCTGTCCAACACTGGGGGAGTGAACCCATAAATGGGAGCCCAGTCAATCTATTGTTCTTTGTCTGGTTTTCACATAAATAAAAACAAAATTTAAAGCATTGTAAAGCAAAGCTTCAACTGTGTTTTGAATAAATCATATGATGTTATGAACACATTAGTTAATACTTTTTACAAGTGAATAATTATTTACTCTCTTCTCTACCAATAAAACCTTAATATTTTCTCTGGGTATCTATACAGATACTCAAATAAATGATATGTGGGAGCAGATCAGACAATCTTTGCTCATTTTTGTTCCCTTATGAACCTTCCAAGGAAAAAATGTCCCTAATATGATTGTATTCATTGCTGACAGTTGAATAAATTCATCTCAGGTACTCATTTTGTGGTCCTTTCTAACCTTCTCATTATTTCTCTATTTGCCCTGAGGATAATAATGAGCCTGAAACTTGCTTAATTGTGTGTGCTAAGTTGAAGAATAGTACAGGCAGGAATTATATATTCAGGAAGAAGAAAGCTCTTAAATTGTCAAGTTAAATTGGACAAAATAATCAACCTGTAAAATTTTTGTTGTTTGAAAGCCTTTTTTAGAATATGTAATATCCATATTGTTCCTTTTAGAAAATATCCTGTCACACCACCATTAACACTCAGGATTGATTTTGTTTTCAAATCTGTATTTGCTTTAATTCAATATATTCTGTTTGCTCTAGAAATAACTAAAAGTATTTAACCAGTGTCCACTGATGATGTAACCATATTTATTATTTTTTATAAATTTATTGTGTAATAATAATGTAATAAATTTTTATACCAAAAAGAGCAAGTGTGCACTTTAGGTATATATCTTTTCTACTTGCAAAGTAACCCCATGGTTCTTATGTAAATTTGCATATACTGTTGCAGAAAATTAATTTTAAAATAGATTCTTATTTTATTTTCATTTTATTATTATTCTCTGTAAGTTCCCCATATTAAATTGTTATGCTTCATGTTTGGTCTCCTAGTGACACAATTTTCCATGAAACAGTGGGAGCCTAACTTCACAGTAGAGGAACAGAGCACCATATGGTCCAACATTTTCATGCTGGGAAAAGGGCAGCTTAACCCTGTGAAAAGAATGGTTGGGAAGTTTGAAGTATGTTCAGAGTGGAGTTTTCCTAGGTGATATGAATAGAACATTAAGAACAAATATATAAAAGTAATAATTATGTGGAGAGGAAATGTAATGTGAATCTTTTGCACTCAATTTTTTTCAAATTGTTTCAACTAATTTCATAGGTTAAGCATACACTTTCTTCCATGCCCTGTCACATTTTTAAAGCTATTTTAGACTTTGGTAATAATTGCTTTGACAAAGTGTGGTTGGTATATTTCTTGGAGAGTAATGTCAACACCAGAAAGCAACTTACATTGAAATTATTGTACTTGAAATTATTTAATATCAGCTATTTCCATATAATATGAATACATGATAGTATGTACTATTAAAGATTCTATATAAAAATTGTGTAAAATATGAGCAACCATGGACAAATAGTAAACAGTAATTCATACTGGAGAAAATTTAATAATTAAAAAAGGGTTAACTTATTCATCAAGCACCCAGACACTACCCATATTTTGTTTCATTTTTATATTTAACCCCTCCAACAATTTTAAGGGTATAGGTTAGTCTCCTATAATTTTTAAGCTTACAAAGCACATAGCTAAATGAGGCCATATGCCTTATTTCACATCATAAGAATCTAAATAGATGAAATGACATTCAAATTTGGAAGTATCTGTACCCAAATTTTACTGACTTCTTTTCATATGACAGTGTTTATTAAATCATACTGATGTCTGTGGGAAAACTGTCATGACATGTTTTTGAATATGACAGCTCTAAATTATTTATGCATACATAATATTTACATATATACACATACAGAAATTCAGAGCAAAGTATATATATGTGAATATATATATATATATCACTTCTTAAACTTTGTTTCTAACAATGAGATTAGAAATTACTACATTATTTTGGAGAATATAATGTTTATTCATGATGTTAAAAGTTCTTAATATAGTGAATAAATTATTATAATTGCATTTCTTTCCTTCAGATAGTATCTGGCTTTACTACATAAAAAATACAAGTCTATAAAAACAGTATGATGATAATGGTCTATAAAGTTATGTACTTGAATGCTTATTTTTACATTGATTAGTCTTCATGTGTTTAATGGCAATTTATTTATATAGCCAATCATCATCAATGTCTTGTCATAGAGCAATCTAATAGCAGTCCTAGTATGTGACCTCTGTTCAAGGATAAGAATTTTCTCTGCCTAATTTTCTCGGTCATTGTTTTCTAATCCTTTTTTCTCCTGACATATTGCAGACTAAAGTGAGCATAATTAATTAATTGGACCATTTGTAAGTAAAAAGTTTGTATCTGGATAATTAATTTGACAGTGAAGCCCATTTTCCATACAGTGAGAATAATTTCCTCCTCTACATTCTCAAATGATTTGACAAAGACTGGCAGATGAACAATGGGATAGAACAGAAAATTATCCCATTTCTCTCTACCTCATATGCAAACACTTGAGAAGCCTATTTAAAATCACCACCTGAAGACAGAAACAATGTCAATTGAAATGAATGGGAACACTGAAATCTTTACTTCAAAAAGATTAAGAATCTGTCAAAGGTAATTCTGATAGTTCATATTGTTAGATAGCTTCTAGAATGCAATACACATTTCCCAAGTAGAGAAAGAAAGCCACACAAAGGCCACATCAACCAGTTGCACAGCTAATGTGAAGGGTGGATGGGCAGTGCTGTCATCCTGCTGGTGCCGTGGCCTGTAACAAAGCTCTCAAGCTGCCTTGGCATCCCATAGTGTAGCAGGCAGTGGGAGCTTGCATCCTGGAAGCTGAGAAGCCTAGCCAGCAGCAGGTTGTGTGTTCCGCAGAGCTGTACCCTGGTGGGACACTGATGAGAGTTGGTAGGAGAAAGCAGCAGGCAGTGTAGATAAGCAGATTATAACAGGCTGGCATAGAACAATTACTAAAGATGTGTTAATCACTCCCTCTTCATTCTTCCTCCCAGTCATGTGTAACCCACATGAATTAATATACCTGCTTTAAGAGAGATAATCTATTTACTGAAATATCTAATTTACAACTAACCTGTGGGAGAATTTGTTTTAACACTTCACTCAATCCTCCACTTTCCTTAGGAGGTGTTATTATTATTACTGCTGACATAGCGAGAGAAGTTGCAGCACAAGAAAGTGTCATGCTCAATTAATAAACAAAATTGAATTCAGACTCTATTGCCTGTCCTATAAGGTATCATTGGAATAATGCTGATTCACACACAAATGAGACCTTTTCCCTCTACTTGAGTCCAAAATTTCTCTTTTTGTTTAAATTAATCTCTAGATCTACCTACTCTAGATGAATAACGGAGTCAGGGTTGTATAAAATATCTTTACTTTCTCTTTCCACATCCTCACCATGATATAACTCTTTTCATTTGATTACTTAGTCTTCAAATTGTTGAAGCTTTTTAGGTAGCTATTTTCTGTATAAAATAACAACTAACATGTATAATACTTTAAGGCTTGCTTTTAAGATTCATTTATTTATTTATTTATTTGAGAGACAGAGTGATAGAAAGAGGGAAAAAGAGAGAGCGAGAAGAGGAAGAAGAAGAAAAGAGGAAGAAGAAGAAGAAGAAGAAGAAGAAAGAGAGAGAGAGAGAGAGAGGCAATCTTCCATTTACTGGCTTATTCTCCAAATGCATGCAACAGTGCAACAGCCAGTGTGGGGCCAGGCCAAAGGCAACAGGCTGGAAATTCATCGAATGTCCCATGTGGGTAACAGGGACCTACAAACTTGGAGAATTATCTACTCCATTCCCAGGCACATTAACAGAAAGCTAGGTAGGAAGAGGAGTAAAGGATGCAAAGGGACACTCAAATATGGGATGAGTGTCCTAAAGTGGTGGCTTTATCAGTTATGTGAAAATGTGCCCCTCTCTCCCCATTTCAGATTTTTAAGTGTTATTTTAAGTTGTTGTTTAATTCATGCAATGCCCATGATAATCTTATCATTGCCCAAATATTACAGTTAAAAAAAACTGAGGCATAGCACAGCATGTTTAGGCTCACAAACAGATTAACCCAGGGTCTTGAACACAAAATGAAGCCATTCAGAATGTTAAGTGCATTTAACCACCACACCAAGTTAATCTTATGTTTGTCTTAGAGAGTTTGCCTTGATTTTGCCAGTGCTGAGAGGTTAACATTCAATTTGCACTGCCTCATTCATGTAATGCATGTTAAATTGATTCAACAACAACAAAAAAAAGAACCAATTTTCTAGTCTGCTCCAAATCTGTTTATTCAAAAGTTACAATTAAAAACTAGGTTTACAATTAATGCTGTGAATCACCAAATTCCTGCCCAAATACCATTGCTCTAAATGTGAACCCAGCAATTCCAACCAGTGGAATGTGCATTCCCCTTTGCCTAAAAAATGACTTTCCTATGCTGCCATAACAAATTACCACAAACTTGGAGGGTTTTAAAACAACAGAAAGTTAAGCTCACTGGCCTGACATCTAGACATCTACTATCAAAATATCATCTAGGCTGTGCTACCTCGGGAAGCTATGGATAAAAGCCTTTATGTACCTCTTAATTAAGAGGGGTTTCAAGTGCTATTTGGCTTATGACTGCCTGACATCAACAGCCACCTCTATCTTTACACTGCCTTCTTTTTGTGTACCTCTGTGTCTCAAGCCTTTCTCTAACTTTCTCTTATCAGGGGCGTATATTAATGTATATAGGGAACAACCTATGTATGAAATATTTCATCTCAAGAACTTTATCTTAATTACATCAACAAGCACCCCCCTTTTTACCATGGTGACTTTCACAGGCTCTTGGGTTAGAACTTTATTTTTTAACTTTTATTTAATAAATATAAATTTCCAAAGTACAGCTTTTGGATTACAGTGGCTTCCCTCCCTATAACTTCCCGCTCACCCACAACTCTCCCTTCTCCCACTCCCTCTCCCATCCCATTCACATCAACATTCATTTTCAATTATCTTTATATACAGATGATCTACTTAGTATTTACTAAGTAAAGATTTCAACAGTTTGCATCCACACAGAAACAGAAAGTGTAAAGTACTGTTTGAGTACTAGTTATAGCATTAATTCACATTATACAACACATTAAGGACAGAGATCCTACATGGGGAATAAGTGCACAGTGACTCCTGTTGTTGACTTAACAATTGACACTCTTGTTTATGGAATCAGTAATCACCCTCGGCTCTTGTCATGAGTTGCCAAGGCTATGGAAGCCTTTTGAGTTCACTGATTCCGATCATATTTAGACAAGGTCATAGTCAAAGAGGAAGTTCTCTCCTCCCTTCAGAGAAAGGTACCTCCTTCTTTGATGGCCCATTCTTTCCACTGGGATCTCACTTGCAGAGATCTCTCATTTAGGTGTTTTTTTTTTTTTTTTTCAGAGTGTCTTGGCTTTCTATGCCTAAAATACTGTCATGGGCTCTTTAGCCAGATCCGAATGCCTTAAGGGCTGATTCTGAGGCCAGAGTGCTGTTTAGGACAACTGATATTCTATGAGTCTGTTGTGTAGGGTTAGAACTTTAATACTTGTATTTTGGGATTACTATTAAGTCTACTGAACTCACTTTGTCTTTTATCAAATCACTTATTATCTTTCATTAGAATTTATAATTTACTCATTTTTAAATTTCTGTTTATGGTTTGTCTCTCCTTGATAGAATATACACAACATAACTAAATAATTTCTAGACCTTTTATATACTAAAGTGTCCCAAGTTCCCAGAATAAAATTTTAGACACATTTTAGTGATAATAGTAAAATGTAGACATTGAAATTTTCTTTTAGTGTCAATTTTCTTTTCCAAAAGTTTGTCACATTTTCATCATATGCATCTGTATGTTCTCATTGGCATCACAAAATTTTTGTTGTTTCTGTTTCCTCCAAAAATCTTGATTTTAGTGGGTAGTAATAGATCAGAATTTAAATATATGGCTATACAAGGTATTTAGATACTTTCTAATACCAGAACTTCATGTTTACTGATTTGACAAATACTGTGGAAAACTGTTATGTATTAAATATTTGGTATTGTTCTAGAACAAGTCACAGAAAGCCTATTATCAATGTATCATACCCTTTTGAAGGAATAAAAAAAAAATGGAAGATTACAAAGCACTTTAAAAGCTGTTTTGACTTATCAATATAATTTAACAAGAAGTGGACAGCATTTTTGCACAACATTTTAAGCTGCTGCTTGAAACACACAGCACCTCACATTGGCATGTGGGTTGAAGTTTCAGAAGCTCCACTTCTAATCCAGCTCCCAGAAAATAAGTCTGAGAAGGCCCTGGAAGATTGTCCAAGTACTTGTACCCTGGCCATCTATGCGGGAGACTACGGTGGAGATCCTGGCTCCTTGGCTTCAGCCTGACCCAGCCCTGGCTGCTGCAGCTGTATGGGAAATGAACTAGAGGATGGATTATCGCCTCTCTCCATCTCTGTTGCTCTTCTTTACTGAATAAATAAGTTAATAATGTCGCTCCCTTGCCCGCAAAGGAACGACACTGTTCATAGCTTATCGGTCTTCAGTAGACTTTTAATAAGAAACTAACAGTGACAGAGAAAGAATGAAGGGAGGAGAGTGGACAAAAAAGCCCCCTCCTTCCTCAGCACACAGTTTATATACAAAATCTGGCCAATTGCAAGCGGACTCAAGTCCATGCACGGAACACTCCAATCCGCTGTCTGTTCACGCAGTGTGCACGCGTCCTCAGATGAGGTGTCATGCAGCAGGCAGGCTCACCGCGCGGTCCTCGGTGCCATCTTGTTTACAACATTCTCAACTCCTCTGGAAAGTCCATGGAAAAGCATTGCCCTAACTGAAACTAGCAACATCCGCCTTGTGATAAAGACACAGCAACAGCTATCAGATCGACCTTGACGTGGGGGCTCCATGGATGCGCATCCCATGGAGCCCCACATAATAAATCTTTAAAAAGGAAGTTAATACAGGAAAGCTGGTTCATTGCTTAGACAATCTTTGGTCCTTCTTGCTAGAATTGCTCTTCATTCTTACATGGAAAAAAAAAAATGAATGAAGAGCCTCAGAGTTGAAAAATTCTACTGGCTTTACATCCACATACTATAACTTTATAGTCAGAACTCAGCTTCTTAACTATGTGCTTTGAGAAATTATAAGAAAAACCATAGCTTAATGAAACCTCATTTTACTTTTGACAATTCAGTCTTCCTTCAACATTTAAATTCAATGTGATAAAATGTAAATCATCATTCATTTGTTCAGTGATACTTATTAAGAATCAGGTAGGTATAATGTATTGTTGAAAATACTAGGTATAGTGCAGAGAACAAAGTAGATAAAACTTCTTACTGCAAAAGATCTTATATTATGATGGAGAGTGAAATGAACAAGAAAATTAAATAAATTTTAGGGAGTTACAGGTAGTGATAAATATTGAGAAAATATATTGGAACATAGAGAACATATGGAATGAGAAATTGAGGCAAAACAGGTAAATTTAGAATGAATGGTCACGCCACATATTTTGTCTTTATAATCTTTAACAAACATGTAATATAAACATTTTTTCCTTAGTTTTATGTAATAGCAAAACTTCAAAAATCTGCTTATTGTTTATGGAAATAAAATAATTTGAGCTGTAATTATTGATCCAAAACAAAAGCCTAAATTTGAGAATGCTATAATGTTGAAAATGTGTTATTCTGCAACATTTACCATGACAAAATAAATATTTTCAACATGTGGCTGTAGCGCATTCTTGAGTAAATCACTGGAAACAAGATAATTCATGATTGCTCCTTGAAATGACAAGTGTGCAAACCTCATTTGAATTAATGCATGGATGACAAGAGATTTTTGAGGTAGATAAATTTATTTCAAGGTGATTTGAAGTTATATTCTCTATTAATAAGAGTAACATTCTCACTTAAAAGAAGAAATATTAGATACATGTGCTGCATTTCATGCAGCTGGAATACATCAAGGCATTTTTAATTATGTTAAAACAATCAATGACCAAAAGCAGATGATGAATGCTGCTTTTTCTAAGCAGAAAATTGCAATTTTATTATGACTAACTTGCCTTCTAACTTTGTCAACATAATTTGTATATTTTGTTTCCAAAAGCAACAAAGAAGGCATTTAGACTGATCATTAAACACCTGCATTGCATTTCAGAATACCTGGGTTCCATATCTGCCTAGGGTTCCTGACTCTACCTTCCTCCCAGTGTGGACCCTGGGAGGCAAAGATGATGACTCAAGTGGAACTGAGTTCCTAGCTACTACCTGGGAGAAATGAATTGCCTAGTTGTCTCCAGGCTTCAGCACAGGCCCAACCTTCTCCACTGCAGAAGTTTCGGGAGTCAACCAACAGTGACAGCTCTCTTTCTCTTTCTCTTCCTCTTTTTCTCTTCCTCTTCCTCTCTCTCTCTCTCTCTCTCTCTCTCTCTCTGTCTCTGTCTCTCTGTCTCTCTCTCTCTCTTTCTCTTTTGCTTTTTCTTTCTCTACCTCTCAAATAATTATTTTTATTAAAAAAAAGAAACAAACATATCAGTTACTTTGAAAGGTTCCATTCGGAGGTAATTTTAATATGTAATCAGTAAATATTCATTGAGAATTGTGTGTGAGTTCCAATGAAGGATTGAGAGTAGACAAAACAGAAACGGAACATTTGCTGCAATAGAATGTTGGCTCAATAAATATGTCCATGTAGGGTTTTTTATTTAGTTCATCAAATTTTTAATTTAAAACATTCATAAATAAATGTGCAACTATCATAAATATACAACTATATTAATTTCTTCCCCAAACATCAATTTTATCAGTATTCATATGAGAAAAACAACCAACACTCCAGATAGCTCCTTCAGTCCCTTTCCAGTCGTTAATTCTCTGACAGGTTTTCTAAGTGTCATGACTTGTAATGTCTTCTATGAGTTATGTCTACTTAATCATGTAAGTGGAATCAAGCAGTACGTAGTCTTTTTAAACTTGTTATTTTAACACATTGTGAGATTTACACATATCATTGCATATTGTTCTAGATTTTTCATTCTTTGTGTTGTATATTATATTTTGGTAAGAACTAACTTGAAATTATGTATCTCATCTATAATTTTTTGTCATTTTTATAGTTTCTAGGTTTAGATATTACGAATGGTATCATTAATATGATTGTTGTACATGCCTTGGATGATGTATTATTACATTTCTCAGAGGTTTATAACTAAAGAGGAGTTACTGCCTAAATACATATACAGCCTCAGTAGCTATTGTCAAATAGTTTTCCTTATGTAATTATCCTAATTTACAATTCCACCTATGTTGTACTATACTGCCAATACTGAAGCAATTTCTGATTTTGAAAATATATACATTCTGCTAATAATGTATTAGAGTTTTAACGTGCATTTTCCAAAGCATGATTTGAGAAGTGTTTTCTCTGGTTGGTCTTCAAGCGCCCTTCAGACCACTGGAAGAATTATGGGATAACAGAGCAACTGGGGATTGTGACCTTGTAAAGCAGCACCCACTGTTGCAGCCAAATATTAGGTTCTCATTTGCGTTACTAATAAATAAATATCCACTGGTCAAAAACATAGTTAAGAAGCAAGCTTTTATTTTAATCAATCCAGAATCAAATAAAAGTGTGCTTCCTTTTGTTGATATTTTCTTGTCTTATGGAGCATAATTATGTCTTCATTTTTATGCTTTTTTTCTCTAATTTCTCTTCTGAATACCTCTCTCTCTCCTTCATTCTTACCTTTCACTCTCCATGCCTCCTCTATCGTAGGCTTAGGGGGCACTCATCAGTTTTCTTCAATATCTATCATATATCTATCCATTTAGATATCTAGATATCTATAATTTGATAAATTCCAGATTGTACATAGGAAGCTGGAATTGGAACAGAAGTGGAACTTAAATAGTCACTCATATATATATATGTGTGTGTGTGTGTGCGTGTGTGTATAATTTCTAACATATACTCCAAAATTATCTCTTTCTAATCTATGTTCTCCATTGGCAGCTGAAGGCTCTTTCTTAAATTGTTACCAAACATCTATGCAATGTCCTATAACTATGGCAAATATTCTCTCAGAATTGCATTTAATCTCTGATTACTGGATTTTATTTTTTACCATCTTTCTAGATAAGAAACTACTTCTAGATACATACTTTCTTCTACTCTTCTTCACCACCTTTCCATATGCTTTTGCTGTCTCCTAGTAAACAATTAGATTTCCAAGTTAACCATATTTGACTACATACATTTAATTACTTGAAAGATATGGAGACAGAGATACAGAGACAGAGATGTAGACAGAGAGCTTCTAAAGTTGCTTCACTCCCCAAATGCCCCAAAACACTAAAGGCTAGGTTAGTTCAAACCCAGGAACCTGGAACTTCATCCAGGCCTTCCACAAGGGTGATAGGAACTTAAGTATTTGAGCCATTTTCTGCTGTCTCCAAGAACACACAACAGCACAGATCTGGGTCACAACCAAGCACTCAGCTAAGGTATGGGTCATCACAAGCTCTATCTTAACTACTACACCTAATGCCTGCTCCATTTAAAAAAAAAAATGTGTGTATATAATGTTATTTGAAACACATTGCGAAAGAAAGAAACAAAGATTCATGCCATTTTAAATTCTGTTTGAAAGATTTGTCTACAGGGCACATATGATCAAGCTATAAGAGGAAAAAAAAAAGAATTTCAGAATTTGAAGGTAGAGTCAGAAACATTCATCAAGAGAAAATGCATTCTCCATGTGCTAATATTCAATTTCTCCTTTTAGCAAGGTGATCTTAGAGGGCATCACAAAATTGCTCCATGAGAGGGATCTGCCTTTGAATATCCACCAAGCCAGAGAACCAAAAGCGGATCAGTAAAGTGGAAGTGAAATAACAAATTCCCACTCCAATTTTATTGCCTCTCCTTTCCCTGCTCTGATTCAGTAGGTTAAAAAATAGTTACATCAACTTTGAGTAAACAAGAGAATCAAAATGCTGGGATATCCCAAACAAGCGCACATTGGAGAAAGGGCTTTGAGGTTACATTGAGATTTTGCTTGTTACATTGACTGACATTTTGGCTTGTTGAAATGCAAGTTCCTTGTTCCTTAATGCAATGGTAGAATAGTGCTCATTCTCACCCCCAGTGCATAAATTGCTGAAATCTTAGTCTCATAGCCTGTGAAACATTAGTTTTCATGACAAGAGAGACTTTATGGATGTGATTAAATAACAATCTATAAATAATAACCTGGATAGGCACAATACTAGTGTAATGACACAGGGTTCTTACACAGTAGTATTGCCAGTCAGAGGAGGAGTGTTCACAAAGGAAGCAAAGTTCAGACAGATGCATCTGGGAGTCCAAAAATGTGGGTAGCATGTAGAAGCTAAGAAAGGCAAAGGAGCAAATCTACACGTGAGCCTGCAGAGAGCAGGTAATCATATCAACACCTTGATTCTGGCTCCTGAAAGCTATTTCAGACTGTGGATCTCCAGCACCAGAAAGCTATATGAATGTGTTTTTCGCTTTTGAGTTTTGATAATTTGCTAAAAAAACAGGAAACTAATACTCATATGCTTTATGTGATCAGAATATATTTACACTCACAGCATAGAGAAAAGTTACTGAAGATGCCAGGGTTGATTCTATTCAATGAGCTTAAAGTAGGGAAAAATAAATATTTTAATTTATTTATTAAATTTTATTTGAAAATCATAGTGAGAAACAGAGATCTCTTGTCAATGGCACTCTTCCCCAAGTGTTTTGGACAGGCAGGGCTGGGTGAGCCTGAAGCCAGGAACTCAGGACTCAATCCAGTCCTGCCATATAGGTGACAAGGACCCAACTACTTGTGCCATTACACGTTGCTTGCCAAGATGCATATTAGCAAGTCAAATGGTTGCAGTATATAAGTCTTGCTGCAGAATTCAGTGACTTAAATGCTGTAACTAATTCCCACCCTATTAAAATTGTTTTAATTTTCTTTTTTCTTTTATCTGTGCATGTGATAATTTTCTTTCTTTTTTTTTTAATTGAGTAACATTGAATTCTTTCATAGCTTTAGGGGACACAAAGCAATATTTAATCAGAAGCATGCGGTGTAAACTGACTGGATCAATCACCATTCCCACCTCTCCACCTTTTTTCCATGATTGGTGCCTACTAGCTCTTCTCTAGTTCTTTACACAGTATATGATACATTTCTGCATGTACCTAAGGGTTCCTAAAGAACAATACCTATATGTATATGTGTCAGAACTAAATGTTATATTTTGCATATTATGACTTGACTGTACATATTTTTATGATTGAGTAAATATTAGTATTTATTTTGTACTTTCTAAATACTAGGCATTATTTAGTGCTTTTTCTTATATGATTTGATAAATTTGTGAGGAAATCATTTTCTATAATGTAATAATATAGTATATTATGAACAACTAAATTTAATTTGCTTAAGAAGGAGAGCTCAGGATTGGAAATGAGAAATTTAAGGAGAACATTAAGGTACAATTAAATTACAAAGTTAAAATGAATGCCTGGAGCCAGTACCGTGGCATAGGGGTAAAGCCATCGCCTGTGGTGTCAACATCGCATATGGGTGCTGGATGCTCCACTTTCAATCCAGTTCTCTGCTGTGGCCTGGGAGGGCAGTAGAAGATGGCACAAGTCCTTGGGCCCCTGTTCCTGTGTGGGGTGGGAGACCCGGAAGAGTCTCCTGATTCCTGGCTTTGGATTGGCACAGCTCCAGCAGTTGAGGCCAACTGGGGAGTGAATCAATGGATGAAAGAGCTCTCTCTCTCTCTCTCTCTCTCTCTCTGCCTCTCCTTCCCTCTCTGTGTAACTCTGACTTTCAAGTAAATAAATAAAACTTTTAAAAAAAAAAATGAATGCCTACTATTCACTTATTGAAAAACATAACGATGTGTTTTTTTTTGTTTGTTTTGTTTTTTTTGTTTGTTTGTTTTTTTGACAGGCAGAGTTAGACAGTGACAGAGAGAAAGAGACAGAGAGAAAGGTCTTCCTTCCATTGGTTCACTCCCCAAATGGCCACTATGGCCTGTGCGCTGCAGTCAGTGCACTGCGTCGATCCGAAGTCAGGAACCAGGTGCCTCTCCTGGTCTCCCATGTGGGTGCAGGGCCCAAGCACTTGGGCTATCCTCCACTGCCTTCCCCGGCCACAGCAGAGAGCTGGACTGGAAAAGGAGCAACCGGGACAGAATCTGGCGCCCCAACCGGGACTAGAATGCGGGGTGCCGGCGCTGCAGGCAGAGGATTAGCCTAGTGAGCCACGGCGCCGGCCAGCAATGTGCTTCTTTTAATTTTTGCGGGAGTTTCAAATCAAATATATGACAAATAGAATTACTAAAGATATTATTAATTTTAAATAAAATTAGAAAAAGAAGATTGAATAGCTGAGGCCCTGTCCTATGTAATATGAAACACACAGCATAGAGAACAAAAAAGAATATTCATTGCAATTTTCAAAGTAGTTGCTGAGCATTTTTTCTACATCAAAGCATCATTATAGCTGCATTGTTATGATTATTCCATTTTTTAATCAAACTGTGTCATTTAATTTACCATGTGGCCAATTTGCAACTCTAAAAAATATTGAAGTCTTCTAAAGTGTATGTGCCATCAGGCAATAATTACTTAAACAAGCACTATCTCTTTGGTTTAATTAATCAAGCCTTTCACTTAGTCTTTAGAGTATAATTAAATCAGATAACCTCAGGATGGACTGCTTACTTGTTCTTCTTGGAAAATATGCTTAATCTCAACAATTCTCCCTATCTTTCAGGTAGAGTTTTGATTTACAGCCCAAATAAGTTCAAGAATCAGATAAGAAAATCTTATTTATGAGAATTTGTGATATTAAGTTAGCACATAAAAGAACTTTTCAGACCTACTTTCATTAGTCACTGATGAATTTATATGCGTTATTCAAAATCATTCACGTTGCTCAAATAAGATTAAAATTTTAAAACTATAAGAAATATTCAATTATCTTTATTTGTCTGTAATTGGCAAGTAAGCATGAAAATTTACATGAACAGTAAAGTTTTACTACCTATATCTACAGTGATGAACATCATTTAAATTTTTTACATAAAGAAATAAATTAGCAGCAAAAAGTTGATCTTGATGTCCTATATAAAATCAACAGTGATATCCGATTTATTAATCTACATTTAGTAATATATAAAGGTAGTATGTTTTGTGTCTTGCATGAATATCTAAGCTGAATATTTGTTTGCTTTAATCTTAAAAACAATAGAAAATTTGAGACTCCCTAAAGTAACTGAGGACATGCAAAATTCAATGTTTATTAAATGAAATATGGTTTTGCTATTTATGTACCCTCTTTGGTCCTCTGTATCAAAACTACTTCTGGCTGTGACTCACTGGTCAATTTTCCTTGGGTTTGGAAAAGGCATAAGTTAATTTGGATGCATATAAATTTTATAAGGTGGAATCTGCAGCTGGAATATGTCATCAACATGCAAAAGAGAATTCCAGTCCTAATAACCTATCTTACAGCCATTTTACAAACTTAGTTACACACATCCTTTTTCTTTCATTTTACCTAAGAAATAAATATCATGTAGAAACATTTATCTAATAAAGCAGCTTACAAATCACCAAAATATCATAAAATTACACTTTTGTAAAAAATAACAACACTAATTGCTCTTAGATTTACAGTGGCAAATCAAAGTCCTTTAGGAAATAGATACTTCAAGCAAAGGAAATATTCCCATCAAGATACTCATTTTGAAGTTTATACTCTCAGAAATACTTCCTATTGTCACAAGTCCTTTGGTGGAGCTCCTGGAATTCATTTCTTGTTCTGGTCTCTATGAATCCTAGAAGTAAGTGCATCTATGCCATATTTGCATAAAATGAATGGTGAGTTGTTTTGTGAATAGTTGTAAATTCTAGCATGATTTTAATGTCGCCATTATTTAAAAACATTGCAATGATCCACTTTAAGTAATGAAGTATATTAGTAGATATTAATGATAGGAATAACTGCCTTTTTAAAGATTTAATTATTAATTTATTTGAAAGACCAAGATACAGAGAGGCAGAGGCAGAGAGAAAGAGAGAAAGAGAGAAAGAGAGAGAGAGAGAGAGAGAGAGAGAGAGATATCTTGCATCCCCTAGTTCATTCCCCAAATGGCCACAGGGCAGTGCTGGAGCTGTGCTGATAGGAAATCAAGATCCCAGAGCTTCCTCCAGGTGTCCCATGCAGGTGCAGGGTCCCAAGAACTTGGGCCATCCTCCACTGCTTTCCAAAGATCTGTATCCGAAGAGGAGCAGCTTGGACTACAGCTGAAATCCATGTGGGATGTCGGCATGGCAGATGGCAGCTTTACCTGCTGTGCCACAGAGCCGGGCCCTAGAGTAACTGCTTTTCACTAGTACATAATGAAATAGATTAAGGTTGAGATTGAAGTTAGACTAAGGACTGATTAAGATTACGATAATTACAGAGGAGGAAATAAATTCAGAACACAGGATACCACATGAAGGTGAAGGTAATATATTCAAATTCAAAAACAAGCCAGTGGACATCTCTATCTGGAGAATAAGTAAAGGAAATTTACAGAATGATATCATCAGTATGAAGGCAGATCTCACTAGGTATACATAGGTTAAAATCAGAGAGCAGTTACAGCTATCCACACTAGCACAATCCATTTTCTCTCATCTCCAATTCACGTCCTCTTATGTATGCACTATGAGTGCTTAGGAAAAAGTTACACAAGATTTTTGTCTTTATAACTTTCATATTTTATACAATTATATTGTAGAAGAATAGTTTGTCAGACTGGAACTTTCCATTTGTGACCAAACTTAAAACACTGATGCTTTATATCAGTAGGATTTTGTTATAAAAATTCAGAAAAAAATGTTTATAGCTTATTCCATTATTTAGAAAAGTGGTATGCAGTGCATTTTTAATGTAGCCATTATGCAATTGTGAAAATTATAATCAGCTACATTAGTGCTTATATTAATACTTAATTAACCTGACTCTTCCATCTGTTGAAGAATTCACCAATGTCAGCAAATTCATAAACAATGCATTTGTATTAAAGAGATATTGCCATCAAAAATCACTTCTAATTTTCTTATAGTGATTACTAAATGAATCATTGTGTGATCAACTGAGAATTCTCAAGAAGAAAAAGTCCTTAGGAATAAATAATACATTGTTGATATATTGTTATTGAGATTCTAGGATATTAGTATAGTAATATATGAGCTGTGTTTAAATAATAGTTAAGATAATAAACAGATTTGAGCTCTTTGGTAGTGATTAACAGTGAAATTGTATAAAATCTGTTAAGCCGATTTGTAAAAGTGAAGAACAGTATACTAAATTTGTACCCTGAGGGAATAAAAATGTTTTGAGATAGAGACTTACTCTTGAAATAATACTGAGATAAAGCTATCACAGATTATACTGAGAAATACAAGAATGCATGGAGTTATAGAAATCAGGAACACTGTTTAGTTGTGAAGTTGGTAATATTGCCAACTCAGGAATTTGACCAAATATAAGACATAATCGTCTTTATTGTGTTTTTGAAATGGAGTCATTTTTTGTTTACTGTCCTAATAAGCTTTGTGCTGCTGTAGAAAAATGCCACAGATTGGGTAAATTATAATGAGCAGAAATATATTGGCTCACCATTCTGGAGGGCGAGAAGACCAAAATGAAGGTCCTAGCATGTGACAGGTCCTTCTTGCTGTGTTATAATGTGGCAGAAAGCTAGAGGGTGGGAGGAAAGATGGAGGGTCGGGGGAGACTGAGAGAAAGAGATGTACAGGTTCACATGGGGCCTAAACTCACCCTTTTATAGTAAATCATTCCTGCAACTATGAACCCTCACCATCTTCAGTGACCTCAGTATAAAGAAATAGAATCATAATGTGATAAAGATACTAGGTAAAGGCCTCTTGTTATAAAAATGTAATGTGCCAATAGAAAAGTTAATAGGAAATAAAAATAAGAGAATAAATAGCAATTTCTAGGAAGATGGTAAAGGAGAACAAAAATTGTGCTTATTGCAATTACAGAGACTAAAATTTATTAGCCCAAAATGAGAAGCCAATAGGTAGAGATGACTGATAGAGAAATTTATAAAAACAACACAAAACATAACAGAACACAACACACCAACAACAAAACTGGGACTGACAAGAAAAAAATACACATACATGAGAGTTTTTTTTTTTCTCTGAAAGTTGTCAAAATAATAAGAATGAAATTAAATGATGTTCAGGGAAAATCAAGTATTTTTTGGAGACGATACAAAATAACTGGTTCTTCAATTATGCAATATCTGGTGACAGAATGGGAAAAATAATTAAAATTCAAAACTGCAGGTGATATGGAATTGTCTTCCACCTAGACAGCACTGTTGAAGTGGAAAATGTTCAAAATTACACCTCTGTAGTGGTTTAATCTGAATGTTTGTGTCACTTTCTGGCAGCTCTAAATGATTGTGTTTAGAAGTGACAAAAGTGTTTCTCATAGTGTCCATTTTACTTCAACAGCTTTCCTTTTTGGTGCTTGGTTAATTATCACTGCTCAGGGAGAACATATGATATTTGTCCCTCTGTGACTGGCATATTTCACTCAGCATAATGTTTTCCAGATTCCTCCATTTTGTTGCAAATGACCGGATTTCATTTTTTTGACTGCTGTATAGTATTCTATAGAGTGCATGTCCCATAATTTCTTTATCCAGTCTACTGTTGATGGGCATTTGGGTTGATTCCACGTCTTAGCTATTGTTAATTGAGCTGCAATAAATATTAAGGTGTAGACAGCTTGTTTGTTTGCCAATTTAATTTCCTTTGGGTAAATTCCAAGGAGTGGGATGGCTGGGTTGAATGGTAAGGTTATATTCAGGTTTCTGAGGAATCTCCAGACTGACTTCCACAGTGGCTTGACCAGTTTGCATTCCCACCAACAGTGGGTTAGTGTCCCTTTTTCCCCACATCCTCGCCAGCATCTGTTGTTGGTAGATTTCTGTATGTGAGCCATTCTAACCAGGGTGAGGTGAAACCACATTGTGGTTTTGATTTGCATTTCCCTGATTGCTAGTGATCTTGAACATTTTTTCATGTATCTGTTGGCCATTTGGATTTCCTCTTTTGAAAAATGTCTATTGAGGTCCTTGGCCCATCTTCTAAGTGTGTTGTTTGTTTTGCTGTTGTGGAGTTTCTTAATCTCTTTGTAGAATCTGGTTATAAATCCTTTATCGGTTGCATAGTTTGCCAGTATTTTTTCCCATTCTGTCGGTTGCCTCTTCACTTTCTTAACTGTTTCTTTTGCAGGACAAAAGCTTCTCAATTTGATGTAATCCCAATAGTTAATTTTGGCTTTGACTGCCTGTGCTTCCGGGGTCTTTTCCAAGAAGTCTTTGCCTGTGCCTATATCTTGCCGGGTTTTTCCAATGTTCTCTAATAATTTGATGGTGTCGGGTCGTAGATTTAGGTCTTTAATCCATGTTGAGTGGATTTTTGTGTAAGGTGAAAGGTAGGGGTCTTGCTTCATGCTTCTGCACATGGAAATCCAATTTTTCTAGCACCATTTATTGAATAGACTGTTCTTACTCTGGGGATTGGTTTTGGATCCGTGATTAAATATAAGTTGGCTGTAGATGTTTGGGTTGATTTCTGGTGTTTCAATTCTGTTCCATTGGTCTGTCCATCTGTTTCTGTACCAGTACCATGCTGTTTTGATTACAACTGCCCTGTAGTATGCCCTGAAAACTGGTATTGTGATGCCTCCGGCTTTGTTTCTGTTGTACAAGATTGCTTTAGCTCTTCGAGGTCTCCTTTGTCTGCCTATGAATTTCTGCATCATTTTTTCAAGATCTGAGAAGAAGGTCTTTGGTATCTTCATTGGTATTGCATTGAATCTATAAATTGCTTTTGGGAGAATGGACATTTTGATGATGTTGGTTCTTCCAATCCATGAGCATGGAAGATTTTTCCATTTTTTGGTATCCTCTTCTATTTCTAATACAATCCCATCAAGGTTGCATGTACGAATGCCACCTCACTAGTCCAAGTGATCAATTTCAGGTCACAATAGACCATAATGATAGGTCTAAGAGTCAAAGGGATCACATAAACAAGACTAGTGTCGGCTAATACTAACTGATAGAATAAAAAAGGAAGAGAACGATCCAATATGGGAAGCAGAATACACAGCAGACTCATAGAATATCAGTTGTCCTAAACAGCACTCTGGCCTCAGAATAAGCCCTTAAGACATGTGGATCTGGCTAAAGAGCCCATGAGAGTATTTTAGGCATGGAAAACCAAGACACTCTGGCAAAAAAAGGACCTAAATGAAAGATCTCTGCGAGTGAGATTAGAAAGAATGGGCCAACAAAGACGGAGGTACCTTTCTCTAAGGGGAAGAGAGAAATTCCACTTGGACTATGGCCTTGTTGAAATAGGATCAAAATCGGAGAGTTCAGGGGGCTTCCATGGCCTTGGCAACTCATTACTAGAGCCTGGGGAGATTGCTGATGCCTTAAACAAGAGTGTCAATTTGTTAAGTCAACAACAGGAGTAACTGTGTACTTACTCCCATGTAGGATCTCTGTCCTTAATGTGTAGTTCAATGTGAATTAACGATATGATTAGGGCTCAAACAGTATTTGGCACTTTGTGTTCATTGTGGCTGCAAAATGATGAAATCTTTATTTAATATATACTAAATTGATCTTCTGTATATAAAGATTGTCTAAAATGAATCTTGATGTGAATAGAATGGGAGAGGGAACGGGAGATGGGAAGGTTGCTGGTGGGAGGGAAGTTATGGGTGGGGAAGCCATTGTAATCCGTAAACTGTACTTTGTATATTTATATCTACTTAATAAAAGTTAAAAAAAAAACAGAAGTGACAAAAGTGAAATACCCACAGCAAGGGTGACCCATTCCCAGGTGAGCAGAATAGGACAGAGACATAAGAGAATTAGGAATGTGGGGCATAAACCACATTTATGCTCCAAGTAGATCCTTCTTCCAGTTGTGCAAAATTGATTTTTACCTTTTAGTACAGTTGCATCTGTGTGGTTCAGTGGCTTTCAGTTGGACAATTGCTATCTTCACATATCTAATTCTTTTTTTTTAACTTTTATTTAATGAATATAAATTTCCAAAGTACAGCTTATGGATTACAATGGCTTCCCCCCCATAACATCCCTCCCACCCGCAGCGCTCCCCTTTCCCACTCCCTCTCCCCTTCCATTCACATCTAGATTAATTTTCGATTCTCTTTATATACAGAAGATCAGTTTAGCATACATTAAGTAAAGATTTTAACAGTTTGCTCCCACACAGAAGCATAAAGTGAAAAATACTGTTTGAGTACTAGTTATAGCATTAAATCTCAACGTACAGCACACTAAGGACAAAGATCCTACATGAGGAGTAAGTACACAGTGACTCCTGTTGTTGACTTAACAATTGACACTCTTGTTTATGGCATCAGTAATCACCCTAGGCTCTTGTCATGAGTTGCCAAGGCTATAGAAGCCCCCTGAGTTCACTGACTCTGATAATTTTTAGACAAGGCCATGGTCAAAGTGGAAATTCTCTCCTCCCTTCAGAGAAAGGTACCTCCTTCTTTGATGACCTGCTCTTTCCGCTGGGATCTCACTCACAGAGATCTTTCATTTTGTTGTTTTTTTTTTTTTTTTTTTTTTTGGTTTGTTTGTTTGTTTGTTTTTTCCCAGAGTGTCTTGGCTTTCCATGCCTGAAATACTCTCATGGGCATTTCAGCCGGATCTGCATGCCTTAAGGGCTGATTCTGAGGCCAGAGTGCTGTTTAGGACATCTGCCATTCTATGGGTCTGCTGTGTATCTCACTTTCCATGTTGGATCCTTCTCTCCCTTTTTTATTCTATCAGCTAGTATTTGCAGATACTATTCTTGTTTATGTGATCCCTTTGGTTCTTAGTCCTATCATTATGAACAACTGTGAACTGAAATTGATCACTGGGACTAGTGAGATGGCATTGGTACATGCCACCTTGATGGGATTGAATTGGAATCCCCTGGTATGTTTCTAACTCTACCGTTTGAGGTAACTCAGCTTGAGCATGTCCCGACTTGCATATCTCTTCCCTTTCTTATTCCCACTCTTATATTTAACAGTGATCACTTTTCAGTTAAGTTTCAGCACTTAAGAAGAATTGTGTATTGATTACAGTATTCAACCAAAAGTATTAAGTAGAACTAACAAACAAAAATACTAAGAGGGATAACATATTAAGGTGCTCATCAACAGTCAGGGTGAGGGCTGATCAAGTCACTGTTTCTCATAGTGTTCATTTCACTTTAACAGGTTTCCTTTTTGGTGCTCAGTTAGTTGTCACCTATCAAGGAGAACAAGTGGTATTTGTCCCTTTGGGATTGGCTTATTTCACTCAGCATAATGTTTTCCAAATTCCTAACAGGGATCACTTCTCAGTTAAAATTTAAACACCTAAGAATAATTGTGTGTTAATTACAGAGTTCAACCAATGGTACCAGAACAAAAAAATACTATAATGGATAAAGTATTACATTGTACATCAACCATCAAGACAAGAGCTGATCAAGTGTCCATTTCACTTCAACAAGTTTCCCCTTTGGTGCTCAGTTAGTTGTCGCTGATCAGGGAGAACATATGACATTTGTCCCTTTGGGACTGGCTTAATTCACTCAGCATGATGTTTTCCAAATTCCTCCAAATTTGGAAAACACACATGTAATTCTTATAATTCTTTTCCCATTAAAATTTTATAATTTTGCAGCTAATTCAATCTTCTGAAGCAGACCTATTTTATGAAACTATTCAAATATAGACACTTCATTTTTTTCCTTTGATTGAAGACTATATAAATCCTTAACTTAAATGCTACTACTTTCATGTGATTGTCACCAGGAGGCCTTTCATAGTAAACAGGCAACTGATAGGTTAATCACTAATCACTCCAACTTGAATATTTGTATCTAGTTCACATACATTTAAACAAGTGAAATGTCTTGCCTGATATTTTAGTAGACTCTTTCAAACAAGTGGATTTTTCAATGATCAAAATCTCTTTAAAAGATGGTGCAGGCTATCGATTGCTAACATTATCAAAGAGATGAACTGTCAGAGGTACAGGAACTCAAACACTGTGCAATGCCTAAAAGTGTCATCTATCTTTGGCATTGTTCGATTTTTTTTAAGATATATTTTATTTATTTGAAAGAGAGAGAGAGAGACATATACACACAGAGGGAGAGAGAGATCTTGATCTGCTGGTTCATTTCCCACATGGCTGCAACAGTCTGGGTTGGACCAAACTGAAGCCAGGAGCTAGGAGCTTCATCCAGGTCTCTCACATGGGTAGAGCAGCCCAGGCGGGTCATCTTCTGTTGCTTTCTCAGGCACATTAGCTAAATCAGAGTGGAGCAGTAAGGCCTTAAACACCTATATGGAACGCTGGCATTGCATGCAGCAACTTTATCAGTTACACCACAACACAGGGCCCCTGGTATTGTTGGAAGTCAACAGGACATTTCAGGACTGCTGATTATGGACAGGATTGCTGTCATTTTCCACTGTCCAGAATATGGAATAATTTGCCATATTGCTAAATGTATGCCCATAGAATAACTGAAAATATAGTAATATATGACATTTTATTTAATTATTTTCTAAGTAACACAAAGTATCTGAAGATTTTTGACACTTTTAGGTACCCTTTTTGTGGTTTTCAGTCTATACTTACTTTCCTTTAAGCAATACTGCAATATATAAAATACTTCCTTTGGTTTAATCTTTCAAATATTTATTCAACATCATTCTTATCTTGCTTGATTTTATTGCATGTATTAGTTTCACTTCCTTTTATTGTCTTTCCTCCTTTATTGACTTAATGTATTTTGAATGTTAACTGATTGGTCTTGGGTGGTGCCTTTTACATCAATGCTTATCTCTCTGATGCCAGACATTTCATCTGACACATATCTTTTGCAGCTCTAATGGGTATACTCTGTTAATACACACTTCACCTTTGATAACTGCTATTAAACTTCTGGTTTTATGGGAGATGATGATGATAAAATAGTCCAATTTTAATTCATGCTATAAAACTCAAACCTTGAGATCTTGCATAAATAATTTTGATTATTAATATCAGTAGGTACTAAGTTATTTAATAAGAGCAATAAAATAATGAAGATTAGATATAATATTTCTTAAATTATCTAAAACCATTTTCTCTTCCATCCTACTTAAAAGTATTTGTGTATTTTGTTGGATATTTACTTTTTCATGTTTATCTTTTTATTGCATAGGAACTATAAAATAAGTTCATAAAACACATTAGTAATATTAAAAATAATTATTACATTATGCCAGAGTACACATTTCCAAAATTAATACAGCATCTTTTTGTTGTTCAATATTCAAAGTCACTCATGGTAAAAAAATATATTTAACTAAGAATCATAATTCATTATGATAGAACTTTAGGAATGCTGCCATATTATATACTGAGACAACGTGTTAATATTATTATTATTTTTTTTGACAGGCAGAGTGGACAGTGAGAGAGAGAGACAAAGAAAAAGTTCTTCCTTTGCCATTGGTTCACCCTCCAATGGCCTCCACAGCTGGCGTGCTGCAGCCGGCGCACGGCGCCGATCCGCAGGCAGAAGCCAGGTACTTATCCTGGTCTCCCATGGGGTGCAGGGCCCAAGCACTTGGGCCATCTTCCACTGCACTCCCTGGCCGCAGCAGAGAGCTGGCCTAGAAGAGGGGCAACCGGGACAGAATCTGGTGCCCCGACCGGGACTAGAACCCAGTGTGCCGGCGCCGCTAGGCAGAGGATTAGCCTAGTGAGCCGCAGCGCAGGGCTGCCATATTATCTACTGAGACAACGTGTTAATATTCTTTGGGCTGCCATTGTGATGCTGTGATTTATCTACTACTAACAATGCAGGCATCTCTTTCCAGAATGATTTTGGAGACCCAGCTGCTCCACTTCCAATCCTACTTCCTCCTGATGTGCTGCAGAAAGCAGAGGATGGCCCCTGCCATTCAAGAGAGAGACCAGGATGAAATTCCTGGCTCCTGGCCATGTCCTGGCCCAGCCCTTACTATGGAGACCATTTAGGGGTGAATCATGGAATGGAGGCTTCTCTCTGTATCTCCCTCTCTCTCTGTCACTCAGTTTTCAAACAGACAAATGAAACTTTAAAAATTTTAAATGAGTTAAAATTCTGAACATAAGTGAATGAATACATTCTAGATTGTAAAGTATACATAATAAATTACCACATGATATATAAGTGTTTATTATTTTGTATCATATAGCATTAGAGGTCTCTGAGTAAAAAGTATTGATTTAAAACTTTCTTGGGGAATAAATTTTGTAAGCACTAAAATTCTGATGCTCTTTTCTTTTGCTATTCTATTTGAATAAACCTCAGGATCATTCCTTTCTGAATGAGCCGAGTTGTACACTATAATAATTGAGGTCCTTTTTCCAGAACTGAGCATCCTTCATTAAAAAAAAAAAAATGCTATTTCAGGCTGGCGCCTCGGCTCACTAGGCTAATCCTCCGCCTGCAGCGCTGGCACCCCAGGTTCTAGTTCTGGTTGGGGAGCCGGATTCTGGCCCGGTTGCTCCTCTTCCAGTCCAGCTCTCTGCTGTGGCCCGGGAAGGCAATGGACGATGGCCCAGGTATTTGGGCCCTGCACCCACATGGGAGACCAGGAGGAAGCATCTGGCTCCTGGCTTCAGATCGGTGCAGCGCTGGCCATAGCAGCCATTTGGGGGGGGGGGGGAGTGAACCAATGGAAAAGGAAGACCTTTCTCTCTGTCTCTCTCTCTCACTGTCTAACTCTGCCTGTCAAAAAAAGAATGCTACTTTCCTTACTCTCAGTTTCATACAAAGGTTCAAAGACCCCCTCAATTCACACCAGTTCAAAATCCCCCAGACCAAATTTGCGGATATGATACTTGTTTTTATTTTGGTATGGATTGAAAAAATACTGTACAAGTTGATATTGAAATGCAGCTTAAAAAATCCCAAGTGGGAATTCGGGATAACAATCGGGTAGAAATGACTACATGGCATAAACCACTACAATGTTTTGCTGGACTTCAAAGTGGGTTTTGTTTCAGAGAGAATATTGCCATTTTTCAGAGGTATATATGGGTCTGATATTGCTCAGGACACATTCATTCATTCACATGTTTATTCCACAACCATTTTAGCCATCATCATCTGTGTTCTATATATTATTGCTAGGTTTGAGAAAGCTATAATTTTGAGACATTATAATTCCTTTGAGCAACATAGAGGCTAGTAGGGATGATAACACATAGCCAACAAGTGTGTGAAATAAAGTACATAAGAAGTGTAGTATATTTGGTGTTGATGGCTTATAGCCATCTTAGTAGTTAAGGCACCTACAAGCATTATGTCTAGTCCTTCATTTATCTATTCTGTTAGTTTATCATCACGTGCCATACTACACATTCCCACTTAGCAAGAAGCTCAAGTTAAGCATTATGACTAGTATAATAACTGAAATTGCTGATCTCACAGTCAGAAATGCCATGATCATCGTAGTGCAGAGATCCACAAGGTTTCAGAAGATCCTAGTCTCATTGTCTCTATGTGGTAACTTTTCTATGTTGTTTCTGTCCAACCTCTGTGAGATAAGAATGTAACTATACTTTACTACTCTAACTTTTCACAAACTTTCATTGATGTCTCCTTTAGGTCATCATTTCACTCAAGAATGACAATGAAATGTATATGGTGATTGTGTCATGCATATTCACATTAGCATTTCTGATCATTTTGAGTTCCAAATTTAAGTTGATCTTCAAGTAAGAAGCAAGAAATAGGCCAGCACCGCGGCTCACTAGGCTAATCCTCCACCTTGCGGCGCCGGCACACCGGGTTCTAGTCCCAGTCGGGGCACCAGATTCTGTCCCGGTTGCCCCTCTTCCAGGCCAGCTCTCTGCTGTGGCCAGGGAGTACAGTGGAGGATGGCCCAAGTGCTTGGGCCCTGCACCCCATGGGAGACCAGGATAAGTACCTGGCTCTTGCCATCGGATCAGCGCGGTCCGCCGGCCGCAGCGTGCTGGCCGCGGCGGCCATTGGAGGGTGAACCAACGGCAAAGGAAGACCTTTCTCTCTGTCTCTCTCTCTCACTGTCCACTCTGCCTGTCAAAAAAAAAAAAAAGAAGAAGAAATATTCATTGTCAAATATATATGCATATATGTGTGTGTGTGTGTGTGTGTGTGTGTGTGTGTTTCATGAGTTGGAGCATTTTTAGTCTCTAATCATTATTGTAAAAACAGCATCCATATAAACCCTCGATGAATGACTCTTGGTCCCCAATACTAATAACCAGTGGAGCACGGCAGTTAAAGCTTCTATTTTATATGGATTAACTTTAGAAGAATTAAAATGAAGGCCGGCGCCGGCACACTGGGTTCTAGTCCCAGTCGGGGCGCCGGATTCTGTCCCGGTTACCCTTCTTCCAGGCCAGCTCTCTGCTGTGGCCAGGGAGTGCAGTGGAGGATGGCCCAAGTACTTGGGCCCTGCACCCCATGGGACACCAGGATAAGTACCTGGCTCTTGCCATCGGATCAGCGCGGTGCACCGGCCATGGCGACCATTGGAGGGTGAACCAACGGCAAAAAGGAAGACCTTTCTCTCTGTCTCTCTCTCTCTCACTGTCCACTCTGCCTGTCAAAAAATAAAAACTAAAAATTAAAAAATTAAAAAAAAGAATTAAAATGATAACACATGCTGGTTTTATTTTCTGTCATCTTAAGGTGGTTTTACAAAATACTGTTCTCCTGAAGTATTGCAAATTTACATAAATAGATTATAATATATGTATAGTTGTCCCCTCTTATCTAGTTTACCATCTCAAGAATAACTCAGTATCTGAGATAGAGAAGTCTTTTTTTTTTTTTGATAAAGGTATCTCAAGTGATACTTTTACTACTCAGAATCTGAGTGAAAGCTGATAGGAGATGAGGAGAGATGCAGCAGGCCTATATGAGAGTGAAAATGATTGAACTTTACTTAAAATGCATCATCAAGGATAGGTAAATAGAAGTGAGTTTCTTCCAACATAAGAAGAGGGGAAAAAAATTAGAGTGACTCACCATTCATTTGAGGTTATATGAAATGGGTCTTGTAAAGTAGCAATGATCAGTTTTTCCACCTCTATTCATTGAATATAGGACAAGAGAAAATGTTTAAATCTCAGAAAAGTTACTACTTTCTGACTATTTGTACTATTAGTCACTAGAATGTGTTATCAAGGAAAGTAATAGTGTCTTCTCTAAAGGTCTTTCAAAAATCCTTATCAAAAATCATTCTGTAATAATACAGATATATTCTGGTTCAAAGTAGAGAAATAATCTCATGCTAAATTTGACTCTTTCAATTTAGTCCAATCTCCAGGGAATTACAAATGCAAATTTATTCAAAATATATACTTCAAAGTAAAGATGTGTGCAAGAATTTTTCCATTCAAGAAAATGCATGTATTTGAAAAGCCTTATAAAAATAATAAGTTGGGGTGAGGCTGCGGCATAATGGGTAAAGCCACCACCTGTGACAGCTGCATCCAATATGGGTGCTGATTTGGGTACTGGCTGCTCCATGTCCTATTACCTGCTAATACACATAGGGAAACAGAAGAAGATGGCCCAGATGCTTGGCCCCCTGCACCCACTTGGGAGACCCGGAGGAAGCTCCAGACTCCTGACTTCCGAATGGCCAAGCTCCAGCCTATTGGCCATTTTGATAGTGAATCTGTGGGTGGAAGATATCTCCCTTTGTGTCTCCTTCTCTCTCTCTGTAACTCTGCCTTTCAATAACGTTTGGTAGATTTAAGCATAGGATTTCATGCAGAGCAGAAAAGATAGAGAAAATGCACTTGTATGAATTCAAATGCCATTATTAAAACTAGAAGTAGATACATTTATAACTACTGAATTCATTATGGCTTTAATATGGCATAAAGTAATTATTGTAAGGGTAAAAGTGAACAATTTTATGTACAAACATTCTAACATTTATTATGTGACATTTGCGAATGGATGTTATTTGTTCTACTTTATGGTACTATCTCTGTCCTTTCAAATTGAATTCAAATATGCTAATGAGGCAACATTCAAATATACATTGTATATATATATATATTTGTTGAAACTGAGTGAGAGATCATAAAGTATTCACTTTGCTTTTAATAACAACACATGAAATGAACATTATGCTCACTTAAACATTTGAAAGCATATTACTCATATGAAAAATAAAATTTCACTAAATTATCTTTTTATAGATTTATTTATGTACCTTAGATGCAGTTACATACAGTGACTCCCTAAATGGCGGCAATAGCCCGCAGTGCTGGGCCAAGCTGAAGCCAGGAGCCAGGAACTCCACCCAAACTCTTGGGCTATCATTTGCTGCTTTCCCAGGAGCAGTAGCAGGGAGCTGGATCAGATATGGAGCAGCTGGAGCTCAACCCAGAGCCGATGAGGGATGTCAGCATCACAGCTGGTGGCATAAATTGCTGCGTCATGATGCCAGCCCCTAAATCACCTTATTTGTGGAGAAAATCATGAGTCATGTTCGCATGTTGAGAGATTTAATCATTAAATTAACCTGCCCCTGCTGCACTCTGGGAGAAAGGAGGTTGTTTCTCAGTATGAGTAAGAGTTTCTAGCTCATACAATCGAGAGGAGACGAGTTCTGAGCAAAACGTGTTCATACAGAGGACATCAAAGCAAAGATCCATAATGGGAAGGTATGGCCTCTCTTTCATACTAAAATAAGTAATATCAGTGTGCAGTTGGCACAGAAAGTAATTGGATCTTCGACTGAATTTATTGAAATACAATGCATGGAATTAATAATTTGATAGGTTTTTTTTACATTACAATTTAAATGTATTTGTTCTTTTCTGATTTTAACTAATGACATTTAATATTTTGGGTATTCATGCCTATACATTCTTGAGGATATTTCTTACTTCTGAAGAGGTATTTTTATTACAGTGTCATATATTTTCTGATAACATGCAAATCAGTGTTTTATAATATTAGGTTTCTCTTGATAATATCTTATAATTACAACTGAAAAACATTTTATTAATCTTATAATTCAATTAAATCATCAATAAGAATAGCTCTTGATAAAATTTAATTAAATTTAAATAATGGAATCATTGTAAGGATACAGTCTTCTTTTTTTTTTTTTTTTTTTTTTTTGACAGGCAGAGTTAGACAGTGAGAGAGAGAGACAGAGAGAAAGGTCCTCCTTTCCGCCAGTTCACCCCCCAAAAGGCCACTATGGCCGGCACGCTGTGCCTATCCGAAGCCAGGAGCCAGGTGCTTCCTACTGGTCTCCCATGAAGGTGCAGGGCCCAAGTACTTGGGCCATCCTTCAATGTACTCCCTGGCCACAGCAGAGAGCTGGCCTGGAAGAGGGGCAACCGGGACAGAATCCGGCGCCCCAACCAGAACTAGAACCTGGTATGCCGGCGCCGCAGGCGGAGGATTAGCCTAGTGAGCCATGGCACCGTCTGTAAGGATACATTCTTATAACTTCTAATGTGAAATAATTTATACTTGTTTTTGTGTATACTTTTCTAAACAAACATTAGTCTGCGATACTAAGAATGTAATTTTTTTCTTTAACCTTGATATGTAATTTTCAGTCACTCCATAATGATAACTGGAATCTATTGAAATCAGGCACAGACACAGGCATTGTGACACAGGGGATTAAGCTGCTGCTTAGGGTCCTGTCATCGCAGACTGTAGTGCTGCGTTCGGGTCCCAGCTAGTCCACCCTGATCCAGCTCCCAGTAATGCACCTAGGAAGCTAGGTATGATGGATCGAGTATTTAGGTTACTGCGAGCATCATGGAAGAACTAGATGGAGTTCTTGGTTCCTGGCTTTGAACTTGAGTGGTGCAGGCATTTGGGGAGTGAAAAAGAGTAAAGAGTATAGAACATCTCTCTCTCTCTCTCTCTGTGTCTCTTTCTCTCGCTGTTTCTCTCTCCCCCCATCTCCCCATCTCCCTCTCTCTCCTTCTCAAATAAATAAATAAATCCTATAAAAGAGAAGTACATCTATCTATCACCCATGGAGCACGGTACATACCAAGCCAGTTCACAGGAGAGATTGATCTGATGTTAATGATACACAAAATTGCAGAGAAAAATGCTCATTTGTTCTACTCCTAAGACATTGTAATTTGTTCATACTCACTAAATTTGCATATCAAAAATCATGATTTGAGAAATTTATAGTTCAGTACATTAATAGCATTGACTCATTTCTTCTCTTTAAATACACTTGCAAATTGTGAAAGCATGTAAATATGAACATGTTCACCACTGATTTAAAGTACAGATCTGAAGAGAAAAGGAGGAAAGTGGAGGGTGGGTTACCTTTCACCTACATGTAAAATCTGAGATGCAGCTCATGAAAATCAAAGAAACAGTGCATACACTTGAACTGTAATAAAACCAAGAATACTCCAGAAAACTATTAGGAAGTAAACATATTCTCATAATACTTAAATTTATTGGGTATGTTGCTACTGATAATAGATCCTCCTGTTGAATGCCTTGGATAACACTATCCCATTTGGACATGAGATACCCTAGATCTATTTCCCTCTCTCTCTGTCAGTGTCTCTGCATGCTCATACATATTTATTTACAAGTAATGTTTCACTTATAAATATATACTAACAGCTATGTATGTAAATATCTATCTATCTATAGGTATCTCTACAAAAAGGTAGTTACATAGAGATGCTAAATATTTGCAGATATGAGTAGGTAGCTGGAGAAAGAGATTGGTGCTAGATTTAAAAAGATGTATAGAAAACATGCATATGTATTCAGATGCTTTCCTGTAATATGAGCTGGTTAACACCAAAATAGCAGAGCAAGTAAAATACGACCTTATGTAGTAATTCACATATATTTTAGTTAATTAATGTATTTGAGAAGCAAGGAGACAGAAAGAGAGAAAAACAGAAAAAGAGAGTGTGAGAGAAAGAAAAGAGATAGCTTCCGTCCTCTGACTTCGTTTCCAAATTCTTGCAACAGTTCAGGCTGGGCTAGATTAAGCCAAAAGTGAGAAACCTAATACAGATCTCAACAAAGAGTGTCAGGGACTCAGCTCTGAGCCATCATCAGCTGCTCCTGGGTGTGTATTAGCAGGAAGCTACAACTAGGAGCGCCTCAGGGATTCAAACCTAAGCACTCAGGTAATGGGATACAGGTGTCCCAACTGCCATCATAATCACATGTACAAAGAAAACTCGTTTATCAAGCTGTGCTATTTTTGCTTTCTTGACCATTTGCTTCAGTGGTGATTTTTGGAATATCAAGAAAATAATTTTGTGTTCTAGGAGATTCCAAAAATGCCTTTTTATTACTTAAATTGCTTTCAGTGGTATATCCTCAATTACTCATTAATTTCATTCAGTGCATTTACAATTTAATTTAAAAGAGTATTGCAGTTAATTCTGAATTGTACTATGGAACAATTCAGAAAGTTAATACCTGGATTGTGTATGAATTAGATTATGGGATGTGTCTTTTTTTATTTTTATTTTTTTAACTTTTATTTAATGAATATAAATTTCCAAAGTACAGCTTATGGATTACAATGGCTTCCCCCCATAACGTCCCTCCAACCTGCAACCCTCCCCTTATCCACTCCCTCTCCCCTTCCATTCACATCAAGATTCATTATCTATTCTCTTTATATACAGAAGATCAGTTTAGAATACATTAAGTAAAGATTTCAGCAGTTTGTTCCCACACAGAAACATACAGTGAAAAATACTGTTTAAGTACTAGTTATAGCATTAGATCTCAATGTACAGCACACTAAGGACAAAGATCCTAGATGAGGAGTAAGTGCACAGTGACTCCTGTTGTTGACTTAACAATTGACACTCTTGTTTATGGCATCAGTAATCACCCTAGGCTCTTGTCATGAGCTGCCAAGGCTATGGAAGCCCCCTGAGTTCACTGACTCTGATCATATTTAGACAAGGCCATGGTCAAAGTGGAAGTTCTTTCCTCCCTTCAGAGAAAGGTACCTCCTTCTTTGATGACCCATTCTTTCCACTGGGATCTCACTCGCAGAGATCTTTCATTCACGTTTTTTTTTTTTTTTTTTTCCCAGAGTATCTTGGCTTTCCATGCCTGAAATACTCTCATGGGCTTTTCAGCCGGATCCACATGCCTTAAAGGCTGATTCTGAGGCCAGAGTGCTGTTAGGACATCTGCCATTCTATGGGTCTGCTGTGTATCTCACTTCCCATGTTGGATCATTCTCTCCCTTTTTGATACTATCAGCTAGTATTTGCAGACACTATTCTTGTTTATGTGATCCCTTTGGTTCTTAGTCCTATCATTATGATCAATTGTGAACAGAAATTGATCACTGGGACTAGTGAGATGGCATTGGTACATGCCACCTCGATGGGATTGAATTGGAATCCCCTGGTATGTTTCTAACTCTACCGTTTGAGTTAACTCAGCTTGAGCATGTCCCGACTTGCACATCTCTTCCCTCTCTTATTCCCACTCTTATATTTAACAGTGATCACTTTTCAGTTAAGTTTCAGCACTTAAAAAGAATTGTGTATCGATTACAGTATTCAACCAAAAGTATTAAGTAGAACTAACAAACAAAAATACTAAGAGGGATAACATATCAAGTTGCTCATCAACAGTCAGGGTGAGGGCTGATCAAGTCACCGTTTCTCACAGTGTTAATTTCACTTTAACAGGTTTCCTTTTTGGTGCTCAGTTAGTTGTCACCTATCAAGGAGAACAAGTGGTATTTGTCCCTTTGGGATTGGCTTATTTCACTCAACATAATGTTTTCCAAATTCCTAACAGGGATCACTTTTCAGTTAAAATTTAAATATGGGATGTGTCTTTAAAAAACAGGCCTAGATGCCACTTGGACGCTCTCCACTTTTCTTCATCAATGTCAGAGTACTTTCAAGGATGGTATTAAAATTCCTACAAATTCTAAAATTTCCATAATAAAAAGAGAACACAACATAAAATATAGTACTTATAAGTATATAATGAAATCTTAAAATTATATTTCATGAACACATAAATATATTTATTAGAAATGAGTGTATAAGCTATATAGGGCAGGCGCTTCTTGTAGCAATTAAGGACTTCCCAGTTCTATAGTAGAGTGCCTGGCTTACAGTGTGGGCTCCACTTTTATTACAGATTCCTGCTAATGCATACCCTGGAAAGCAGCAGGAAATGGCCTTACTATTTGGGTCCTTTCCATCCATGTGGGAGACCTGGATTGAGTTCTGGCTATTATGAGATTTTTGGGTAGTGAGCCAGTGCATGGAAATTCTCACTGTATCTGTCTTGTTATCTCTTTCAAACAAATTAAAATAAATCTTAAAAATTGAGATAACAAACAAAAAGACAAAATGTATCATAGAAATAATAAATGAATATTTAATGCAATTAAAATGTTTTATAATGAAACTATATTATATATGCAAGGGCCTTCATAAAAGTTTGTGAAAATGAAATTAACACAAGTTTATTTTGGTTAATTTATGAAAGTTGTAACTTTTTCAACATGCAAATTTGTAGACTTTTCATAAATGTATATATTTAAAACACAAATTAATTGAATGGATGTTATTTTGTTAGATATTAATATAAAACAAATTGCATAGAAACCTAATATTAAATACAGTCTGTTGCTAGAAAATATATGTATATCTATATGAATATAGATCACTATACATAACTGTGTATATAACAATGGGCATCATTGCAATTAAATAATATTCAGTCATTGGGGGACTGGCACCACAGCATAGTGGGTAAAGCTGCCACCTGCAGTGCTGGCATCCCATATGGATGCCTGGTATCCCGACTGCTCCACTTCCAATCATGCTCTGTGCTATGGCCTGGGAAAGCAGTGGAGATGGCCCAAGTCCTCGACCCCTGCACCCAAGTGGGAGACCTGAAAGAAACTCCTGGCTCCTGCTTTGGATCAGCACAGCTCTGGCCATTGCACCCATTTGAGTCATGAACCATTGGATGGATGACCTCTCTCTCTCTCTCTCTGTCTCTGGCTCTCTGTGACTCTGCCTTTCAAATAAATAAATCTTTAAAAAATTCAATCATGGAATTTCCTTTTTTTACTATTGGAAAGGAATTTAGAGCTCAACCAAACAATAATTCTCATGTAAATAATAACTACAAAATAAGGGCAAGAAACAGATCTCTTGGCACATGATCAAGATTAAAGTCATGCGAAGTGAAAATTCATTATCACTGTTTTATTCTGATTATTTATGAATTATAATATCAGAATTTTCACTACATATTTAAAACACTTACCTTAGAAAAAATATTTTTTAAAAGAATCGTTTATTTACTTGAAAGTCAGAGTTACACCGAGAGAGAAGGAGAAGCAGAGAGAGAGGTCTTCTATCCGTTGGTTCACTCCCTAGTTAGCCACAATGGCCAGAGCTGTGCTGATCCGAAGCCAGGAGCCAGGATTTTCTTCCAGGTCTCCCACACAGGTGCAGGGGCCCAAGGACTTGGGTCGTCTAGTACTGCTTTCCTGGGCCATAGCAGAGAGATGGATCAGAAGGAAGCAGCTGGGACTGAAACAGCACCCATGTGGGATGCCAGTACAGCAGATGGCAGCTTTACCTGCTACGCCAGAGCACTGGCCCCAGGAAACATATTTTTAAGTTAGAATGACATTCTAAGATGTCATATGAACCCCAAAACTATCCATAGTAATTTTGTACAATTGTAGAAAATTATTGCATAGGAGAGCTAGAAGAGAAAGTAAATATCCTTGGAATCTTTTTCTAGAGTATATGAATTAGACATATTTAATTGATATTTGAGCATTTAAGGGAACAGAACTGACAGGTGCATTAAAAGCAATTGGTTGAAATGTAGAGTAGTATTTAGGCATGCCGTAGATGTGATGAAAAGTAGAAAGCAATTATCGAAAAATACCATAGTTTTAAGTTGAGGACAAGTACTGTTTATTATTGTAAGGCCTTCTATGTGATGGACATTTTACATAAATAATTTCATACACTTACAGTTTTCAATATGTGTTAGGGTGGACATTTGCAAAGTGATGGGATGTCAGTTGACATGCTCACATCCTATATTGAAATGAGTTCAAGTTGTGGCTCAGCTGCATATGCCAGCTTTCTGTTAATGCCCACTCTAGAAGGGAGCAGGTGGTGGCTAAACTAGCCGAGTCTCTGCTACCCACAAAGGAGACAGACTGAGTTTCCAGCGTCTACTAGTTCATGCATTTGGGGAGTAAAACAGCATATGGGAGATGACTGTATATCTTTCTCTGTGTCTCTCTTCCTTTCAAGTAAAAATATCAAAATATGAAATGCTTAATATAAGTATATTATGTAGACATGTGTATATTTATAAACACATTCAAATATCAACATATTGTGATACTAATTCTAGAGTACATTTGACAGCAATATTCAGATTCCTTCTATAATCTTATGCTACCTCACAAGACTCTTTCCATATATAACTCCTTAATTCAAGATAACATAACAATATTAACTCCTATACCTTTCTTTTTTTTGATTCATAGAATGAAATAAATAAAAATAAAAATATTCTGAACTTCACAGTCCAAAATGTTCCGCTACCATGTACTACAGTGCTTTTACAGTATGCAACTAAAATAATTGTGATTTGGAGGCCTTTTTGTGTATTTATATATTAATCTCCTATAGTTATTTTAAATGATTAATAGATTGTAGAGAGATTGTTACATGTTTCTTTTTCCTTTGAGATTGTATACTTCATGAAGTCAGAGTCCAAAAATATGTGTCTATAGACATCCCACATCTAGCACATTGTTTGGCAGTTCCTTAATGGTTATTGATTAAAGGGAATGTTGCAATCTGGTTATTTCTTGCGTATCAAAATCATAACATATAAATAGTTTCATATATTCAGTTTTCTTCAGTCTGTTGAATGTTTCCTTAGCTGTCATGTAGCTCTTTAGTTGATAAAATCCCATTTGCCTATTTTTGTTTTTGTTTCCTGTGCTTTTGGAATGTGATACAAAACATCTTTTTCCATTTAAACGTCCAGAAGTTTCTTCCCAATTTTGCTTCTAGAGATATGAAAGTTATTCAAGTCTTACATTGAGAATTTTAATCTATTTTCAATTGACTTTTGTGCATGGTAAGAAAGAAGGGTCTAGTTTCGTTCTTCTGCATGTAGATATTCAATCTTCTCACTACACTTTATTGGGAACACATTCCTTTACCCAAGGCGTGTTCTTAGAACTTTTGTCATAAATTAGTTGACTCTACCTGTTTGGGTTTACTTCTAAGTTATTTATTTATGATGTAGTGAGTGAGTGTGGTATGTGTGTGTGTGTGTGTGTGAGAGAGAGAGAGAGAGAGATCATTCCCATCCACTGGAATGAAAAGACTCGAAGCTGAAAACTGAGAATCCATCTAGGATTCACATATGAAATGCAAGAGTCCAGTTATTAGAGCCATCAGCTGCTGTCTCCCTCGGTCTGCATTTCACAGGAAGCTGGAATCAGTAGCTAGAGATAGGAACCAAACTCAGTTATTCTGATATTCTGATATGGAATATGTGCATCTTTTTTTTTTTTAAAAAAAAGACTTATTTATTTACTTAAAAATCAGAGTTACACAGAGGGAGACGGAGAGAGAGAGAGAGAGAGTTAGATCTTCCATCCACTGGTTCACTCTCCAATTGGCCGTAACTGCACCGATCTGGGACTTGAACCGGTGCCCATATGGGATGCCAGCACTGCAGGTGGTGGTTTTACCCGCTATGCCACAGTGCCCAATATGTGCATCTTAACTTATACCTTAACTGCTAAGTCGAGTGTCATCCCTGAAATGTTAAAGTCAAGTAGTTGAATGCCTCCTGCTTTGTTGTTTTTGCTTAACTTTATTGTGACGATTTGGGATCATGTATAGTTTAACACAAATTTTAGGAATTATTTTCTAGTTGAAAAATGTCACTGATATTTTGGTTGGAGATTAAATTAAATTCATAAACCACTTTGAGTGGTATGGGCATTTTAACAATATTTAACAATCTTATTTTTTCAAATCTTTTGCATTAATTAATTTAGTTTTAGTTTTCATTAGTTTTCACCAGATTCAGTATTTTACCTGCAGTTCTAAGAATATGACAATTCCTACTTCTGCTTACCCCCTCCCTCCTTTCCTGTTTCTTTCCCTTCCTTCCTTCCCTCCTTCCTTCCTTCCTTCTTTCCTTCCTTCCTTCCTTCCTTCTTTCCTTCTTTCCTTCTTTCTTTCACTCTCTTTCTCTCTCTTTATTTCTTCCTTCCTTCCCTTCTTTTTCTCTCTCTCTCTTTCTTTCTTTCTTTCTTTCTTTCTTTCTTTCTTTCTTTCTTTCTTTCTTTCTTTCTTTCTTTCTTTCTTTCTCTTTCTCTCTCTTTCTCTCTTTCTTTCTCTTTCTTTCTTCTTACTTTCTTCCTTCCTTTCTTTTTCTTTCTTTCTCTCTCTTTCTCTTTCTTTTCTTTCTCTCTTCTTCTCTCTTCCTTCCTTCCTTCTTTCCTTCTTTCCCTCCTTCCTTCTTTCATTTTTCAAATGGCATATATTTAAATTTACATTACAGTCAAATACATCATGCTCAACCAAATAAAAAAAGTAACAAGTAAAAGTAAGATAAGAAGACTCAAGTTTAATGGGAGTAGAGGCAAGGACTCTAAACAATAATCCAAGGGAAAGATGACCAACTCGCCCATATGCAATACATTTTAAGGTAATCACAGATCATTAAAACTATAGTAGCACAACATTCTTAACCATTGGTTTGACAAAGATATAATGCAAAACATCACAAAATTATATTTGCAGCAATACTTCCACACATAGGCATTTCCACTTCCCCAACCTCTTCTTATCTTTGTTCTTTAAAATTTTTCTTTCCCTTTCAATTTTAGCTCCTACATATAGGGAGAATATATACTATTTTTCTTTCTGGATCTGTCTTATTCCACTCAGCGTAATGCCCTTCAGTTGCATCCATATTGTTGCAAATGGTAGAATTTCACTTTTATTTTTATAGCTGAATGATATTCCATTGTGTATATATACAGTATTTTCTTTAACCATTCAGCTGAAGATGGATATCTTGATGGATTCCATATTTGGACTATTGTGAACAGTGCTGCTATAAAACACATGGTTCAGGTATCTGTTTAATACAGCATGTCTTTTGTGTATATACCAGTTACTGGGACTGCAGCATCATGTGGCAAGTCTATTTCTATTCCTCCCCCTTTTTTAAATCTTCATAATATTTTCCACAGTGGCTGCCTTGATTTGCATTCCTACCAACAGTGTATAATTGTTCCCCTTTCTCCACATACTCACCAGCATTTGTTAATCTTTGTCTTTTTATAGTCATTCTGACAGGGGTGGCGTTTTAATGGCCTCAATAGATGGTTCTCCAAAAAAAAACTATCAATGGCCAACAAGTATATGAAAAAATGCTCAACATTACTTGTCATGGAAATGCAAATGTTGATTCTTTTAATTCTGAATATGGAATGTTTCTTCTAATTCATTATTATCTTCATTTTCTCTTATTAGTGTTTTTAATTTTTATTATAAAAATCATTCAATCATTTGATTAAATTTTTGCTAAGTTATTGCTTTACAAGTTTGGAAATGGATTTCCTGATCTCTTTTCCAGATAATTATTATTGGTATATAACCATGCTAATGAATGTTAATATTGACTTTGTATTCTGTAACTTAACTGATTGATAGTTTTTAGAGGTCTAGGGACTACATTGTGGCATAGCAGGTAAAGCTGGTGACTGCAATGCCAGTATCCCATATGGGCGCCTGCTCTTGTTTCTGCTGTTCCACGTCTGTGCATGCTAATGACTGGGAAAAGTGGCAGAAGATTCTCTCTCACTGTCTCCCTCTCTTTCCTCTCTCTCTGTCACTCTTTCTTTCAAATAAATAGTAAATAAATAAATCATAGACAAAATTATTTCTTTAGAATCTTTGGAGTTTGCTATTTATAAAATCATGCCATCGAAAACAGTGTAAATTTGATTTTATCCTTTCAGTTTGGATGTTCTTTATTTCCTTCTCTTTCACAATTGATCTTCCTATGACTTCCAGCATTCTATTCAATAGAAGTGGTGAAAGTAAACATTGCTATCTAGTTTCAGATCTTAGAGATGAACCAGTTTTTCTCCATTCTGTGCGATATTGGCTATTAACATGATATACATGACCTTTATTACGTTGAGGTATATGCCTTGTGTATCTAATTTGTTCAGAGTTTGTATCATGAAAGAATGTTGGCTTTTCTCATATACATGTCTTTTCCAGAATTTGTAAGGAACTCAAGCAAACTCAAACAAGGCAAAACAAAAGAAAAAACAAATAATTCAATCAAAACTGGACTGTGATTTAGACAGATATTTCTCAAAGAAAAGTATATGAAAAAAATATTCAGCATTGTTAATCAATGAAATACAAATCAACACCACAATGAGATATCATATTACTTCAGCTAGAAGTCCTATTAAAAAAATAAACAGAAAGCATTGGCAGGAACATAGGAACATGGAGAAAAGGGAATACTTGGTCATTGTTGTTTGGAGAGAGAATTAGTAAAGCCACTGTTGAAAAGAGTCTGTAGGTTCCTCAAAAAACTAAAAATAGGAATACCATATGATTTAGCAACACTACTACTGGATGTATCTCCAAGGGAAGTGCAGCCCATCTGTTGGAGAGACAGCTACATGCCATGTTTACTTCAGCATGATTCACAGCCTATAAAAAAATGAAAACAACCTATGTGTCCACTCACTGATGAGTGGATAAATAAAATATGTTGCATATGCATGATAAAATATTATTCAGGAATAAAAAAGGTTTAAATCTTGTCATTTGCTACAACATTGTTGGAGTTGGTAGTCATTATGTTAAGTGAAATAAGCCAAATCTAGAAAGATGATCTCATATCACTTGTGATACAATCTCACTCACATGTGGAGCCTGAATGTTTGATCTCACAGAAATTGAGATTAGAATGGTGCTAGAAGTAAATTCACACATCTACAGCTAAATGATTTTTGACAAAAGTGCTAAGAACATGCACTGGGAACAGAGAATTCAATAAATAGTGCTGGAGAATTGCATATCCACATGCAGAAGAATAAAACTAGGTCCTGTCTTTTGTGATGTACAACAAACAACTCAAAATGGATTAAAGATCTAAATATAAAATCAGAAACTTTAAAATTTCAGGAAGACAAAGACAAATGCTTCAGGACATAAGAATGGGCAAGGAATTTCTGGATCAGATCCCAAAGCATAGGAACAAAAGCAAAAGTAGACAAATGTGATTTTTAGCAAACTAAAATATTCTGCACAGAAACAAACTATTAACAAAGTGAAGAGAAAACAATAGAGTGGGAGAAAATATTTGCAAGTTATACATTTGAGCAATGGTTAATAACCAAAACCTATGAAGAATTTAAATTACATAATAACAAAAAAGCCTTCTAATTTAAAACTAAGGAGTAAATTTAGTCATTTCTCAGAGGAAGACAAACAAATGACCCATGAAAACACTCCAAATCATGAATCATTGGAGAAATGCAAATCACAAAATACCTGTTAAATATGTATAATTTCTGTGTCTGTTGAAATTTTTTAAATAAAAAAGAAGCGATACATATTTCCTTTTTTAAAAAGATTTATTTTATTTATTTGACAGGCAGAGTTACAGAGAGAGCTAGAGACAGAGAGAGAGGTCTTCCATTCCCTCGTTCACTCCCAAGATGTCTTCAATGACCAGAGCTGTGCTGATCCAAAGCCAGGAGCCAGGAGCTTCTTCAGGGTCTCCCATGTGGGTGCAGGGGCCCAAAGACTTGGGCCATCTTCTACTGCTATCCCAGGCCGTAGTAGAGAGCTGGATCAGAAGAGGAGCAGCTGGGACTAGAACCAGCGCCCATATGGGATGCCAGCGCTTCAGGCCAGAGTGTTAACCAGCTGAGCCACAGCACCTGGTCCCAATACTTATTTACTTAACTTACCAATATTTATGATCATGTGTGTGTTTTCCTTAACACATTGCAGAAAAGTTTTATTATATTATCTACCATGTCCTTCAAAATTATTTATCATTGTGTCTTCACCTAAAATCTGTCATCCTGTAGATGTGTGACTTAATCATCTTTGAATCTCCAGGACTCGGACTTGGGAACATTAATTTCGGTGGAGTGAATTTTTGCCAAATACATGAACAATTTGCACTAGAATTCTTACTCCAAACTAACAGTATAAGATGTTCATAAAAGTCATATCAACAGTTAAAAATTCTGTTTCTAAAAACATGATTAAGAAAGCTCAACTATATTCAGACCAAATTGATATTATCGACAAAATTATGACTGATATGTGCTAAATTATACCAATAGCATATGCTAGAAAAATCTTAGATAATGTTCTATGTGTATTGAAGATAAATGTTAACTAACGGGAAATATGTTTTACACATTTTGTAAAAACATGTAGAATATGCAAATGATAGAATATGAGGGTTACTCTGAAAGAGTTTCATTATAATTAAATTGAAAATTAACTGACCAATATTTTTGTTTTGCTAATCAGATTATTTTTCCTTGTACTGAGACGCCTACAGAACACTACACTTTAGATTTGGGGTCTTATGGAAGCACGCAAATACATGACTGAGGGGAATTGCAAATGCTGTTAATATTAAATAAATCTTTATTTAAAAAAATAGGCTTACATGTTTACTTATTTGAAAGGCAGAGTGACAGAGACATACGCAGACCCACACCCACAAACCTTCCCCCAGAGAGAGAGAGAGAGAGAGAGAGAGAATTTTCCATTCACTGGTTCATTCCTTAAATGGCCGCTAACCCTGGGGCTTGGCAGAGTGAAGCTAGAATATAAGAACTCTCTATGACTCTCTCATGTGGGTGGCAGGAGTGAAAGTAGTAGTACTTAAGCCATGATTGTCTACTTCCCAGATAGATAAGCAGAGAGGTGGATTAGTAGTTGAGTAACCTGGATTTGAATTGGCACTGAGAGCTGGGATGGGTGCATCCCAAGTGGTGTCCTGTTGCACCAGAATTCCCTCCCCAAATCTGTTCTTTTGTTCTATTACCCTAGATTCATTTCTTATATTTTCATTTCCTTTATTAGCTAAATAGGTTAAGTTTGGTTTATTTTTCTAGTCTCTAGTGTTAGATATAAGAAAGAAACTATATACCTAGAAGGAGTGAGCCAAAAGCCAAATATCAAGAGAAATATCAACAGTGCCCTGAAATGAAATCACTAGGTTGTAATAAATAATTGTAATTATGTGTATTCTATCATTACATAACATATTTCATGTCTCAGGCTTTATGCTGGGCAATAGATAGACAAGAAAGTCGAAGTTCTTAATTTCAGAGAGTATTTTTCTAAATGAAGAGGGGCTAATAATACAGTAAACAAATAAGTCAACCAGAAAACACCAATCTTAGAAATACTCGAGGAGATAAGCGTGATGGGCAAAAACTGTGACGGTGCTAGTGGGAAGCCTGTTTTTGTACCTGTGTGTTGAAAATGCTGCAGAAATACTGGTGCCTAACATTCTTATCAGCAGTTTAAAAAGGAGTTCTGTAAAGAGGTGGTAATGAAGTGGGGCCATATTTACAGGCTCTAGGAAAGTTGTGAATCATATTCAATTAAAAGGCCTAAAATTCTTTTCAGCAGAAAATAAGCCTAAATTTATGTGGTATTTATAGAATGAATTTTTGGCACTCAAGAGTAAAATCATAGAAAGTTGGTAAAAGTTACCTTCACAAGACTTTTACATGCAAATACTGGTTATAGGCATATATTCCAGACTTAACACAATATGGGAAAATGACTGGAACAATAGAGGCTTACTACAAAAACACTAGTACCACCAAGACATGTGCTTTCAAGTGCTGAGACAGAAACCATTGTAAATATAAATATAATCATAGAAGTTAACCATTGTGAGCTTGCCTAGCCAATAAAAGATGTAACGCAAGGATGAGGACAGATAATTGTATTCAGGGCCCTAAGCTATTATCTATTATAAGACATCTCAGATTATACTATGATCTTCTAGAGAAATCGTATGAATTCAGTGAGTACAAGATGTTTCCATAATTTTTTTCTTCATAAAGCACCCAATAAAATTTTGGATTCACCCTATGGTTGTTTTCTCTGTTTTTTTGTTTTGTTTTGTTTTGTTTTGTTTTGTTTTTTTTGTATGTGTGTGTGTGTGTGTGTGTGTATATGCAGGCTGTTAATTCAAAGGAACAAATTAATTTACTGACTGTTTAAAAAAATAACTCTATCTTAGGTTCAAAAATAAACAGAATTATATATAAATAGCACTTACATTAATCATTTTATAGCACTATATTTTTTGATGTCACTCACTTTTTTTATTCAAAATCTTTCTGGACTCCTTGAACTTACAACCATTTACAGCAAGATACATTGTTAACACAAAAAACTTGGCTAATTTCCTGTATACCAACAATATCCACTTGGAATAGGAAATTTAAAACACATTGCTATTTATATCGGCATCCCCCAAAATGAAAGCTTAGTAATAAACATCACACAATATATATATTAGATATACATGAGGACAACTCTAAAACTCTGATGAGTGATGTCAAAGAAGTAATTACATGAAGACATGCTCTGTGTTCTAGATAGGACAACTCAATACTATCAGTATTTCAGGTCTCTTCAATCAAATTCCAATTGTTGTTTTGTTGACAACATCAAATTGATCTTGATGTTTGTAAGATGAGACGAAGATCAAAAATGGACAGATAAATATTGAAGGAGGAGAATAAATTTGGATTACTGATACTACATGACTTCTAGGTTTACTATAAAGCTTTAATAATCAGTATGGTATGAGTTTGGTGAATAATAGACAAATTGAAACTGGAATAAACAAGGGTCACAGAAAGAGTTGTTCATGGATATAGTCAACTGTTCCTATATTTATAAAAATAGTGAAGCTAATACAATGTTGGAAAGATAAAGTATTCAGCAAATAGTTCTGAAATAACTAATTATCACAGCAAAAAAATACACAAACAAGCATGGAAATGATATCCTTTTTTAAAAGATTCATTTATTTATTTGAAAGAGTTACACAAAGAGAGAAGAGGCACAGAGAGAGAGAGAGAGAGGAGACAGAGAGACAGAGAGAGAGAGAGAGAGGTCTTCCATCTGCTGGTTTACTCCACAATTGGCTGCAATGGCTGAAGTTGCGCTGATCCAAAGCCAGGAGTCAAGAGCTTCTTCCAGGTCTCCCACGTGGGTGCAAGGGCCCAAGGACTTGGGCCACCTTCTACTGTTTTACCAGGCCACAGCAGAGAGCTGGATGGACAATGGAGCAGCCAGGGTTCACACTGGCATCCATATGGGAGGCCAGCACTGCAGGCAGTGGCTTTATCCACTATACCGCAGCACCAGCCCCAGAAATAATCTAGTTTCAGTTCTCTGGAGAAAATAATTTATAGAATACACAGAAAGATATAGATATAGATACAGACACAGATTAGAGATACAAATAGGGATTTTTTCATTATGATATATATATTATAATGTGCATAAGAAGCCCACTATCTGCCATCTACTAACGTGTCCACAAAAGCTAGTGTTGTTTCAATCTTAACCCGAAGTTCTGAGAATCAGGGTCGTCAGTGCTTCCCTGGTCACAGCCAAAGTCATATACATCAAGAGCACACATTGAAGCAGAGAACAAATTGGCCTTCCTCTACATTTCTAGGCTATTCAGGCCCTTTGAATGATGAATACCTGTGTTGGTGAAGATAATATTTTTTATTCAGTTTATCAAAGACTGATCTGTTGCAGAATACCTCCATGATCACCTTCAGATACAATGTATTATCAGCCATGTGAGCATCATGTAACAGTCAAGTTGGCAGAATTTTTTAAAAGTTTTATTTACTTATTTGAAAGGCAAATTTACAGACAGGCAGAGAGAGAGAGAGAGAGAGTCTTCCTCCCTCTGATTCACTCCTCAAATAGCCACAAGCACAGAGCTGTGCAGATCCAAAGCCAGGAGGCAGGAGCTTCTTTCCAGTCTCCCACATGGGTACAAGGGCCCAAGGACTTGGCCCATCTCTTTCTGCTTTCTCATGCCATAGCAGAGAGATAGATCAAAAGTGGAGCAGCCAGGTGTCAAATGAAATGCCAGCACTGCAGGTTGTGGCTTTATCCACCATGCCAGAGCACCATCCCCAAGTTGACAGAAAATTAATCATGGTACACACTTTACACTTCTTACAAAAATTAACTTAAAATGATTCATATATTGGCTGGCACAGTGGCTCACTTAGCTAATCCTCCACCTGCAACGCCAGCACCCCGGGTTCTAGACCTGGTTGGGTGCCGGATTCTGTCCCGGTTGCAACTCTTCCAGGCCAGCTCTCTGCTGTGGCCCAGGGAAGGCAGTGGAGGATGGCCCAAGTGCTTGGGCCCTGCACCCGAATGGGAGATGGGAGGAAGCACTTGGCTCCTGGCTTCAGATCAGTGCAGTGCGCCGGCCATAGTGGCCATTTTGGGGGTGAACCGAGGGAAGGAAGACCTTTCTCTCTGTCTCTCGCTGTCTAATTCTGCCTGTGAAAAAAAAAAAAAGAAAAAAAAAGAAATAAACCTGTCAAAAACAAGAAAATGAACCATGTGGTTAAAAATGAACACGAGACTCAAACATACTCTCACCAAAGAAGATTTATATATTGCAAATAATTCAATAAAAAGATGTTCCACATCATATACCACTAGAGAGTTGCAATTTTTTTTTTTTTTGGACAGGCAGAGTTAGATAGTGAGAGAGAGAGAGAGAGAGAGAGAGAGAGAGAGAAAAGTCTTCCTTCCATTGGTTCACCTCCCAAATGGCCACTACGGCCGCTGGCGCACTGTGCTGATCCAAAGCCAGGAGCCAGGTGCTTCCTCCTGGTCTCCCATGCGGGTGCAGGGCCCAAGCACTTGGGCCATCCTCCACTGCACTCCTGGGCCACAGCTGAGATCTGCACTGGAAGAGTTGCAACCGGGACAGAAACTGGCTCCCCAACCGGGACTAGAACCCGGGGTGCCAGTGCTGCATGCAGAGGATTAGCCAAGTGAACCACGGCACCGGCCGAGAGATGCAATTTTTAAAACAGCATGTACAAGTAAATATCAGAATGTATGAAATCCAATGCGTTTACAAGTCAAGTGATGGAGAGGAGTAACAGGAACTCTCATTTGTTGCATTCATTGAGAATATCAACTGGTGTAGCCACTGCGTAAGAACGTTTGGTGCTTTCTTACAAAGCTAACCATCATTTTCCCACATCATCCAGACTAGTAAATGAACTGAAAACTTATTTCTCATTATAATTTCTAATTATAAATCTACACATGAATAGCCACTTTTTTGTTATTGTCAACATATGGAAGAAACCAAAATGTCTGTCAATAGCTGAGGAGATAGATAAACTGTGTTATATCCAAACAAAAGACTTTTATTAATTTCTAAAAAGAAATGAGTTGAACCATTCAAAGACATAAATGAACCTTATGTGACTAGCGGTAATTGGAAAAGTCTATCTGAAAGGGCTATATACTGCTTGGTTACCAATACATGCCATGCAAGAATAGATAAAACTATGGAGACTGCAGGTGGTTAGTGGCAAAGAAGGAGGAATAGTCAGAATTTAAAGGATATTTAGGGCAGTAATGGTGGATACATCGTTATACACATTTCAGAATCCATTACACTTACAGCATTCAGTGAATCTGAGTGTAAACCATAAATAATCAGTGACAATGACGTGTCATATAGGTTCTCCCATTGTAACAAATGTGCCACTTTTGTGCCGCATGTTGCAAAGATGTGGATGAAGACAGGGGCTGAATGGAAGTACTCTGTACACATTCCTTACTTTCCCTGTGACCCCAAGAAAGCTGGAAAATCAAATTTATTAGTCAAAAAATAAAAATCATGGGCGGACATTCAGGACAATGGTTAGGAGACCAGTTGGGACTCCCAATTATATATCCGAGTACAAGGGTTCAAGATCCACTTGTCTTCCAATTCCAACTTTCTGATAATGCACATCCTGGGAGGCAGCAGATGATGGCTCAAGTACTTGGATCCCGGCTACCCACGTGGAGCACTCAGACTGAGTTCTGGGATCCTAGCTTTGGCCTAGCCAAGCTGAGTTGTTGTGAACATTTGGGGAGTGCACCAAGGAATAGAAGCATTGTCTCTCAGTTTCAATCCCACTGACCCCTAAGTACTTAAGTACATCAGGACATAAAATTTTTTCATTATCAGTTCACAGATTGAATATCTTTCCATCATTTTTAGAACACACCTTACATTTACAAATTTCTCTCCCCTTCATTCCATCTTGTTTATATCTGTATGCATTTGTTCTTTTCTTAAATGGATTATGTAGAGTTTAAATTTAGATTCTTTTAAAAATGCTACTGTGGGCCGGCGCCGCGGCTCACTAGGCTAATCCACCGCCTGCGGCGCAGGCACACCGTGTTCTAGTCCCAGTCAGGTGCCGGATTCTGTCCTGGTTGCCCCTCTTCCAGGCCAGCTATCTGCTGTGGCCAGGGAAGGTAGTGGAGGATGGCCCAAGTGCTTGGGCCCTGCACCTGCATGGGAGACCAGGAGAAGCACCTGGCTCCTGCCTTCAGATCAGCGCAGTGCGCCAGCTGCGGCGGCCATTGGAGGGTGAACCAACAGCAAAGGAAGACCTTTTTCTCTGTCTCTCTCTCTCTCTCACTGTCCACTCTACTCTGCCTGTCCAAAAAAAAAAAAAAATACTACTGTGGATGGGCATTTGGCCAAATTCTTCATATGATATTTGGAGCGTGAGTTCAAGTCCTGACTGTTCTGCTTCTGATTCAGTCCATGCTAATGCTCCTGGAAAGCACTGGATGATGGCCCAAGTGCCTGGACTCCTGTGGCATACATGGGAAACCCTGATAGAGATCCGGTCTCCAGTCTTGTCCCAGCCACAGGTCACTGAAGCTTTTGGGGGAGTAAAACACTAGATATGAATTCTATCTCTCATTTTTTATCTATCTCTTTTCTCCCTGCATCTTAAATAAATAAAACAAAAGTTTAAAATTCTGCTGCAAAAGTTGACAGACAGACGTTTGTACCATATCAGCTTTCAAAGCATGTGAATCAATCAGTTCAGAAACACTCAGTTCTGTGACCTTTGAAAATGTTTTAAGACATTCGGCAGCTTTTACCATCCATAATTTTATTGCCTGGTGCATGATGAATAAGTCATTTACATATTTTCCTGGCAAAATAAAGTACATAAAAAAAACTTTTCCTGATTTTGTTACAATATTCATTTTTATAAAAAAGAAATTGATCATTAATAAACAAACAAGCAAAAATTTTGTCAAAGTTTTTTTTCTATATATTCTACATTTACTTTACATTAAGTATATTTAAGTGGGAAAGTTTTATTTCTTGCTTCTTAAAACATGCTTTTCATTGTGATGCTATGCAAAAATAGAGATTGTTTTCAGCTTGTTGACACTTAATCCTTCAAATTCAAGTTAACTTTGCTCCATTGTGGTTCTGTCAGTGCAAATAAATTAAATGATTTGACAATCAAACCCACAAACTTGTTGTAGGTGTAACAAGTTAACTTTTACAGTATAACAATAATAACTAAATTGTTTAGAAGCATTTTTTTTCTGAAAATATTCATTTCTGACTCTAATCACTTAACCTTACTAATAACTCCTTAATGTAATTTAAACTAGATCTTTATTAAATGCTTTAATTTCTCAACAAACTTGACCTCATAGTTTCATTAGAGAATAATTATTCCCAATACTTACTTCCTTTCTCTATGAATGCTGAGTAAGAATAGATACGTCCATGTGACAATATGTCTTGGTTATCTTGACAACTGCTTTTCAACAATGTACCATGATCTCAGTAAAATTGTGGGAGGCCTACCAACACGTAATCTTTCACTCATAGCTCTCCAGTCCTAAAATGGTTGAGATTTAGCCACTGGTTCTTTTAGATGTGTCTCCATATCATCCTGCAAATTCAACAATTCTAGTACTTTCTCCAAATAGACATTCCCACCTAATTTTTCTAGGAAATAACAGTCCCAGGAAAACCTTTAGTGCACAATAGCCTTGCCTCTTAGGGACTGCAAGAAACCTACTGATAAATACTTCTGTTATGTTGCTCACTGTTCACATATATCTAAAGATTTCATGAAATGGAGTGAGAGAGAATATTTATAACTATTTTCACCAAAATATATCTTTTCCTCTGCAATTTGGAGCCCTTTTTGTCCATCAGTGACAATAACACAGTAAATGCATATTTCAGGATGTGGTATCTTAACCACAATGTTTGTCTAAAATGTTATTACAAACTAAAAAAGAAAACAAAAAAGAGTTTTGTGTTTGGTTGTACGCTAGAATCAGATGGAATCGAAAGTGGATCCAAGGCATGAAATTCTCCTTTCTAGTTTTTATCCCTAATAATATAAAGCAGTATTTTCTGAAAGCCAGTAGAAGGGGAGGGCATGTTCCAAGTCTTGTTTCGTTCATTTGGCACTCTTTTTTCTTCCAATCAAGAAGGAATGGATTTGAGAATAAGGAGAGAGATTTCTACTCTTTATGATTTTTCCATAATAGATTACTTTTAATAAATATGTTTGCCTCTCCTCCATAGGACCTTGATTTCAACTATTTTATTGGTTATAGCTAGAGCTAGGATGATTATATTAGTGAAAGTTTACAATTTTGATTGTTTTGTTTTCATACTGGGTTTTTATAACAATGGTAGAATATAAGGATTAAATGTATAGAACCTCATCAAGTGATTAACTAGATATGTAGAAAAAATAAGATTGTCACTATACAACTGAAGCATGAGATATATGACAGATTATCTAAGGTGTTGGGAACCAAATAGAGATTTGATAGACTGCTAGGATTCTCCTTTTATATGAAAGGAAATTCATACCTAGAGGAGATTGTCAGAACATAACCAGAAATACTACCATTGATTCAGTAATTTTTCTTAAAATAATATGTCAGAAAATAAATAAAAGAGAGAGAGAAAAAGAGAGAGAGAGAATGATATTTTTGCAACATTCAATAAGGCAAGGTCCACTTATAGGATCAGGATTATTCTGTGTAATTAAAAAAAATAACACACTGTAAAATAACTTTGCATATAAATAAAAATTTGTACAATGATTTCCTTGAAAATGAAGTTGTAAATACATTAGGAGTAACATTTTGAAGAAACATGACAGAAAAGAAAATCCAAATTTTCAGCTGAAATTCTAACATAAATATGGACCCATAATTTATTTAGACTAAGAAACATTTTAATGATGTGAAGACAAGATATAGAATATTTCACCTCAGCCTATTTTAGTTATGAGAATAGGAGTATCTGATCATCTGATCATCAAAAGGATCTCACCCATACATTATTCTGGTGAAAGGCAAAGCTTTTTTTGTTTGTTTGCTTATTTTACCTTAATTTAATCCCAGGAAGGATTCACCTGGCTAGCAAATTCAAGTATGTTCATAAATATTAATGCTTTAGACCATTACTAAAGGTAGAAAAACACAAAATAAATATTCCTACTGTAAGGATTTCTTTCATTGCTATTAAAATACTTATTAAATATTAAAATTGATTAAAATATCATTAATACTTTGCAAAATAGAAAGTTAGATCCTCTAAAGATTTTAAAAATAGTGATAAAACCTAGAATGCACTAGAACTGAAACTTTAATCAATCCTTGTATCTTTTTAGAAAAAGATTTGCTTATTTATTTGAAAGGCAGAATAACAGAGAGAGATATCTTCCATTCGCAGATTTACTCCACAAATGGCTGAACCAACCACGTCTGTGTACGCTGCGCAGCCTGGAGCCAGGAACTCCGTCCTTGTGTGCCATGTTGGTTTCAGGGGCCAGAACACTTGGTCCATCTTCTGTTGTTACCCCAAGAACAAAAAGCTGTATCAGAAGTTGAGCACCCAGGACTCAAACCAGCAGTCTGATGGGATGTGGTGGCTTAATTGCTACCCCACAACGCCAGCCCACATGATCCTCGTATCTTCTGGGGCATTACCAGTAACCTGACCTCTGATTGGCCTCTTTACTCACGCTTCTCTTTCCTGTGAGAAAGCTGCATGTTTAGAGATGGATAGCTTTGTGGTCCCATACTATAGAATTCAAGACATAAAGCAATACAACTTCATTCTGTTTTACGTTCTCTGTCCTCTTTCTGTGACACTCACAGTGTTTTTGCTGGTACAACTTCATTTCTATCCCTGGATTCTGGTGAATGACTAATGAAGTTCATAAATTGCCTTCTTAATTTCACAATTGCTGTTCTCTTTAGGACAAACTTCCTCATTTTTTTGTGTGAAATATATAGGCTTAGAATCTTCCAAATATCCAAATTATGTTTCTCCCTTTATTAACTTATTTCTCTCTTTACACATTGCACTAAAATCTGTCAAGGAGAAGCAAGTTTTTTCTTCAAATCTTTGCTTCAAATTCTCCAATTTATTTGCTTACCAGTTCTACCTTCCATAATACGTGAAACCACTGTTCAGCCAAGTCCTTTGACACTTTATAGTAAGATTTGCCTTTCGTCCATTCTCCAACAATATACTCTTCATTTCCATCTGACCCTTTAGCAGAATTTAGCACCCACATATGCCTCAAAATTTTTGCTGCTTCCACCCATTAATGAGTTCCAAAGTGATTTCTCTATAGCATCTTCCTTTTTGGTACTAAAATCAGTATTAGTCTGCTTGGTCTATCATAATAAAGTCCTATAGGCTAAGTGGGTGAGAAAACACTTTTTTTGTCTTAAAATTCCTCAGATTAAGAAGTTCAAGAATATGGTGGCAGCTGATTTGGTGTCTGTGGAGGGCTGTCTTCCTGGACTGAGGAAGATTGCCTTCCCACTCTGACTTCACATGGTGGCGAGAAATTAAGAACAAGTTCTCCCGTCCCTTCTTACAAGGTCGCCATCTGACTCATAACCCTGCCGCCCTGAAGTAATAGAATGTGCAGTCTGTAAACCACTGATACTTGTTTCTCAACGTTCTTGAGTCTGGACATTTAAGATCAGAGTGAATGTATGTTTGCATTCTGGTGAAGAACTCTTTCGCACTGTAGATGACCCACATCTGGCTGTGCCCTCACTTTGTGAGAAGAGGATACATGCACTCTGGCATTTTTTCATAGCATTTTTTTTCACTCTTGGTCTCTGTATTCATGACCTAATCACCTACCAAAGGCTGTATCTCCTAATATCACACAGAGCGGGTATATTTCAGCATCAGAATTGTGAGAGGACACAAATATTAGGTCTATAACAAATCGTAGTGCTATTATGAATAACATAAGGCCCATCTTTGCCACTTGATTTAAATTTACTTACTCCCTTATGTCCTTATTTCCAAATATACTGCTATTTAGGATTATGGATTTTGAAGGGCACAATTCAGTCTTTAACAATGCTTTAAATGTAACTTCTATAAATAATTAAAAAAATATTTGAAGGACCTAGGACTTGAAGCATTAAGAATGTGACATTTAAAGATAAATATGAAGTTTTAGGAGAGATTCTGTTTCTAGCAGAATGTCTGATTAGTTTCCCTGATCAACTCAACCTCTGAAAATTTGTAAAATTATGGTTAAGCTGCTTTGTTAAACACTCATATAAATATTCATAGTTTACTGTGAGGCCAAACATCTAGTCAGTGTGGAACCCAGAGAAAGAAGCATAGATAGAAGGCATTTGATGAGGTGATGATTTCAAGTTTGTTTTTCATGGCCTCAGGGAAAATTGTTTCAGGGTCACCTACCTATGTTATGTGACTCCAGCTTACTTCACTTTCGTGCAAAAAAAAATTGATATGCCATGGCCCATGGCATTAATTTAAGTATAAATTATGAATAATTTAACCACTGCTGAAGAGATTTCCAGGAAAATATCATGCTTGGAAAATATTGCCAAATGAACAGGAAATTCTCCCAAGAGATTTGATCAACATAAGTAAGCCCCCATCCAGGTTATAAGCCCTAATATAAACCCCTTTACTTGTCACTAAATTTTCAAATTATAAATATATTATAATGTAATGATGAAAATTACATTTTAAGCAAGCATTTGCCAGTAGCAGTCTCACAACTTCTCTATAGGAATCGAATTGCCAACTTTCTCTACAGAGTACATAGAAGTTTCCAAGAGGTAGGAACTCAAAAATGTAAAGAAAGAGGCAGCACAAATAAGAAGAAGGTCAAACATTTGTCCTCTAGATCCTGACATTGCAAATGTCAGATTGTTGGATTCCACACTGTGCGCTGCTTCCTGAGGCTAGCTTCCTGCTAATTCAGACCCTGGGAGGCAGATATGATGACTCAAGTGACTGGGTTCCTGCCATCCATTTGAAAAGCCTGGAATCAGTTGTTAGCTGCAAGCATCAGCATTTTTGGCATGTGGGGAGTGTCTGAGTAGCAGATAGTAGTTTCTCTCTTTCTCTCTCTTTGTCTCTCTCTCTCTTTCAGATAATTAGGTATATACATTATAAGAACACGAGTGGACAGTAAATCAACTATTAAATGAAATATTAGAAATCGAGAAGATGAAATAATTGGGGTGATCATTTGACACAAAAGTTAGGGCATTCCTTAGGAGACCCGCATCCTGTAGCAGACTGCCTGGGTCTGACCCTAGCTCTGTTGTGAATTTCAGCTTCCTGTTAATGTGATTCACAGAGGAAACAGGTGATGGTTTAAGTAGTTCAGTCACTATCAACAACACGGGAGACCTATATTTAGTTTCGGATTCAGCTTCAGCATGGCCCAACCCTGGCTATTTTCTGTTGTGGACATTTTTGGAGTAAACCATTAAATGTGAGATATCTCTCCCTCACACTCTCTTTTTCTTTCTCTCTCTGCCTCTGAAACAGACTGGAGTATCATTCTTAAAGTGACAAGAATGTTAGATGATGGATATTGTAACTAGCTTTAATCAATCATTTCACAGTGCATACATACATATTTTAAAACGTCATATTTCATGTCATAAATATATAGTTTTTATTTTTCAATTTAATAAATAAATTTATTAAAAATAACCAAAATGTTGATCAATTACTGTAATGAAAACTAGCTTGAAAGGTAGCTATCTATGAAATATCATAAATATTGATTTATTGCTTCATTAAACCTTATTGGTGAATCTTGCAAATACAACAGCATAAGAGTACAGCAAATTTCAGAAGAAACATTTACTTAATTCCAAACACATGCAAAATGTAACACTTTTGATGTGTATGCTTATGATATGAATATATGTGGTAAAATGTATGCTTAGGATATGAATATATGTGGTAAAATCATAAAGAGAAGGAATATATTGGTTAACACAAGAAAGCTCTAAAGAGACAAAGAATGGTGGTGTAACTGGCATAGGGTACTAGACCTCTAGGTATAATTAATTTGTACTTTTCTTAAACTGAACCATGAATACACCACAATAATTTGCATCTTTTAACCTAAGTAATTAGTATAATATTAACAAAAATTCATACAAATACACTATAAGATATTGAAATAATTACTTCATTATTATATTAAACAGTACATGTTTTAAATATTATTAGTGCAGGCAATTAGCCTAGTGTTTAAGATGTTCATGTCCCATATGAGAATGCTTGCATTTCAACCAGGACACAAACCCTGATTCCAGCTTCCAACTAATGCAGACTATGGGACTAGCAGTGACGGTTCCAGTAGTTCCTTGTCTGCAACACACATGAGACATGAACTGTATTTCCTGCTTTATAATTGGCTATCGGGAGCATTTGGTGAGTAAACCAGTGGATGTGAGCTCTCTGTCTCGTGTGTGTGTGCGTCTGTGTGTATCTCTCTCTATGCCTCTCAAATAAAAAAATTTAACTTAAATACCAGTCATTGAAGTAAATTAATAAATATTAATATAAGATGTTATAAATAATAGTGTTAGTTAAAATACTGACTAATCTTTAATCAAATACTGTTATTCCAAAAATAGGTTTTATTAGAAATATTGGTGATGATGATTCAGGTGAAATAAATATTGATGTTTTTAATGGCATAATTCAATTTTACTTTGGTTATATTGGTTCAAGTGGAGAAACTCTGTCAAAAAGTAAAAAAATGATGATACAGGACAGATACAGATACAGTGTGTCACATCATCTTGTTCTCTGACATTAAGCCTGGAAATACAGGACTAAATTCTATTGTTGTTTGCGATATTATAGTCATTGTTCCTCCTCAGGGTTAAAATGATAATAATGTATCACTATGATTTAAAACATCAATATGTATAAAACCATTTTAATAAAAATTTATAAAAATGCCTACCAACAGAGTCGGTGCTTTGCCATAGCGGGTAAAGCTGCCACCTGCAGTGCCAGCATCCCATATGGACGGTGGTTCGAGTTCTAGCTGCTCAACTTCCGATCCAGCTCTCTGCTATGGCCTGGGAAAACAGTAGAAGATGGCCCACGTCCTAGGGCCCCTGCACCAATGTGGGAGACCTGGAAGAAGCTCCTGGTTCCTGGCTCCTGGCTTCAGATCAGTACAGCTTCGACGGTTGCAGGCATCTGGGGAGTAAACCAGTGGGTGGAAGAGTTCTCTCTTTGCCTCTCCTTCTGTCTCTGGGTAACACTGACTTTCAAATAAATAAATAAATCATTAAAAATCTATCAAGAGGCTGGTGCCGCGGCTCACTAGGCTAATCCTCCGCCTTGCGGCGCCAGCACACCGGGTTCTAGTCCCGGTCGGGGAACCGGATTCTGTCGCGGTTGCCCCTCTTCCAGGCCAGCTCTCTGCTGTGGCCAGGGAGTGCAGTGGACTATGGCCCAAGTACTGGGCCCTGCACCCCACGAGAGACCAGGATAAGTACCTGGCTCCTGCTATCGGATCAGCGCAGTGCGCTGGCCGCAGTGTGCCGGCCGCGGCGACCATTGGAGGGTGAACCAATGGCAAAGGAAGACCTTTCTCTCTGTCTCTCACTCTCTCTCACTGTCCACTCTGCCTGTCAAAAAAAAAAAAAAATCTATCAAGAAATAGAACTAATGTACAAAAATTTAAAGATCAGTTTCGGGTTATATTAGATTATATATTCCATATTTCTTTCATCTTGCAGAATTGAACTTCTCACAACAGTTTCATATAACTTTCAAATTTGATGAATGTTCAAGGTTAGATGAGAAGAACATCTCATGTTGTTCAGTTATAATGCAATGTTCTATAGGGTTAAGGTTGCTGCTTATTCTTCTTCATCCTATAGGAATATAAGACCCCCCCAAAAAAACTTCAAGGAATAATGTTGTCCTACATATTATTCTGAAAGAGATCCACATGCTTATAATATTGACTGCAGGGTTCCCAGTGTTCCTTTAACTTAACATTTGACTAGTTCATTATAATTCAATTTTGTATGTTACATTCTCATAAAATACCAGAAGGCTGGAAACAACACATATTTATAATTATAAACCATATGATTAGCTGAAAAACTGTATTCATATGAAGTCATTTATTTTCAAACTTAAATTTTTTATCTAAAATATAGTATTTCAAATGGAATATCAATAATAACTACAAAATTGAGTAAATATTGAAATAGAAAATATAAATATTTGCCTGATTTATAGATCCTGTACTCACATTTCACGTCCTTCACTGAAATTTAGGATGATACTTTGTAATTCAAAGGAGAAAAAAACAAATTATTGACTCCAATAACCTTTAAGAGCTATAATCCCAGTAAAATGCTTCAGATAGAAACATTATATGAGAAAAGGAAATCACATGCTGTTGAAATAGCGATGATCCTGAAAGAATTCCTTAAAGAGCCCTTCAGAAATACTTATGAACACAGGATTCACTTTTGGCATCTTTAGTATTCTGGTCCTGACCAAGGACAAATAAAGACCAGAGCATATCACCAACTGCTTTGTTAGAAGCTGAATCCCTCCTTTTTGTTTTGCTTGTTATAGTGTAGAAAGTTTCATGAAATATAAAGATCACATCTGATCTGAATATGTTTTATGAAAAATGAAAATAGCATTATTTTTTAATATCTTGGTCACTATTCTATTACTAAAAATTATTATGTGTGATGCTGTCTTGTTAAACACTGACATGCATGTGGAATTCATAAATTTAGCTTTTGGTTCCATTTAATTTGAGAAAAAACTTTTTAATATTTAAAAATCTATTTAAACTTTACTTATCAAGTCTCTTTTTTCAATATGTAGCTGACACAAAGGCTATGTAAAGATTTTTCTTAATTTTTTAATGTCCACATTTTTTATGCAGTGAGAAGTAAGAGCAATTTGTCAGCATATGCAATCACAAATTAATGCAGATAAAAATCAATTGCAAAAAATTCTTCATTTGTGCATATTTTGAAACTGCTCTTGCCTCTAAACAAATAAAATTCATTCACACACTCACAAGCACATGTACACTTAGCTACATGAGCAGCAGCACATCCAGGACAGTGACTTTCTCAGTGAAACATTGCAAAATTTTCTGGCTGCTTTCTGATCTAGAAACAACAGTACTTGATATGTTTGCTAAATTACATTATTGGCAAGTACCATATTTCACTTTTTCAAAGCTACATAGTTATGCTTCATCCCACATCAGATTCAGGTCAAGCCAGGGATTGGCAGAAGACTAGAATCTGAGAAGCCATATAATCTACTTGTCCAGATGGTAGTAGAAATAATATCTTCCTTAGGTTTCAATTTTCTCCTTTCCCAAAGTGAGAGATTTTAATTGTTGAAACTTCCAAATAATACTAATCTATAATTTTTTTAATAAGTTGAGACTCTACTTATATTAAGGCAGCCCCTATTGAAGCACAGAGAATTAAAAAAAAATTATTCCTATTAATTTCACTAAGTGATAGTGTACAGAAATTTTCTAGGTTAATTTTAGAAATAGCTGAATAGAGATCTTTATAACATACAATATGAAGTGTTTCTGATATGCCTATTAAAATCACCTATATATATTAAATATGTATATAAATAATTCTAGTATAAATATTAAATACATATTTAAAGAATGAGAGTAGCTATTACATCCAATGTGATATTTTTTTAGTTGGCACTCATTATTGAAAACCATGAGTATCACAAAATTTTAGATAAAAACTTTGTATTTAGAAATAGGGCATATTTCAATTGATCATTTTGTGTGAATTTGAAACATTTAGATTTAAGTATATTTTATCGAGGTGAATGAAAAGCAATTAAAATATTAATGCAGGAGCATATATTTGGTACAGCAGTTAAGATGCCAGCAATCCACATTGGAATGCCTGGGTCATGCCCTGGCTCTGTTCCTAATTCCCACTTCCTGTTAATCCTGTATAGAGTTCCAGGCCCCTGGCTTCCCCTTTGCTCATTATGGATATTCAAGGCAGGAATCAGCATGGGGGCTCTGTCTGCCTATCTCTATGACTCTAAAATTAAAATAATAACAATGATAATTAATGGAGGGGCCAGTGCTGTGGCATTGCATGTAAAGCCACTGCCTGCAGTGTTGGTATCCCATACGGGTACCGGTTCAAATCCTGGCTGCTCCGCTTACAGTCCAGCTCTCTGCTAGGCCTGGGAAACCAGGAGAACATGGCCCAAGTCCTTGGGACCCTGCACCCATGTGGGAGACTGGAAGAAGCTCCTGGCTTCGGATCCTCACAGCTCTGGCATTTACGGCCAACTGGGGAGTAAACCAGCAGATCGAAGATCTCTCTCTCTCTCTCTCTGTTTGTCTCTGTCTCTCTTTCTCTCTCTGTGTATCTCTTTCAAATAAATAAATAAATCTTTAAAAAATAATTAATGTAACTTTGCTATATTTTCCCCATTTTAAGCAATTAAGGCATGGATTTTCCAAATCCACAATGGCCATATTTTAATAAGCATATTTAAGACTTTTATTAGGAAAAATTAGATATTTTAATTTTAAAATTGAAACTCCCATGAAACAATCGGTTGTTAATGCAAAGGTGAATGTAACTGCCCACAGTGCTGATGTGAATATAAAACAATACAACTACTTTGGGAGGTTTTGGAGTGAAACATACTAAGTTGCAGCTATTCCATTCCAAGGAATTTAAAAGAAGTTTCATTTATTTGTACAGCAATGTGCATAGCATCTTCCTTCAAACAGTCAATCTTGGAAAAATACAAAACTTCACCAGAAGTATGGATAAACAATTTTAGTAAATTTATTATGAGAATATCTTTGTCATGAGATGAACAACAGTCTCCAGAACATATTCTTCTGACATAACTGAAATTATACATGCTTTGCAAAGCAGCTCTTCATTCTTACTTCCCATCAACTCATGCCAATCACTTTTTACATTCTATTTCCGTGATTAAAATTATTTTAGAAACCTCATATCAGTGGAATCATGCAGTAGTTTTCCTTTTTTATAAGATTTATATATTTATTTGAAAGGCAGAGTTACAGAGAGGCAGAGACAGAGGCAGAGGCAAAGAGAGAGAGGCACAGGCAGATGCAAAGAGAGAGAGAGAGAGAGAGAGAGAGGTCTTCCATGCATTGGTTCATTCCCCAGAAGGCCACAAAACCCAGAGCTGTGCCCATCCATAGCCAGGGGCCAGGAGCTTCTTCCGGGTCTCCCATGTGGTGCAGGGACCCAAGTACCTGGGCCATCTTCTACTGCTATGCCAGGCCATAGCAGAGAGCTGTACTGGAAAAGGAGCAACTGGGACTAGAACCGGCGCCCATATGGGATGCCAGCGCTTCAGGCAAGGGCTTTAACCCGCTGCACCTCAGCGCCGGCCCCAATAACCATTTTTTTTTTAGAAGATTATTTATTTCAAAGTCAGAATTGTAGAGGGGGGAAGGGGGGGAGAGAGAGAGAGAGAGAGATTTCCATCCACTGGTCAATACCCAAATGGCTACAGTGGCTAGAGCTGGGCCAAGACAAAGCCAGGAGCCAGAAGTTTCATCTGGATCTCACACATGTATGCAGGGGCCTCAGCACTTTGGCCAACTTCCACTGCCTTCCCAGGAGATGAGCAGACACGTGGATGGGAAGAAGAGCAGCCAGGACAAAACCAGCGCCCATAAGGGATGCTGGAAACACAGGCTCAGGCTATGCCACAGCGCCAGCCCCTCTTTTTTTTTTTTCTTTCCAAGTGTGGCTAATGGTTGGTTAATTGTGTTAGTCGTTCTCCCTCCCCACAAAAAAAACTTAGCTTTGTTGATTTTTCCCTACTCTCTATTTTCTTCTTTAATTTTTATTTTTCATTTCTTCTATTAACATTGGTCTTCTTTGTTCTTGCTTTTCTAGTAGCTTGAAGTATAAATTTAGGTTGCTAATTTGAGCTCTTATTTTTTAATGTTGGTGTCAATAACTGGAAACTATTAGAACTGTTTTCGTTGCATCTTGTAAGTTGTGATATTCTGTTTTCTTTTTTTTTTTATTTAGTCTCAAGATATTTTCTAATTTCTCATCTGAATCACTGGTCATTTGAGAGTGTATTACTTAATTTATATGGAGGTGTGGATTTCCTGGTTTTCCTGTTACTGATTCATAAATTTAAACCTTTGTAATTACAATCATAGTAAAAGATACTTGCAAGATTTCAAACTTCTTGTTAAGATTGCTTTAGCGACCAACTCTGAGATCTCTCCTAGAGAATTTTCCAAATGTGCTTAAGAAAAATATATATTCTGTTTCTGTTCAATGTCTTGTGTTGTATATGCTTGATCTTCAAGCAATGTTTCCTTATTAAGATTTCATATAAATGTGTAAGATTAATTGTGGATTAATTGTGGAATAGTGGAATATCTTAGTATTATTGATTGCTATCAGGTTTAGAAAAGTTTATATATTTACATTCTCTGATGTTGGCTGTGTATACATTGACAATACTATGTAATCTTGGTTAGTTGATACTTTTGCTATTTTATATTATCCTTTAGCACTTCTGACACCATGAAGCTTAAAGTCTGTTTTGGTTACCATTTTCATGGTCATCTTATTTTTTTTTTTCAATCTCTTCACTTTCAGTTCATATGTGTCATTAAAATTAAACTTAAAGTAAATCTCTTGCACACAACATCTACTGTCTTACAGTTTTTACCATGAAAAGTTGGTTTCAGAACCTCTCAGGAATACCAAACTCCTAGCATTTTTAAGTCACTTTCATAAGATCATGTGATATTTGATATATCCTACACTCATGTTACTATATTCTTTAACTCACCTTTAAATTGCTTAGGAACGCTAACACAATGCAAATGGGGTGTAAATAGTTGTTGTACTTTGCGGTTTAGGGTTTAAGGACAAGAAAAAGTCCACACATGCTCAGCGCAGACACAATATTCATAGGGTTAGCTATATTTTCAATGCATTGTTGATTGTGTGTGTAGATGTGGAAGCCATGTATGTGGGGAGCCAAGTATAGCTAGAACTGGTTCTCATCAGTTCAACCACTCTATTTCTTTTGATTGACGAGTCTAATCCATTTAATATTTAAAATAATTATTGATAGTGTGAAACTTACACTTAACATTTTGCTAATGGTTTTCCGTCTTGTAGTGTTTTGTTTCTCTTTTGCTGCCTTACTTTCTTTCCTCTTTTGCTTTTTTTGGTGATCTCTAGTGTTTATGTGTGCGGTATTTGTTCACTACTTTGTAGGTAGAAGCTTTTATTCTTTTCTCTTTTTCTGTCACGTATTTACGTTTTTTGTTTTCTTTGTTGGCATCAGAAGGCTTACTGAAATATTTTAGCTATGAGAGCCTATTTTACACTGATAACAATTAGTATTGTTCAATTGGAAAAGGAAGAAAAAGTTTTTATAGAATGATAGAAATAGTATACATGGGTATTTGCATCCACAAATGTAGTCTAGCTCTATACAAAATACTTGAAATTTTATTGTATAGCAATTTAAAATTCAATAAATAGCAATGAGTAGAAAGTATAAACTGAAATATTCTAAGTAAATTTTTACAATCTATTCATTTTTAGCAGTATCCATTATTCATTCCGTATTTGCTTTATTTTGAAGCATATTTTGTGCAAAAACATCTTGTTATTTTTTGAGTTTGTCTAATGTCATTCTGTACATTTTCTTGTAAAAATCTGAAGATTTTGACACCTGCTTATACTTTTTTAAACTAAAATATTTTAACTAAGAAAGAAAGATCTGTCTACACAGATGCTGAAGAATTTGGTAAGAACTGAGAAAAATGTGCCCACTTATAATTTTTCACATTCAAATGTTTAAATATTTTATTAACTATTTTAATAAAACTCTCCTTTTGCTTCTAATCATTGTAATTTTTTTACAAATATTTCTACAGCACAAACTTATTAAGTACATTACACTTATGTAAGTTAATGTGAATATCTGGTCATATTTGGATGGAAACTTTTCACAGAACTTCTCAATCGCAGTTCATTCAGGTTAGAATGCTAATATTACAAATTCAAAGTAAAAGCCCTTCAAAATATCCTTTCTATAATATGGAATACTCCACAAATAGTAATTAACTGTATCTCAGAATTAAAATTTTGCAGAACTGGGTTTTCATTCATTCAGTTCTTTCTCTTTAGGTGTTACACTTAACATTCTTCTTTGTAGCTTTGCTGCTGATTTCATTAACAATTAAAATGCAAACTTTCAACATTAAAGCCATGTAATATTTATTTTAAAATTTCTAACTTTTTAAACAAAATGTAATCAAAATATAGAAAAGAAATGTAAAGACTATTCATTATGACTACAAGATAGTTAATTCAGTTAATCCAAACGGTCCATCGAGGACCCAAATATTACTAAAGGGATTATTTCTGTTTGTGAACATATGGAACTAGAAACTATCAGGTGTGTTCTACCATAAATAATTAGGTAAATAAACACAATTTGTAATCTAACTATTTATAGCCATTTGCTGACAGCCAGTAGAGGACTGTGACACATGCGAATAAAGAAAGATAAAGAAATGAGGGAAACTGAAAAGCATGTCAGTTAAGCTCAGTTAAAACAACAAGAAAAAGAGTTTGGAGCACAAACAGCAGGAACATACAAGCCAGTGTATTGTACAGCAGGACAAAATAGAGGAAGATCTCCGGAAAACTGCCTAAAGGATCTTTTGGCCTACTACTGAATACAAATCACGCCCCATAGACAAATTTTACAGGACTTCTCAAGGAACTCCTAGACACATGGAGGCAGAAACATTGCTACAGCTTGCAGAGGAGCTGAGAAGCATTTAAGTTCAACTCAATCACAGTAGAGATACTGAAAACTCAGGGTATTCAGAAGGATGCTGGATGTATCATTCTTTGTACTAGAAACAAACTAGAACAGAGCAGAAGAAAATTTGTTTAAGCCCAATGTAGTTTAATACACATCTCAAAAAACTCGTTAATCCAAAATTTACTTACTTTTCTGACAAATAAGTACAATAATCTTTTAAAAACACAAATGAAAACAAAAGACACAAGAATTTCAGAATCCATTTATAAATTTCTAAATATGCAAATCATTGAGAAAATATAAATCATGTACATAAGGAAAAATAGTGAATTATATACAGAGACAGAAAACAGAGCGGCCGACACTGTGGCATAGAGGTAAAGTTGCAGCCTGCAGTGCCCGCATCCCACATGGACACCACTTGTATTCATGGCTGCTCCACTTCCTATCCAGCTCTCTGCTATGGACTGGAAAAGCAGAACATTGCCCACGTCCTCGGGCCCCTACCTGCATAGGAGACCCAGAAGTTCCTGGCTCCTGGCTTTGGATGGGTGCAGCTCCTGCCGTTTCTGCCGTCTGGGGAGTGAACCAGCGCATGGAAGACCTCTCTTTCTTCATCTGCCTCACTACATCTGTGCCTTTCAAATAAATAAAATACATCTTAAAAAAAAATCAGACAATTACTAAAATGATAGATAAAGCTAAAGCTATTAGGAAGTTACTAAAAATGTATATAGTTTTTATTTTAAAAAAAAATTATCCTGAAATTTGTGCGAGAGATAGAAACTGATTTCATTATGAAAAATTTTACATCCAGAAAGAAAAAGACTCAAATAACTTCATTAGGTAGTAGAATCAATCTTAAAGGAAAAAACAACACCAGTCCTAAACTGCTTCTGAAAATGAAGAAGAGATAACAGTGCTCAATGCTTGTCTTCATGCAAAAACCAGATATGTTAGGACAACAAAAACACTTGAGAAAATATGTGCAATCTAGCAATAGATATTATTAAAAAATCATGAATTATTGAAATTTATCCTGGGAATTCAAGGTTACCTTACCATTAAAGCATAGTTTATTAATTATTATTATTACATAGTTAATTGTTTGTAGTGAGAGTCAAATAAAGATGAAAATCCTCACCATAATATTATTTTTATTTTAATATTTTGCTTACCTATTTGTGAAACTTTTTGATCTATAATCTGTTAAATAATATACCATTTACATAATTTATTTTTCATAAATTTATGTTTACTTGAAAGGTAAAGAGACAGAATCTTCCATTTTTCCTTCAAACAAAGCTGTTTTCTGCAACACTGAACAGTGCCATCTCATCTTCAGACACTGTCAGTGGTAATAAGTTACTCAATATTTAGTTCATTTGATGATCTGTGTGTTTGGTTTCATATTATGACATTGCTATAACATGCTTCAGGATTGCTCAGGGAATCACTTGTGAATTATGTGCAATAAAGATTCGATGAAGATAAGTAACAGTTTATAATGTAATAATTCTTCAAATGACCGTCTTTTCTCAGTTTATAATTTAAAGAAGCTATATTCATAGAGTTTCTTTGTTGCTGTTGTTGTTTTGAGTTGGATTCCTTTAATGTAGGCGGTCAATATTGCTAAAAAAAACTTGCATTTTTCAAAAAGAAGAAAGAAGCTATAGATGATTTTATGAATATGTTGTTTTTTAAAATTCCACAATTAAATCAATATATGTATTTTTTGATTTATTTATTTAAAAGGCAGAGTTGGGGGTGGGAGGTCACAGAGAGAGATCTTCCATCTGCTGGTTCCCTCCTCGAATGGCTGTGCTGGCCAGAGCTGGGCTGATCCACTGCTAGGAACTAGAAGCTTCTTCCAGGTCTCCCATGTGGGTGCAGAGTTCAAGTACTTGGACCATCCTCTACTGTTTTCCCAGGCCATTAACAGAGAGCTGGATCAGAACTGGAGCAGCCTGGACATGAACCAGCGCCCACATGGGCTGCCAGCACTGCAGGCAGCAGCTGAATCGGCTACGCCTCAGTGTTGGCCCCTAAATCATTCTTATATAAACAATATAGAAATGAAAATTACAGGGTGACACTTGTTTCAAACTTTTTTTGACAACATCTCACAATCACACATTAAAATAAATAATGAATTTCATCTCTTTTTTCATTTTTTGTCCCTTTGTACAAGTTCTAGTTGACCTATAACTTATTGCTTAATCAACTTATCACTTTTAATTCTGGACACTATTTCATCTTCCATTAAGATATGTCATTAATGTTTTCAATACTTCTCATTCAGATATCACAGCTATTAATTTTAGAACTGCAGTAATTACCCTGTTCTAAATAAATTATTTTATAGACTACTATTTTGATATTTGTGTATGGAAGAATTTCTCTCCAAAACTTGAGGAAAGATTTCTAGATCAAGTAATGTGAAAGTTGTCTAAGAAAAATTTTTAATCATTTTAGGGGTGTATAAGTTTCCAAGTAATGAGTCATGTGTCTTCAGATAGTTTTTCTTCAATTAATGCCCACAATTTTGGCAGACATTAGTAATTGTGGTAGAATTAAATTGACTTTTTACCTGTTTTTTCTTTGCAATATTTCGTTTTGAATTTTTATGGCATATTTGTTTCTTAATTCCTTGAATAATTTGCCTTGATGAATGTTGCATGTAAATAGACTTGATACATTTTTTCTTTTTCTTCCTTCTTCCTCCCTCTTTCCTTCCTCCCTTCTTCCTTCCTCCCTCCCTCCCTCCCTTCCCTCCTTCCTCCCTCCCTCCCTCATTCTTCCTTCCTTCCTTCCTTCCAAGATTTTATTTATTTATTTGAGAGGCAGAGTTATAGAAAGAGAGAGGGAGAACAGAAAGGTCTTCCATCCACTGGTTCGCTCTCCAAATGGCCACAACAAATGAAGCTCAGTTGATCTGAAGCCCAGCCTGGATGCAGGAGCTTATTCCAGGTCTCCCGTATGAGTGCAGGGACATAAGCACTTGGGCCATCTTCCATTGTTTTCCCAGGCCACAAGCAGGGATCAGAAGAGGAGCAGCCGGGAATAGAACCAGTGCCTGTATGGGATGCTGGTGCCATAGGTGGAGGCTTAATCTACCATGCCACAGTGCTGGCCTCAATACATTTCTTCAAGGTGTTAAATATTTTGGTAGTATTCATGATAAATGAGGGCAATCATGACTGTCAATAATTTTTGTTATTGTTATATTTGGTCTTCACTGCAATGTACCTTGCTATCTTTTTGCAATGTGTGGAAATGAATTTTCCTCAGTACAGCATTTGAATATTTCAGAAGGCCGATTGTTGGAGCTGGAAAGTGTGAAGTAACAGCCATGCAGGGTGGAGCTGTTTTTAGGGCATTAGGAGACACATTGTCAAGAGATCAGCAGAAACAGACTGTGTTGCAGCTGTTCTCCTGCATTATATAATAGGAAACCACATTTTAACTCTTGGCTGTCACAAGCAATTAACAAGGAATGAAGAAAATAACTTTAAATATTCATAAATAGCTAGAAACTTTCACATACATTGAAAAAGGCAATTAGATACTTCAAGCTTTCACATCGAAATATCACAAACCTGATTCTTCTTCAGGCAATAATTTTTAGGCAATTTCATTTTAAATGTTTTTCTAATGCATTACTATAGCTATGAATTATAATAGGTTATTATATAGTTAGTGGGAACCATGCATTTGTATTATTCAAATACTGGATATTCTAACAGGCTTTTTGCTATATTAGTTAGGCTATTGATAAATCATTGAAATTAAAAAGTATGAAGAAGACATTGAATCCTGTAAACCATTCACTCATTTTTATATTTGTTATGAGTTGGTTTTCATAATTGGCTGTGGCATCTTGTGAGTAGTGTTTGTTGAAAATGATACAATAGTATTTAAGTCAATAAATTAAAATTTAAATATGTTTGTTTTGCCAAGCAAGAAACAAGTCTAAGAATAAAGTGATTCAGGTGGTGTTCAAATGACTCAAACAGAAGAGATGCCAACAATTTATTCCATTGAAAACTGTACAAATCTAAATTTTAGAGTGTTTTTCTATTATTATAGAATAAATAAATAAATATAGAAATTCATGGATTTGGGATTTTATTACTCAATTTTATTTTGATTCAATGACTTACAGTTGCATATTGATAGGGTCTCCTTTATTTTAGATTTTTAAATACAACTATAGATGTTCGCTTATTAGATCTAACTGAAAAAAGAAAATTGTATCCTATTTTTATAAGATCATTATTTAATGTATAACTTTGTAAAATATTTAATTTATTTATTTGAAATTCAGTGTTACGCAGAAATGAAGGAGAGGCAGAGAGAGAGAGAGAGAGAGAGGTCTTCCATCTGCTGGTTCACTCCTCAATTGGCCACAATGGCCAGAGCTGTGCTTATCCAAAGCCAGGAGCTAGCAGCTTCTTCTGGGTCTCGCACATAGGTGCAGGGACCAAGGACTTGGGCCATCTTCTACTGCTTTCCCAGGCCACAGCAGAGAGCTGTATTGGAAGTGGAGCAGCCGGGTCTCAAACTGGCGCCCATATGGGATACCAGCACTGCAGGCAGCAGCTTAAACCACTATGCCACACTGCTGGCCCTTAATGTATAATTTTCTAAGTCAAGAAATAATTTAAAACGTTTAATTTCTATATAAGGTTTTCTTAAGGACATAAACACCATTCAGAAGTTGTTTAGGCTCAAATTAGTTCAAGATATAATGAATTTTTAAAAAAGCAGAATATATTTGCTAAATATTAATGGAATTTTATTAAATTTAAGCTGCTTTGAACTACTATCATAAGAAAAAATCACTGTTTTACAATTGAAAAAAAGTGAAAAACTAAAATTTGATAATAAAATATAAGATTTAAAAAGACATTTTCCAAGTATAAATTAGTCTCAATGTGAGTGCATGAAGCAAATTTAAGTAATATATCTTATGTATGTCAGTCTTAGTTTGAGATAAAGTAGGAAAATACTTTTCAAAGGTTTTATTGGACCATGCTACAGAGGAATGTTTCAGCCAAGGTAGGGACTGGACTTTTCAAAGATACAGGACTGATATTTCTGAATGATTAATCACATGATTAGTGTACACAATAAATGGAAGGGAATTTTTATTTATTTTTTAAAAAATATTTATTGATTTATTTGAAAGTCAGAATTACAGAGAGAGAGAGAGAGAGGAGAGACATATAGAGAGCTCTTCCATCCACTGGTTCACTCTCCAAATGGCCACAAGGCCAGAATTGGACCAGGCTGAAGTCAGAATCCTCTTCCAGGTCTCCCACTGGCTGCAGGGGCCAAAGCACTTGAGCCATCTTCTGTTGCTTTCCCAGGCTCCCATTAGGTAGCAGGATCAGATGTGGAGCAGCTAGGGCTTGAACCATTGTCCATATGGGATGCCTACATTGCACAACCTGTTGTGCCACAATGCTGACCAGTGGAATTTTTAGACATGTATCTCATGCTCATGTATTTATTGATGATACACAGTAAGTATTTGTAAGAAGTTACTAAGGGAGAGGCCAGGGTGGCAGTTTGGTGAGCTTGGGATGCATATCAGGTACCTGGATTGAAGTTCCAAGTATGCTCCTGATTTCACCTTCCTGCCAATGCATACCCTGAGAAGCAGGAGGTGATGGCTCAAGTACTTGGGTCCCTGCCAACCACTGTGATTGAGTTTCTGGCTCTTGGCTTCAGGCTGTCCAACCCCAGCTGTTGCAGACATTTTGGGTTTGAAACTTAAGATAGAAGAGCTCTCTATATGGCTGGGTCTCTCTCTTTATTTTGCTACCTTTAAAATAAATAAAAATTTTAAAAAGTTTAACTTTACTTAGTGGAGCATTAAGTCTTTGACTATAAAGCAAATTAAAAATAATCTCAAAAACAAAAACAAATTTAAAAATAAAATTTCAAAAAAGTCATAAAGATTACTAATAGATATTTCATATATTAAGTTGGATAATTATAAATACTAAATACAAAATTTCATTGCATCTACTAATTATTTTAATAGAAAAAGTATATATGATAATTCTTTTAGAGGTTATAAATGACAAATAAAAAGATGTTCTTCAATCATATAAATTCAATTTTAAAATATTCATAGATCATTAAAACTCTAGTATGCAATCTTTCTTTAACAATTTATTTGAAAAAAATTTAACATTTGACAAAACACTAAGAGATACCTGGTAGCTTTCATTTCAAATATATAAAATTAAATTTTTGAGCAGCAACTAAAAAATAAAATTTAAAATTTGAGAGAAAATAATTTAAAATTTGAGAGAAAATGTATGCCTAAGACTTCTATTTTTTAATTAGTAATAAACTGCTTACAAAATTCACACGCAGTTCTAAATGGACATCTTTCTGGTTCCACAATATATGTGTTTGCATATATATTAATTATTTCCTTTTATACTTCTGATGGTTCCTCCAATATTTCTTTATTTTATTTTTTTTTATTTTACAGGTAGCGTTATAGACAGTGAGAGAGAGACAGAGAGAAAGGTCTTCCTTCCGTTGGTTCACTCCACCAATGGCTGCCACAGCCAGCACTGCGCCAATCCGAAGACAGGAGCCAGGTGCCTCTTCCCGGTCTCCCATGCAAGTGCAGGGGCCCAAGCACTTGGGCCATCCTCCGCTGCCCTCCTGGGCCACATCAGAGAGTTGGACTGGAAGAGGAGCAATCAGGACAGAATCTGGCACCCCCATCGGGACTAGAACCTGGGGTGCCGGTGCCGCAGGCAGAGGATTAGCCAACTGAGCCATGGCACCGACCTCCTCCAATATTTCTTAGAGAGATCTGCTCCTTATAACTAAAACAAGTTACTTTAAGAAAGTTCCATTTATTATATGTTTGCTATTTCCTTTCTCTTATAAAGGCCTTTATACTGTGAATCAAACGAGTGTTTGTTCTCCTATTCTAACACAGTGGAGAAATGCTATTGTGAACAAGTAATCAATAAATAGTATATCCTATTGAATTTTGTTTAAAGTATAGGAGATACTTCATGTACCTTTCTATCTTGAAGTGTTTCTTTTTAAAGTCCTTTATAAATTTTAAATATGGTGCTGTAGTACCTACCAAGTTTAAAATCTTCAATAGAAGAGCATTTGCACCGTGTCCTACTGATAAGTGTTATTACCAGCAGGATGCTTTCCTGCAAGAAACTGTTTTAAGCAGCATGATGCCTTATTAAAGAAATTGCCGTCATGGTCTCTAGAAGTATTAGAAATCCAATCTGCAGATGCCATTATATATTGATTTATAACATTTACTGATGAGGCATATTGATAGAACATACATACTAAAATCGTTGGCATCCCAACACAAATATATTCACATTTGTCATATTGAAAAGAGTCACTAAGTTAATTTAATCACAAAATGCAAAATTGTATATTGGTTGTTTGAGGACATAAATAATTCACTAATATAACCTTAAGACAAAGGAATTTGGGGAACCTGAAGATTAGAAATCAACTTTTCACTTAGGGAATATTCTTCACCCATGTGGGTGCTGATTTAGTCTCAGCTGCACCACTTCCAGTCTAGCTCTCTGCTGATGGCCTGAGAAAGCAGTAGAAGATGGCCCAAGTGCTTGGGCCCCTGCACCCACATGGGAAAGACCAGGAAGAGGCACCTGGCCGTAGCGGCCATTTGAGGGGTGAACCAACAGAAGGAAGACCTTTCTCTCCGTCTCTCTTTTCACAGTCTATAACTCTAACTCTCAAATAAAATAAGTAAAATCTTTAAAATAAAAGAAAAATAAGCTATTTCTATCTTGGTTTGTAAATGGCTGAGACATGGAAGGATTTTTGAGAAGAATTATGTACTGCATCTCATACAAACACAATGTACAGAAATTTCTGGGTACCCTTTACACTCTGAGATCTTATAAATATGGCTAGGACAAAACTAACCCCCTTCTTAGGCTACTTCAGACTATTATTCCAATCTCAGTTTATACTTTGATCTTATAAAGGGCATGTTTATTTATCCTTCAGTTTTAGGGGAGTCACATCAGAAGTATGAAATCAATATTGAAGTTGTTGAAGTCTTGAGACTGAGGAAAACTCACATCAGAGGTAGCATCCATAGAAAAGAAATTGCAAGGACAAGTGTGCATCTCCTATCTTCAAAAGAAATCAACGTTATCCATGGTTCTGCAGTAAAGTCTTATGGGGAAAACTACCAAGATTAGGAAGACAAATGTTTTCTCCCTTTTCTTAACACTTTCATTTTGTGGCATATGTATAAGAGAAAAACTGTTCTCATTCTCAAAAAAAGTACCTTTTGTCAATCGTTTAAACAGAAAATATGTAAATATTCATGGGGAAATGTATATTCATATATTTTAAGAAGCTATTTTGATCATGTTAAAATGCATTATTTATGAACAGAATTTTAAATGTCTAATTCACTGACATGAACAATGAACATATTCAACCCATTATGCAATATATAACACAGACTTTTCCTTTTTGAAACATGAAATTTTCAGCAAAATCATAAAAGAAAAATACTAAAACATGTAAAGTACTCATTTTTTGTCTTTATGCCTAATAGATTGAATTGATCATTTTTGAATAAAGCTATCAAGTACACCTCAAAGGGATTAGTTGTAAAACTAACAAAATAATCTGGATTATTTAGTCAGCTATTGGCCCTATTAGCTTGTCATTTAAAATACAGCTGAAAAACATTTCTATCAGAGTGGCTAATGTGTTCCAGAAAGCAAACTATTTCCTTTCAGTGTTACCAGTCATCATTCATTCAAGTGAGACAAGAGGTATATTTAGTTATGCTATAAATGTGGTATTTTGTCAAACTTTGTTTCAATCTTTGTAAAGTGATAGGAATTACAAAATTCTATAGTTTAATAATTTTGTGATGACTTTAAGATTTATTTATATTAGTGAAGTTAAACATTTCATTTTGATTATTGTTTATGATTCATGCCTATTTTCCTGGGGCACCATGATCTTTTAACTTTTGTTTGAAATTTTAGTTAGTAGTGCTATTGAGCATTTGACTATAATGTAAATTTAAAATATTCATCTATAGTTCTGGTTTTTTGTTATACTTTTTCTCAGTTTTGTCATTAAGGTAATACTGGCCTTGTTAAATGAGTTTGAAGGGTTCTCCTCATTTCAGTAGTTTTGAATAGTTCTAAAAAATGACATTAGTTCTTCCTTAAAAGTTTGGTAGAATTCAGCAGTGACGCTAACTGATCCTGAGCTTAACACTGTTGGGAGACTATTAGTAATTCAGTGTCACCCTTGGTTGATCTATTCAGGTTTATTATGTCAATTTTTGTAAATATGTGTGTTCAGAAACCTACCAATTTCTTCTGTATTTGCAATAATATAGCTGTTTGCAATAATTCCTAATTATTATTGCTATTTCTGTGGAATCTGTTGTAGCATCCCGTTTTTAATCACTGATTCTATTAATTTGGGGTCTTATCCCTTTTCTTAGTCTTGGGCCAATGGTTTATCAATTTTGTTCATTTTTTCAAAAAGGAACATCATTTCACTGATCTTTTGTGTAGTTTTATGATTTCTATATTGTTTATTTCTTTTCTAATTTCTATTATTGCTTTCCTCCTGTTAATTTTGGGATTTGGTTTCTTTTTGTTTGGTTCATGAGATGTATTGTTAGATCATTTAGTTGATACTTTTCCAACTTTATTTATTTATTTATTTATTTATTTATTTATTTTTGATGTAGCCACCGATGGCTGTAAATTTTCCCCTCAACACTGTTTTAGGTATATGCCATAAGTTTTGATATATTGCGTTTTCATTTTATATATTTCAAGGATTTTTATAATTTTTATTTTGCTTTTTCTATAACTGTTCATTCAGGAACATGTTATTCTGGATCTACATGCTTGTATATTTTTCTAGTTTCTTTTGCTCTTAATTTCCTGATTCATTTCATTGTTGTCAGGAAGATATATGTATGATTTAATTTTGTTAAATTTGTTGAGACTTGTGTTACAGTTTAGTATATGCTGTGTCCTAGAGAACATTTCATACCCTGATGGAAGAATGTGAATTCTGTAGCTGTGAGATAAAATGTGTTGTAGATATCTATTAGGTCCATTTGTTTTATAATGTAGATTAGTTATATTGATTCTTTTAATTTTTTGTCTGGTTAATTTGTTCATTGATGAAAGTAATGGTGAAATCTTATTATTATTAGAGTTTATGTCTCCCTTTAGATCCATTAACATTTGTTTTATAAAATTGTTTGTCCTGGCCAGCCCCGCGGCTCAATGGGCTAATCCTCCACCTGCGGCATGGGCACACAGGTTCTAGTCCCGGTCGGGCACCGGATTCTGTCCCGGATGCCCCTCTTCCAGTCCAGCTCTCTGCTATGGCCCGGAAGTGCAGTGGAGGATGGCCCAAGCCATTGGGCCCTGTACCCGCATGGGAGACCAGGAGAAGTACATGGCTTCAGATCATCTATTGAGCTGCAGCACCGGTCTGAATATACTTTTTTTATTAGGTGGTTTTCTGCCTGTTCATTCATTCATGATGGTCATAGTTTTCGTATGTAGTACATCATTAAATACCATTTATAAAGCTGACCTGGTGGTGAAATTCTTTCAGTTTTTCCTTGTTTTCAAAGGTCTTTATATTCATTTATGAATGAGAGCTTTGCAGAGTAATGTATTCTGGAATGGCAGTTTTTTATCTTTAGGACTCGGACTATAGCATTCCATTGTATCCTGGCTTATGGGGTTTCTGCTGTCAATCTCATTAGAGATCCTTAAAGGTGTCTGGTATTTCTTTTTTGCATATTTTAGGATACTGTTTGTATTCAGCTTTTGAAAATTTGACTATAATGCTGTCATAGTTAGGATTATTATTACATCTGTTTTTGGTACTATGTGCTTGTTGTATTTTGATGTCCATATATTTTTCCAAATTTGGGAAATTTTCTGCAATTATTTAACTGAAAAGTTTTCTTAATTATTTTTCCATATACCCAAGAATTTCTGAGATGAGACTTATATATTGGGTAGTTTGATGGTATCCCATAGATCTCTAAACACAGTTTCTGATCTATTTCTATTTTTCTCTCTCTTTTTTATCTGCCAGAGATGTTTCAAGTGGCCTGTCTTCTAGATCATATATTCTTTCTTCTAACACAGTCTTAACAGTCTGCTGTTAAGCCGTTCCACAGTATTTTTTGATTTGCTGAATATATCGTGTCTAATATTTCTGTTTGATTTTTTTTTCAATACCTCTATCTCTTTGCAGAATTTCTCATGCATGTCATATATGGATTTACTTATCTTATTTAACTGTTTCTCTGTGTTCTTTAGTCACTTTATAATCATTCTTTTGAATTCCTTTTCAATCACCTTATCAGTCACCTTTTCTTCATAATCTAACATTAATGTATTATTGTGGTTTTTGAGGGGTCCTATTGTCTTCCTTGTTCATATATCTTGTGTTTCTATGTTGATTTTTTTTAAATTTAGGTATTGCAGTAATCTCCTTTGGAGAATTTTTTTTTTTAACTTCAAATCCTTATTCTTTTAAATGTGCCTTGATGGCTTACTTTAGTGCCTGAGGATTGTGGAGTTACAAGAGTTTATGTTGAGTGGAATCAGGGAACACTGGCCACTTTGTGTGAATGTGGCAAGAGTCCCTAGTTACACTGGAGCTGGGCCTGATGCACTTCTGGGTACAGTCAGTAGGGGGAGGTGATGTTGGACCTCACTGATATGTTCAATGTCTCAGATCTTCTTTCTTCCCAAATGAAGCAATTGATTCATAGCCTAGACAGAGCACATGATGCCTATGCACCCCACCTACCAAGGTATGTACACCTTTTAGAGCACGGACCTACTTTGTAGTGTCCCCCAGGACCTTTTGAGATCTCTCCCAAGAGTTCAGGGTTCTCTGAGTCCCCGCAATCAGACCACACTATTGAACAGGTACCCTGTAACAACCCACATCCCTCTCAGATCTGTTGCCAATGCACAGAACTCTCTTAGTCACAAGATGCAGGGCATCCACTTTGTGCCCTGCAAGCTGCCCCATTCCCGGTGTGAACGCCTATCATCCCCCAAGTCAAGACAGAGATCAACTGCAGCTCACCTCAACATATTGAGTCTGGCTCTTCTGTGGAAAAAGCGGAGGGAAGTAAGTGGCCTTGACTCAGAAGCAAAGTAAATGCTCTTCTCCCCATCTTTTGGCCAGACTGTACTCAAAGCCAGCAAGAACTGTGGGACTCTTCCTTAGTCAACACCACCAGGCAGATTCCACGGCAGCCTCCGCGCATATTGCCCTTGAAAGAAGGCATCATCCAACTGGGTACCTGCTTTGTGTATGTAGGAATCACTGGCAGCCCTCATCTGCTGACTGCATTTCTGTACTCTCTCCTTGCAGCTCCTTGGAGTCTCTGTTATGTCCTACTGATTCTTCAATGAAAATTTCTCTCAATGAATTCCCTAGTAGGCTTGCAATCATCAAATTGGACAGAAAAGAACTGAAAGTAAGTGATAGGTATGAAGTCTACATCACAATCATCAGGGATAAAGGCTCAGTTTGAGGAGTTGATTTGATTGTACACCTGTGAACCCACAATGTAATGGTAATTCTCAATAGCACTTTAAGCAATATACGTTATTTAATGTATTTATAACTCTCCATGTCACAATTTATGGAGAGTTGTGAATAGATTAAATAATGTATATTGCTTAAAGTGCTATTGAGAACTAACATTTATAATACTCCCCAACAAAATATTTCAAGATTCAATATGCATATACTCTTGAGTGTTTCTTGGTACACTTCCTGGAAACTTTTACTTAAAATTCTATCAAGTGTTAACTTATATCCTATTTTAATATCTATAGCTTAAACAGCTATTTCACTTCAAATATGCATCGTTTATATAATTTCATATGAAATGTTTTTTAATGCTCTTCTTCCCATATAGTTAAATAATAATTTAAAAACTTCAAAAAATCAGAATGGAAATCAGTCACTTTGGAAAATTATTTATCTCGTTTTTCTCCTATCTTTTCAATTATTGTATGCCTTTTCTCTACGTTGCTATGACATTCAATCTTCTTTGGATTCCAAAATAATGTATAATAATAGAAACTACTTTTCTTCAAGAATTTCTGAAGATTTTGTTGAGTGAATGAAGTTAAAACATTAGGAACATGAGCAATACAATATTCTAAGTCCAGTATCTGGAAGTTCATTGTAATGAAATCTCTACTTTTTAATTTCTTTTGCCAGTGAGCAGATATGGAAATACTCAGCCTAGACTCTCCTTTAAGAAAGACTTGTTGTGCAACTGCAGTAAGACGGCCAGCACTTGGACTGTATTTTCAGCCTTTGCATGTTCTAATTCAGCTTCAGAAACTCCCATACCTGAACATATTTTCTAAGTAGGTTGAAGCTATAAATGCCCAGTCTTTTCATCTCGTACAGAAATCTGTTAGCTCCAGAGATCTTTAACAGTGTAGCAAAGACTCTGTAAAGCCTGAATAACAGGTTAACTGTTACTGTCTCTTTATTTTATGTTACTTAAATAAATAACTGGCACTGCAAATTCTATTCCAATTTCTGCTTTTAGACAACTGAAAAAGTTGAGGTGAACAGTGGACTGAGGAAATTAATACAAAAGAACACAGATGGAAATGACGCCCTTCATCACTGGCAGAATGTGGAAAACAGGCAGTCCTAATCAATCCAAGGTAAAGTTTAAGATAAAGGCCAGACCTTAAAAATAAGTGACCAATGTCATATATATTTAAATGCTCAAAAACCGGTTCATTTTCGACAAGGTAAAGATACTAATTGGGAAGATCTGGTTTCAAACACTTAAGATGATGACATTGAATAAATTCCCCAAAATATTTAAGAATTTGTATTTCTTTGAAGCTGATAGGTCTACTCTGGTGGTCCATTTATGTTTATTAATATCTTACACTCTTATCATATTTTGCTGTCCTGCACAAGATGACAATCTCTTCCTGAAAATGAAAAAGATGCCTCAGTGAAGATTTGCTCTTGTATTCTGGTCACTTGGCCTGAAACTAAGATTAAATTACACTGTGACACAGGAACCAGTGCTCTGGCATAGTAGGCTAAGCCCATGGCTGCAGTGCCCATTTCTGTCCTGGCTGCTCCTCTTCTGATCCAGTTCCCTGCTGATGGTCTAGGAAAGCAGTGGGAAATTGCAAAGATGGCCCAGGAGCTTGGGCCTCTGCACCTGCATGGGAGACCTGGAAGAATCTCCTGGCTCCTGATTTCAGATCATCTTATCTCTAGCAGTTGTGGCCATTTGGGGAGAGAACCAGATAATGGAAAACCTCTCTCTCTCTCTCTCTCTCTCTCTCTCTGTAACTCCACCTCTCAGATAAAAAAATTAAAATCATGCAAAAACTATGCCATGACTCAACTGGCAGAGGCCAGTTCACAAAAGTTTGGAAAAGGTCTATTTTCAGAAGGAATTTTTGATCTAACTACTTTAATATCACATTATCTAGGAGAATATGGAGAGGGGTTAAGTTTTAGGGACCTTGTTCAAGGGAATGTTTATAGTTAGATCAAATAATTTTTGGATCTTCTTTCTTCTGTTCAGAATGCTATTCCCATATTTGGGATGTAGCAACTTAACAGTTTACCAGGAGGTAGTAGAATTGCTACTAAGATGTTGAGCAAAATTGAAATGTCAGAATCACCATGACAAATATTTCAGAAAGATAAGTACACTCAAATGGGCATACTCTATATGAATAGGACAGCTACCAGAGGTCCATATTCCCTGATGAATCCCAAAGGGACTCTGATATCCCAAGGATTTTAGGAAAAGTTTTCTCAGGGAGGTGCTAGAATCACTAGGTAGTTCATGAAGTGATATGTTGAGCAAGAAGAGTAGTTACCAAGTACCTAATATACCGGATGCCAAGGAAAAGCACATTACAGAGGATACTAACCGAGCCCTATGAAGATACAGGAGCCTTCATTTTCATAATTAAGAAGTAGGGTGACCACATTTTTAGAAAAACTCCAGAACACAAATATATCATATCAAAATGTAGATAGTATTACATTGTGCATCAACCGTCAGGACAAGAGCTGATGAAGTCACTGTTTCTCATAGTGTCCATTTCATTTCAACAAGTTTCCCTTTTGGTGCTCAGTTAGTTGTCGCTTTATCCATTTTAGTATTTTTTTGTTGTTGTTCTAGTACCGTTGGTTGAACTCTGTAATTAACACACAATTATTCTTAGGTGTTTATATTTTAACTGAAAAGTGATCCCTGTTAGGAATTTGGAAAACATTATGCTGAGTGAAATAAGCCAATCCCAAAGGGACAAATACCACTTGTTCTCCTTGATAGGTGACAACTAACTGAGCACTAAAAAGGAATCCTGTTAAAGTGAAATGAACACTATGAGAAATGGTGACTTGATCAGCCCTCACCCTGACTGTTGATGAGCAACTTAATATGTTATCCCTCTTAGTATTTTTTTGTTTGTTCTACTTAATACTTTTGGTTGAATACTGTAATCAATACACAATTCTTCTTGAGTGCTGAAACTTAACTGAAAAGTGATCGCTGTTAAATATAAGAGTGGGAATAAGAGAGGGAAGAGATGTGCAATTTGGGACATGCTCAAGCTGACTTACCTCAAACGGTAGAGTTAGAAACATACCAGGGGATTCCAATTCAATCCCATCGAGGTGGCATGTACCAATGCCATCTCACTAGTCCCGGTGATCAATTTCTGTTCACAATTGATCATAATGATAGGACTAAGAACCAAAGGGATCACATAAACAAGAACAGTGTCTGCAAATACTAGCTGATAGAATCAAAAAGGGAGAGAATGATCCAACATGGGAAGTGAGATACACAGCAGACCCATAGAATGGCAGATGTCCTAAACAGCACTCTGGCCTCAGAATCAGCCCTTAAGGCATGCGGATCCAGCTGAAAAGCCCATGAGAGTATTTCAGGCATGGAAAGCCAAGACACTCTGGGGGGAAAAAAAAAAAAAAAACCTAAATGAAAGATCTCTGCGAGTGAGATCCCAGTGGAAAGAAAGGGTCATCAAAGAAGGAGGTACCTTTCTCTGAAGGGCGGAGAGAACTTACATTTTGACCATGTCCTTGTCTAAAAATTATCAGAGTCAGTGAACCCAGGGGGCTTCCATAGCCTTGGCAGCTCATGACAAGAGCCTCAGTTGATTACTGATGCCATAAAAAAGAGTGTCAATTTGTTAAGTCAACAACAGGAGTCACTGTGCACTTACTCCTCATGTAGGATCTTTGTCCTTAGTGTGCTGTACATTGAGATTTAATGCTATAACTAGTACTCAAACAGTATTTTTCACTTGATGTTTCTGTGTGGGAGCAAACTGTTGAAATCTTTACTTATTGCATGCTAAACTGATCTTCTGTATATAAAGAGAATCGAAAATGAATCTTGATGTGAATGGAAGGGGAGAGGGAGTGGGAAAGGGGAGGGTTGCGGGTGGGAGGGACGTTATGGGGGGGAAGCCATTGTAATCCATAAGCTGTACTTTGGAAATTTATATCCATTAAATAAAAGTTTAAAAAATGTAGATAATAATCATAATAAATAGAATAACATTTGTATTATTAATATACTAGAAAATAGAGTTTAAGCTATTATGAAATTACATAATGTTCTACATTATTTAACTTTCTGTTAAATACTTCTTAATATTTAAAAAATTATAGTTCTGTGGTAATTAGCTGTAAAATGAACAACTAATGTTAAGAAATTATAATATTGTCTTATAATGTTCCTTTATTCTTATACAGAAATTTATTTTAGCTTTCTTCAAAATATTTATTTGGTGCCTAAATTTTTAGCTAGGTTATTACGTATCATAAAGATACTTAAATCCAAAGCTTTAAAAGAAATTTAAAAGTGTTAATTAAACATATATTACCTTTATTTAAAAATACTACCAGTGACATATTCATTTATATATTATGATGGAGTAGAATTAAAATTTTTTCATTCTTTTCTAAGAATAATGATTTGTAATTTCAAGTCTTTAGGAAATCCCTTTTTTCACAGTGATAAAACTGAAGGGAGTCTGTTGTCAAAACAGTCTTTTACCTTCAGTTCCTATCTTATCAAACCCACATTGCACTGAATTCTGGTTTTGGTACAATAATATGATTTTAAAAAAACTCTAAATGTTATCAAATAAAACTTTGAATCCTAACAACAGCCAATTTTTTACTTGGAAAATTTAGCACATTTTATTCATAAATATCAATGTACATTATGCCTGTAGTCTTGTTTTGATTGACTAGATATTTGTCAATATGATATTACATATATCTAACGTGTGTATAAGTTTCTGAAAAATCTCTCTGTCCTGTGATATCAACATCATGCAATGGTGCTGGTCCCAAATTTTTATAGGGAGATGCTATTGGTGATAATGTGCTTACTCAGCTTTTGTTGTCTAAGGGCCCGGTAAACATGAAGGAACCCTTACCAATTGTAATAGCCTCCTCAATTTTTTTTTAAATTTCTATTTATTAATTTATTTTACAGGTAGAGTTATAGACAGTGAGAGAGAGAGAGACAGAGAGAAAGGTCTTCCTTCCGTTGGTTCACTCCCCAAATAGCCGCCACGGCCAGTGCTGCTTCGTCCTGGTCTCCCATGCAGGTGCAGGGGCTCCAGCACTTGGGCCATTGTCCACTGCCTTCCCAGGCCACAGCAGAGAGCTGGGCTGGAAGAGGGGCAGCCGGCACTAGAACCAGTGCCAATATGGGATGCACCACAGGCAGAGGATTAATCTAGTGAGCCACGGAGCCAGCCCTCTTCTCATTTTTTTCAATGATTCTTTTATTGATCCCACCATTGTAAATAGCTATAACAGTGTACTTTGGCCTGTTTGTCCAGTGATGATGATATGTGTGTATATATGTGTATATATATATATATATATATGTATAGTGAGAGAGAGAGAAAGATATTAAGAGGAAGAGAGATCTTCAGCAGCTAGATTACTCCCCAAATGTCTGCCCAGAACAGTCAGAGCTGGGCAAGACCAGAGTCAGGAGTCATGAACTCTATTGAGATCTCCCTTACATATGGCAGGAACTCAAGTACTTGAACCACAGCCTGCTGTCTCCCAGGAAGTACATCAACAGGAAACTGAATAAGTCGTGGAGCTGTCTGGAACCAGGTCCTCTGATATAGAATCCTGGTGTCCCAAGCTATTGTTTAAATGCTGCAAGACACTTTCTAACCCTCCTTTCTCATTTTGGCCTTAATTTAGTATTGGTTTTCTTTTTTTTTTTTTTTTTTTTTTTTTTTTTTTTTTTTTTTTGACAGGCAGAGTGGACAGTGAGAGAGAGAGACAGAGAGAAAGGTCTTCCTTTTGCCGTTGGTTCACCCTCCAATGGCCGCCGCTGCAGCCGGCGCACCGCGCTGATCCTGGCAGGAGCCAGGAGCCAGGTGCTTTTCCTGGTCTCCCATGGGGTGCAGGGCCCAAGCACCTGGGCCATCCTCCACTGCACTCCCTGGCCATAGCAGAGAGCTGGCCTGGAAGAGGGGCGACCGGGACAGAATCCGGCGCCCCAACCGGGACTAGAACCCGGTGTGCCGGCGCCGCAAGGTGGAGGATTAGCCTATTGAGCCACGGCGCCGGCCTTAGTATTGGTTTTCATGATATCTGTGTCCTATAGCAAATCCATTGTGAAAAAGGCTATATTTAATCAACTCTATCTATATTAAAATAAACACAAGTTAAAACTAAGTCTCCTAGGAAGGAGGTTCAGAGGGAAACAGGGGGAGGGGAATATCATTATGTTCTTAGAATTCTATCTATAAATTATATTGAATCTGTTAAAAACTAATTAAGATTAAGATTAGAAAAGGTTAAAAAAACCTGTCTCCAATTCTAATATGTGCCTGCATGTATTATTCTGATTTTCTTTGTTTTTATTTTATCTCCTGCTCCAGCAGTAAAAATTCTGATTCCTATCAACCAACACATATTTAGCTGTTTAATTATAACATATGTGCTTATTGGTTTCAGAATTACCAACTTACACCCTTTAGTGAAATTCCTTTAACCTTTGTTTTCAGACTCCATTCATTGCTTAAATCACACAGTATTTCCTTCCCCAGCTCCTTCATTCACATTATTCTTTTTAACGAAGTAACATTCTGTTTTCACAGTCTACATCCTTTCAAGTGACTGTGTAACATCTTAAATGATTCTTTAAATTTGCATACACTGGTGGTCATTTTGGTACAGCAGTTTTTTTTTTTTTTTCTTGACAGGCAGAGTGGACAGTGAGAGAGAGACAGAGAGAAAGGTCTTCCTTTTTCCGTTAGTTTACCCCCCCAATTCACCCCCCCCAATGGCTGCTGCTGCCAGCACACCACGCTCTGATCCAATGGCAGGAGCCAGGTACTTATCCTGGTCTCCCATGGGGTGCAGGGCCCAAGCACTTGGGCCATCCTCCACTGCATATCCTGGTCTCCCATGGGGTGCAGGGCCCAACAACTTGGGCCATCCACCACTGCATATCCTGGTCTCCCATGGGGTGCAGGGCCCAAGCACTTGGGCCATCCTCCACTGCACTCTGCTGAGCCACAGCAGAGAGCTGGACTGGAAGAGGAGCAACCAGGACAGAATCAGGCGCCCCACCGGGACTAGAACCCAGGGTGCAGGCGCCACAGGCAGAGGATTAACCTATTGAGCCACAGTGCTGGTGCAGCAGCTGTGCCACTTCCAATGACTATATGCCCTACTGGGTAGCCAGATTCCAGTCCTCCCTCTCCCTCTCTCCCTCCCCCTCCCCTTCCCCCAAACCCAACCCCCACGCTCTCTTTCTCCCCTTCCCTTCCCCCCTCCTTCTCCCTCTCCAAGTTGACCATAAAAATACACTGCATAAACCTACGTGATAGAGTAATACTCTTCCCTCATAAAGGGTCAGCGCCTCATCTTCATATCTGACAAATTTGTTATTATTCATAGAGAAAGTGACTTTATACATATATATGGGTTTTATATTTATATAAGGATTTTAGGACTGGGGTATCTTTGCACATTATTTAAATGTGCTTATGTCATCATAAGTGTGTGTACAACAGCAAGGAATAAATAAAGATTAAGGACAGAGAAGAAGATAAAGAAGGCTTATGTCTCTGAAGAAAGATGTAAAATCCTACGTTGCATTCTCTGAAGGCCAAAGAAAAGTGCCATGTTCTGGGAGAAGTAGAAAGGCTCTCAGAGCCGAAAAAGTCAATCATTTCATGCATGGAAATTATTGAAGGCGCATAACTTGATTTTTACTTTGATTTAGGTTACCACAACAATTTGACACTTTGCTTCATGCAGAAAATCATGAAGATACTGTATAAAATTATTAGGATATATGTAAAGTATATATGTGAGACATAATAAATAAATTCTGTGTTTGGACTGAGTCATTTTCAAGATTTATCATGATGTATGTAAAAATATTCCATAATATGAAAATAATGAAATATCCAATGTATTCTGGTCACAAGCATTTTACATAAGAAATACTCAACCTATATGTGAAAAAAAATTTAAAAAAGATTATGTTTCAAAAGACATCATCAGGCTGGAGCCGCGGCTCACTAGGCTAATCCCCTGCCTTGCACACCGGGCTCTAGTCCCGGTAGGGGCGCCGGATTCTGTCCCGGTTGCCCCTCTTCCAGGCCAGCTCTCTGCTGTGGCCAGGGAGTGCAGTGGAGGATGGCCCAAGTACTTGGGCCCTGCACCCCATGGGAGACCAGGATAAGTACTTGGCTCCTGCCATCAGATCAACGTGGTGCGCCAGCACAGCTCGCCGGCCGTGGCAGCCATTGGAGGGTGAACTAACGGAAAAAGGAAGACCTTTCTCTCTGTCTCTCTCTGTCACTGTCCACTCTGCCTGTCAAAAAAAAAAAAAAAAAAAGACGAAAGACATCATCAGTGAAATGGAAAACATTCAAAGAATCGGAGAAAGCATTTGCAAGTTATATATGCTATGTGAGTATATATCTGCAATTCTGAAGTGTTACAACTCAACAGTAAAGAGATAAGTAATCCAAATAGTCTAATTTTCTAAAAGTGGAAGAGATTTTAACACTTTTTCCAAGTTGATATAACAATGGTCAATAAACACAAGAGATACCAAATTCATTTATACAAATGTATGAAGAATATCAATTCAAAATGCAGTCTAAATAAAGTGTGACTGATTTTTCTATGTATAATACATGCTAAAACACGGATGAACCTTGAAAAAGATATGCCTGTGAAATAAGCCAAACTCAAGAGGCCATATGCTGTGTGATTATATTTCTATGAAATGTACATAATATGCAAATTGATATGCTGTATGTTTATTAACATTTGACTAGGCCTAGGGGAAGACTGGTGGGAATTCAGAGTTGATGGCTATGGTATATGATGTATATCTTTGTGCAGACAGAAATATTTTGTAGTAGCCAGTGCTGTGGCACAGTGGATTAAGCTGTTTCCTACAGTGCCAGCAAACCATGTTGGGGTCATTTTGAGTCATGGTTGCTCAACTTGTGATCCAGCTCCCTGCTGCTGTGCCTGGGAAAGAATTGGAAGATGGCCATGTTACCCATATGGGAGCCCAGAAGACGGTCCTGGATCCTGAATTCGACTTGACCCAGCCCTGGCTGTTGCAGCTATTTGGGGAGTGAATCTGTGGATGGAGGATTCTGTCTCTGTCTCTCTCTCTCTCTCTCTCTCACTGTAATTCTGCCTTTCAAATCAATCAATAAATCTAAAAATATTTATATATTTTATAATTAAAAATAGAAATGATGACACATCCTTGTGAATATACTGCAAATGACTAGATTACACACTTAAAAGAAGTTGATTTTGCAGTGTGTGTATTTAAGCCTTTATTTAAAAAATAAGCTCAATAAGGGTGGGCAGTTTTGATGGCCACATTTCATATCAGAATACATTGGTTTGCATTCAGGACCAACTACCAATTTCAGCTACCTACAAATGTGTACCCTGAGAGTTGATGGCTCAACTAACTAGACTTCCGTCAACCCCATGGGGGACTTGGTTTGAGCTCCTAATTTTGGCCTGGCCCATATCACTTCTGTGACATTTGAGGAGTAAATCAGTGAATAGGAGCTCAAAGGCTCTCTCTCTTTCTCTATCTCTCTCTGCTTCTCAAATAAATTCTTCTAAAGCAGATAAATAAATGAACAAAAATAAATTCAGGAGCTAGTAAAAAAAACAAAGGATCTTAGATTGTTTAATTACTGAGAAAGATGTAGCAACATAGGATGAGAGTTTAGCAGTTTCTCATAAAGTTAAATCTACATTCATGCTTATCATATGACCATCAATGCCAATTTTAGTCATTTACCATAGAGAAATTAAATCTCATTTGTATGGTAAATATCTATGCATGAATGTTTTATAGCAGAATTAACTACAGTTACAAACATTGGACATTTCCCTAATGGTTTTCTATGAATGAATGAACATCTGTGCATTGGAATAGAATTCAGCAATAAAAAGGAACCAACAATTAAACAAATAGCAACTTGACTGAATCTCAAATTCATTATGCTAAGTGAAAATAGTCTGTTTCAACAGGATAAATTCATTTGATTCCATGTATATGAGTTTCAGCAAAAAGTATAACCATAAGGAAAAAATCTGATTTGTATAGAGGTGAAACATTTTTAATGAGAAAGCATGAGGATTTTTGTTGTTTCTGCTGTTGTGTACTGACTGGGTGATGTTGTGTAATGAAATGCTTCTGGTTGATGTAAAACCACCATGTGCATATATGAATTCAAATAATACTCTACATAAAATAAAGAAATAAATACAAATAATAATATCACAATGTAGCTTTTAAATAAAAGGATATTGTCTGATGCTTACAATTATTTGTTAGTACCAAACTAATTTAATATGTAAGCACTTTTTGATTTTCATATTCATTTTTCCCTTTTATGATTTTTCATAGTAGTTGAGAATTTGTCAAATATTCACACAATTAATACCTCAGAGATATAAAAGCTAGCTGTGACTTAATGGAAAACATCTCAGGTCAATTAGAACTCAAGATCAAATTTTTGTTTGATTTTTTTTTTTCAAGTACTTAGCTTCATATATTCCTTAGCTAAACACTTTATTGGTTCATCTTGGGCTCAAAGTTCATAGTTATTTTAGATTAAAATATCCCCTTATTTTTAAAAATGCTTAATTTAATCCTAACCTCATATGCATGTCAATTACATACTACTGGTAGAGTGTGGTGTTTTTCATATGCGTAGACAGGACATGGGAGCGTCCATTCTAAGAGCATATCACTGGATAGCCTTGTGCTCCCACTTTTATTTAGAGAGTACCAACAATTCTATCAGACGACAGGCACATAGGCAAGGTTGTACATCAACTTAAGGATTTGGGAAAAGGAATTCAGTCTGGTGGCCTAGGAGGGATTAGAGATGTGTTGTAAATCTTCAGAGACAGGCCCATTTAGATGCTCCTCCAAATTTACAAATTTTGGAAAACACTCCAGGTACCAATTGATGTCCATTAGCCCTTTGCTGCCCCCATTGCTACATTCCTTTTGGGGTGGGTGTGCCCTCTCCCCCGCCCCCCCCCCCACCTGTTTTGGCACCAACAGAAACTGCAGCAGTGCCTCTAATTTCAGAACAGTTTGCTGTCTAACAGACACTTATGCAGCATCTCTGCACTAGAGAATCTCCTATGGGAAACACATTGTCATATGTTATAGCTATATGTAGTTCACAGTTACAGCTAAATTGATGACTGTCTTAAAAAGTTGAACTTTCCTTATATTTTAATTAATTTTAAAACCTGAGTATTTTGCACAAACACAGTCTACTATTCACAGTGCTTCATTATATTACAAAACTGTCAGTGTCAATATGTGAATATTTAGTCAATGCACATCTTCTGAAAATGAGCCATAGCAAAAGCCAAGTCTGCATGCTTTATATAAAGACGTTATTTTTCAGTCAATTCATTTACTTTAGTGATATTCCCTCATTTATCTTCCCACAGTTTATAAGAATTATAATGAGTAAAGAAATAAGGCAATTTTCCTGCTAACTGTAGAAATCCTTTGCCCCAGAAAATAGGAAATGGTGCAGAGCTATTTTTATTTCTGACACTTTTAAAAATTAATTTGTAATATGTTGGAATGGATTTCACTCTGTCAAAACACATGGTGGTGACAATCAATTAAATAAATTAAAATAGACTTTACTACTGATTCATGTGTGATAATTTTAAACAAGTGATCCTTAAACACAATATTAACCTCTTTCCTCCAAACAATTTCTAATCAAACAAAACAATAGTTCATACTTACGATATAACATTTTATTTTACTGATTATACCTGCTGATTTTTCTTTAATGTTTCATGGCTAATTCTATATTTAAATACTACTAGAAGTATTTATAGAATTTGAATCTGAAATCACAAAGTCAAATAGAACCAGAATCATTATCCGAACAGATGAGAAAATACAATAAGTGTTTCCAGAAACTTTTGGCAAGTTGCATTAAAATTGAGTTTATTTCATTGCCAAATTTTGTATATACTTGTAGTTTTTTTTCACAATGTATACTTTCCATTAATCTTTCAAAAACTGTTCATATCTTTAAAACAGTTTTTGGATTTGTTATGATTAGAAGATAAGGTTCTGGATGTTTTCAGCATCAAGAAAAATGTTAAAGGTTTGAGGAGCTAGATATATTTACACTGCCTGGACTTTACACATGGATACATGTATTGAAACATCTTATGGTACTCCAAATATGTGGAGTCTGCTTTTATTAAAATCATCAACTTTAAAGTCTTCAATGGAAAAAGTTTTCCAAGAAAGAACACACATTCACTATAGGGAAAAAAGATTTAATTGAAAAGTAAGTGTATCCAACATGTAAATGGAAATAGAATAACTCAAAGAAGGATGAGACTGAAAATACATAGCTCTCTGTATATTCAGTAGCATGCAAAGAAGAATAGTACCTAAAGGAAAGCATAGAGCAATAAAGAGATCAGATTTCTTAAATATCTATTTTTTTTTTTTTTTTGACAGGCAGAGTGGACAGTGAGAGAGAGAGACAGAGAGAAAGGTCTTCCTTTTGCTGTTGGTTCACCCTCCAATGGCCGCCGCGGCCGGCGCGCTGCGGCCGGCGCACAGCGCTGATCAGATGGCAGGAGCCAGGAGCCAGGTGCTTCCTCCTGGTCTCCCATGGGGTGCAGGGCCCAAGCACCTGGGCCATCCTCCACTGCACTCCCTGGTCACAGCAGAGAGCTGGCCTGGAAGAGGGGCAACCGGGACAGAATCCGGCGCCCCGACCGGGACTAGAACCTGGTGTGCCGGTGCCGCTAGGCGGAGGATTAGCCTAGTGAGCCGCGGCGCCCGCCTTAAATATCTATTCTAAAATTAATTATCAATTTAATTTCTCTTGAAACTCTTGTAGAATAACAGAAAAAGCTGATCCATCTGATGGTTCACTCCTCAAATGCCTGCAACATCAAGGGCTAGGACAGCTTGGAGTCACAGACAGGAACTCAGTCCAGGTCTCCCACGAGGGTGGCAGAAACACAAGCACTGTGCCCAGTGTGAGCAGTACTGAGTAGCTGTATAGGCAGTGGAGCCAGGACTCGAGCTAGGCGTTCTGACAAAAGACATGCTCAACCCAAGTGGCATCTAAACTCATGCAACAAATGTTCACCCCCAGATTTTTAAAAAAGAATCAGAAATGAATTTAATAGTGAAGGGTCCTGATTTGTAAACCAATCGTACCTATTTTTATAAAGTCTACATATGATTAATATAATCCATGTATTCTAGTTACTTGGCAGAAATCATTAGGCCACAAAAAATAACTCTACCAGGTTCTGTAGATTATATTCCAACAAAATTATTGTGGTAGGCAAATAACAAGATGGCATTGAAAAAATTTAAGTTCACTGACATCTCAAAGGATATTTTAAAGAAAATAAATTTCTGTGGAGAGAAAATTATAGATGTGGAATAAGTGAAAATGAACTAATAAATAAAGTAGAATTTTTGATGCACAAACTAGAACTGAAACAAAAACAAAATTAAAAATGAAAGTTTGCAAGTAATATTAAATAACTTATTTCTTGAATTAAAGAAAGACATATCTGTCCATTTCAGGAATAGCTATAATCAAAGAAAATCTTTGTGCTATGTCATGCTTTTGTCTCTGTTCTTCCTCTCATTTTCCAATCAAAATTGATAAATCGTAGGAAGGTTCTGTCAGAAGATGAATAATTGCATCTCAATACTGGGACACTCTATCAGATGGTGAAAGACAACTACAAAAATCAGTAGTTAGAAAATTAGCAGAGAATACACGAGTTTTGGCAAAGCAAGCAGCTTTGTGTTAAGCTATACAGCAGAAATCGTAAGAAATATTTTTTTTTTCAAAAACGGAATAGTGAAGATGTGCTTCAGCCAAAAAAAAAAAAAAAAAAAGATGGAGTGAAATTCTGAAATTTTGAATAATGAGCCCATGAAAAGAAAATATTTCTTCAAAGTCTTATAATTTCCCCTGCTGGCACTGGCCTAATGGATAAAAACCACCACCTGTGACACTGTAATCCCATATGGGCGCCAGTTAGAGTCCTGGCTGCTCCACTTTTGATCTGGCTCCCTGCTAATGGCCTGGGAAAAGCAATAGGAGGTCACCTCAGTACTTGGGTCCCTGCTACCCACGTGGGAGACACGGACAAATATCCTGACTCCTAGTTTTGGCGTTGCTCAGCCAGGTCATTGTGGCCACTTGGTGAGTGAACCAGTCTCTTTTGCTCTCTCTGTAACTGCCTTTAAAATAAATAAATAAATAAATAAATCTTTAAAAAAAAAAAAAAAAAGGACTCAGAATTCCTAACATCAAGGCTTGGATCACCACTAATGGTCCCAAAATCAGAGGGGATTTTAACATGTTCACAGACTGTGCTTTCTCTTTCAACTTCACTTTCCATGAATGTTTTGAAATCCTTTCCTAAGTGAATGGTTTTTGGCTCAACCAATGAAGCAAATTATATTTCTGCATTCTTATTTATGATATCTCCAGACATCTCCCCTCATTTTGACTACTTTCTTGGCCTATTAGTAGAGATAAATCTGTTTATAAAGTCATGTGTATGAGGTAGAAATGAAACACTATTTGCCTACACTTGTGGAAACTTTGAGAATATGTTAAAAAATAAGAAGATAGCATGTATTTTTTAAAGTAACAAAATGACATTGCATCAAAATTTTTTCTATTTCACATAAATTACTGAATTTTAGATATAATATTTTATTGAAATATTTCAGACTAGAAAACATACTAAAATTGCATTTAGTACTCAAGATCTATGTTATTTAAAATAACTACAAAACATTTAATATTTGTTCATAAATTATATACTTTCTCTTTATTTATTTATTATTTTATTTATTTATATTTTTTGACAGGCAGAGTAAGACAGTGAGAGAGAGAGATGGAGAGAAAGGTCTTCCTTTTCCGTTGGTTCACCCCTCAATGGCCGCTGCGGCCAGAGCACCATGCTGATCCAAAGCCAGGAGCCAGGTGCTTCCTCCTGGTCTCCCATGCGGGTGCAGGGCCCAAGCACTTGGGTCATCCTCCACTGCCCTCCTGGGCCACAGCAGAGAGCTGGACTGGAAGAGGAGCAACAGGGACAGAATCCTGTGCCCCGACCGGAACTAGAACCTGGCGTGCCAGCACCATAGGCAGAGGATTAGCACAGTGAGCCGCGGTGCCGGCCAACTTTCTCTTTATTAAAATCTTATATTTCACTCATGATTTTTGTTTTAAAATTTGCTTTCCACTCCTAAATTTCACATCATTTTTACCCAGAAATAATATTAAAATAAAACAGATGGTCCAATTACAATACTTGATGTTTGCTGATACACTGAAATATGTGTATTTACTTCTGGTGCTTCATTTTTAATTTAATAGCCTCAAATATTAGTGATTAGAATATTTATTGTTAACATTTTGTACCTTTAATGGTTCAAAATGTAAAGCTCAATAAGATTTTATGGTGTATACAAATATGTGTGTATTTGTATATGTGTATATATACACATATATTCATACACAAACACACACACATATATATACATATATATGTGTGTATGAAGCTGTAAAATGCTAAGAGAAATAAGCTAAAGGTTTGCCACTGGGGTGCTAACAAGGAATTCAGACAGAGAGAGGATTCAGATATTGGAGGAAGAGTGATAAGGAGGTACTTTTTTTTATTCATGATGCTTCATTAATTGAATTCACAAACTTTTATAACACCCTTCATTTTATTTAATAAAGTAGGGAAATGTATATTTTAAGCTGATATGCACAGATACTAGACTTGATCTTAGCCAAAATACCAAGAAGGGATGGAAATGTATATTTTTAAAAGAAAGATGTGGCAAGGAGAATAGTTTCTCCCCCAAGATGACTCCATCATAATTCCTGGAATTTGTGAATATTTTACTTTTTGTAACAAAAGGAACTTTGCAAATACAGTCAAAAACCTTAGGGTAGGGGGATGATCAAGGATGATCTGCATCAGTGGAAGTAATAAGAGTGATTGAAAGAGCCAGAGAAGGAGACGACAAGGAAACTAGAAGACACTACCTTGTTGGCTTTGCAGATGGAGGATGTGGGCGGTTGAAATGCAGGCAGCCTACGGAAACTGGAGGAGGTAAAGGCATGCAATGTCTCCTAAGACCTCCAGAGGGAAGATAGCCATGCCCTCATTGTGTTTTGGACCCAGAATTTCCAGAGTTGCACAGTAATAAATTTACTTTTATCTCAAGCCACTATATTTTATATTATACTAATTTGAGCTAAATCCTAAAAATTACCTCTGACGGGGATGTTGAGTAAATGTGAGTAGAACTTGCTTCTTTATTTATATGCAATAACTTAGGACTAATAGTCACACTGTTAAGGCAAGTGTTATAGTTGGGGTCAAGCCCAGTTTCTAGATAAATTGCTAGATCTGAATGAAATTTGTTGGAAATAATCAAGCAATATTTTTGTAGATTACTGTATTTTCAATGCAGTGAACTAGTTAATTTTTCTTGGGCTAAGGAAAAATCTTTATCCAACAACTTTTTTTAAAAGAAGAATACAGGCCGGCGCCGTGGCTCAATAGGCTAATCCTCCACCTTGCGGCGCCGGCACACCGGGTTCTAGTCCCGGTCAGGGCGCCGGATTCTGTCCCGGTTGCCCCTCTTCCAGGCCAGCTCTCTGCTATGGCCAGGGAGTGCAGTGGAGGATGGCCCAGGTGCTTGGGCCCTGCACCCCATGGGAGACCAGGAAAAGCACCTGGATCCTGGCTCCTGCCATCGGATCAGCGCGGTGCGCCGGCTGCAGCGGCGGCCATTGGAGGGTGAACCAACGGCAAAGGAAGACCTTTCTCTCTCTGTCTCTCTCTCTCACTGTCCACTCTGCCTGCCAAAAAAAAAAAAAAAAAAAAAAAAAAAAAAAAAAAAAAAAAAGAAGAATACAGAAAAAAACTTAATAGTGAATTAGATACATGGAATCTTCATGATTTGGATTTTTCTACATTAATTTTTATAATTTTCCTTTTCTGTACTCTTCAGAATTATCAACGATCTTTTTTCTCTCTCTTAGTAGGGACCACTGTATAAAAATAAAATAGTGGATAACTATTAGTCTCCTAAAAGCAACCTTACATTTCATGTCTGTAACTTTGTAACCTGGGATTTGGAACACAACAATGGTAGAATGAGGATATACTGGCTGTCCTTCATTTTTTAAAATTTATTTATTTTTATATGAATTGCAAACACAGAAAGAGAGGGTGATAGAGAGATCTCTCATTTGCTGACTCAAGCAACACCTGAGGCTAGAACTGTCTACAACCAGAAGCTGAGAAGTCATTCAGCATTTCTTACATGGATGGCCAGAATACGTGTACTTGAACCATCACTTGCTAACTCCCAGGTTGCACATTAGAAGGAAGGTGGAATCAGAAGCATAGGTAGAACAGGAATCCAGAGAATTGAAGAGTAGGACATAGACTACCCAGTGTTTTGAGCTTTATGCCCAGTAGCCTCCTCACGCCCTCATTAAGCAACTAAATTTCATTGCAGCCTTCTCAGTTGTATTATCCTGCAACTGAGAGCTAATAGAAAACTTCATTTCTGAGGACAGAAGAAGTAAAAAGCATAAAATGGTAGACACAGACTCATCACCTAGTTCAAAGCGATGACATATACTTCAACTTTGTTCCTTGTACTCAGCTCTCTAAATTTGTCTTATTAAAAGGTTGATTTGGCATAGCAGGTAAAACTATGCCAGCATCCTGTATTGCATCAGTTTGTGTCCTAGATGCTCCACTTCTGATCCCGCTCCCTGTTAGTAGTCTGGAAAAAGTCACGGGATATGGCCAAAGTGCCTGGATCCCTGCTACCCATGTGGAAGACCCCGATGGAACTCTTGGCTCCTGGCTTCTGTCTGGCCCAGCCTTGACCATTTTGGTCAGCTGGGGAATGAAACCAGCAGATGAAAGGTATTTCTTTCTTTTTCTCCTTTTCTCTTTCTGTCTCTCTCCATATTTATTTTGAATAAATAAATAAATCATATATATAGATATAATATTTATATATGATATTAATAAAGATATATTTTTCTATATGCTATAGAAATATAGAAATCATATATTTATATGATAAAGATATCCTATTTATATATGATATATAGTTAAGAGCTACATATAACAGAGAGATTGGCTCCCTCTTCTTCAGATTACTACTTGGATTTTCACAAGCCCAAACCAGACAATAATTATGAGAAGGGATTTTAAGCAATCAAATTTTAGAGGAAATTTCTGCTTTAGGTATTCTAAAGAAATTTTTCTCAATTTTAAGACGGCCATTTGGCCATGTTCATATATTCCGTGAACACTGAACAAAGTTTCATTTTTGGTATAGCCCTGTAATAATCATGAATGTTTTAGGGTAAAGATAAACCCATCCTAATTTTGGGTGGATATTAAGGATGAAAGATTCTGCATCTTGATGAATTAAATGAGCAAGGAGCAGCACACATCCTCTGAAATTTTCTCAAATTCACAAATAAATTTGTACATATTCATGGAGCATAGTGTAATATTTGCATGTATATAGATAATATATAATAGCTAAATCAGAGCAATTAGCATACCATCACATCAAATATTTATAATTTTTTAAACATGTATACTTTATAATATTCATAATCTCAGAACATTGAAAATCTGCTCTTCTAGCAGAGCAGTGCACACTACTAGATATATCCTATAAAATGATAAGCAGATATCAGAATGTCCAAAGAATTGTTACATGTTTACTGAAAATTTATTAGATGATGCAATGAACTGAAGTCTCCAAATGTCAGCACATCATTAAATCATTCACTTCAAAGAGTTTATGTTTTCTGTGTAAGAAGTCATTCATATATTATTAGTAATCTTGTGTTTCTGATAATCGATTTCTTTTATTTTTTAAAATATGTATTTAGTTGAAAAGCAGAGTTGCAGAGAGTCAGAGGCAGAGAGAGAGAAAGAGATCTTCCATCTGCAGGTTTGGTCCCCAAGTGATTGCGAGCAAGAGTTGGAGCTGTGCTGATCTGAAACCTTATCCACTATGCCATAAGGCTGGCCCTTGATACTCATTTTAATCACCTGTCCTAAAATTATTCAATCAGAACTTAGTTTTAATAAACAGACAGACTGGAACATTGTTTGGAATCTCTATAGAAATTTGTTTCTAATTTTGCTTACTGTGACTTTTCTTTGTGCAATGCAATAAACTAAAGTTTATATTAAGTATTTCTACCGGTGAGAGAGATGAAGTTTGTGCAGAGTTGTAAACGTTATTCACTGACCTTCTGCTTCTAAGATGCCATTTCATTAATCTTCACCATCCAATATAAATAGGATTCATCCATTATACTAAGGTTTCCACAACCAAAGGTATAAGATGTCAAGCAGGTTTTAACCTCTGAAACATGACTGAGGGCATGCAGTCCCTCAGTGTGCGCTAGCAGAATTCTTTACAGCCTCACCTCCTCCTAGGAAAGCCTCATGCAACGTTGCCATGGACTAGTAAGGCTACAAGAAAGAGCATTACACATTGAGACTTTTCTTTTAAATTTCATTTTCTTTGTAAGCAACAATGACAAATAATACAGATACGTATCTTGTTATGTTAATTGACCCTTATTTGGAGCCTTCCTAGTCCAGTTCTGGTACTATATTTCTGTTTCTGTTTTCCATACCTGGGCTAGTCTCCATGTAATTAATTTATTGTATTCCCTGGTTGAAGGGTCTCATGTGTCTTGAAATTTTCCTTATGCCCAAGAACTTGAGTCTTGTTCTTGACACTCAGCCTGACAAGGACCATGCTAGCTATGGAGAAGCAGTGGCTGTCCTCGCAGCTTTATCTCTACTCTGCCGTGGTTCAATTCTCCATTATTCTACCAGATTTCTGATGCTAAACATTTTCACAGATAAGTTCCATTTGTGTTGGTTTTTATAAGCTCCAAGTATTGTATTCTGTGACCTGGTTAGACTTCCTTGTAGTTCCAAAAACTTAAACTTCAATCAGATTAAATGATGAGCTAACATGTGTGCAGTGTGGCAGCCGGCCCAAATTTGTTGCCCCAGCAGTACAGTTTAATCCCTGTCTTCTTTTGATTATCCTGACTGGCCAGGTTAACCTGTCCCTGTGATATTTTGCCATAAAATGTAATGCACTATTTTAAGCTCTTTTCTTCCTTTATTACAATTTATTATGCAGACTCAATTGCTGATTTTCTCCTAGGCAAATTAATTTCAAATTTCCATTTCATAGGAGAAATTAATGTGGTAAATCTAAGTAAAGTGAAGTGATATTCAATATAGGAAATAAATTGCTACACTTTTCACTAAAAAAATTTACTAAAAGTAAATCCTGTTTACAATTGACTAATAAAAAGCAAATTTTATGACATAACTCATGAATAAAGGAGTATTTAAAATACTGTTATATCCTAGTTTTATTATAAAATGTTATATATATGGACATATAAAATATGGATATATATAAAATATGTCCATTGATATACATGCATGTATCATATTAAAATCTAAATTCTCCAAGATTTGAATATAACAGTCAATAAACACATGATTAAATCAGAAATATCCTATTCTAGATTAACTAGGTAGTCATTTTCCCAACAAGGTATCATTTCTGTATTATTTTATACTGGACATATTCCATAAAATACTATTATTCTCAGAAGTAATATATCCTTCAGGATATACTAATTATATTTGTATTAAGAGTAGTCCAGGTTGTGTTACATTAACTTATCAATGTAGGCTGCTAAATCTAGAAGTTAAGTGTTTAGCATAATGGCATAAAAAATCTTGTATGATTTTAAACAAAACCTGACAAATTAGAGATCCTGATCTGATTTTCCAGCCCTAAAATTTCGTCTACAAGCTTTCCATAAATAGCATGTGCAATATCTCAGTGTGTTAAATACTTAAGCATTGAATACTGTATAAGTATATATTTCAGTCTTAGCCCATAAATTTAATGTTAGCATTTTTCAGAGAAACAGAACCACTATTATGAATATTCAGATTTATGTGTGTATGTGGAGTTACATACATACATACACACACACATACATATAAAACACAGAGAGTGAGAGAGAGAGAGAGATTTTATTATAGGAATTGGTTTATACAATTACATAGGATGAGAAGTCTCATGGAATTCCAAGTTCAAGCCGGATAGAAAGAAAGCTGGTGTGATAATTTTATCCTATGCCAAAGTCTTAACCAGAAGGAACTGCTGGTAAATGATTCAAAGGGCTGAAATACCAGGAGCTCTTATGTCCAAGGGCAACATTAGATGAATGTCTTATCTCAAGGAGAGACAGAAGACAAAGGTTAGTCTTATGAGTGTAAAGTAATCCAAAAACAGATCTTTGTAAAAATTAAGAGCAAGAATAAGAGAGAGAGGAGGAAGAAGGAGCATGGACAGGAGGAAGGTAGGCTGGGAAGTATCATTATGTTCCTAAATCTGTGTTTATGAAATGCATGACATTTGTATAGCTTAAATAGTTTTCTTAAAAGAGGATATGCCCATGTTCCATTGGTCATTGGTGACAGTGGATCTTTACTCAGTTCACTGACTCTAGAACTGATCTCTTTTGAAATTGCCCTCACAGTTTCTGGCACCTCTTAGCCAGGCTTACACATAAAGCTGACCATCACGATAGCCCTGGCATTGCTGAAGTAGGTGTTGCCAATTGTGCTCTCCTTGGTTGTAACATCTCTCCTTATACTGTTCCTTCATCCAAGCATCCAAGGTTGCTGTTTTCTGTTTCCCCACCTTCCTTTCTTCCACTCTTAAATGATTTTCACTCTACTGTGTTTTTAAAAGCCCTCACATAAATGTTTTACTTGACTGCCATGATGCTAAGGTCCATTTAATTTATCTGTCTGTGGAATCCATAGGGCATTATTCTTTCTTGAAGTCTTATTGTCTTCCTTTGGCTTCTCATCCAAAGCATTCTTCTGGGGCTAATCATGTAGGCTGAGATTTTTGGAGTGCTTTAAGACTTAGGACATTTTTCTTTACACACTTTATCCTCAAATCCCATAGATCCACATTTATTACTAAAACTTGGCACTGAATTCCAGACTCTTATATTTATTCCAATATTTTTATTTTTAGATATTTATAGAACAAATACATTTTATTTTCAGATATTTATAGAATATTATCAAGAATGCATGACAATTTATAAAAGACTTAAATCTACAGCCATCAACTTACTAGAGAACATTGGAGAAACTCTGCAAGACATTGACATAGGCAAAGACTTCTTGGAAAAGATGCAAGAAGCGCAGGCAGTCAAAGTCAAAATTGACAAACGGGATTACATCAAACTGAGTAGCTTCTGCATTGCAAAAGAAACACTCTGCAAAGTGAAGAGGCAATGGACAGAATGGGAGAAAATATTTGCAAATTATGCAACTGATAAAAAATTAATACCCAGAATCTGTAGAAAGCTCCCGAAATTCAACAACAACAAAACAAACAATCTAGTTAAGAAATGGGCAAAGAATTTGAACAAGGATTTTTAACAGAAGAAATTCAAATAGCCAACAGACAACAAGCCATCGAGAAAGGAAATCAAAACCACAATGAGGTTTCACCTAACCCCCATTAGAATGGTTCTCATACAGGAATCAACAAAAAACAAATGTTGGTGAGGATGTGGGGGAAAATGCACCCTGTTCTACTATTGGTAGGAATGTAAACTGGTGCAGCCACTGTGGAAGACAGTATGGAGATACCTCAGAAAGCTGAATATAAATATACCATATGTTCCAGTCATCCCACTCCTGGGATTTACCCAAACCAAAGAAATCAGCAAATTAAAATGTTTTCTGTATCCTCATGTTCATTGCAGCACAACTCACAATAGCTAAGATACATAATCAATCCAGATGCCCATCAGCTGTTGACTGGATAAAGAATTTATGATATATACACTCACTATGGAATACTACTTAGCTTTACAAAAACAAAAAAGAAAGAAATCCTGTCTTTTGTAACAAGATTAATGCAACTTTAAACCATTATAGTTAGTGGGATAAGCCAGTCCCAAAACGACAGGTATCATATATTTCCCCTGATCTGGGGTAAATAACAGAATATCTAAAATATAGTGTATTGGATTAAAATGGACATTTTGAGTTTTGTTGATTATTTGTAGCTCTTGTCGCTTTTGTTGCAGAACAGTGTTTTTTGTTTTGTTTATTTTTTGTTTTTTGTTTTTTTTCAAAATATTTGTTGAACTTTTTATTTAGTGTAGGGTTACCCTTATGCATGTTAAGTAACTGAAAATATATCTTTGTAAAAATTAGGAGTGGGAATAGGAGAGGTAGGAGGAAGAAGTTTTGGAGCAGGGGCGGCAGGAAGGGTAGAGTGTGATTTATCACTATGTTCCTAAATCTGTGCATATGAAATACATGAAACCTGTATAACTTAAATTAAAGAAAAACAGTTAAAAATAATAAAACGCTAAATAAAACCAAATATATGACACTTTTAATTCATTATCCCATCCTGTATTTCCTCATTTTTACTAAAAATATCTCCCCCGGCTAGGTGAATGCTCATAATTTTATAAGCCAGATATCATGGTCAAACTTATTTGACCTTTACTGTTAGGTAAGACATTCCATGTCTAGTCCCAGAGTTCTAAATATTTTCTTTATCTCTTTTCAGCACTACCTCCTCCACTAGTCTCATCTCTCACCTCTCCCACCTCTTTGGCCACCTCTTAGTGCTAGTGCGTATTACCCCATTCAGTTTCATTTGAACATAGCAATCCTACTTCCTTCAAATAATGATTAACTAAATAATAAGCCTGTTATTACAGTTTAGGTTTAAGTTCAATTGTGTCTTCTGAAAGGAAATATGATTGACCTCTCTACTAACAGAAATCTCCTATTAAATGTTTTAATAGAACTATGTTCTGCTCAGAATCAGAGTGAATATTATCATAGTACCTTTTACATTAATTTGTGTGAATATTTGAAAAATATCTATCTTTTTCTCTAGGCTGAAATTACTTGGGTATAGGCTTCCAGTCTGGTTTTCACTGCCCAATTCAGTCCAAGGACAAAACAGTGAGTAGGTGTTCAGTAAACATTTGATCAAAACACACAGAACATACCAAGTCTTTATATTTACATGTACACTTGACATTGAATTCATGACCATGGTGAAAATCATCAGATAAGTCGTTTCATATAGTTTCCATGTGATATGTCTTTTAAATAGAAGAATCGGTGTTTTCTTTCTGTTGTGACTCAGTAGTTAACACAGGAATAACTAGATAGAAATAATATCAGCAGAATCAAAATATGACAAATGGTTGATATTAAATTTTTGAGGTCATATGACCAAAATCAAAATGCTATAACTTGATCATTGGTAATAACTCATTATAATCCACTGGCACAGAATTGGGATTTCATCCTCTTGAGAAATAACAAATGTGAATTGCTTCACAGGTTATAGCAACAACTACACTATAAAGGAAATGTAGTAAAATTGTGATGTGCTACCTTTCTCCACTTCTTATTATTACTTAAAATTTAATGTATTTGGATTTGATTATCAATGTTTTTATAATCCCATGTAAAATGCCTTTGTATTACTTCCTATTATTTCCCAACAAGATAGCAAAGAGATTTTGCATCAATTAATTAGAGTACTAATCAAAATTATAAAGAATTAAGGTTATGGATTTCCTATTCTATGCAAATAATCAGAGAAAATTATTTTAATTGAATAGCAGCATAAAATCAGCCTGTCATCTATTCTTCTCCATATTACTTAGAGATGGACCACTTATGAATATTTAAAGAAAATACTGCCTTAATTAAGGTAAGATTGTAGATAAAAATAAATAAAAAGATTTCACTTGCAAATATCCCTCTAAATAATCTCAGAGAATTGCCATTTAAAAAACAAATCCATGAAGGCTATTATATATGTTTATAGTTTAGGATCAATATACTACATTAATTAGAAGCTGAAATTAAAAACATATCCCTCAACATATTTACCCTTTGATGTCTGATTATATAATATCCTATGGAGTTACTTTCTTTAGTTGATCAACAAATTTGTACTTTATCATTTTCAATTGTAATACAGAATATTCTGTGAATATTAGCAATTTCAGTTACAGACAATAGAGAAACTTTTAAATATATCTATAGTATCATGTCAATATTTGTATCATATGTAGAGGCAACTATTTTTCAGAGAAACAACACTGAATTATACAAACTAATTTTAGTTCTTTTCAGAAGAATGTTTCATTTGTACTGAGCTTCCATTTAATGAGAAGTATATTTTATATTGTTCTGTTTTCTTACAAAAAAGACATTAAAGGATAAATGAAATCTGTGCTATGTTTCAAGAGACACAATTGCACATATATAATAAGAGTGAAATTGAAACTTGCAATTTGTTGTTTGCTATGCTGAATTTAAGTTAAATTGGAAGTTTAGCCATGAAATACCTTTTGTTCCAGAAATTGCTTATCTGGAATCAAAAAAGAAAATAATGTAAAACCATTCCTTTATTTTCTTCTACTCTCAAAGTTTTTTGTTTCACTCTTTAAAAATATCATTATTGTGTTATTTAATCTGCAGTTTGTGCCATTTATATATGATATTCTAAATTGGATACCATGAGCAAAGGTACTTATTAAACAAAGAATAAATATTCCATATTCCATTTATAGGTTGTATTTATAGGTTGCTTTACATTAACAATTATTTAGGACATTTTGTGAGTACTTGAAGGTACCTAGGAATCTGCAGAGAAAGTCCATGAGAACATAACAATACTAAGATTATATTTCCCCTTTTTAGCTGTGTTGATATTTCTAGTGATATTGCAAAACAGTGATCAGACACTTGATGATTGACTAAGAGACTAATACAAAATATTGCATAGTTATATAAGTATAAAATATCCATTCAAAGGATACTATTGGCCAGTGGAATTAGTTGTAATAGAGTTCACCCAGTTCAGATGATTTAAGATTCTGCTTTTCAACAAACTAAATTTTGCTTTTTTTGAACATTTATTTATTTCAGAGACAAAGCTACAAACAGATGGAGAGACAGAGGGAGAGGTTCCCAACCTGCTGGTTTATTCCCCAAAGGGCCGCACTGACTGGACCTAAGCTGATCCTAAGCAGGGCGCCAGGAGCTTCCTCTGGGCCTCCCACATGGGTGCAGCAGCTGAAGCTCTTGGACCATCCTCCACTGCTTTCTCAGGTTGCAAGCAGAGAGCTGGATCAAGAGAGGAGCAGCCGGGACCCAAACCTGCACCCATGTATGATGCCATATGTGCCCAGCCTGTCACAGTACTGGCCCTTAACTACATTTTAAGAAACCACTGCTCATTGAGTTTTGGTATAGTATTAGTGAGGAATTTCCATATTATCTGAAAAGGCTAACCTTTTTAAACTGCAAATACATGAGAAGATTGATTCTTTTTTACTCTATTGTAAAAAATAGATTTCAACAGAATGATTGTAAAAGAAGATATGAACATATATTCATTAAGAAAATATACATTAAGCCAGTTATTGAGGAAATTTGAAAATATGTTAACAATTATTTGTTTACTATAGATTCTTTTCTTTGGAAACATTTTTTGCATAAAATTTTATATGTTGAGTTCATTATTTTTCATATTTTAAATGACAAATATCTGCATTTTCATTTTTAAATTAGGAAACAGAAAGATGACACACTTAATAAATATGACACGATCTTCTGTAACTTCAAATACTATTAAGATACTGTGTAAGTCAACATTTAAGGGCTATTGAGCAATATCAATTGATAAAAGCAGGCTTTTGTATTTGGGGATGTGGAAAGAAATTGCTAAACTTTCCCAAATAATACACTAATGATTTTTATCAGAAATATATATCTTAATTCATAGTTAATAATAATATGCATACAATCCTTGGAGCTTTACCTGCATCTTAAGAACTACCATAACTAATTCTTATTTTTCAACTTCTTTGTAACAAGTAAAGATATATACATAAGTGGAAATATTTTATTTTATATTATTTCTTTGAATTTTACCAGATACATTATTTTCTGAACACTCAATAATCATTAATTATTGTAAACTCATGATATAATAATACATCTATGATTCTGAAATTCCATGTGATCCCATTCGACATTCAATCCAATGTACCTTCCAATGTACACATAACTGCTTAATACACATTGCTTGTAACACAACCTCTGATTTCATGGCATGTCCTTCTTACTCTGTCTGATGATCAATTTATACAGCATATCCAGATATCAATGCTTAATGATCTCTTTGACTTCTTCGTCCCTTGCTGGTATAAACAGAAGAGCCATTTGTACAGAAAGAGGTAGGATTTTATTGAAAATTAATATGATGATTCTGGTAAGAGGTTGTTTTCTAGTTTTTAGTACAGATAGATGCAAAAAATAGGGGATTAAGGAAATACATCAAGCTTTTGATGTTCTATTTTCCCAAAGAAAACTAAAAAATGCATAGAAGTACAAAAGACATACAGACATCACAGGACATCTGCTTCACCAGTTCTTGTTAAAACTGGTACTCAGATGTAAAATATCAAGTATGACAAGCATTATTATAATTTCTAAATATACTATAACATATTGTAAGACATCATTTTCCTACTTATTTTTTGATGTTTCAAAATACTTTTACAATAACTTATTTTCTAAGTCATTATGATTCTCATAATAGTTTAAAAATCAGGGAACCACTTTCCTTCTCCATGATTATTATCTAGAAAAGTCTGTGTAAAGCTGGCTAGTGTACTCTTGGTAATATGAGATGACAAAGGTGTAACATGATTTAATTTAAGAGGTGACATTTGTCATGAGAAGAGATTGACTGTGGTGTCAAATAGACCCCTAGTTTTAGCTGAGTAGGTCTTGAGGGAATACCTTGGTATTTTATATTTTATATGAAATATTACTATTTACTTAGCATTTTTAAGAACTAAGAGTCAATCCTTTAATAATAATATATAATTACTTACTACATATTACTTATAATAATTACTTTTTCTTCTTCTTATTAAATACTATTAATTTCTTTGAAAGTCAAAGTTGCAGAGAGAGGAGAGACAGAGGGAGGGAGAGATCTTCTATCTGTTGGTTCACTCCTCAGATGACCAGGCTGCACCAAAAGAAAGCTAAGAGCCAGAAACTTCCTCCATAAGGCACAGGGACCCAGACACTTGGGACATCCTCCTCTGCCTTTCCAGGTCATCCACTGGGAGCTGTATTAAAGTGGAGAAGCTGGGACACAAACCAGTGCCCATATGGGATACTGGCACTGCATGCTGTAGCTTAACCAGCTATGCCACAAAGCCAGCTCCTAAAACTACTTTTTTTTTAACTTTTATTTAATGAATAATAAAGTGGAGAAGCTGGGACACAAACCAGTGCCCATATGGGATACTGGCACTGCATGCTGTAGCTTAACCAGCTATGCCACAAAGCCAGCTCCTAAAACTTTTTAAAGATTGTAATGTAAGGCTGCAAAGTAGAACAAGTTTTATTTTCTTTTTATTCATTCTAAGGTTATCCATATTCGATCTTATTGCAGGTAACATCAGAAACCAAGTATCACAGTCTTAGAATTTGAAGAAATAGAGGAATTTCAGCTGTTCTAGAGTATCCCCATTTAGATTACGCACTTATATTCATTCAGTTGCTTCTACTTATTCATTTTACAAATATTTGTAAAATATTTCTGTTGGAAAAAAACCTGGAAATCCACCATTTTTTTTCTTTTTGAATACATAACTATATAGGTAGTTGGATGCCAATTCTAAGACATATAGTCAAGATGGTATTTTCTTTGTCAACCACATCCTAAATGGGAATGTACAGTAGAGAAATATCACAATTTATTATAGTTTATATAATAAACTATAAACTTTGAGTTTTCAGTACGCACTCACATATTACTATTTATATTATAATAACTAGCATTACTTTAAGAAATAGCATAACAGGGCTGGCGCTGTAGCACACCATGTTAATGCCCCGGCCTACATTGCCAGTATTCCATATGGGCATTGTTTCAGTTCTCAAGCGCTCCACTTTCTATCCAGCTCTCTGATATTTCCTGGGAAAGCAGTAGAGGATGGCCCAAGTCCTTGGGCCCCTGCACCCATGTGGGAGACTCAGAAGAAGCTCCTGGTTCCGGCCTAGGATCAGCTCAGCTCTGGCCGTTGAGGCCATCTGAGAAGTGAACCAGTGGATGGAAGACCTCTCTCTCTGTCTCTACTTTTTTCTGTGACTCTGTCTTTAAAATAAATAAATAAATCTTAAGAAAATATAGTACAGGCTTTGTGGCGTAGCAAGTGAAGCTGCCACTTGAGCCACTGGCATCCCGTATCAGACTGCCAACTTGAGTCCTGGCAGCTCTGCCTCACATCCAGCCTGCCACTGACTTGCCTGGGAAGACCAGTGGAAGATGGCTCAAGGACTTGAGTCCCCGTCAACCATCAGGTCCATACCTGGCTGCTATAGCCATTCGGGAAGTAATCCATTGAGCAAAAGTTCACTTTCTCTCTCGCCTCTCTTTCTATCTCTCTCTTTTTTTCTGCTTCTCTACCTTACGAATAAATACATAGATATTAAAAATATACAGATAGTACTTCTAGCTTCTGAAATATTTCTCTTTTTGGCCTAGTAGCAAAGGAAAACTAGCTTCTCTGCAGAAGAGTTGAGATTTATTGAGGGTGTTAAAAAGAAATACATCACAAAGAATATGACAAAAAGTTATAAAGTAGAGATTGTGTAGATATATAAAGTACATACTGTTAATAGCACAAAGGAGAGAGGCTTGACTTCTTAATTGGGCTGAGGAAAAAGGAGGCTTTTAGAAAAAGATTTCCCAACAGAGACTATTAACTCTTGTTACGGAGAATTAGATGCAATGAGGACAGATGAGTGTCAAAGAAAAAGGTAGAAGACAACTATATTTATAGTTGTTTATTTATAAATATGCATATTTATACTGCTATGGACATATGGTTTACATATATGCATAAATATACGTATGCATATGTAGTGCTATTTACTGTTGATTCAACTGTATCACGAAGGGAAGGGAAACAGCAATGCTGTTAGTGAGGCTATCAGCTGGCTTTAGGATGCTTGGTATCAGTGTGTTCATTGTTTTCTTCCTTTTTTTTTTTAACGTTTTTATTTATTTGCTTGAGAGGTAGAGTTACAGACAGAGAGAAGAAGAGACAACAGAAAAGTCTTCCATCCACTGATTCACTCCCCAAATGGCTGCTACAGGCAGAGCTGACCTGGATTGGAAGGGAGCAGCTGTGACTAGAACCTGTGCTCATATGGGTGCTGGCGGTCACAGGCAGAAGCTTAAGCCACTGTGCCACAGCGCCGGCCCCCCTCATTGTTTTCTTATTCTCTCTCTGCCTCAGGCTCTTTGCTTCTAATTCCTCCTCTGGTTTGTACCTTCTTTCTATTGCCATGGTTTTCTCATGGTAATAGATATGATGCATATTGCTTTACTAATTACTAATAACTCTCAGACCCCAACAAGATATCCTCTGTTTTCAAGGAAAAAGTGAGAAATTATTCAAGAGTGAGAACCTCTGAGATCTACTTCTTTCTCTAATTCTTTGTTAGTGGGAAAATTTTAAGGTAAATCTCAATCTCACTGGTCTCAATTATCTTATAAGAAAGCTGTTTCTGTATCTTCTTTTCTCTAACTTCTTCCATATTACAAAATTTGGAGTAATGTGAGCTGCAGTTTCAACTGGAACGTTTCTGTGAATCTTGTTATCATTCCTCTCTTCGATGCAGTCTGTTATTTTGTCTCTCTGAATGAGCTTTTCCTTACTTCATAGGTCTGAATTAGCCTTGTAATACCTCTTTGTTCTTTCTTCTTCCTATCCTGCTTCATTGCAAGCCATTTGTCCTAGCTCCTCCAATATTCCATCTTACACCCTTCCACAGCTGAAATAATAAGAGACCGGGCCATTAATGGTAAAATCTGAGGCTATCAAAATTCATGAAAAATGTATATTGTGAAAAAAAGCATAAATTCCAAAGCAATTTGCATCAAAATAGATTTTAATTCCATTTGTCCACATATTTTAAAATTTTGCTTAATATAAAGAGGACAGATTTTATGTATTCCATATGTACACTTCCAAGAAGGCAACCACACTTCCCTCACTCCACAGTTCCCCCACAATCTTCTTCCTTCCCTCTTCTCTCCATCAGTTTTTGAAGACATAATTTTTTTTTCAGGTGATTTTTCTTTTTTCTTTTTTTTTTACCTTTTTTTTTTAACTTTTATTTAACGAATATAAATTTCCACAGTACAGCTTATGGATTACAATGGCTTCCCCCCCATAACGTCCCTCCCACCCGCAACCCTCCCTTTTCCCACTCCCTCTCCTCTTCAATTCACATGAGGATACATTTTTGATTCTCTTTATATACAGAAGATCAGTTTAGCATACATTAAGTAAAGATTTCAACAGTTTGCTCCCACACAGAAACATAAAGTGAAAAATAATAGATGATTTTTTAAATGATGATTAAATCAGATCAGACCTATTGTCATGTTTAATCCCAGTGAGAGTCAAGTTGGGAATTGATAATTTCTTCTTCTTCTTTTTTTTTTTTTTTTTTTTTTTACTGAAGATCAGTTTAGTATACATTAAGTGAAGATTTCAACAGTTTGCACCCCCATAGAAACACAAAGTGAAATATACTGTTTGAGTACTCGTTATAGCATGAGGTCTCAATGTACAGCACATTAAGGACAGAGATCCTACATGAGGAGTAAGTGCACAGTGACTCCTGTTCACTTTACAAATTGACACTCCTGTTTATGGCATCAGTAATCTCCCTATGCTCCAGTCATGAGTTTCCAAGGCTATGGAAGCCCCTTGAGTTCTCTGACTCTTGTTTAGACAAGGTCATAGTCAAAGTGGAGGTTCTCTCCTCCCTTAGAGAAAGGTACCTCCTTCTTTGAAGACCTGTTCTTCCCACTGGGATCTCACTCACAGAGATCTTTCATTTAGGTTTTTTGTTTTTGTTTTTGTTTTTGTTTTTTTTGTTTGTTTGTTTGTTTTTTGCCAGAGTGTCTTGGCTTTCCAGGCCTGAAATACTCTCATGGTCTTTTCAGCTAGATTGGAATGCGTTTAGGGCTGATTCTGAGGCCAGAGTGCTGTTTAGGACATCCGCCATTCTATGAGTCTGCTGAGTATCTCGCTTCCCATGTTGGATCACTCTCCCCTTTTAAATTGGCAAACAAAAAAGCGGTCTGCACCCTAATGTTTATTGCAGCACAATTCACAATATCCAAGACCTGGAACCAACCTAAATGCCCATCAACAGTAGACTGGATAAAGAAATTATGGGATATGTACTCTTTAGAATACTATACCGCACTAAGAAACAACGAAATCTAGTCATTTGCAACAAAATGGAGGAATCTGGAACACATCATGCTGAGTGAAATAAGCCAGTCCCAAAGGGACAAATACCATATGTTCTCCCTGATCGGTGACAACTGACTGAACACCAAAAAGGAAACCTGTTGAAATGAAAAGGACACTATGCGAAACGGTGACTTGATCAGCATAGCCCTGACTGTTAATGAACAACTTAATACATTATCCCTCTTAGTATTTTGTTTGTCTGTTCTACTTAATATGACTGGTTTAATTCTGTAATTAATACACAGTTATTCTTAAGTGTTGAAATTTAACTGAAATGTGATCCCTGTTAAACATAAGAGTGGGAATAAGAGAGGGAAGAGATGTACATTTTGGGACATGCTCAAGCTGACTTGCCCCAAATGGTAGAGTTAGATACATACCAGGGGACTCCAATTCAATCCCACCAAGGTGGCATGTACCAATGCCATCTCACTAGTCCAAGTGATCAATATCAGTTCACAATTGATCATAATGAAAGGACTAAGAGTCAAAGGGATCACATAAACAAGTCTAGTACCTGAAGACATAATTTTAATACACTCTATAATCACAGGTTTAATTTGCCACTAATCATAATATTCAATGATAAAAATAGGATATTTATATAATATTCAACAGTAAAAAGTAGTTCCACAGGAGTATAAACAAGGGCTAAGGATGACAATCATATCTCAAATGTCCATATACTTTTCTGAGATTTCCTATGGAGAGCACACAGCTGAGATTTGACTGCCAGACTCCCTGTAGGTAAAGGAGAGCTTCCTCTCACTTTCCTTTCTTCAGTGATTCTTTTAGCTTGCAAGATTGCATATGAATTGAGATGGGTGTAGGAATTGAAGTGCAACTTCTACATACTCCTGAAACTTCTACATACTCCATTATTATTATAATACAAGTATAAACACATTTAGGTTCAACAATCCTCTTTAAAAATATATGGGAATATCATACTTGAAAAACACTTTAAAGTAATTCACTGTTCTTAAATGATATGTTTCTCACAACTGAACATTTTGAATGCAAAATAAGTCATATAATGATAATAATATAGAATATTTGAACTCTGTTTATAGAGTTTCTTGTTTGAGTCAAGACTGTGTTGAAAAGCAGATAGAATTATGGCTAATTCCTTATCATTCATCTTCTTTTATGCAATTCCACATTCTAATATCAACCCACTATTTCCCTTGATGGTCTCCTACAATGCATATTAAATCAATGAATGATTACATGCATGAGTGGTATAAATGATGTACTCTACCTAATTCAAAATCTAATAACCAAAAGTGGTTTCCATGTGAATTCTTAAACGATAGATTTAGACATAATATGGTATTTTGTTTAGTGTTCATTGGGGAATAAATGGTTTTCTGAGGCATTGTAAAGATAACTATCTTTGCTAAATCCTGGTAATGTTTTTGTTTTCTTTAATACTTAAATCAAATTACTGAATCAATGTTGTTACTATGTGAGTTTAGTGTTAAATTGAGAAAATAAATAGAAGAATTGAGACAATTTTGTGGATAATTCATTTGCAAAGTTTTATTTGGTATAAATTTACCATGACTGCCTTTGTATATTTCTCACAATATAATTATTCAACTTTATTTTCCCCTACCAATATTTGGTGTGTTAATATGTGGTTATATCTTTTAAAATGTTTTAATTCCAAAGTAATTGAAACAAAATATGTCTCCTCTATCTTTTTTCATGGTGGCAGTAATAGAAATAATAGTTATTATTATAACAATGACAGAAAAAATAATTGATGTGTAAAGTGTGTACTGGGTGTCAGATTTCTCCTAATGATTTTATATCAATTTATTTAATTTAAATACATTCTGTGATCTATGAATATTATTTCTACCCTTACACAGAAAGGATGAATTCAAATCTACAGCCCAGCTTAAACATCTATGTCATTTTTTTAAAATCTTAAAGGTCCTATGGTTATTTTCATCAGTGTTAATAAAAGTGAGAGAACATGGGACTCCGATTTTCCCAGCAGCCTGAAATGATACTATTTTGGATTTGATATGTCTTGTCATGGCAGTTGCTGTAATTTTTGTGGAGACCTAAGGCTTCAATAGTTATCAATGCAGAATTCCAAAACTGCTGCCTTTAAAGGAGTTGTGTGTATATATCTGACCTACACTCAGTAGATGATCAATGTTTTAATGGGGCCACTGTTCCAGTTATTAATGTAACATCTCTCAGCTACAAATACAGTTTTCTATACCTTCTTGGATGCTGCTGGGCTAACATACTGGGAAAGATGTTTTCAACTTAGGTTATGCATTAGTTTTGTAAACAAGAGTTTCTAGGAGAGTGAAAGAAATGCCACAGAAATAAGAGACTTCTTTCTGTTCACTTTCAGTTCACTTCAAGCTTATGTTAGCATCTTTCTAAAATAATTAGTTTTCAACCCAATAAATGAAAATTGGTTCTGATATCAGTTGTTGAGTACGTTGATTTTTCTAACAACAATCAAACAGAATAATTATGTCATGGGAACACAGCTACAGCAAATTAATAGCCTATAATAAACTTAGATAATAAAAAAAAATAAACTCTGTTGGGCCCTCTTTCAAGCTAATAGTCATAATCTCTATCCAGGCAGGACACTCAGTTCTGAATTTGTCCAATTTATACCACCTTCATTCTACATTGATTAATACTATTCTCAGGCCGGCTAATAGGCTAATCCTCTGCCTGCGGCACCAGCACACCAGGTTCTAGTCCTGGTCAGGGAACTGTATTCTGTCCTGGTTGCCCCTCTTCCAGTCCAGCTCTCTGCTCTGGCCCGGAAGTGCAGTGGAGGATGGCCCAAGTCCTTGGACCCTGCACCCGCATGGGAGTCCAGGAGGAAGCACCTGGTTCCTGGCTTCGGATCAGCGCGGTGTGCTGGCCACAGAGCAGCGGCCATTGGGGGTGAACCAATGGTAAAGGAAGACCTTTCTCTCTGTCTCTGTCTTTCACTGTCCACTCTGCCGTCAATGCAAACAAACAAACAAACAAAATACTAGTCTCTTTCTTTCGTTCCCCAAGTCCTACTGATGGTAGTAACTTCCTAGACATTCTACCTCCAGGAAAATTTGATGTTTAGCAGTTTAATGTCAAGTTGTTTAGATCATAGTTAATATCCTCTTCTATTATTTTCTACTTTGTTTTCTTTTTCATGACTGAACTCTCTGATATGGTAAATTGGCAAATCCTGTGAAACAATCTTAAGCATTTTATGTAGAGATGGGTTGTGTTCTTGTTTTTTCCTCCAAGTTCATTTTCTTAACAATGGGAAATAGGATATTGATAATGTGGAGCGAAGTTTTTAACTTTCACAATGATCCTCAATAACGCACACTTCCCATTATTCAAGCCTTTCTCTGTTGCCCTGTGGATCCACATTCAATGCTACTAAAACATAACAGAGGCAACATTGTTTCTCGTGAGCCTAGTTCATAAAAGGCCTCAAAGAATCTGTCTTTAAATTGCGAATTGTGCCGGCACCTCCACTCACTAGACTAATCCTCTACCTGGGGTGCCGACACCCAGGGTTCTAGTCCCAGTTGGGGTGCCAGATTCTGTCCCGGTTGCTCCTCTTCCAGTCCAGCTTTCTGCTGTGTCCCGGGAGTGCAGTAGAGGATGGCTCAGGTCCTTGGGCCCTGCACCCGCATGGGAGACCAGTAGGAAGCACCTGGCTCCTGGCTTCAGATTGGCACAGCGGGCTGACCCCAATACGCTGGCCGTAGCGGCCACTTTGGGGGTGAACCAACAGAAAAAGGAAGACCTTTCTCTCTGTCTCTCACTAACTCTGCCTGTCAAAAAAAAAAGTCTTTAAAAAATGTGAATTTTTTCTAGGTGAAAATCAGATTTCCCCTTTTCAGGGTTAAAAGGGAGTCTTGTAAAACGATCTATGCAGAAATTTCCAAAAATTAAAAACGCAGAGTACCAGGTATGTGAATGAGGATATTTCCTCCCCTAATCAAGCCTTCGGATGAATGAACCCTTAGCCACCAAAAGATTGCTTGGAATAGTAGAACCTGTGTGTGACCTTCATCGACAACTCTTCTTGAAATTCTGTCAACATAAAATATGAAAGATAATATCTGTTATTGTGTTTAAAGTGTTTGTGCAGAAATAAAGTAAATAATACAATGTTTCATAATAAGTTAAAATACCATATGTGTTTGAATATATCAAAGCCATCAATGAAGCAGGTGTCTTGGGAGATCAAATGACTGGTATACTGCAATGTGTGTGAATAATAAGGACTCAAGGAGTGCACTATGAGTACATTCCTTCTGAGGGCATTAGCTTGCAGAAAGAGTCTGACAAGCTCATATTTTCAGACTCTAAGTGTTTATCAGAAAGCAAGAGAGCTTTTATGGCAGTAGCAAAATAAATTCCTTTTTTATCTTGTAGCATCAGAGTTAATATTTCTTAAAATGACTGGAATTTTATTCTTTGCATGTTGCAGAAATACGACTCAAGTTGAACTGAAATTGAAGGGTTGACATTCATATCTGTGTCTCATGTCAGTGCAGACGTAGGACTTGGGAAGCATTGAGACCCCATGACATCAAATTAGGACATATTCAAGACCCAAATGAAGTTTAGGTTTTTGCATATCTGAGGTACTCACAATTCCTGTCAATATAATAATCCTACTATACCATACCTGAGACTTCCCTGTTTTAAAAACATCTAATATTTACAGCAGGATAAATTGACAAGGAAGGGATGCCTATTTTTTTAGAGTTCCATTACAACAATTCTTACTACCACTAAACCTGTAAATACGACCTGATTTCAGCATGTTGCAGTGGGGCAAGCACAAATTTTTTATACAACAACAAGAAACAAAAAACAGGCATTTTGTTAACTTACATCTGTAGAAACAGGAAAAACTTTGTGGAATAAATTCTCAAAGTCTGGTAACCATTTAGAACTAATTCATTTGGAACTCAAGAGGAGAGACTACAACATTCATTCAGGCTACAATACAGATTCTGGATTTAATGTGGTAACCCAGGCAAATGCAAAGAATCCCAACAGTTTCTATAGGAGATTTAAAATCTTGAATTCAGTAGTGACATATTTTAAAGAGATTGAGATGCTATGAATTTATTATCACGAGAATCTAAAAACCTGTGGAAGATAAAAATACTGAAGTAGTTTTAGCTCGATATCTGCAACATTAATTACTCCCAAGCTATATCATTTTAGAGACAAAAGCAAAACAAAACACAAAACAAAAAAAAAAAAACAGATAGTGAAAATATTTTTTGAAGATTTTTTATTTATTTATTTGACAGGCAGAGTTACAGACAGTGAGAGAGAGAGAGACAGAGAGGAAGGTCTTCCCTCCACTGGTTCACTCCCCAAGTGGCCGCAAGGGCCGGAGGTATGCCGATCCGAAGCCAGGAGCCAGGTGCTTCCTCCTGGTCTCCCACGCAGGTGCAGGGCCCAAGGACCTGGGCCATCCTCTACTGCACTCCTGGGCCACAGCAGAGAGCTGGACTGGAAGAGGAAAAACCCAGACTAGAACCCGTAGCCCATATAGAATGCCGGCGCCACAGGCAGAGGATTAACCCAGTGTGCCATGGCGCCAGCCCCTAGATACTTAAAGATTAATGAAGGAAAATACAAATATTACTGAAACATTTCATAGTCACTGATCCCTCGCATTTAGAAATGTCAAAATTGAGATGGATTCTGATTCTACCAGTGGATGATGGTTTTTAGCCCAGTAGAGGCAAAATAACATTAAGTAACGACATAAAATGATAATGGCATATTTAGTTAATTGGAAACAGGAACACAGTAGTTATTACACCCTTCTCCCATAGAAATATCAGGTAATGTCTAAAATAGTGAAATATTATCAGCAATGACATACTTGAACAGCCTACCAAACTTACTCAACTGATAAATTCAGGTCACTACACACATGTCTGAGCATTCGAAATAGGGAGTTATAGTATTGCAATTAAGCTGGATCTTAGACTAAGAGACTGCTCGCTCCCAAGGGAAGAGAGTAGGTAGTGAGGACTTTGAGGAATAACTCTGCAACTCTGAAATAATTATGAATTTAATACTTCTAAATATAGGAGCAACAACCCTTTAATGATGATAAACTGCAAAATAGTTAAGCAGTTCAGGCATTTTAGACAAAAGCTCTGAGTTGAGACTAATTTTTGAGACCAAAAATGCTACAATGTTCACTTTTCAAAAATAGAATGCAATTCTATGCAACTGATAAATGGGATTTTGATCCAATATAAGCAACAATGGTCCCAGCAGATCCATGGTTCCACATGAATTTTTTTTTTCTAATTCCATGAAAGGGATGAGTAAAAGATTCAATAATTTACAGAATTCCCTCTTTGAAGCTTTAATCATTGAGCATACTCCATGCAAGAAAAAGTCACACAAAAGCCACTAGAATTGCAGAACATAGTGTTACAAAGAAAGAATGTGAAAGATAATGAGGAGTAACTACCACCACGGCTGCACCAATTCATTTGATTTACTGTGCAGAAGGAAAATTAGTATTTGTGAATTTTTATAGTTTGTCACATATTTATTCAGATTCTGACTCCATTTCCATGTGCTAATTCAGATATAATACTTTGTACCTGGTATGGGGCCAGTGTGATAAATATTATACTTATTTTATCAAAAATGATAATGACTACAGGAACTCATTTTCTTCACTTGGAAGGGCTTGGCACATGCTTGGCATTCTTTAATCACATTTTTTTTCTTTGCTATGATATAGACCATGAAAATCTTAACTGTCTTATTCTTATCAACTGCACATACATCCAGTACATTAAGGATATTCATTCCGTTAAATGTAAAGACAAAATGTCAGCAATATTTTCTATATATATGAAACATGTGAAAAGTTGTGGGGAATTAGACTTCTCAAATGCTCAAGTACTCATTACCTCAATGAAGTTTTCCAACCTCTAATAATTTGAAATATGTCATGATATCAACTGCGATATGAAATAAAACATTAAATAAATTTGGCCCTGCATAAGTTATCATCAAAGAAGGGGTTCAGTGAGGGAGAGAGGGAGGGAGAGAGAGAGAGTGGAAGATATGGAATGAAATCAGACATCAGAGAGAGAAAAAGTAGACCAGATCACACAAAATTCTGTGCACGACTAAGAAAATTGTATTTAGGCACTGCTTTTAGATGTTTTGCGATATCTTGAGAAACTTAAAAAAAATGAATCTAATGTACATCATTGTAACCATTATATTTAGAATCTGTAATTTCTGCTAGGAAATTCTCTACTTTTAGGACCTACTACTCATTTTGCTCTAGATTTATCTTACCTTCACAAAGATACACTGCATGAACAGGAACATGAAACAATTTTACTGAGTGCATACCATGTGCAAATATAAAAGCATATTTGCTCATGAACTCATTGAATATTATAATTAAGTAAATTGAGCAGCTCAGAGTATTTTATTTACTGAGCTAGAATCAATGAATAGTAGTGAAATAAGCTAACTTGCATAGATTTTAAAGTCAATTTTTAATTACAAATAAATTCTTTAAATAATTGCCCAATTATTTAATCAACAATAGATTACATTATGGTTAGTATTGACCTGCACAATCCTATATTTAAACATGTATGAATATCTTGTAAACAAAATAAAACTCACAAGAAGCAGAAGGTTACTGCCAATATTTAAATTAAAATGTTTTATGGAATGATATTAAGCAAGATATTGGGAAGAAGTATATTTCACAGCTGGAAGCAAGGTGCAAGTCATTATGTAAAAGTTACAAGAATTTTATTTCCTGTGACAAAAAAATTAGAAGTTATCTTGATGTTAGAGTCTCAAATCAGCAATGGATAAATCAACTGATCTGGCAGATGAAAGTCAAGCCTCTCATCTGTTTTTGCAAACAATTGCAAATCGTTATGAAACATTCTAGTGCAAAGAATGCATATGATTTCAATAATTTTATACATCTATGTAAAATGAGGAAAAAGTATTTTTCTAAAGAAGAATATATCCTTTATGATATTCCCAATATTGAAATTCCCAAGGACCATCCAATATTTGCAACTGAATCATCAGTCTTGGAAAATAGATCCCTAAATTTTGCAGTTCAACCTAGAGGGTAGGCACTTTTTAAATCTACAATTCTATATTAGAATCATAGTTTTGATATAAGAACATTTGCAATTTACTATTACAAACTTTTTTAAGAAAAGATGTATTTATTTATTTGAAAGGCAGAATTACAGAGAGGCAGAGGCAGAGAGATAGAGAGAGGTCTTCCATCTGCTTGTTCACCCCCAAATGGCCATAACAGCTGGAGCTGGGCCAAGCTAAAGCCAGGAGCCAGGAGCTTCTTCCAGGTCTCTCACGAGGGTGAAGGGATCTAAGGACTTGGGCCATCTATTACTGCTTTTCCAGGTGAAAGCATGAAGCTATCTGGAGTGGAGCAGTTGGAACTTGAATCAGCACTCATATGGGATGCCAGCACTGCGAGTGGCAGCTTTACACAGGCCCTGACAGATTTCTTGACACAGTGATGGGAATATAACTTCTTGGAAATGGGGAAAAATACAATGTGGACACAATCTGGGTGATGTGATTATTAAGTATCCTTTTATAATCTATTAATAATTTTGAAATAAGGTGTATTTTCAAATTTAAAATGTATGTGAAGATTTCACTATTAATACATGCATTATTGTGAAGGTGCTATTAAAACAATTAAAAGTAGTTTCACCCATGACAAAAACAAAATTCCCTTTGGTTTTGATTCGAGTGAATATGTACAAGTATATTCAATTTCCAGGAGATATTGAATTAAAGTATAAAGTTGTTTTTTTTTGTTTTTGTTTCTGTTTTTGTTTGACAGGAAGAGTTAGACAGTGAGAGACAGAGAGAAAGAAAAAGGTCTTCCTTCCGTTGGTTCACCCCCCAAATGGTCGCTATGGCCAGCATGCTGCGCCAATCCGAAGCCAGAAGCCAGGTGCTTCCTCCCGTCTCCCATGCGGGTGGAGGGCCTAAGCACTTGGGCCATCCTCCACAGCCTTCCTAGGCCACAGCAGAGAGCTGGACTGGAAAAGGAGCAACCAGGACAGAACCGGCGCCCCAACTAGGACTAGAACCTGGGGTGCCAGCGCCGCAGTTAGAGGATTAGCCTAGTGAGCCATGGCGCCGGCCATAGTGTAAAGTTTTTATTATTATGTACTTGATGTAGTTATATCTCAATAATGTAGTCTCATCCTTAAATAGTTAAAAACTTAGAAGACTATGCAAATAAATTATAAAGTAAATATTAATTAAAATGGCACAGAAATCTACAAATAAAATTGGAAATTTAGACGAATTGGAAATAATGTAGACATGTTTAAGGGCATGTTTATGCATATGCTTTCTATCATGTAGCCATTATATGTGCAACAGTATTGGTAAGTGTGCATTTATATCTATATTATTTATAGGTGCATGTTTATATATTATGTCTTTAATCCTTAAAATACAAAGTGAAATATAATTGTTTCATGTAACAAAAGTTCAAGTTAAGAAACATTAACAGGTGTTCAAATTCACCTATTATAAGATAGAGTGGAAACTGAAGAAACATTTTCTCCATATTGACTGTTTCTGAGCAGAACATAGAGAAATTAGAACTTCTCTTTATCAAAAAAAGAAAAATCCTGCAAGTGTTTTTTTTTTTTTCAAATTTGCTGAGCAAATGTCTCTGTGTAGAACATTAAGAAAAAATTTTACATATAGGGTAAATTTTGAAAATTTATACAGTTTTCACTCAGTTTTATTTACACTAAAGTGTAGCACTGTAGAAAGTTGCTTGTAACATATAATTTGTGAATTCTTCAATGTCACTGTCATACCCCTTCTACATATATCCAGTGTCAATCTTTCTGTAACATTTGGCATTGTGCTTTGATTTGTTGGTTTCAGGAAGAGAAGACATTGAATTTAAGTTGGATTTGGGACACACTATACAAAGTGTTTCAAAAAGTTCATGATAACGTGCATCATGTTTGAATTATATTTCCCGCAAATGGTTTGACGAGTCTTTGTGGGACTGCTTCTCAAATACAAACTGAATAAGTGAATCTTGCAATGTAACATACAGAAATAACATGTTTCGGGGGAAAGAAGCAAGAAAATAGCTGATTTTGTATTTTTAACATGTATTTTCTTTATGTCAGACACAATGATGAGAGATAATTAAACCAAAAGACTTTAACTGAAGACATTTATGCCTATCATTCATCATAACACATTCTTGTTTGAGAATATGATAAATGGACCTAAGGAGCTGCATAAACAGATAATTCATCAACTGTGTAGCCTTTCAGTAAATTCTTTTGGGTTGTACATATACCTTGATGCAATGAAAAGTAATTCAAATTATACATCAAAAATAAAGAATATAGGGGCTGGAATTTAGACTAGCAGTGAGGTTGCCAATTAGGATGCCTAGATCCAACACTGGAGTGCCAGAATTGGGTACCCAGCTCTGGACCCTGGCTCAAGCTTTCTGCTGATGAAGGTCTCAGGACAGTGGTGATTGCTCAGTGATTGGATACCTTCTATCCCGGTTGGAGACCTGCATTGAATTCTTGGCTCCTGGTTCAGTCACAGGCCCAGTATCATCCTTCGTGGAAATCTGAAGAGTGAACCATGAATTGGAACACTCTCTGTTGCTCTCTCTCGTTCTGTCTCAAACAAATACATAATAATTTAAAAATGTTTAAATAAAGAAAGTAAAGGAAGTAAAGTTTCTAAAATGTTTATGTCATCATAGGTAAATTATACCCCAGTAAAGCTGACTTAAATGTTAAAAAGATTATGAGTATTCTTTTTAAATATTTATTTATTTATTTGAAAGACAGAGTTGCAGAGAAAGAGAGAGGGAGAAGAGAGAGAGAGAGACAGAGAGATCTCCATCTACTGGTTCAACCCCAAATGTCACAATAACCAGGGCCAGAGCAGGCTAAAGCCAGGAGCTTGGATTTCCCACATGAATGAGGTGCCCAAGAACGTTGGCAATCTTTCACTGATTTCCCAGGCACATCACCATGGAGCTGGATCAGATGTGAAGTAGCTGGGACTTGAACCATTGCCCATATGGTATGTTGGCATTCCAGATGACAGACTTAACTCATTATGCCAGAATACCAACCTCTGGGAATGATTATTCTCAAAACATGTAGTTATGCTTCTAGAAAGTTATATGCATATTTAATCTGTCTATAACAATAATTTAATATATGGTAAAATTATACATGATTATATACAATTATTATATAGTAATAAAGTATATAGTGCTACTGCTTACATAAAACACTTAAGTTACAGAAGTTATCAAATGATATGACATGCACATAATTTATATACTCTATGTTAACTTAAACAAGCAGAGATATTGTGATATTTGTCTTTCTGAATCTGGCTTATTTTCTTCTCTAACAATGGATACAATATAAAGTCAACATGAAACTTTAGGCATTGCCTGATAAAACACAGACTTTCTGATATCTAAGCAGATTACACAGAACATACAGAAAATATTTGGCAGCCTCCTGTTGAAAGTAGACAAGTACTTTAAATAATGTAATTTTCGTAGGGGGAAAACAATATCTGCTTTTGCGTCAACTTAAATTCTGACACCAAAGAAATCTGATGGCACAGAGATATTGGATTTCCCAGCCTCCGGTGTGAGAAATACATTTGTGCTGTTTATATGCTACCCATTTTATGGTGTTTTGTTATAGCATCCCTATTCAACTAACAAACATTCAAGTTAGTATCTGTATTTCTCAAAGAAATCTAGACGGTGGATAATTTTAGAAAAATCCTACAACGGCATTTGCAATACACTAGTAGAACACATGAATAAACATCTCATAATGTTGTATAGTCATCTCTGTCTGTAAAGTAAAATTTTCAAAGTAACAAAAAATGAGCATGTCTATTTACAGACACAAATGTATACGCCTCTTTTATCATTAAATGGCAAACATTCATAAAATACCTAGTAATTGATGTTTTACAACTTTGTTACTTAAAATAGTAAATATTAAAATCAACAGGCTCCATTGTCATTTACAACAAAATGGATGCAACTGTAAACCATTAAAATTACTGAAATAAGCCAGTCCCCCAAAGACAGATACCATAATTTCTTTTTCATGACCTTAGCTTGCTTCCGAAGAGTTATTTCTTGGTTTAATATCTGTAATTTAGCCTATATCATTATTTCCTAGGGCCTAAAATCATGCACAAATTATTTCAGCTTAAAGGGTATCCTCCCAAAAGAATGAAATTGCCCTTATACTTCAATCCCCCTTTTCTTAATGCACACACATGGCTACTAAATAAACTTATTGTGTTTCTGACACTCTGCAGGCACTTTATGCTGATTGTTAAATTAGGTAGTTTTAGTTTGCCTAGAAGGTCTCTCCTTGATGGAAATACCCGAGTTTAAGAAAAAAAATTAGAAACCTATACCTTTCTTAGAGGGCCCATCTGTCTATACAAGACCGGTGATGAAAATTGAATAAATAGAAGAATAACCAAAAGTGCACCCAACTTATATTGATCTGTCGTTCGATGGAAATCCAATAACTTTCAGTGGACATGACAGAAAAGTATCAAAAAGTATTTACCAAGAAAGCCAAAGATAGATTAACTTGAGGAAAAATGGTAAAAGTATATGGTTCAGCAGTTTCTGCATTCAAGATTTCTTCACATCATCAATTTTGAGATGTTTTCCTATTATTCTCTATTGAATGGGTCTGTCTGTCTAGAATTTCTTGATTCCCATGTTCCTGCAACTTGTGCAACTTCTTTATACAATCCCTCCTCCAAATCCTGGCTTCCTACAATAGGACACATTGATTTCCTCTTCCTATTTTCTTGTCACAGTTTGCTCTTGTTTAAGAGTTATTTCCTTTAGTAACAAACCTTTTTATTGCAAGCGTTTCATTTTTCACTAGTTTGAGTTAGAAGAGCAAGTCGAAGAACTAAAAAATGTGGATTAGAGGAAAATTTTGAACTGCCTTGGTATACGTTCCAATAAATTTATAGAAAATTACAACAAACTATTGTTGAAAACTGGTGGTTAACTCATCAGATCTATGAATACAGTGAAACACTTCCTAGCCCATATTTTACAGTAAAATATTGATGTGTGGTTCTCTGCAATCCATCTTGGTGGGCTTTGTGCTTCAGCTTTTGCTCTCCATTATTATCAGGATTGCTAAGTAGTTAAATTTTTATGGCCATGGTATGATGTCTCTAATAGGATGAATATTTTGGCTTCCATTGTGCCTGCGCTAATAAACGAGCGAAGCATCCTGAAAGCAGGACTTCTAACAAGTAGTTTGTGTATTAAGGTGAGAGGTTGTAGACAAAAATTCTACGGAATAATCCTACGAATTCATCCAGTGCTTCATGCAACATGAAAAGTAACTCTTAAATTAATGATATCAACTGAGGAATATGGTGTATTACCTCCTACCATTTAATACCCTCTAGATGCTCTATGGTAGCTACTCATTTACAAATTCACTGGTTATCCAAATTGAAAAAAAAACTTATTTTTATTGTATATATATATATATATTTCCATGTATGTATGTGTGTATATATATATGTATTTACGTACAAGTATATGTATGTATGTATTTAGATGGTGCTGATATTTTCATTTCCACAAAGTATGTATCGGTCTATTTTTTCTTATTTTTTTTGCAAGTGGGAAGCAGAGCAAAAACAATTTTCCATACTGCCAATATTTGTATTTGAACAGTGTATTTTAACATGCTTTCAGTTATCCCCAGCTCCCGTGATTTTATTATTTCTGATTCTGCAGCTATGTGTAAGTGAAAGGAATCTTGTAGGTGGAACCTAGTCTAGAATGTAGATCACAGAATGTGTTCTCCTCAAAGCAGTCAATAATTCATCAGATGTTAAAGAGGTTAAACTCATTCTCACTGCAAGGAGAGGATGTCCCTTCTAAAAGATCTTTTTCTGGAATTAGAAGCAAAGATGCTGGATAACATGCCTTCATCCCACATCAGAATACCTGGATTTCTTTCCTGGCTGAGTTTTCTGCCTCTAACTTCCAGGTAATGGAGACTCTGGAAGACAGTATTGATGGCTCAACTACTTCATTTCCTTCCACACACATGGGAGACCTGGATTGAGTTCTTGGCTCTGTTTTTCCCTGGCCCAACTACTGCAGGCATTTCTAGGAGAGAACTACTAGATGGGAACAATGTTTTTCTATCCATATCTCTATCCATTTTTATCTCTGCTTCTCAGAAAAAAAATTGAAGGATTTCTGCTTTTCCATTGTCAGGGTCAGATTCAGGCAGAGGGAAAGGGAGATTGAAAGGAAGAGGGAGAAGTAGAGAGGGAGAGGGAGAGGGGGAGCAGGAAGGGGAGGGGGAGGGGGAGGGGAGAAACAATAGATGGTGGACATATCTGAAAACACAACATGGTTTCATTTTCTGGAGGCAGGGGAGAGGAGGTACTTTTAATTCTTACATTTCTCTTCAAATTTTCAATATTTTCTTCTGGCTTTGAAATTCTTTTTAAACTTTCTCTTGTGTAATGATATTCATCTCATGGAGAACACCAATTACATGACATTCCTCTAAGTACTCTCAGAAATCAATTAATTTATACAAAATAATTGAACTTTCTTTATGACCAGTAAAACTAGATTTTCAACTACCTATTCATAATGACAGCAGAGAATTATCAGCTCTCTAACAAAAGACCTGCAGTCCATATTTTGTGTATTCTTTCCAGAAAGTAATGGTGATCCTTATAAACCAGGATTGACATCCTTATTCAGTAATAAAATTTAGAGTTAGGAAGGGGCTGTCCATCTGGTTAGTATTTCCCAAAGAGCAGAGAGCTAAAAGGGCCATTGTTACAATACAGGATCTCTTGTTGACTGTTGTGTGACCACAAAAACCTTCAGCTGCTGAATTCTATTCGGAAACTGCCAGATTACCATTCACAATAAAATATCGTTGAGTAAATAAAACAACGCTGCCAATAAAAGTACTCTACTCAAATATGAAAGAGAGAGAAAACAGAATTTAGTATTTAGTAAACATTGCCAGATTATAAGCCTGAAGAGTAGCAGGAAAATGACAAATTTAGAACTCTATCTCCTATAAATTATAGAAAACAGTAGAAGCAGAACATTAACTTTTTTTTATCTCTGTGGAGGCAAAGACAAAAGATAAAGTCCATGTGACAGTCTCTTATCTGGCTTATGAGAGAAAATTCAAAGTTAACGCCAGAGGTATATGTAGAGGTTAGACCATGACACTGGAAATCTCTCTACATTGCAAAAATTTGAGGGTGGGCTAAAATCCTAAAGAGATTTATCTATTTTCCCAACATTAGAGCAAATATTAAGATTTACTGTGTCTCCAAGTAAACACTGTAAGAAAAGAGAAAGAGGTTAAATTGTCTTCTTCTGGAGATGGGAGAAATAATTTTTTATATACAGCATGTTTGAAAAACTAATAACCTTAACATGAGTTCAAAACAGTATGTTGATATTTAGGGTTCTGGCAAGATGGAATCGATACACATTTCTCTCATTCTCCTACTAAATACAATGGAGAACCCACACATTGTATATCTAAAATAAATATGATGGCCAGCGCCGAGGCTCACTTGGCTAATTCTCTGCCTGTGGCCCCAGCACCATGGGTTCTAGTCCCAGTTGGGGTGCCGGATTCTGTCCTGGTTGCTCCTCTTCCAGTCCAGCTCTCTGCTGTGGCCCAGGAAGGCAGTGGAGGATGGCCCAAGTGCTTGGGCCCCGCACCTGCATGGGAGACGAGGAGGAAGCACCTGGCTCCTGGATTCGGATCGGCGCAGCATGCCTGTCTTAGCAGCCATTTTGGAACCAGTGGAAGGAAGACCTTTGTCTCTGCCTCTCTCTCTCTCACTGTCTAACTCTGCCTGTCGAAGGAAAAAAAAAAATATGACAAAACTTGGGAAAGTTTGAGAGTGAATGCAATTTCAGGTGCACGTGACCCACATTCCATCACAGCTGATGGATCTTGAAAGCAGTCTTCAAGGATGTCATACTCTGGGTCAGTGTAAAAAACTGGACTGACACACCCGACACATCCATGGGGCATCCTGCTCTGGGAGGAGCAAGAGCAGAACCCAGGATATTCTGCTTTTATATTCTGGTTATTCTCTTTAAACAGCAGGATGTACAGCCCCAGAAATTTGACAGTTACTCTGGAGAACTACAGACCCAAAAGAGGGAAGAAATCGTCAATTCAAGGCCAGCAACTATCCCATACATATTCACAGGCTAACAAAGAAAAATTGTAGGATTATGTCATTTCTTTAATAAAAATTAATACATTTATGTAAAACCATATGTAGAGAAAGAAATGGGAATAGAGAAAAAGTGTTCACTTTCATGAAGAACATCTCCAGAATCACCATATCTAACATTACAGCAAACGTTAAAAGATTGAGTGCTTTTCCAAGAAGATAAAGAACCAGACAAATCTATCTGCTTCCACCATAATACTGGAATTTCTTGGGGCAGTGTTGTGGATTAATTGTGACTTTGCTATATGTGATGCTGGCATCCCATACAGGAGCCAGTTCAATTTCCAGCTGCACCACTTCCGATCCAGCTTCCTGCCAATGGTATGGGAAAAACTGTAGATGTCCCAAGTGTGTGGGCTCTGTAACACACAGGGGAGATGTGGTTCCTGGCTCTTGGCTCCCGGCTTCAGACTGACATAGTGGCCTTCTTGGGGGTGAATCAGAAGATAGAAGATTTCTCTTCCTGCCACTCTCTCTCTCCCCTCGTCTCTTTCTACCTCTCTCTCTGTAACTCTGACTTTCAAAATAAACCTTTAAAAAACACTAGAATCTCTTTGCAGTGTAGTCATTCAAATGGAACAAATAATAATATAGAAATAAAATGAAACACGAAAACGTTTACACATTTTAATTTTATAAATCAAACATCACAAGGAATCTCACCAAGTGATAACCACTATTGCAGAATATACATTAAACATATAAAATAATTTTATCTTTGATTAACAGTGATAGACATGAATATGGAAATTTAAAATACAATATACTTACAACCTCGCAAACACTAAATATTTGGTATAAATCTAACAAAAGGTATGTAAGAATTGCTTGCTGAAAATTTCAAAGTGCCAGTGAAAGACTGAAGAAACAGTCTAAATGAGTGGAAAGGAATACCATGTTTATGGATTAGAAGATACATCACAATGTTAGCATTTTCCCTACAATTACATATAGGTTTTACTCAGTTTCTACCAAAATAATAGAAATATTCTCTTGTTTTCTTTTGTTTTATTTTAAAAATATATTTATTTGTTTGAAAGGTGGAGATACAGAGAGAAGGAAGAATGGAGGGAGAAGAGAGAGCGTGTTCTTCCATTCCCTGGGTCATTCCCTAAATGGCTGCAATGGCTGGGGCTACGCCATGTTGAAGCCAGGAGCCAGAAGCTTCTTCTAGGTTACCCAATTGGGGGCATGGGTCCAAGTACTTGGGCTATCCTCTACTGCTTTGCCTGGAGCATTACAGGGTGCTGAGACAAAAATGGAGCAGCCAGGATTTGAAATGATACCCATATGAGATGCTGGCACCATGTGCAGAGACTTAACCTTTTATGCCACAGTGCTGGGCCCAGGAACATTCTTCTACAAACAGAAATGCGCATTCTAAAATTGAACTAAAAATGCAAATAAGCTGGAACAATTTTGCATAGAAGAAAAATATATAATTTGTTCCATATTATGTCAATCTCATCATGTAATTATAGTAACCACTACTATATATTAACAGAATGATATGGACTAGACTTAGATAATGGAACATAGTATTCAAAAATGACCTGACCCAAATACACCAATTGGTTTTTGATTGAGTCACAAAAGCCTACCAATGGAGGAAAATGGATTTTTCAACAAATTTTGCTGTAGAAGCTAGATATTCATGATGCTTGGGGCAGCAGGGGATGAATCACAGCCTAAGAATCTCACAATATACCAGAAAAAACTCTCATAAAGATATCAAACTAATTGTAAAAAAGCATAATTAAGAAAAAATGAGTACAAGAAAATGTTTTTCATCCATCACCAAGCAAAGAGTCCTTAGTCCTGAGTATAAAATCTTAATTATAAAATTAAAATATATACAAATTGGATTTAATTAAAAACAAAACCTCTTTTTCTCTGTGAAATACTAAGATACAAAAGTAGCTATATAATTACAGGAAATATTTTCAGATTACATACCTGATCATGGACTAATATCAGAATATAAGGTTCACTAATTGTGACAATTATACTAGCATGAGGTGTTAATAGGAGAAACGGGATGAACAAGATAGTGGAACTTACCATTAACTAAGAATTATACAAGAGAAAATCAAGCAACTCAATTTTAATTGGGTAAAAGACATGAGCTCTATATACTGAAGTATTTATGGATGAAATTATATGTCTAAAAGGCTGCAACAAGAAAAAGTTGTGATAGAAAGAAGAAACAAATATGGCATAATAAAATGTTAGAGTTGGTCTTCTGTGTATAAAGTTAATTGAAAATGAATCTCAATAGAGAATGGGACTGGGAATGGGAGAGGGAAGAAGTGGTGGGATGGGAGTGGGGGTGAGAGGGTGGATATGGTGGAAAGAATCACTATATTCCTAAAGTTGCACTTATGAAATTTGTACTCATTAAATAAACGGTTCCTTTGGGGAAAAAAAAAAGATACGAGCAAACTTTTCACCAAAAATGGTGCAAGAATGTTCAATATTAAACATTATTAAATATTAAAGGTATTAAAGAAATGAAATTAAAGCCAAAAAGAAATATCATTATGCACATTGTTAACAAAATGTGCATAATGGCTGGGGAGAATATAAAATAGTGCAAATTTTCTGGAAAAGACATTGACAAAAAAACTAAACCTGAAACTACCATATAAGCTAATAAATAAAATTCTTGCACTTTCTTCTCAACAAATTTAAATTTTATGTATATATTAAAACTTGCACATGACTTTTTATATCAGCTTTATTTATGGTACCCCAAAACTGAAAACAATGCAAATGACCTTCAACAGTAGGATAAACGGATGATGATACATTGTACCATGGACTATCATTCATACAAGAACTTATAAGTCTCCAGAGACTGTGTTGAGCAGGGAAAAGGCAATGCATAAGTTAATATATTATATGGTTCTGTTTGTATATAACCTATAAAATGGGAAAATATAAAATACAGGACATAATGGTGATAACTTGGAGATAAGTGCTGTGAAGTATATGTATGCATAAGACATTAACCTGTGGTGATGCAGATGCTCTTTGTCTTGACTTAAAATTGAATATTGTGATGTTGCACCATAGTTTGCAGGATGTTAACACTGGGGGAACCTGAATAAAGAATACACACATTTTGCTGTATTATTACATATAGTTTCATATAAATCTGTCATAGTAAGTTTGATCATAAAAGACATTTGATAAAATGTTTAACAGTATAATGTTTTGGTGCAAAAGTACTACTTTACATTCCCATAAAATGCAAAATTAGTTACATAATTCCTTTATATTGAACTGATATAACTATTCATTCTAATATAATCTTGTTTTTCATTTGTTTCATAAAATTATATATTCTTATACAGACCCTAAGTTAAATGAAAACTACTATACAAAATTTTCAAAAAATAAACTCCCCATATAAATTGAAGTACACTGTATAGAACAGCAATGACTAATACACAATCATGTTGACCCTTTTTCCCTCAAATTGTACTTATTCAACACCTGATAAGAATAAAATCATTATTCATATGTCCCTCTAAATCAAACAATGTAAGCTTTCATTTTGCATTTTCATGAAGAATTTTAAAATAACACTTCTTATGGTATTTTCAGTTTCTAATTCCTGAGATGTATAGATGATTCTTCTTACTTTAAAAATTGTGTATGCTTTGGTTACACTTTAGGACTTTGTTATTACTATAAAGCTCAAAAGAAATGCTTAAAATGATTGGTTTGCTTGGTGGCTGCCAGATCAAAGTTATCAATGCTTTTCAGGATGTGATACTTAGGGGCCAGTGCTGTGGCTTAGTGGGTAAAGCCGCCACCTGCATCCCATATGGCCGCTGGTTCAAATTCCAGCTGCTCCACTTCCAATCCAGCTCTCTACTATGGCCTGGGAAAGCTGGGCCCCTGAATCCATGTGGGAGACCTGGAAGAATCTCCTGGCTCCTGGCTTCGGATCGGCCCAGCTCTAGCCATTGCAGCTGTTTGCAGAGTGAACCAGTGGATGGAAGATCTCGCTCTCCCTCTCTGCCTCTATGTAACTCTGCTTTCCAAATCTAAAAAAAAAGAATATGGTACTTACTCTGACACTTGAAGCTAAAAAAAAAAAAAAAAAAAAAAAATAGGAGTGTAAAATATTCTTGAATTTTTAAATTTCAAATCTGGAGTATTTTATAACTTTTGAATACATCTGTTGTAGTTTGTGAATCTTCCGTTGTTTTTTTTTTTTTCTTTTTCTTTTATTGCTGTTGGTAAACTACAGAACTTAAATATCTCAATGCTAAGAACCTGTAACTTTTTGCACACAGTGACTAAAATGAATTGTAAAATCAAAAGAACCATTTTATATTATTTTAAAAATTTCATTTCATCCAATAAATAAATTGCCATCAAAAACATGGTATTTATCTATCACCTTCTGTGAATAAAAATTCACACAGAAACAAAGGAATGTGTGTGTGTGTGTGTGTGTGTGTGTCTGTTGAAAGAGAGAGAGAGGGAGGGAGGGGGAGACACAGACCTTGATTTTAAGAAACCCACTCACGTGATTGTGGGAGCTGGCAACTCCATAGTGTGTGCGGCAGGACAGCAGACTGGAAATTACAGCGAGAACTGATGATACTTTCTTGAGTGTGAAAACACTAGGCCTTCAACTGACAGAATGTCATTTACCGGATGATAGTATGCACAGTTATTTGCTTTACACAAACCCTACTGATTTGGATGTTAATCACAAATAAAAAATAGCTTTATGTCACAAGTTTGCCAGTGCACAACCAAGAATGTAGACATCACAGTCTAGCCAAGTTGACAAATAATCTTCGCACCTCACCCCACCCACACCTACTCAGCACCTACTTAATATCAAATAACTATCCTGCTTGCAACCTGATGCAAACTAACCCTTTTCCCCAGAAGAATGAAATAGCCGCCTAAGCTGACTAGAACAGATGCCCTGAAGAATGGCCTACATTGCAGACATGCTAGTTCTTACCTCCCTTGTGTGGAAGGAATCCTTTTTACATTTTGCAATCAGAATCAATCATCTCAGCCAGTAAAGACTCATTTCTTGTCCTGTTGATTCAGAAGCATAAGGAGCCCGGGTAGCATAGGCCAGTTCAATGGGATCGCTCTTGTGTCTCCCAGTGGACTCCCCCCTCATTTTGGAATGAAGAATTCCAGATGAGCAAAGCATAAAGTAATAAAATGGAAGCAAAACTTAGGCTAGGAAGTCATTCTATTGATTGATTCTTGGGCCAGTGCCTCTTGGTTGTGGAAAAAATCTCTTTCAATTTTCACATATTCAGAAACAATAGATTTTGCAATTTCTCAACTATGATTTTTAGTACTAGTTTATTCATGAATAAGAGGATTTGTAACAAAGAATGTATAGAAAAGAATGGAAAATAAAAAAAAAATCGGCAGGCAGAAACAAAAGATACAAATTTGCAAGTTCGAGGCAAGAAAATTTAGGTGACATAATGTACCTTTAAGTGATATTTAACATTATAATATAACATATATTTATATATAAATTATATATTTATATACATTTATATAAATAAATTATATATTTATAATATAATTAATACTATTTCATAATAATTATAATGTATAATACACTTACAAAATTAAGAGATTTGATCATAATTTGTAAGTATAAAAATAAAAAATAAAATAATGTGAATTAGATACATAAATTTACTGGATTGTGAAAATCATTTTACAATGTAAATGTATATAAAAACATCACAATGCACATCTTGAATACATACAAATTTTGTCAGCTGTATCCAAACAAAGCTGGAAAAATTTAAAAGAATACATGTATAAACCATTTATTTGATTTATGAAAAGTTTGCATTCTTAGAAACAATGATCCCTCTTCAGTATCAGAGGTATCTCGCTACAAAGGCAGATGAAGTCCAATCATTGGTAGATGTCTTGATTTCAGCCAGCTATTATTCTTTATTATTCAGGGATGCTGCTCGTTCTGTTTTCTAGCAGTCTTCTGCCCTTGTATTTTATTGATGGGACATTTTCACTGTGAGGTCTTCTGCATTTTACAAAACAGCAGACACTCCCCTTAAACAGATGCTATCCCCTATAATTTATCTATTCTTTGTCTTTGGAATCTGGGCATCCTAGTGTGGCCAAATTAGTATCTCATAATTTTAGGTTTGAATTTCTCCAGTGACTAGCTAACAGTGATAAGCAATGTTAAATACTTATAAGTTATTTTTATGCCTACTTTGAGAAATTTCATCATTTGCCTATTTTTAAATTAGGCTATCTGTCTTTTTATAATTGGGTTGCAAGAGCCTAATATAATCTGGACACAAGACCCTTATCAGATATATTATTTGGAAAAATTTTTCCATCAGAAGTTTTACATAAATTATTTCTAAAAATGTACTAAGTCTTAAAAAGTCAGTTTATTAACATTATATTGTGTTTTGGTTGGAACCAATAAATATGATACAAGCACACAACAAACATAGAAGGTATAAAAATAGGAGCACTCCTGTTCATGAAGTATAGGCAGATGGACATGTAGACTGAACGCAAGTAGTGTTTGAATACAATCATTACTTGTGATCCAACCTTAAATTCTCAAGGACATAATCTTCTCTTATAAAGTCAACATAGTAGATTAATGTAGAATTAAAGTAGAAAAGAAGAAACGTGGGCAAGAAGGATGGAGAAGACTGCAGTATTCATTTCAGTGGAATTCCTCTTTTTGAAAATAGAAAGTAGGGAGTAAATGTTCACTCAACACCCTGTCATCATTGATTTACTACTTTTTGTTAATGGTCTGCTTCAAGAATTCTAGATCACAGCTCTGACAAATGAAATGATAATAATAAGTAAAGCATTTGATGAAGGTGCTGAAAGAATCCCTCCCCTAGGCTCTTCTCCCACAGGATTGAACTTCCCAAAAGCTTGAAAGGAGAATAAAATATCATGCTCACTCAGCATCCCCAGAGTGACTAAAAGTGACTATTCTCAAAAGGCAAAAATGAGTGAAAATTAATCATATAATCTCTCCTGAGAACTGATATGCACAATCTAGTTCCCATGTGAATTTGCATCATAAATAAACACTGCTATTATAGTCCAACATTCTCAAGATCAGAATTTATTTTATTGGAACTCCAGGAATGTCACCTAGGCAGCTATTAAACACACACACAAACCCTGTGTTAAGAAACTGCTTCCATTCCAAATCTATTAGAAATCTAAAAGGCACAATTTCAAGACGAATAAGGTTTTCTTTATCAAGTATCACAAAAATTGCAATGAAAGACACAAAAGTTATTAAAGGCATAGAGTAGAATCAAAATGATAAAATTCCAGGTATGATAATGATCAGTTCCAGATTATATAAATATTATATATGTAATACATATGTTGAAAAATATAATGAATACTTGAAAATATGAGTAAATATTAAACATTGGAAAACAAGGATTCAAAATAAAAATAAGACATAGGAAATTAAGTCCATGTGGTTTATTAAGATATTGAGACTGAGCTAAAGGAAAATCAATAATGTAGAAAAGGGGTTTAAGCCACAACAATGCAAAAGTTGCCCTTTGTAAATTCACATTTATTAAATAAAAAAGGGGTTTAAGAATCTTATTACTAAAATGTTTGCAGAATTATAGATCTAGTGAGACATGAAAATAGAGTGAAAAGGCATAGATGTACAACCAAGAAAGGTTGTAGGGGACCCATTCAGTAAAAACAATTATCTATATCTACCCTCAACAATTGGATACATGTTAGGTAAAATTTAACTTAATATGGAAGCAAAATAGCAATTTGAGAATCCAGAATGGGTTCTGTTTTTTTAATTAAATACTATCAAAATAAGCAACTTTATTATTTAGGCATTAAAGAAAAACTGCAGAAATAAAATTCTGCTATATCCATCTTGTGACATTAAAGCCATAAATATGAAAATACAAGATACATGTACCAGAAAAAAAGTTGAGCAGTATCCTTAAGCTTTTAAATCAATCCAGATGGTGATCTCAATTTGTTTAATGGCACCCATAAATAATTGGTTGTTAATCTCTACTATGTGAAATTTCTATTAGTTTTAGTTGAAAGAAAGTGCAGATTAATTTTCCCACCATTTCTATTATCATTTTTCAAATATGGCCTTGTCTAAAAATTATCAGAGTCAGTGAAATCAGGGGGCTTCCATAGCCTTGGCAGCTCATGACAAGAGCCTAGGGTGATTACTGATGCCATAAACAAGAGTGCCAATTTGTTAAGTCAACAACAGGAGTCACTGTGCACTTACTCCTCATGTAGGATCTTTGTCCTTAGCATGCTGCACATTGAGATTTAGTGCTATAACTAGTACTCAAACAGTATTTTTCACTTTCTGTTTCTGTGTGGGATCAAACTGTTGAAATCTTTACTTAATGTATGCTAAACTGATCTTCTGTATATAAAGAGAATCAAAAATGAATCTTGATGTGAATGTTTTAAAAAAATATTCAGCTATTTAGTAGGTGACCTTTTTATATTTGTTATTATTTTAAATGTTAAGTTAATCTGGAACACATATTCAATTATCATAGAGTAGTATAATTATAAACTATTCAACTGTGCAATTTAGTTCAATATGAGAACTAAATTTTTGTATTTCATATGTATAGCTTTAAGAGTACCGTGCTACTTCCTACCCTACCCTCCTTCCTTCCCTCATTTCTACCTTCCTTCTTCATTCCTTTCTTATTTTTCCTTTAATTTTTACAATGGCATACTTTCAAATTTCTTTTTAATCACAAAATTTTCATTTTATTGTGACTTGGATTTCTGTGATTACTTTTTGAATGGAAAATATTTTATTTACTTATTGCCATTTTTATTTTTGAATTTTTGATGCATATTTTTGCCTCAGAATATTCATATCAAACTCTCTCAATTAAACTCTCAGAACATGGTTCTCAAAGTCCAGTCCCCAGGCCATCAGTGTTGCCTGAGAACCTGTCAGAAATGCAGCTTTTCATGTCGCACCCAGATCTACTAACTAAGCAAGTCAAGTGGGAAAAATATTAAATAATTGTTTGTTTATTTCAACTATCACCTATTGACTACATTTTCTACCAGACACACTGAATAGCAGAATCGAGGCAATTAAAACCCATAATATCACATTGTTCTTAGAATGTATCTACAAAGAACATTGAATCTGTAAAACTCATTAAAATTAAAATTGAAAATGATGGCTTGTCTTTTATCTACAAAACATATCTCATCAACATATGAGATGTGTTTCTCTCATAAACCATTCACAGTCTGTTGGTTTTCGTTCATTTCTATGTTTATTTTTTTATTTTTTTGTCTACTTGGAAGAAAGAAAGAGAGAGAGAGAGAGAGAGAGAGAGAGAGAGAGAGAGACATTCCACTCATTATTTCTTCCATAAATGCCTGCAATAACTAAGGATGGCCCAGTCTGGGAATGACATTCAAGTCTCCCACATTGTTGTCAAGGGCCCATGTTCTTCAGCTATAATCTGTTGTCTCCCCAGGTGCATTGACAGGAAGCTGGATTAGAAGCAGAACAAAAAAGATTAGGACAAGCACTTCAATATGGAATGGGGGTGTCCCAAGTGGGGACCCAATCTACTGTACCAAAAAACCTGCTTCATTGATTTTTATCATATGTAAATGTACTCACATGATTATTTTGCTCTCTTAGCTGACATTATGCTATGTAGTGGCTAAAATTTACTCTTAATCCTATGAATTTTTCCATTTTTTATATAATCAATAAAACATTAAGTCATTTTAGTAAGAATTGAACAAGGCATACTGACATACAATTTGCTAAAAGAGAGCTAAATTTAGAGGAAAATAAAATTTTTACTAAGTACTTTTTCAAAATATGTCTTGGAAACTAAACTCCAAAACTTTTTATGTTTTGGAATGCCTATAATGCTCTTGCTACAGAAAAAAATGTCTTATTCCAAATCTTTGACTATTCTTTCTTATCCTTTCAAAAAGAAATTAATTCAAAATTTGCTTTTCCATGAAGTTTATCTAACCAGCCTATTCATCTCATTTTTCTCATCTACTCACAGATGTTTAATCTTCATAACCCTAGATTAGTTACAATGACTGTGATGAGTACCATTTTTTTTTCTTTATATCCCTATGATATTTAATCTGGATGGTGCATGTAGCAACTTCTCATCAAATACCTATAAAAATGATTCACTATGTTAAAATAGCTTGGTGGTCTCTACTCGCCCCTTCCTTATCACGTATGAATCAGCAGTAACTAACGATATGTTCAACACTGCCTAGGAATCAGATACAAAGAAATATACATATGATGGTATCACCTTTATACACTACAAAGTGTACCCTATTATTAATTTATAATATGTTAAGCATAGTGAGATTCAATTAATAGAAGACATTCAAAATAGGGAATAAATTAAAATTTTACCTTTATTTAGTGATTAGTAATAACTCTTTTGTCACACTTAATGAGATCTTAGGCCATGGAATGAGAACATTAACTAAACATGACTCTATTCTTCCTAATTTTCTTTGGAAGGCAGTATATTTAAAATTTTCTCAGTCTAAATATATGCTCAGCTACTTCTCATGAATATAACCATGGTTCAGGGCTATGCCAGATCAAGAACTTAGCAGAGCTAAAGCCCTACGCATGTAGGTGACAGAATACTACTAGTGGCAGGTTGCAATCTGTAACAAGGACTCTCCAGTGCAATGCATAACATTTGAGACATTTTAAAATGGAAGAGCTTATTATATTTATTCAGAGTGGATTTACTGAGTCAGTTTTTGCAGCCACAATGAATGAAGAAGGTATTCAGTTTATTATTAGGTGGAGGCAACCGATAGAGAGCAGGTTTAGGGCCCCTTCTAAACTTGACAATTTGAGGAATGAAGATGAGGAAATAAGTAAGTGGTGTACATTGCACAGCAAATGGAAAAATGTGATAAAGGAGAGGAATTTATAGATGCCATACAAGCTGAAAATGTTAGCAATGGCGAGACTCTTGCTCAAGGAAGTTCTTTACCAAGTACTACCAAAAAAAAAAAAAAAAAAGAAAAAAAAAGGATTGAACAAAGGATTCATCCAGGCTGATGGCATAAACGTCACTATAATCCCTTGTAGTTCGCCTGCATTAGTGCCTCTTTAATGCCATTCTCTGGATCTTCACCAACAGGACAGATACAGCTATGACCATATGTGGGATTTTTTTGTCCATATTATTGATGTTATTTTTTTTTAAGTTGAACAAATGTTCTGTATTTCACATATACAGATTTAGGAGTGTGGTGATACTTCCTACCATAGCAATCCTCCCACCTGCTTCCAAATTTCCTCCTCCTTCATTTCCTATTCTCTTAATTTTTACAATGCTTTACTGTCAGTTTATTCTATGCTTATAAGATTAACCCTATACTAATTAAACAGTTCAACAAATAGTAAGAAAAGAATACTATTTCTCAACAGTAGAGACAAGGACTGTAAACAATCACTGTAGATCAATACGTCAATTTCTTTCATACATATTACTGTTTTTGGTACTCTGTTATCACTTTTCAGGGAAAATAAATGGCGTTTGTCTTTTTGAGACTAATTTTTCATTAAGTATCATGGTTTTCCAGTTGCATTCATTTGGTTGCAAAAGGCAGGATTTCATTCCTTTTTTTACCAGTGAGTTCTATTCCATACCTATATATAATCACAATTTCTTTATTCAGTCATCAGTTGATGGACATATGTGTTGATTCCATATCTTAGCTATTGTGAATTATACTGCAATAAACATGGGGGTACAGACAACTCTTTCACATGCTGATTTAATTTCATTTGGGCAGATTACCGGGAATGAAATGGCTGGGTCATATGTCTTTTTTCAGCTTTCTGAGGAGTCTCCATACTTTCTTCCACAATGGAGGTACTACTTTACATTCCCATCAACAGTATATTAGGGTACCTTTATCTCTACATACCTGTCAGCATTTGTTGTTTGTTGCTTTCTATATGAGATCCATTCTATCTGGGGTGAGGTGAAACCTCATTGTGATTTTAATTTGCATTTTCTTGATGGCTGGTGATCCTGAGCATTTTTTTTTAGTGTGTGATTGCCATTTTAACTTCCTCTTTTGAAAAATGTCTGTTCAAATCCTTTGCCTACTTCTTAACTGGATGTTTGTTTTGTAGTTTTGAGTTTCTGGAGCTATTTATAGATTCTGCATATTAATCCTTTCCTAGTTGCATAGTTTTCAATATTCTCTCACATTCTGTCAGTTGCCACTTCAATTTGTGGAGTGTTTCCTTTGTAGTGAAGAAGCTTCTCAGCTTTATGTAATCCCATTTGTTTATTTTTGCTTTGATTGTCTATGCTTCTGGGGTCTTTTCCAAGAAGTCTTTGCCTATGTCAATATATTGCAGAGTTTCTCCAGGGCACTGCTCTAGTAAATTAAGGTTATTGCCTCATGGATCTAGATCGTTGATTCAATTTGAGTGCATTTTTATGTAAGGTGTAAAGGAGGGGTCTTGTTTCATACTTACGAACATGGAGATCTAATTTTCCTAGCACCATTTGTTGAAGACAATGTAATTGACTCTAAACTTCTTTGTCAAAGATTAGTTGATTGTAGGTGTAAGGCCACCACAAAACACATCAAACACCTGAGTTAGAGGAAAGGTTTATTGTCGGAATGGGGAGGTCTGACGGGCTGGCAGGGAGAGTGCAAGAGGGTAAGAGAGTGGAGGAGACTGTAAGAGAGAGATATCAAGAGAGAAACATGTGTTCGGGAACAAGTCCTGTTGAACCTTTTCTGGGGGGTGGGCAAGGAAGTAGGAGCAGGGAATCACATTAGGGTGCGGGTGGAATTGACACCAGTGGTTGGACCATGGGGCTTAGGACCAAAGCCTGTTGGGCAGGGCCAATCTTATTGTGAGTGAGGCATAGATAACATCACTGATAAAGAGCACCATTTTACTAACAGTAGATACATGGATTGATTTCTGGATTTTCTATTCTGTTCCATTTGTCTACATGTCTATTATTGTGCCAGTACCAGGCTGCTTTGATTATAACTGCTCTGCAGGATATCTTGAAATCTGATATCAAGATGCCTCCGCTTTGTTCAATTTTTAATCCTCTCTTCCTCTAGAATGTAAACAACTCAGACTTGCAAGCCTATAAATTTGTTTTGGTGCTATGCATATAAAAAACAACAGAACATCAGCCCTTCTACAAGCACTGTGACAATTACACATTTGAACTAAACATTTAAATAATTCAAACATGTAAATGAGGGGGACTGATGTTGTGCTGTAGCAGGTAAAGCCAAAACCTGCAATGCTTGCATCCTGTATTTGCACCAGTTCATGCTCTGGCTGCTCTAATGCTCTGGCTGCTCTACTTCTAATCCAGTTCCCAGCTAATGGCCTAGGAAAAGCAGAGAAAGATGGAACAAGTGGTTTGGCCTTTGCCACCCACCTAGTAGTCCTCGAGGAAGCTCCTGCTTCTGGGTTTCTCCCTGACCCAGCCCTGGCCATTGGAGCCATCTGGGGAGTAACCTAGCAGATGGAAGTCCTCTCTGTTTTCCCTCTCTCTGTGTAACTCTGACTTTCAAATAAGTAAATGAATCCTTTCAAAAACACATTTGAGGAAATATGTAAAAAATAAAATCTCGAATGCCAATTTATCATTTGTAGTCATAGAAAGAAAATTGAGTCTCCCACTTAGGAGAAAATGGACAAAAAGAATGCTCCATCATATGGCTCTTTGTCACAAACACGAATGTTTAAACTGAATCTGGTTAACCATGCACACTTCCCAGTTCCATTGTCTGAGTCTGCATGGTGAAAGTGAGAGAGGGAATAATTTTGTAAGAGATCTGCAGCTCATTCTGTTTGAAACTTCCAACTGTTGACTGGAATCCTCTCCTGATATGAAATTATTTGTTTAGAAAGTCTGCTATACAATGTAGGTTCAGGATTTAATGAGCTGATTACTTGGCTTTGCAGAAATCATTTCTTAGATTTTATAAAGGAAGAGTGAAGTCTTGGACATATCCTTGAGAGTTTTGCTTTGCTAATTATTATAAAGCTGTGACTTTCATTATCACCTGTCACTAATAAATACTAATTTGTATACTTCTGTATGTAGTAAACTAGTATTTAGTAATGTTTACTGTTACTGAATGCATGAGAATAACACTAGAATTCATTCAAATACATTTTCTATAATAAGTTAGAAATCTTTTTTTCCTGAAATATTTGTTTATCTTCATGTACTGAGGCTAGATATACAGGAATTCATTAAAATTTATTATATTTTGCTGCATGCTTTGTGCAAATTTTTACTCATATTTACCTTGTCTGCATGTACTGCATAGGAGTTCATTCAAATTTATTGTATATTATGTTTTGCTTTCCAGTACCGTCATTACTCAAATATATTACACTGTTTGCTTATACAGGATTTTGTAGCCTAGTATTTACCAATATACAAATGTGTGTATTATTTCTGACTATGTAACTTTAAATTATTTTTCAGTGTTAGTATAATATTAATGTTTATACAAAGCTCATGCATTACTATTGGACTCCATTATATATTGTGCTATATTTACATCAACAAAATACATTTTTACAACAAAATAGCTTTAAGATTCTTTGAAACCTGTTACAAAATAGTGCTGAGATTTTATCTTTTGCTAAATATTTCCCTATAAATATTTTTGATAATTTCTTGTATTTACATAATTTAAGTGCTGGGAAATACAAAAATTTCTGAAAGCTTGCGGAGAAAGACTTTTTTTATGGAATGGTAAGAAACAAAGTTTGCTTTTTGGCAGCAAACTTTTGTTTTCTTGATGGTAAATCATCATGTAACTATCCCATAGTGACATATCGGTCTCTTGATGAACTTGAGCTATTGAGCAAATGTAAAAATCTCCAAAATAGAGAGTTTACAACTCATTCCACTCAGTCTTCTTACTTCCACAACACAGTAAATAATATTAGGTATAGGAACATAGAACTCCGCACAACGGCACAGAAAGAAGCAAAGCCTGCTGAAGATTTTAATGGACTTAGCAACTAAAGTTTGTTTAAATAATCTGGGAAGGATGTTGTGATATCATGTTATTGTTTCCTAAAAGTCAGACTTAGTTCATATTTACATGATAAACCTGAATAGGGTGAGTATTTATCATATGACATCGTTTGTAATTATTAGTCATCTGTTAAATGATCATTAAGAGCTGATAATTCCTAATCTCTAAGTCAGTTCATCTTTTTCTCCCTTATCTCCAACAAATTAGCCATTTAATCTGGGTGTTCAGTCCACAGGTTCTTTAATTTTTCTACATACCTGTCAAATCCATTCTGAACGTTCTTGCTTGAAATACTATTTCAATCTTCTTTATCTTTTTTTCAAGTGATTGTTACCTTATTGACTATATTTAGTGACCTTTCCTCATTTGCTCCATTGTCATCCATCTACACACAGCCACTTGGGGGGGGTGTGAGTGAGTTGGCAAGTTGGGGGTGGGTGAATATCTCAAAGGTCTTTCACGCTATTTATTCCCCCCCATTCAGATTCTCATACACATACACACTCATCAAAGCAAAAGAAATAAAACAGCAACATCTATTTAATGTTTCAAAAGATAGTATTCATTTCTTGGCTTAGAAGATATATATCATTGTTTCAGTACATATTCTCAAGCTTTCCTTCAATAATGATATTCTCGATTCTATATCCCATAGCCAATTGCATGGCTTACTTCTTTATAACCATACTTTTCATTATGCCATCTCCTCTATTTGGGCTGTCCCTTCTCTTCAATTAGTATATTTTGAAATCTTTCATTTTGAACACTGATTGAAATTTGAAGGTTGTTGCACAAAATAGTAAAGAAATTCACAAATTTTAAAATATTATCTCCTCTGAGCTCAACAGGTTCTCCAACTAGCACTTTATGACACATGTTCCACTTTGTTACCTTATAATTTTAATCATGCTTTTAACCCATCCATCATAAGTCTAAGAAGGACTGGGCCTTAGGCCATTTTATGGCCATCTCTGTACTTGATTTGTAGGTAAAACCAGTGCAATATTCACTCCATAAATATTTGTTTACAGAATAAAAATTCTGTCACTTTCAATGAGTATAGATATGCCAATATAAACAATTAATTGTTTTAACCGATTACTGAATTTGGTCTAACTGAATGACCAACAATTGGAACTATTTGATGTCGTGGAAATACTTGATAATATATTAATGTTAAGTGTTGCATACAGTTTGCTGCTGCCAAACATGCAAAGCTCCTGAAAGGTCAAATTGAAAGGTAACATCTAGGTCCCGACATTGTGACAATGTGGATTAAACTCCCATTTTGGACATCAGCATCCAATGTAGGAGTGCAGGTTCAGTTCAGACAGCCATGCTTCCTATCCAGCTTCTTTCTGTTGCATCCTGGGAGGTAGCTGATTATGACTTGAATATCTGGTCCCCTGACACACAGCTGGGAGATCTGGATGGAGCTGCTATCTCCTGGCTTCAGTCTGGCACTGCTCTGGCTGTTGCAGGCTTCTGGAACAAGAACCAGTGGTTTAAAGATTCTCTCTCTCTCTCTCTCTCTCTCTTTCACTATCTCAGTTTACCTATCTCTCCCTCACACTTCTTCTTTCTCTTCCTTTTAACTTAGTAAAAATTTAATCAAGAAAAGTAATATTCAATTTTAATAAGTATTTGGAAAGAATTCTCCTTGATAATATCTAGTATCTTATTGTAAAATACATGAAAAGATCAATTTCTCTAGCTAGAATTAATATTATCTTTAAATTCATGTATTTTATGCAATTATGGCTAATCATGAATCAAATAAGTTCTAGCATATATTATTCAATCTTTCTGCTACCATATGCTCTCACAAATATTGCAGAAGTTCTTATTGCAAATATGTTTATGGAAACAATTAGAATGAAGGCATTGCCCCCTTTGCTATGCTTACATTAATATTCAGTGCAGCATGTTATGATTTCAACTTTCAAATTGCAAGAATATGTGTGGGGATAAAGTTTTAGCTATTAATTTGTACATTTTTCAGAAAACCAACAGGTTCTGTCCTCTTCTCTCAGAAAAGGCTTGGGGGAAAAACTCAAACTAAAACTCTTAGTCATCAGTTATGATACTGTAAAGAGGTAGACGCTAGTTTTGTGAAGGGCAACTAAGAAGCCAAACCTCTAAAGTGAGATTCCCAGACCCACTAAAGAATTATAAGTGCTAAGAATGGTGATGTGGAAGGGGCAGAATTGGAGGATTGAGGACAGTTATACAGTAAAATAATCTTGCAAATAAGACAGTGTAAATTGATTAAAATGATTAAAAATTTTATCAAATGACTTGAAAACATGTACATCGCTTATTTTTATAAAACATTGGAAAATTAATGACTCAAAATTTACCTCAAAATAAACTGGATTAGATTTCACAATCTGATTTGTGAAAAATAAAGACAGTTGATGGCCGGCGCCGCGGCTCACTAGGCTAATCCTCCGCTTTGCGGCAGAGGCACACCAGGTTCTAGTCCCTGTCGGGGCGCCGGATTCTGTCCCGGTTGCCCCTCTTCCAGTCCAGCTCTCTGCTGTGGCCAGGGAGTGCAGTGGAGGATGGCCCAAGTGCTTGGGCCCTGCACCCCATGGGAGACCAGGAGAAAGTACCTGGCTCCTGCCATCGGATCAGCGCGGTGCGCCGGCCGCGGCAGCCATTGGAGGATGAACCAATGGCAAAAGAAGACCTTTCTCTCTGTCTCTCTCTCACCGTGCATGTCAAAAAAAAAAAAAAAAAAAAAAAAAAAAAAAAAAAAAAAAAGACAGTTGATATTTCTTCTACACCAGAGGTAAAGCCCAAAATTTAATTACTTGGGGGTATTTCATAGTCTAATTTTTCAGTTGCTTTGTGGAACTCAACCACTAATTATAACCTAATAAATATTTCCCCATAGATACATTGTAATTAATTTCACTATCTTAGTGAATGATGTGATTTGTATCCAAAATCAATGTAAAAATGTGTAAAAAAAATGCCCCATATAGTAATATTTTGAAAAGTGTATTTCAAAAAAGTCATATATACAAAACCTTCTGTAAGCAAAATATGATAGCTTGAATTATGCTAACATATTAAAAAAAAACCTTTGGTGATTCAAAAATAATTGTTTCATCACTTATAATATGTACCACTTTGCATACCATTCTCTAGTATTCATAAGAAATAAAAACACAGGATTTTTCACCACACTAACTAAAATTCGTAAAGTTGTTTGATTTCTAGGACATTCTCTTTAACAGAAGATATTATTAACATAATGCAAGGAAAAGTGAATATATACCATTTTTTTAAAATTTACTTGAAAGGTGGAGTTACAGACAGTGAGAGAGAGAGAGAGAGAGAGAGAGAGAGAGAGAGAAAGATCTTCCTTCCGTTGGTTCATTCCCCAAGTGGCTGCTAAGGCCGGTGCTGCGCCTCCTGCTTCCTCCTGGTCTCCCATGCAGGTACAGGGCCCAAGCACTTGGGCCATCCTCCACTGCCTTCCCAGGCCACAGCAGAGAGCTGGACTGGAAGAGGAGCAACCGCAGCACCCCAGGCGGAGGATTAACCCAGTACACCATGGCGCTGGCCCAATATATACCATTGTAAAGCATATATAACCTTATAATAATTCCTTTAATCATTTCATTGTGAAAACACAAAGAATGATAGCTGTTTAATTCTATCTTGGATCTTAAGCTAATATTCTCAAATATTTTTGTTTTTTTCTCATATTAATAATAAATAAACATTTGTTTCACAATTACATTTTATAAGATAAAATGTTTTAAACACATTTAAATTTGCATGTACATGTAAATTCCTCAAAAATAGTCCATTTTTGTTAATTTCCACTTTATAACATATCAACAATAGCACAGCAATTAATAAATAGTTTTATTTTTCTAATGAAGTAAGTCTGAATATTCAAATTCATTTGTTCTTTCCTAGAAATTGACTTTTCACTCACTAAGTTCTTGACCTAAAAATATATACAAAACAGGGGCTGGCACTGTGGCAAAGCCATTGAAGCTGCAGCCTGAAGCACCAGCGTCACTGCTCAGCTTCTGATGCTGCTCCTTGCTAATGTGCTTGGGAAAGCAGCAGAAGAGTCCTTAGTGTTTGGGGCCTGGCACCCATGTGGGAGACTGGGGAAAAGCACCTGGCCCCTGGCTTTGGCCTGGCCCCACCCCGGCCATTGTGACCATTTTGTAATAAACCAGCTGATGAAAGACTGACCTTTCTGTATCTCCTCTCTCTGTGACACACACAAACACACACACACAAACATGCACAAAGCAATTTTTGCTTATTCTTTCAAGCATATTTAATATATTTGCAAATCTAACTATAATAACATTGTACAAACTGAAGTGCTACCATGTTAAAGCCATGGTTTAAGATAAAAATAGTAATCATAATCCTAAGTAATCATAATCCTAAATTTCAATAATTTCAGCAGATAATTGCATACATTGTAATATTCTCAGTCCAAAATTATTTTTTATCTGTACAGTAAACTGATGCATCCACAAGAATATGCTAGTATGGTTGAATTTATCACTTACCTGTTCTAATGAATGATGCAATTTCTGTTTATGTTTATAAGCAAAGGCAATCTGTTGAATCTGTTAATTGTGATAGATGTATTAAAGTAACACCCACCTTATCTTGAGTTGAGAGCACCTTACCAACTGAGGACCATTATGTTTAAAATACAAGGTAGCAGTAGTCAGGATGATAGGAATGTGTAAGCAAGTAACATGAAGCAACAAAATATTTATAGCTCATTTTGTGTTCTTCTTTGTTGATAGTAATAAGCAACAGCTCCCACTACACGAGAAGATAAAAGGACATGTGGGTAATACATCATGACAAAGATTAAAGAGTAATGACATCATCAAAGACGCAGAACATTAGATGACAATTTTAAAAGGAAAAATAGGAGACATGAAAAGAATAAATTGCAGCATGAGGAAAGAGCACCAGGGGACAGAATAGAAGGGGAACAATAGAACAGAAACAAGGGAAAAAGGGAAGCAAGAACGAAAACAGACAAAGTCAAAGGAATTTCTTTTACTAGAGGAAACAATAGACAAGAAGGGCAAAGCAAGATGAACATACAAAAAAAAAAAATAGAGGAGGCAAGAAAGTCTCATAAAAATGAGCAAGTTACAGTAAAAGGAAAAGAGAACCCAGACAAGAAAATTCATGAAACTAACAAGAGAATAGTGGTTTTGAAGAAAGAAAAGGTGCAATCGTGCCCTGGGGATGCTTGTACAGGCATTAGTTTCGGTTAGCCCATTAGAGCAGCTTTAACAGGAAAAGAGAACAAGCCACATAACAAATATTTCTACTTTATGTCTTTCATAATAGACCCCAGCCTTGTCAGAATACCCTGAGAGGAAATTAAATTAGATGATTTCATTGGAAAGTGATGCAGAGGCAAAAAACATAGTTTAGAACCTTTAAGAGCCAGGACCTACTACAAATTAGGCGAAATACATGGCTCTATAAAAATGATGTTTCTGACTTTTTTACTTTTTTATTCTGACTTTTTTATTTTTCCCTGCACTTTCTTTTCTTTGTAATATATATATATATAAAAGTCTAGTCAACCAGCTTAGATCTGCCTAGGAGCCTCTCAGTGACCTTAAGGCACCACTGTTCAATTTCCAAAGTCAGACACTGCTGGAAAATGCTTTCTGAGAAAGATTGCACTTCCATCTAGCTGCATACCTTATCTGCCTAAATAGCAATGATTTGTGTAACATTTTTTCTGGCATAGTATTGAGTATAGCATAAAACCAGGCCATCTCCCTTATGATCATGCAGCAGTATACCCCACTTTAAAGACTATGAAACAACGACTAAATGAAGCTTTGAAACTGGCTAATGATTTACTTTGTGATAGAAAAATGTGATACTGGAATCCACCATGACTTCTCAATGTAGGTGCTTTTAATATTTTAGAACTCATCAATGTTTTCTGTTAGGAAGTTGTATGAAATCTAAGCTATTTAATAGCATCCAATGGGTTTCAAAGTAGCACCACCTTCCCACCATACTAGGACAATCAAATATCACCCACAGAAGTTGTCCAATATCCTTGTAGTACAGAGTTTTCCCATTTCTGAGTGATTATTCTTCTATGTGACTCCAAAAAAATGGCTCTTGGTCTTGACCTGCTTGCTGACAATCACAGACAACTATCCCTGGGGGTGAAAATGGGACATGGCATTTACTGTATACGTGAGAAAGAAGGTATCAGCATACATTTCACAGATTTATGTACACCATGTGTCAGCAGAGAAAAATCTAGTCACTAAGTGTCTTGCTTTTACTCTGTAGCCAACCCTTTCAGAATGTTTAATCGTATAATTTCTACTTATCATAAGTAACAAATAGCAGGAGGTGAATATATTGTTTTGTCAATTGGACAGTGCAGAGTTTAATTCCTCATTATTAGGAATTACAAGTTTAGGAAAATTGGCTTGAATCTCAGTTTCCCCAACTGAAACTTGAAGATAATATCATGTTCAGAAAGTAGACATGAGAAATATAAATAGTGATGTATTTAAGATTTCATGGAAATAATAAATATTAAACAATTAAGATAATTTACTGCAATGATTGGAGGATTATCAAAAAACAATTCAGACGTCATATGTCTGGTGTAGCAGTTAGGAGAGTTCATGGGATGTTTTTATCCCATATTGCAATGCCTCAGTTCCAATTCTGGCTGGACTTCTGAATCCAGCTTTCTCTTAATGTGAACTCTGGGAAGGAGTAGTGATGACTGAAATACTGGGTTTCTTGGTGTCCATATGGGAAATCTAAATTGAATTATGGGATCCTCGCTTCTGTTTGACTCAATATTGGCTGTTGTGGGCATTTGAGGAGTGAATCAGTGGATGAGAAATCTCTCTCTGCCCTTCAACTAAAATAAAAAAATAATAAATATTAAAAACATGTCTTTAAAGTACTGGAGTTTTAACACAGAGGAATAAATTGATAATATTCTAGTTATAGTGATTCACAGTTCTAAAATAAATTTTAATATTTTAGTATCCAAAGTGTAATAATGAATTGAACATTGTGAAAATTTATATGAGAATTCCCACCATCCTTTCCTCAATAATTTTTTTTCTTAAACTCTCTAAAAGGAAATAAGCACAACACTATGAACAGGTGTACCTCTAAAACAAAACCTTCAGAATCATTGTGAAACACAATGGAAAATGGTGTAATGAAACAAAATAATGATATTTTACAAAATAATATGAGAAGAAATTTCCTTTACTGTCAGATCCCAATTTCATGTCATTAAAGTAGATCCTACCTTTTTTATGTATACTTTTTTCATCACTTTAGTACTCCTGTCTCCACAGAAACCCACATTTTCAGGCATTTCTTAGGGCTACCACTGGCAATCAGGATTTTTGAAAGGATGTATGTGTGTATGTGTATCCTAATTATCCTACTAGCTAATTTTCATACATCCATCAGTCTATTAAAAACACTTGGGGGAGGAGGCATTGTAGCATGGAAGATTAAGCCTCTGCCTGCAGTTTTGGCATTGATATGGGAGCTTGCTCAAGTTCTGGCTGCTTGATTTCTGAGCCAACTCCCTACTTACTATGCCTGGGAAGCAGCAGAAGATGGATCTAGTCCTTGGGCTCCTGTACTCAGGTAGGAGACCCAGAAAAAGCTCCTGGCTCCTTGCTTTGGCTTTGGCCTGACCCAGTCTTGGCCATTCATGCCATTTGAGGAATGAACCAGTGGATGGAAGGTTTCCCTCTCTCTCTCTCTCTCTCTCTCTCCTCTCTCTTCTCTCTGTATTTCTGCCTTACAACTAAATAAATAAATCTTTAAAAAATATCTTTCACATACTAATTGTTAAATTCTTTTTAGTGGATGTGTTAAGCTTGTGATTATAAAATAAACTGAAATTATGTCATAAAAATCAAAAAAATAAGAAAAGGAAAGATGAGGGAGGGTGGGAATGTTGGAAGTAGGGAGGGTAATGTGAGAAGTGTCTTTTTGCTCTTAAATCTTATAAAGGCCGGCGCAACGGCTCACTAGGCTAATCTTCTGCCTGCGGCGCCGGCTACCCCAGGTTCTAGTCCCCATTAGAACGCCAGATTCTATCCCAGTTGCTCCTCTTCCAGTCCAGCTCTCTGCTGTGGCCTGGGAAGGCAGTAGAAGATGGCCCAGGTCCTTGGGCCCTGCACCAGCATGGGAGACCAGGAGGAAGCACCTGGCTCAACGCCCGGCTGTGGCGGCCATTTTGGGGGTGAACAAACGGAAGGAAGACCTTTCTCTCTGTATCTCTCTCTCACTGTCTAACTCTGCCTGTCAAAAAAAAAAAAAAAAAAAAAACAAAAAACAAACAAACAAACAAAAAAACTCCTTATATAAAATACATGAAATTTGTTCACTTTATATAAATAAAAAATTTTTTAAATATTTTATGTATTCAAAAGAGAGAGTAACAGAGACAGTGAAAAGGCCTATAATCCCCAGGACTGGGCCAAGATAAGCCAAGAGCTAACAGGAGCTCAATTTGTATCCCCCACATGGCTGTCAGGGATCTAATACGTGAGTCATTATCGGCTGCCTCCCAAGGTGGTACCAATAGGAAGGTATAATCAAAGAGGAACCGGGATTTGAAGTCAGGCATTCCAATAGGGCTTGTAGGTGTCCCAAGTGACTTAAACTCTCAGCAAATGCCACCTTCTCCTCCCCTAAGTCTCCTCTAAATAGCTGAGTATGGAAGTAAGCTTGTAACTTCTCATTAGCTTTGATTAGCCAGCACTTTTGTAGCCCTTTCTGTTCCGACATATTGAAAAATTATTAAATTATGCTTGAATATATAATATTGAAAGAACTTCTTTAAGTACTCTATTTGCTCAAACAAGTCTAGTAATGTTAAGTTGCTTAAATCAAACCAACTTGAGGAGGAGACTTACAACAACAAAGATAAGATTTCTGGTTTAAAAATGGGTAACAATTTCCCTGGCTTCAAACACTAACAATCCTCTATTTTAGACTGTCTTGTGAATGTAAATATTTCTGAATTTGAAAGGGTTCATTTTGGTCCACCATGTTAGACTGACTGATCTGAATATTACATTCTCTTCTAGTATGAAAAAGAGATTGTTTTCAAAGCTTCAAGTGTCCTTGGCAGCCAAGATTTGGATGGCCCCGTGATCATATAATCTACTCCTTTTGTATTCCAATAATTATCCCTCTTTAGTTGAACTGTTTCTTTTTCTGTTCCACTTTTGTGCATCCACTTTGCATACAGTCACATGGAAAATGGTTACAGCCAAACCCTATTTAAACTGAGTGACACTCAATACTATTGTTATCTTCTCATGTCAGTGACGAAAATGGTATGTGTAACTTATTACAACATCCCAAGGTGTGGATTGTTTTAGAAATACATCATAAATGTGCAGGCAGAATAAATGACACAAATCATCACATGCTATCAGAATCTAGAAATATTCAAGTAGATTTTAAGATGATATTCTTTGAGTATGAGGTATATTAAATACAGTTCTTTAAGAACACAAGTCTTTCAACAAAATGAAGAACATGGTGCAAATATAATGTTCAAGGACAGACTCTGGGTAGAAATATTAAGTACATCAGAAAGGTTTTATTCATCCAAACCCTGTGTAGGGTGAGAATATCTTGTCATAGTGATGCTATCATTTTATTTTACTGCCAAGTGAAATGCTAAGGCAGAGATGTTGTTATACCTTGATGTTATACCTTTTGAATTGTATTACTAACAGGACTTTTTTTTTTTTTTTCAAAAAGATTTATTTATTCATCTGAAAGAGTTACAGAGAGAGAGAGAGAGATCTGCCATTTGCTGGTTCACTTCCCAGATGAATGTAATGGTCAGCTGGGACAGGCCAAAGCCAGGAGCTAAGAGCTTCATTCGGGTCTCCAATGTGATTGAATACGAACCAAGCACTTGGACCATTTTCTACTGCTTTTCCCAGGCTATTGGCAGCTAGATTCAAAGTGGAGAAGCCAGGACATGAACCAGTGCCCATGTAGGATTCTGGCATCTCAAGTATCAATTTAACCTGATATACCAAAGACAGGTCCCAAAGAACAAATATATATATATATATACATACATATATTGTATAATATCCAAAATACATACAGAAGTTTAAAATTCACAACAAAAAAGCAACCATTTTGAAAATGGGCTATGAACATTTAAGAAAAATTTCTCATAAGAAGCTATTTGAGTGGCTAATAACCATAAACATGGCACTCAAAATCACACAAACCAAAACCCTAATCAGATAGCACGAAACTCCATTAGGATGGCTAGTAACAAACAAACAAACAAAAATAAAAAAAACCAGAAAACAAAAAACAGTAACCTTTTTGTGAAGATATGAATGAAAATAACACTTGTGCACTGTTTCTGGGAATACAAAATTACATACCCACTGTGGAAATTAGCATGATAATTTCTCAATAAATGAAAGATAAGATGATCAGATGAGCCAATAAGTTCACTGCTGTTACATATTCAAATTATTGAAGCAAGGTCTTAAAGAGACAATTCTACACCTTTTTTCACAAAAGCCAGAGAGTGGAACAAATCATCTGTTTGTTGGCAGATGAATGGATAGACAAAATGAGCACATGCTACATACAATGAAGTCACATTTAGTTGAAAAGGAAGGATATTATGGCATAAGCTATAACATGGATGAGACTTGAGGGTGTCATATTAGTTGAGGTTAGACACGAAAAGACAACTACTGTTTACTTTCAACAACATAAGATAGCTAGAATGGTTCAGTCTACAGAAATACAGTGTAGAATGGTGATTGACAAGTGCTGAAAGGAACAGAATGGGATGTTACTATTTAATGAGTGTAGGGTTTTCATTTTGCAATACAAAAAGTGTTTTGAAAATGAATGGTGTTGATGCTTGTTTAACCACATGAATGTACTTAATACTACTTACCAGCACAAATAAAAGTACTTAAGATGAAAAAGTACCATACGTGTTCTCATCCATCTTTGAAATTATCCAAAGAACTTAAAGCTTTGACTAATGTAAATGAAATCATCTGAAAGGAATAATTAACTGTAAATTTTATTAAAGGGCAACTTAATAAAACCTAACAAAATAAATTTGTTTCAATATAAACATTATAAATTTGTCAATACAAAATAAAATAAAGTGTCATGCTTCTAAGTAGTTAGTTTATATTGACTATTTTAATCTTAGCAACAAATCTATTTTAGACATATTTTCATCATCTCTATTTTACAAGTGAGTAAAATGAGGCCAAGATAGTGAGTAATGTCATGCTTGGAATCCCCATCTGTGATCCACTTTATCATAATTATGTTAACTCAAAACTAACTGCCTTCAAGCACAAGTTTCTTTGTATGGTGCTTAGAAAACAATGAGAAATTTCATAACAAAAAATCATATACATGAACTAGAATGATAGGATATGATCCTAAAATTATATTATGGCATCTGGTGAAATATGTGTATTACATATTAAAGAATTTGGTATTTTTTTTTACTATAGTACAGAGCTAGCAAACAAAGTTGAAATGGACTTACAATTTCAAATTAGAGGTATTTGGACATTAGAAAATAAAAAATACCATCAGTTCCAATTTCCTAATAGCTGACATTTTATTTTGTATCCTTTTTATATTTTATGGATATTCATCCTTCGAGAAATTACCATTATAATATACATCCCTATTATGTTTAAAGCCTTTTTCACTTAACATATCCTTTCCAATAGTGCTGTGTAATTTTTCTAACTACCATTCTTAAAAGGCATATAGTTTTTCAGTAGGAAGGTGATTTGCTTGATAGCAATACATTATAAGTAAATTTATGTGTCATTGTGCATAAAATACCCTCAAAATTTAATTGAAATTCTAAAGTAGTGATATCAACTCAAGATATTAAAGTACATGTTGCTGATGATTTTTAACTAAAATTTAACCAATACTCATGGCTACCAATTTGCCCATGGCTACCAATTTGCCCAATGTGCCCAAGCACAGTGTTTTTATTTATTTATTTTTTTAATGTTACACACAAAAGTGTAGAAGATGTACTCTCATGAAATAGGCAAGTTAATGAGACAGAGTTCAGGCAATGTTAAAAGTCCAATAATAATGAAAGCAACTGGCAGTAGAGTTGATATGAAAAACATAATTTTAGCTTCACATTTGGTAAGTATTTTCTATGTGCTGTGTTGTAAATTCCAAATTCTTTATGTGAATATCCCTTAGAGATGGAAGTCCTGAAACATAGAGCTTACCACTGAATGAATAAAGTAAACTACTTTTGAGTAGTGGATTTGAGATGTAAAGGGTTATTAGATGAGTGAGTTAGTGAAAAGCACAGACAGCAATTTTGACTCCAGTTCAATTTGTCATTATAACGTAATCTACCAACTTTTAGTTCTGGTCAAGAATGCCCCTACATATTAAAATAGAATAAGAATATCTTAATACTTATTTAATTCTCCTCCAACAAAATCATAATAATGTTGGAGGCAGTATTATAGGGCAGCATGTTTAGCTGACACTTACAATGCTAGCATCCCATACTGCAGTGTGAATTCATGTCCTAGTTTCTCTGATTCTGATTCAGCTTCCTGCTGATGTACTTTGGAGAAAAAGAGAAGATAACCAAGTATGTGGGCCCCTACCACCAACATGGGTGACCCTTATGGAGTTCCTGGCTTTTGGCATTGGCCTTGCCATTACGTCTGTTCAGCGAGTGAAGCAGCAAATAAATAATTTCACTCCCTCTTTTTCTCTGCCCTCCCTCCTCCATAACTCTTTCAAATAAATAAATAAGGAAATGTTCCTTAAAAATATAATGTACATCAATAAAGAGGGTCCATTTATTTTGTAGTTCTGTATTGGTACAAATAGGGGTGAGAAATTGCTGTAGGGGTTAAGATGCCACTTTTGAGGCTCACATCCGATATCAGAGTAACTGGAGTCAAATCAAATCAAATAAACAAATAAATAATAAATAATAAACTCTTAAAAGAATAAGCAGACTATTTGAGCTTTCAAATTACTAAGGAAATAAAATTGTGTACTTTTAGAATGTTTAATCAAGTCACTCAAGGAATCTAAAGTGAATAAAATATGCTTTTTAGACATGTGGAAGGGCTGGCACTCTGGTGGTGTGCTGGCATCCCATATGGGCGTCAGTTCAAGTCCTGGCTACTCCACTTCTGATCCAGCTCTCGCCTATGGCCTGGGAAAGCAGTGGAAGATGGCCCAAGTCCTTGGGCTCCTGCACCCATGTGGGAGACCCAGAAGAAGCTCCTGGCTCCTAATCGGGAAGTGAACCAGTGAACCAGTGGATGGAAGATTTTTCTCTGTCTCTCCTTCTCTTCCTGTGTAACTCAGACTTTCAAATAAATAAATAAATCTTTTAAAAAAAGAAATTCTAAGAATGTATCCTTAGAATTATTTCATTTATTTAGATTTTATTAAATGTATCGAGGTATTCTTATTGATAATCTCATTCAATGATCAGATCAATAAAATATTTTTAAATTGCAGTTATAAAATGTTGTGAAGAGAAAATTAATATTATAAAACAGGAAGCCAGGGTCCTGGATCTCCATTCAGATATTCTACTTGTTTGGCAGGAACTCAACAACTTGAGTCATCACCTGCTTCTTCCCTGAGTGTACAACAGAAGAAGGCTAGAATCATAAGTAGAGCTTGGACTCCCACTCAGGCATTCTTGTGCCAATCCCCTACACTCCATAGCAATATTGCATATATATGCATATGTGTGTATATGTATATATGTTTGCTAATTATATATAGAATATATATTTGTGTTCACACATATATATGTATATATATATATATATATTATATAGAGAGAGACAATGATGTATGGGTGCAATTCTAGAGAAGTTTATCCTGTTACATTGATTTTAGAAGATAATGTGCAATATTCAACATTTATTGTTTAGCATTTATAAATTTCCTGTATAGCCTATAAGTAATGTCAATTTAAGTTTGATTTTTACAAGTTCATGTACCAAAAATACAATCTTTCCTCTACTGTGGTACTTCACCTTTCGTTTATAATGTGGCATCATTTAAGTAGATAAATTACTATGTGATCTTTGGATTTTTTTTTCTAAAATGAATAACTGTAGTCTCAATACACAAACTGGCCAAAGACTAATTTTTCATAAAAATAGTAATTCTTTCCTGTGTCCTGGTGTTAAAACATTGTCAGTTGATCTAAAGGGTTACCCCTTTTATCTCAGAGACTTTAGCTTTCATGAAGATACTAAGAAATATTAGGCCCACTCTAGTGCTTAAGTCTATACTTTTTGTGAAAAATTTCATGTGTCATGCTTTAATATCTATTGGGGGCATGGAAATAGTATCATGGCTGTTTTATTCCAGAAAATGGTATTTTTATTGAATTTTTGCTGATTGTTCAAGACTTGTTCTTGGTATTTGAACTCTCAATGTTGTGTTCACTTTTTGCTCTTTCAAGTAGATCACTCTGATTTTTTGGATAACTCAGCCAGAAGTGAGAGACAACTGTCTATGTGTAGTGGCGCTTTAGGTCATCATGAGCCATATCTTAGGGTCACATATTGGGAGCTACAAAGTAGCTTGAAGATATCACCATTTTTTTTCTTTGAGTAATTGATGGCTTGTGATTGTAAATTTGAGTCATTCAGAGTGGGTACTTTCTTCAATTAGTTTACATAATTGCACATGATTCTTTTGGAAAAAGTAAAAATTATTACTTTCTGAATATATTTAATAACAAGATTAGATGATATAGCATTATAGATAGTGCCTTGTGGTTTAAAAATAGTGTGATGCTTACAATAAATGAATAATGTTATTTTTCACTAACGTATAAAATAGATTTATCTGTGGAATATACTTATTATATATATTAGTGTTTTATTTGTAATTTGGTAAAACAGTATGTTCTCCTCTAATTGCTTTAAGTTCTCCAAATATTTGAATTAAAATTCTCCAAGAACAACTTTGTCTTCTAAACTTGAACCTGAAAACATTAAATGCATCATGGATTCAGCATAGTATGTGTAATTTAATTATATTTGTGCTTGCAAATTGACTGTGTGACTGAGTTACTACAGCAATATGGAGGGATATGTTGTTAAATACACAATCAAAAAAGGAATCTTTTGGAATTTGAACTATTTTGTATTACCTAAATACAATATATGCTTACTGGAAAAATGTCATATATGTATATATTGCATATAGTTTTCTTTATATAGTATGTGCATATTTTATATACAGTTGAAAACATGTATACAATGTTACATACAATTATACCATTATTAATTCACATACATAGTTTTGTTCTTTTAAAAATATTTTATTGAAATGCAGCATACATCCCAAAAAGGCACATCCATGTACAGATAAATGAGTTTTTGTCTTCTCATCATGCTCATAACCAACACCCAAAGTAAGAACAAAACATTACTAGGACCTAAGAATCTTCACTTTTCCCTCGCACCCCATTCCTTTCTCTATATTTTTAATGTGGGAAAGAAGAGTCCACAGTCATTTTCATGGTATGATTCAGCAAAACAATATTTATAACTATATACCAAATGTTTTGTCCTTTAATTGTGTTTTTTTTTATTTGTATGTATAAATGGTCTCATATGAAGAACATTGTTTCTGAATAATGTTTGGGGAAGCAATGCTGTTTGAGTAAGACAGACAAAACATTTCAATCATGAATGTCTAATTCTGGATATAGTATGTGTTTCCAAGAGAAAGATGCATTCCAATTAACCTGTAAAGTAGTTTAATTCTACTTCTCATAGTAATGCAACATCCAATATCCAATATATTTTTAATCGTTAACTCAAAGGAAGATACACTGATTTGGGGGTAACTACCAGATTGGACAAGCCAGGATACTAAGATCCATACAAACACAACAGATGACAATAAAGATTAAATAAAGATTTTAATTTTATTGTCAGACATACACAAAAATGACATGTTAAAGGATGAATCTATGTTTCAAATACATCTTCTTTACTGAATTCCTGCTAAAATCTCTACCCCTGAGGGAGGAATTGTATTGAACATACAATTAGTATTGTTATTAGTATTAGTATTATAGTATTGAACACATTTCAGTACTAACTATAATGCAAGGTAATAGATAACAATATTTCTTACGCATTTGTTGTGTTCATTGTAGGTGTCACTGTCATTTTTCTGGGTTTAAGTCTAATAATTAAGAAATATGTATTATGGGTCAAGCATTATATGCCTGGAGCTCTCCTGAGCTTGCCAGCAAGCACTGAGCTGCCAGGTGTGGGAGCTGTTAATAAGATAAAAATGAAAGAGTTAATACTTGCAGCCCTTATGGAGCAAAGACCAAATCCCTCTGTTTCTCATTCCCCTCATGGAATGATGCCTAGGGAGACAAGAGGATCAGAAGGAACAATGAAGACTTGGGAGTATCCCCTTGGTGAGACAGTCTCTGGCAGTTTTAAGAACACTGGGGCTGAGAAAAAAGGAGGGGCGAATAAAGGAAAAGAACTGAGTCCTGAGCCAGAAAAGGGACAATGTCCTCAAGGTGTTCCTTCTTTCCCACAGAGGCTTGTGCAGTAGTACCAGAAGAGATTCCACATCCAAGGCCTCAGATGAAGAAGCCTCGGAAGGGAGGGACTGGGGCTAGGGGATCGAAATGTAAATATGTAAGGGGCCAGCACTGTGGCACAGCAGGTTAACGCCCTGGCCTAAAGTGCCAAAACACATATGGGCATCAGTTCAAGTCCCAGCTGCTCCATTTCCGATCCAGCTCTCTGCTATGGCCTGGGAAAGCAGTAGAAGATGGCCCAAGTCCTTAGGCCACTGCACCAAATTGGGAGACTCAGAAGAAGCTCCTGTCTCCTGGCTTCAGATCAGCACAGCTCCAGCTGTTGCAGCCAATTGGGGAGTGAACCGTCAGATGGAAGACCTCTCTCTCTGTCTCTTTCTCTGCCACTCCTCCCTCTCTCTGTGCCTCCCTCTCTCTCTTATCTCTGACTTTCAAATAAATAAATATTTTAAAAAAGAAATGTAAATATGTATAAAAGCATAAACAATTATAAAATGTCCTTGATTGAACCTCCCCTTAGAGACTGAGACACACTGACTGTGCACAAAGTGCCCTGAGAGTCGGATCAGAATTCCTGTGAGTTCTTTCAGGTTAACCTTCTTAGATTTTCTATGGTCAGACCTGAACAGTCACAGACGGCTGCTTGTTTATTTGTTTTAATTTATTTGCATTTTATTTAAATGGCAAAGAGATAGACAAAGACTAATGCACTCCCCAAATGCCCTCAACACAAGGGTTGAGTCAGGCTGAAGCCAGAAGCCTGGAACTCAATCTGGGTGTCACACGTGGGTGGCAGGGTCCATCCATCACCTGCTGCTTCCGAGAGCATGTATTAACAGGGAAACTGCAACAGAATGGAAAAGCCTGGACACGAATCCGTCAGGATGACATGGGATGAGGGCATCTCACTTAGTGTCCTCAACTGTTCCAAATGCCTACCCCACACATAAGCTGTTTACCATACCTGGGCTCCTACGATAACAGTTGCAGTCTTTATTCTTTTTAATATTCACACTATCCCAATGTGAGTACATATGCTTAATGTGATTTATACATGAAAACATTGGAGATTGTACTTCATTAATAATTTTTTAAAATTAGACAAACATAAAATTTCACCACTAGAGCTAATGTCACTCTAAAATTCATATTTATGCTGTTATACAAATACATAAATTAATCAGCCCTCAATTTGCATCAAAATCATGAAGGGAAGCCATTGCCTTTAACTCTCTTCTCTGTAGTTTACTTTTCTTTGGCTACGTTTTATCAGCATCCTTTTGTCAATTTGCCTAATTTTGTAAATCTCACCCCCCAATCTCATATTTTGTTTACAAAGGATTTGAAAAAGGTAGAAATATTATTTATGTAAACTTCATTTCATATCTTCTCTCTTTGTTGGCAAACTGAACAATCAGAATACTTTTGAAAATATTTTCTGTTCAGTTCTTCTTAGCTCAAATTTATTTATATTTTACTAGTCTTCTATGTTGGTTTATCAATTGCTAGACAAATAAAGAATAATTGTGATTAAATTCTTATAATCCCAATGAAAATTGAACATTCCATTTATGAATTTTTATAGGTTCCATTTTCTTTGACACATTATATACCTGTATTAATATCTGTATATCATTATATTCTTTTTAGTAATTTAAGGAGCCATATCTGGGTGGGAGTGGTGGCAGTAATATATAGGCTGCTTCAAAGTCAATGTAATTGTTTCATTTCACACATTAGATTTTGAGGAAATACAGTTGTCTCTGGGGAGAAACAAAAAAAGTAACAAATAAGAAAATGCTTCCCAAATTAAACAATTTAATCTTCCATAGTCATGAACTATGGAGAGAAGGGATAGAGTAACAAGTGTGAGAAGATGCTGAAAAATACCAGAAACCACAGCAATTCTCTGTGTGCAATCATGGCATATTAACTTGAGGGACATGAGAGATGATCTAAAATTCTTTTATTTCAAGTCCTTCATAAAACGTAACAGTATCATGGTATGCACGTTGCTCGACTACCTCAGTCTGATTTTCTTTTACTTACTCCTTTCAGCTCAGATCAGAAATATGTGAAACAGTGTTCTAACATACATCCTCCATGCACCAAATTAAGATCATACATACTCTGATAAGACAATTGTCCTTTTTGCATATCTAGTTAATATTCCATTTCTTCCGCTGCAAAACCTCATTTGCCCATAATATCAAATATCAAATATGAGGCATAGCAAGCGAGTATTTGGCCAGCTCTGTTCCCTGGAAAATCTTCAAATGTTGTTTTCCAACTATATTATAAACAAGTTTATATGTCTCATTTGACATCAACTATGAGCTTCTTGGAGAAAGTATTGTGTAATAAATATGAAACAAATCTTTTAGAAATATATGCTGTGGCATAGCAGGTAACCTGTCACCTGCAGTGCTGGCTTCCATATGGGTGCTGGTTCCTGTTCTGGCTGCTCCGCTTCCTATCTAGTTCTCTGCTATGGCCTGGGAAAGCAGTAGAAGATGGTGTAAATTCTTGAGCTCCTGCACCTGTGTGGGAGAACCTTAAGAAGCTCTTGGCTCATGGCTTCAGATTGGCCCGCCTCCGGCCTGTTATAGCCGTTTGGGGAGTGAACTAGCAGATGGAAGACTTTTCTCTCTCTTGTACTCTGCCTCTCTGTAACTATCAACTGAATAAATATTTAAAAAATGCAAGTCCCTGAATACCTTGTAACTTAAACAGAAATAGCCTCTCTCTTTGGAAATTTTATTTAACTTAAAGTATGGAAACACAATGATTTTCACATTGATAAAAAAATGCAGCTACAAAATAGTGAGCCGCAAGTTGTCAAATTTAGCAGTCATATTCCCTAAGTTTTGGTTGTCATAAACAGATAAAACCTGACATAAAAATATCGATTATCTCAAAGTAGCTAGGGTGTATATTTGCTCTTGACTTTTACTACTTCAATTTGAATGCATTTTCAACATAGTTCCCTGAAGGAAAAGATAACCTAAAGGAAGTATGAGCTGAAAAGTTTGACACTTCACCAGCACTTGTATTGAAAATTCTTAAAAAATACATCAGAATGAATCTATTCATTTTTCAATTCATTCCCTTAATGAAGATATATTAGGCATCAACAATATGAGAAGCATCTGTGGATATATCTATGTGTATATATATATATATATATATATAACTTAAGTAAAATAGAATATATATTTACTTAAGTAAATATATATTCCAATATATAATTAATATTTAAATTATTTATATATTTAAATATGTATTTATTTATATAAAATAAATATATAATCTAAATATATCAATATTTATATATAAATATATAAATAAAATCTCTATAAAATATCATCTATATAAATATTATTTATATATTTATATATTTATATTTATGTATAATAATATATTATATAATATATAAAATATTATTTTATATAAATATCATTTATATATAAATATACAATAAATATATTTATTATATGTATTACTTAAGTAAGATAAAATATATATTTACTTAATTAAATATATATATTTAAATATATATTATTATATATTTAAACATTTATTTAATATATATAAAATATATAATATAATATATTATATATTATATATTTTAAATGTATTTAGTTATTATAATATATTATATATAGAATATGTATAAATAAATATTTGAATATATATTTACTTAAGTAAAATAGAATATATACCCATTAAGTTATTATGTATGGAATAGGTATAAATAATATAGTGAAATACATAAAAGTAAAATACACTCATGAATAAGAGTATGGTAGAAATTTGCCTGAAGGAAGCTGATATTTGTACTGATGCTCAAAGAGTGGATAAGAATTATGAGATTTTCTCTAAGGCTTTAGAAATTGAACTAAACACTTTAAAAAGGGCGGAAATATTTTTTAGGAAATATTCACCTTTAAAAAGAATAAATGATGGAGCCGGCGCCGTGGCTCACTAGGCTAATCCTCCGCCTAGCGGCGCCGGCACACCGGGTTCTAGTCCCGGTCGGGGCGCCGGATTCTGTCCCGGTTGCCCCTCTTCCAGGCCAGCCCTCTGCTGTGGCCAGGGAGTGCAGTGGAGGATGGCCCAGGTGCTTGGGCCCTGCACCCCATGGGAGACCAGGAAAAGCACCTGGCTCCTGGCTCCTGCCATCGGATCAGCGCAGTGCGCCGGCCGCAGCGCGCCGGCCTCGGCGGCCATTGGAGGGTGAACCAACAGCAAAGGAAGACCTTTCTCTCTGTCTCTCTCTCTCACTGCCCACTCTGCCTGTCAAAAAAAAAAAAAATAAATAAATAAATAAAAAAAAGAATAAATGATGGAATTGCAAAATGGAAAATATTAAATTTCAGTCATAATGCTTGAACTTATTTGAGAGTCAATGGGCACTAGGGAGCTACTCTGATAGTATAAAGAAATAAGGGCCAAACTATATAACGTACACTTCAGATGTTTATTTAGAATTAAAGATCTGAAGAAATTAATTCTATTGGGAAGGTAAATAATATATTAGGTTTCATTATATTATGATTAAAAGGAAATAATTAAGAAAAACAAGAAAGGAGGAATCAAAATGGCACCAGATTAATGAGTAGAAAAGGAAACAAAGATAAATTTTTAATGACAATTGTAGGGGAAATGAAGGTAAAATGTTAATGAGTCAATGGTGGAATATAGGCAGATCAAGAAAAAGATGATAATTTGTATTGTAACAATCCTGGACATTCTAAGGATATATTATCTATCACAAATCCTAAGTGTTTTATACATGTTAAGACTTCTAATATTCTCAAGTATGGGATACACTGTTATTATTTTCATTTTTAAATCAATAAACTGAGGTAGAATCAATTCAAATATTCTGCCCATTGTAACAAAGCTAGTATCAGAAAGAAATTGATACAGAATGCCAGATTGAATCATGATTTCCTAGTCAACAGTGCTCTACTACAATTTTTTCTGAAATAACTGAATATTCATTTTGTGGAAGTACCATTCTAAACGCTTACACATACTAAGTTATTCAATCATCAAATAATCTTATGAGGACAATGTAATTATTATCTTGATTTTAGCAAATCACAGCATGGTGTCAAAAATGCAGCTTCCTGTCTCTTGAGTTTGCACATGTAACTATTACTGAGTCTGCCTCTGAGATGATTTGCTTACATTTGCTGAATTTAAGTTTAAGTGCAACATTTAAGTGCAAATATCCAATTGGACATATAGAATCAGAGAGAAATTTGATTTTTGTACCCTTAGGAAAAAGCATCCACTTAGATTTTTAGCTGAAACCATAGGAAGAAGTTAGATAAAATTCCAAAAGAGAAGAGAAAATACCATCATCTACAAATGAAATTGTCATGAAAAATAAATAAGAAGCAACCTTAATTTGTTTAATGAGGTAATCATTAACAATTAATATAAACATATCAAAACAGTAGAAAATATTAGATTATGAAAGAATGTCATGGAAGAAATCTGAGCTGAAGTTGGAAAGCTAAAGAGGAGCAATTGATATTTAGTGCCATACAAGTGGATGCGGTCAGCTAGGAAGTCTGAGAAAATATAGAAAGGGAAGAGGAAAAGAAGGGAAATCAAGGTAGGGAAGTGGAGAGAATGGAAAAAGGAATGATGTTCTTTGGGCATTCACTTGTTTGGATGTTGAGGAAATAAAGATATGGAGATTTAGAGGTGACAAATAGTTCATCTTAGTTCAATTATTATGGGTCACATAAAAGGGGTTCTGATGTTTTTCTGTCTCTAAAATCTTTATTTTTGTAAGGTCATAAAAGTAACTATATATTATAAGAAACTGTGCAATAATATCTGAAAATATGTTGAACTACAAAACTTACAGTTTCTCTTACTGAGATTCGTAATGAGTACTAGTAGATACCAGTGCATTTATTATCAATAAGCTCATTGTAGTTTCATTAGGCTTGAGAAATTAAGTTACATTCAAATTCTTGCTAAAATTTCTAAACAAATAAAAATTGTCTCCATCTTGGTTAGATGGCCAATATCATATGAAATATCATATCAATATCACATGAAATAAAGGAAATCTGTGAACTGATTATTTAAGACTTAAGTCATTCACCTTTGTCCCAATATATCAATATTAGAAATGCTGTCACAGAAAATTTTCATTTTGTCATAGAAAAAGTGTAGGAATTCATAAATATTCACATATCAAAGCCCAGATGTATACAACATACAATTTCATTTTTTCATTTTTAAAAGATTATTTGTTTATTTGAAAAGCAAAGGCAGAGGTAAAGAGGGAGAGAGAGAGAGAGAGACAGAGAGAGAGAGAGAGAAAGAGGTCCTCCATCTGCTGGTTTACTCCCCAAATGGTTGCAATGGCCATAGCTGAGCCAATCCAAAGCTAGGACTAGGATCTTCTTCTAAGTTTTCCATGTGGGTGTAGGGGCCCAAAGATCTGAAGATATGAAGTTTGTATACCCTAAATAAAAGTTTTCTATGGAAAAAAATGAGACAGAAAAAAAAAAAAAAACAGAAATAAATATCCGACTGAACAATTGAGATGACATTTATCAACTAGGTTAATACAATTTAGTGACATATCGGTAGCCAAAATGTAATTATAGAATCTGTCTTATTCTGAAAAATTTATAGACAAGATAAATGTATTTCCGATATTTCTGGAAGCTAAGAGCAAAGGACAATGGAAGCACAAAACACGTAGCCAGTAATCTCCAGCAGGTTTATATTGTCACTAATTCCATCCCTATTCCACATGACTTAACTACCTCCTTAATGGTCCACCTCTTAATACTATCACATCAATGCTTGTTTTTAATGCATAGATTTTGAGGAAATGTTCAGACCATAACAATATTTGAACAAATCAATAAATCATAAAGTAGAAAAGCTACAAGGATTCTATGGAGGGCTATTTCCAGAATTGCTGCTAATAAGAATACAGAAATGTGAAGAATGTGACCACAAAATAATTTTTTTCAGGGATTTTGTTTTACATAAGTGTAGAAAGGCTTTAAAGCATAATACTTTTTCTTGTTGGGAAATTTTGCTATGAGAAAGAGTGGAAATAATTTCAGAAGCAAAGTTAATATTTAAAGAAATGTAGTATTTTAACAAGATAGCATTGCTTGCCAATGTTAAACATACGTCCTTCCTGCCTCCCCCAGCTATAATCACAAAAATATATTACACAATATACTACACCTCTGTATAGCATTGGATAGTAAATTACTGGTAGTAATTTAAAACAAAGATAGTTATTTTAAGTTAATGTTCTTAATAAATAATTACAAACTATACATGTTTAAATGTGTGAATAATTATTTTTACGGTTATACAGTCTGGCTAATATATAAGTAAATATATATTATGTTACATATTTAAATATACTCATCAGCTTTTAATTTGCTTTTTATATTCAGTTACAAATATCTCATTTCAGTTTTCCTAACTATTTGCAGCTAGTTTTGATGGCTAGATCAAAATTGGATTATAAAACATTTCATTTACATGAATTAACAGAAATAAAAAGGGAAATGATATTTATAAATTGAAGATCATTTTGTAAACTATTCCATTCAGAGAGTTCATGCTCTTACAAATCATGTGGAATGATTTTGTAAAACAGAGACAAAGGCAGTACAAAAAATAAAAGTGAAGATAAATAACCCTCAATCATACAGTTGCAAAATATTAACAATATATTAATTTTGTCATTAAATATTAACACAATATTAGAAAATTATTAGCAAATAGATGGCAGCAATATACAAAAAGAATTACATACCATTATGATTGGATTCAATCCACAAAGGCAAAACATTGCAACATTTGAAAAAATCTATCAGTGTGAGTATATTAATAGACAAAAGAAGAAAAAAGACATGCTGCTATCAATTGATGGGAGAAAAAGCATCAGACAAAAATTCAACTCCATTCATGTTAAAACTCCCAGGAAATCAGGAATGGAGAGGTAATTATTCATCTTGAAAAAACCATCTATAGGGCTGGGATTGTTGAGCATTCAGTTAAATTAGTTCTTGCAAACCAGGATCCTGTATCAGAGCCATGGATCTAGTTCCAACTGTTTTTCTCCTGATTGAACTCCCTGCTAACGCATCTGGGAAAGCAGAAGAAGGGTCCCAAGTTTTGGGCACTTGCCATCCATTTAGGAGATCTGGATGGGGTACCCACTTTCTGGTTTTGGCCTGGCCCTGCCCTGGCTGTGAGGTCATTTGGAGAATGAAACAGCTGAAAGAAGTCCCTCTGTATCTCTCTCTCTTTTTTTTCTTTTTAACTTTTATTTAGTGAATATAAATTTCCAAAGTAGAGCTTATGGAGTACAATGGCTTCCCCCCCATAACTTCCCTACAACTGCAACCCTCACCTTTCCTGCTCCCTCTCTCCTTCCATTCATATACAGATTCATTTTCAATTCTCTTTGTATACACAAGATCAGTTTAGCATATATTAAGTAAAGGTTTCAACAGTTTGTACCCACATAGAAACACAAAGTGAAAAATACTGTTTGAGTACTAGTTAGAGCATTAAATCACACTGTACAGCACATTAAGGACAGAGATCCTACATGAGGAGTAAGTGCACAGTGACTCCTGTTGTTGATTTAACACATTGACACTCTTGTTTATGGCCTCAGTAATCACCCTAGGCTCTTGTCATGAGTTGCCAAGGCTAAGGAAGCCTTTTGAGTTCAACAACTCTGATGATATTTAGGCAAGGTTGTAGTCAGAATGGATGATCTAACCTCTCCTCAGAGAAAGGTACCTCCTTCTTTGATGACCTGTTCTTTCCACTGGGATCTCACTTGCAGAGATCTTTCATTTAGGTTTTTTTTTTTTTTTTCCAGAGTGTCTTGGCTTTCAATGCCTGAAGTACTCTCATGGGCTTTTCAGCCAGATCCGCATGCCTTAAGGGCTGATTCTGAGGCCAGAGTGCTGTTTAGGACATCTGCCATTCTATGGGTCTGCTGTGTATCTCACTTCCCATGTTGGACCATTCTCTCCCTTTTTTGTTCTATCAGTTAGTATTTGCATACACTATTCTTATTTCTGTGATCCCTTTGGTTCTTAGTCCTATCATTATGATCAATTGTGAACAGAAATTGATCACTGGGACTAGTGAGATGGCATTGGTACATGCCATCTTGATGGGATTGAATTGGAATCCCCTGGTATGTTTCTAACTCTACCGTTTGAGGTAAGTCAGCTTGAGCATGTCCCAAATTGCACATCTCTTCCCTCTCTTATTCCCACCCTTATATTCACCAGCAATTACTTTTCAGTTAAATTTCAACATTTAAGAATAACTGTGTATTGATTACAGTATTCAACCAAAAGTATTAAGTAGAACAAACATAAAAAATACTAAGAGGGATAACGTATTAAGTTGTTCATCAACAGTCAGGGCAAGGGCTGATCAAGTCACCGTTTCTCATAGTGTTCATTTCACTTTAACAGGTTTCTTTTTTGGTGCTCGGTTAGCTGTCACTGATCAGGGAGAACATATGATATTTGTCCCTTTGGGATTGGCTTATTTCACTCAGCATAATGTTTTCCAAATTCCTAACAGGGATCACTTTTCAGTTAATATTTAAACACCTAAGAATAATCGTGTGTTAATTACAGAGTTCAACCAATAGTACTAGAACGAAAAAAATACTAACATGGATAAAGTATTACATTGTACATCAACAGTCAGGACAAGAGCTGATCAAGTTACTGTTTCTCATAGTGTCCATTTCACTTCAAGAGGTTTCCCCTTTGGTGCTCAGTTAGTTGTCGTCGATCAGGGAGAACATGTGATATTTGTCCCTTTGGGACTGGCTTAGTTCACTCAGCATGATGTTTTCCAGACTCCTCCATCTTGTTGCAAATGACTGGGTTTCAGTGTTTTTGACTGCTGTATAGTATTCTATAGAGTACATGTCCCATAATTTCTTTATCCAGTCTACTGTTGATGGGCATTTGGATTGGTTCCAGGTCTTACCTATTGTGAATTGAGCTGCAATAAACATTAATGTGCAGACAGTTTTGTTTGTTTGCCAATTTCATTTCCTTTGGTTAAATTCCAAGGAGTGGGATGGCTGGGTCGAATGGTAGGGTTATATTCAGGTTCTTGAGGAATCTCCAGACTGACTTCCATAGTGGATTCACCAGTTTGCATTCCCACCAACAGTGGGTTAGTGTCCCTTTTCCCCCACATCCTCTCCAGTATCTGTTGTTGGTAGATTTCTGAATGTGAGCCATTCTAACTGGGGTGAGGTGAAACCTCATTGTGGTTTTGATTTGCATTTCCCTGATTGCTAGTGATCTTGAACATTTTTTCATGTGTCTGTTGGCCCTTTGGATTTCCTCTTTTGAAAAATGTCTATTGAGGTCCTTGGCCCACTCAAATAGATACATTAAAAGAAAAAAGACCATCTACAAAAACTTGGAGTTAAAGTCATATTTAATGGTTTTAAAATGGATGTTTTCATCAAGTTAGTGAATAAGACAAATTAAGAAATAAGGTAAGGATATCTGCTGGCACCACTAATATATTTCATGTAATTTTGGAACTTCTAACCAGTACAGTAACAAGAGAATAAAAGAAAATAAAATAAAATTGGAAAATAAAAAAATGCAAAGCCTATATTTGTATATGACATGTGGTTTCTGTGGAAAATTCTCAGCAATTAATCATAAATTTCTCATGAATTTCAAGTTAGCTCAATAAAGTCATGTTATGCAAGATTGATAGATAAAAAGAAATAGCATCTTTTTATCAGAACTAACCACAAACACAAGAAACTGCGATTAACAGCATAATGTTATTTATTATCAATTAAAAACTTAAATACGTATAACTAACACAAGCATTTAAAATATATGGTTTAGGGGCAGGTGTTGTGGCATAGTGGGTTAGCGCCCTGGCCTGAAGTGCCGGCATCCCATATGGGTGCTGGTTCGAGACCTGGCTGTCCACTTCCGATCCAGCTCTCTGGTATGGCTTGGGAAAGCAGTACAAGATGGCTCAAGTCCTTATGCCCCTGCACCCACGTGGGAGACCCAGAAGAGGCTCCTGGCTCCTGGCTACGAATTGGCGCAGCTCTGGCCATTGTAGCCATATGAGGAATGAACCATTGAATGGAAGACCTCTTTCTCTCTCCTCTCTCTGCTTCTCCTCTTTCTGTGTAACTCTTTCAGTAAATAAATCTTTAAAAAAACCTGCACTGTATCTATGAAAATTAAAAATTATCACTTTAAGAAATGTATAGTTTAAAAGACAAAGTCCTAGTCAAATATATATTTTTAAAAATACAAATGCATTTGACACATATCAATCTTAAGAATTTGAAGCATCAACATATTAATGTTATCAAAGGTATGTATAGTTTACATACATATTGATGTATAGTTTAAACAAAATTGCTACCAAATGATAGCATATTTTTTAAAATATTAATTGCTATGTACTTTAAAGGCAGAGCAATAGAGAGAAAGAGAGAGGTGAGAAAGAGCGGGAGAAACAGAGAAGTTTCTATATACTGATTTACTCTCCAAATGGCTGAAACAAACCAGGGCTAATGCAGGCTGAAGCCAGGAGTTAGTAACTCCACCCAGTTTTCCCACATGAGTGACAGTTGCACAAGAACTTGGGACTTCTACTGATGCCTTCCAAGATGTTAGGAAACTGGATGAGAAGCAAAGTAGCCAGGACTCGAACCAGCATTCCAACATGGGATGCCAGTATCACTAGCAGCAGTCTAAACCGCTGCACGACAATGCCAGCCCCATAATTTTTCTTCTTTCCTTCCTTTTTTCCTTCCTTCTTTCCTTCCTTCCTTCCTTCCTTCCTTCCTTCCTTCCTTCCTTCCTTCCTTCCTTCCTTCCTTCTTTCAATTTAATTATTTATTTAAGAGGCAGCTACAGAGAGATAGAGAGACAGAGAGAGACAGAGACAGAGAGAGAGACAGAAACAGAGGTTCACTGCCCAAATGGCCGCAAAGAACTGAGCTGAGCTGATCTGAAGGCAGGAGCCTGGAGCTTCCTCAGGGTCCCCCACATGAATGCAGGGGCCCAAGGACTTGGGCCATCCTCTGTTGCTTTCCCAGGCTCATTAACAGGGAGCTCAGTCTGAAGTGCAGCAGCCAGGACTACAAAGGACGCCCATATTTGATGACAGAGATGCAGGTTGAGGCTCTAACCCACTGCAGGCAGCGCCTCACCCCCGCCAAATGCCTACAGTTGTCAAAGATACGCCGGGTTGAAGCCAAGAGTCTGGAACTCAATCTGAGTATGACACATGGGAGACCAGCACTCAAATATTTGAACCATCATATGTTTTCCCTCAGGGTACACATCAGCAGGAAGAGAAATTGGAGGCAGAGCTGGAACTTAAACCCACATAGTATCTTTACTGCTGCACCAGATGCCCAATCATTGGTTTTGATACTACATCGAGGTTATGTAAGGTATAAAGACTCGATGGAAGCAAGGCGAAGGTTACATGGAATCTCTTGCAATCTCTATCATTGCAACTTCCTGAGAATCTAAAATTATTTTAAGTAAAACAAACAAAACCAAAAAGATAAATTCAATATACATATGATGAAAATCACAGAACAGAGGGTAATCATGGATATACTAAGAATCCAGTGCACTGGATTCATTTGAAGTTGCATTTCTATAATTAAATAACAATATAGAAGTGAACAGACAGACAAGCAGATAGCAGCCAAAATCTCCTAAAATTCAATATTTATTATCTTTGGAGTGGTAGTTGATTTGACATTGTAGTCATTCAAAATAACTAGTTAGGGTCACAGAGACTGAAAAAAAATCATCTTTTATTTATTTATTTATTTATTTATTTTTTGACAGGCAGAGTTAGTGAGAGAGAGAGAGAGAGAGAGAGAGAAAGGTCTCCCTTTTCTGTTGGTTCACCCCCCAAATGGCCACCAGTTGCCTCCTCCTGGTCTCCCATGAAGGGCCCAAGCACTTGGGCCATCCTCCACTGCCTTCCGGGCCACAGCAGAGAGCTGTACTGGAAGAGGAGCAACCAGGACAGAATCCAGTGCCACAAGTTTGAGGGGCCGGCACTGGGACGCAGTGGGTTAATGCCCTGGCCTGAAGCACCAGTATCCCCATATGGACACTGGTTCGAGTCCTGTCTGCTCCACTTCCGATCTAGCTCCCTGCTGTGGCCTGGGAAAGCAGTGAAAGTTGGCCCAAGTCTTTGGGCCCCTGCATTCACATGGGGACACAGAAGAAGCTCCTGGCTCCTGGCTTCAGAGAGGCACAGCTCCGACCCTTGCAACCAATTGGGGAGTTAAACAGTGGATGGAAGACCTCTCTCTCTCTGCCTCTCCTTTTCTCTTGTGTAACTCTGACTTTTAAATAATTTATTAAAAAAAAGAAAACATGTTTACAATAATTCAGGGAACAATAAAATAAAAGATTGTGTTAGGTTTTCAACATCAATTTAGTTTTAACTTTATTGAAATGAATTAAAATTGACAGAGACACTAAAATGGTGAACTTCACTACCCAGATGGAAATTAAACAAATGTAAGAAATCCTTTATATCTGAGACTTAAAAAATTAACATATTCATGAAGCTATATAAATTTCTTATCTGTTTGTTTTATGGAAGACATGAACAAGATAGAAATTATTGTGGTTTATGTCATAAAGTATATAAAATATAGTAGTGTTAAATGTAATATGCAATTAATTTTCTGGTAATTAAATATTGGATGGATAAAGGTAAAAATTACCCACTTTGTAACACATTTTCTGAAATAATACTTTTAAAAATGACTTAAAATTTTTGCTTGAAATATTCGGACATCTGAAAAACTTATGTACATTGTCCTTTAATGATGATATGTGTTTTATATGAAAATATTCTTTTTTTTTTACCATTTCTGTATTATGGCAAGAGAAGCACCACTGTATTATCACATTGTCATTTAAATAGATTTTTTATAACTTACTGAACAAGTTATAACAACTTTATTTTTCAACTCACAATGATAATCAACTTTTCTTTTGTGACTATAATTAATCCTTTTTTTTTTTTTTTTTTTGACAGGTAGAGTTATAGACAGTGAGAGAGAGAGAGACAGAGAGAAAGGTCTTCCTTCCGTTGGTTCACTCTCCAAATGGCTGCTACAGCCAGAGCTGCTCTGATCCGAAGCCAGGAGCCAGGTGCTTCTTCCTGATCTCCCATGCGAGTATAGGGACCCAAGCACTTGGACCATCCTCCACTGCCTTCCTGGGCCACAGCAGAGAGCTGGATTGGAAGAGGAACAACCAGGACTAGAACCTGGTGCCCATATGGGATGCCGGCGCCGCAGGCAGAGGATTAACTAAGTTAGCCACAGAGCTGGCCTCAATTAATTCTTAATATCCTGCACAGACTATTATAATTCTTATGTTCAGGTTTTCTAGTATGATGTCTCAAAAGTGTTAGCCAGTTTTCGTTTCCTTTTGTTTTGCTTTATCTTCTTGAGATTTGACACTTGGCCTTTATAACTCCACTGTGAAGACTCCCTGTTGCTCTTTGTAATGGTGACCGAATTCTAGTTTATTCCCTTACTACACGTGCAGCAATAGCTGGAACTGTTTCCTCCATTTTTGGGTTTTAAAAAATGGGTCAAACAATCAAACGACAGTAATGGCAAAATTTGTGTCTCCCTCCACCCTTTATAAACTTCTACAGGGTCCCTTATCATTATATTTGAGGATAAAATGTTATAGCAGGATCCCTATTTCATTGGGTAGAAAATGAGTCTTCTTGTTGGACTCAGTGAAAAAGAACTTTCTGCAAACCCTGTAAATTGTCATAAAGTGACTGAAGATAGAGTCCTGTATTTGTATTCCTCTTCGTCCTTTGTATGTTTCTAATATCTGAAAATCACAGACATTACAAATAGATCAGCTCTATTGTTTTCCTAGAAGCCCTGGTTTGCATAAGCACCTTCCTTTGGGGCGGATCATTGGTAACCATGAATCACAGTGTCAGTAATTTTCAGAATTACTTTTGCTTCCTTCTTTTAGTGGCTATTGTAAGTATAATTGGAGTTCATTATAATACTGAATGACAAATGCATACCTTGTCTTCCAGCTTCCTACAGAGTATATAATTCATTTTGCCATTTTTCCTATAAAAAGGATAAGATATACTTCAGTACTGTTAAATAGTACTTCTGTGTATAAAATATGTTGTAGCCAATAGTAATTACTATTTATGAGATAGTAAATTAGAATATTGTGTACCTAAGCATTATGCCACAAAATCACATTTCTTTATGGAAAGGACAATTCTGAAAATAGATAATCATGTATATTAGAAAGATACCATCAATTTTCTAAGCTACATGTTTATATGTGGTGGCATGTAATATCCCTATGAATGCATAGACAGATACATATGCATTTAAATTAGAATACATTTTTGATAAGGATATTAAAGAAACATAATAGTAATTATCCCTCTTTCATCAGTAACTTGGAGGGTTTGAATTTTGGAAAAATTTCATAGGATAGGAGAATAATTAGGGTAAATTTATACCCAATTGACAACTGGGGGCTGGCCATGTGGCATAGTGGGTAAATCTGCCGCCTGCAGTGCTGGCATGCCATATGGGCACCAGTTCTAGTGCAGGCTGCTCCACTTCCAATCCAGCTCTCTGCTGTGGCCTGGGAAAGAAGTAGAAGATGGCCCAAGTCCTTGGGCTCCTGTACCCACATAGGAGGCCCAGAAAAAGCTCCTGATTCCTGGCTTTAGATCAGCACAGCTCCAGTAGTTGCAGCCATTTAGGGAGTGAACCAGCAGATGAAAGACCTCTCTCTCTCTCTGCCTTTGCCTCTCTGTAACTCTGTCTTTCAAATAATAAATACATAAATATTTTTAAAAAAGTAGATGCATCCTTATTTTCTCCCATATCTGTGCATCTGATAAGAAGGACCGATTTTCCTCATAGAAATTGTAATTTTACAGTGTATGAAAAAATATTTTTTCTGACAAATTCTCCAAGCAAATACATAAGGGCTGTTGATGTCCCAATTTTCTGCAGCCAAAACAATTGAGAAATACTTTTTTTTTAATGGAAGTGCTCAAATAAAGATAGTTCAGTTGCTGAAGAGTGATAATACCATGGAAAGATCTACAATTTAATTTTCAGAACTATGTAATTAGCTATTTATAATATTCCAAGTTTACTAGGGAAGACAATTTTTCTACAGACTGCAGGGTAAATAAACTCCTTATAGCTACTTAAGTATAAATAAATTGGTAGCATCACAAGATCTTCCATTCTGAAACAAAATTAAGTTCCAGATAAAGCATTCAGGAAAAAAAGTGGAGTATCAAGGAACATTTTATAATAGATGAATTTTGTTACAAGTTCAGATATACACATCTGAGAGAGAGAGAGAGGTCTTCCTTTTCCGTTGGTTCACCCCCCAAATTGCAGCTACAGCTGGCGCTGTGCTGATCCGAAGCCAGGAGCCAGGTGCTTCTCCTGGTCTCCCATGCAGGTGCAGGGCCCAAGCACTTGGGCCATCCTCCACTGCCTTCCCGGGCCACAGCAGAGATCTTCATATTTCAAGTTAATCATAAAACAATAAACATGGCCGGCGCCGTGGCTCACTAGGCTAATCCTCCACCTTGCGGTGCTGGCACACCGTGTTCTAGTCCCGGTCAGGGCGCCGGATTCTGTCCCAGTTGCCCCTCTTCCAGGCCAGCTCTCTGCTGTGGCTAGGGAGTGCAGTGGAGGATGGCCCAAGTGCTTGGGCCCTGCACCCCATGGGAGACCAGGAGAAGTACCTGGCTCCGGCCATCGGATCAGCGCGGTGTGCTGGCCGCAGCACGCTGGCCACGGCGGCCATTGGAGGGTGAACCAATGGCAAAGGAAGACCTTTCTCTCTCTCTCTCTCACTGTCCACTCCGCCTGTCAAAAAAAAATAATAATAAAAAAAAAAACCACAATAAACAATAATGGAGTCTATGAAGGTAGTATGAAACTGTAAAATCCAATTTACAAATATTCTGCATTCCTAGACAACACAGCTTGGTGCAGTTTAAATGTTATTGTGCATAACAAGAATGTATTTTTGTCTGAGATGCAGATGCCCAAGCCTCCTGCCCAGACATGAGATTTCAGTAGGGGCTCTGAATCTGCATTTTTTAGCAACCACCACAGATGGTTTCCTCAGAACTTCCATAGATCAAATTACAGAAAGACCAATTAACATTATCGTCACTTCTTTGTCATTCTCTCTGCCATTTTATTTCAATTCATACTTTCACTTTATAAGTCTTAAGTAAAATTACGTATGAAAAGTATCTAGCTTGTGGCTGTGTGGCAAGTGGCTGTGTCTACATTATTTTCTGTAGGATCTTGATAGACGGAGAAGTAGTCAAGGTACTATTGTTTTACATTGAGCTCTCATAATTCTGAGTTATGCTAGTAGGATGTATAATCACACTCAAAAATAGAAAAAGAAATATATTTTAAAGAAAGATACTACATACAATAATGTTTGAGAAATATGGCATTTAATGCTACAGAAAAGATATATACAAAATTTTCAGTGGAACATTGTATTTAGCAGATCTTGAAATGTAGAAAATGACACCACTCACTAGCCTTTTTAAAAATTATTTAGGAGCTTGTTATTTGTATTATTTCTGTGAAACTCTATAGCACTTTTTTAAAACGACTTTCAGTTACCATGAAATATGCTTTATAAGGAAATTTTGTCTATTATTATTTTTATTAATCAACAAAGGGCACATGCATATTTCTCATTTTCCCTAACTTATCATTTCCATCATAGTCTCATATATCACATTACACTAATAACTTCCCTTTCATTGTTCAAAGCCTGTAAAATAATCAGTAATATGTTTATATCTACAGTCAAGTGATTTAGTGATCTGCTAGCATGATGTTTCTAGGTGAATTAATATACTTATCTCTGGGATATTAGAGAGAGAAATGTTGCTCTGATTTATTCAATAAGCAATCTTAGTTAAGAGTTGCTAATCTTCAAAAATCTGTTTTATGACAATTTTATGCTTAGTCTCCAGTGTAATTAACCATTAAAAATAAATAAAAACTATTACATACACTTATGTGTGAGATTTTTAAGGCAGTTATTGGGTTCAATATATTTTAAGATAGAACTGTCTTGTAAGTTCATTCTAGAAATAAATTCATGAACATTTATTCCATATATGTAATTATAGAATAAAATAAATATTATGTTTTTATCTAATGTGGTTGTTAAGGAGTTTTGAGAAGAAATAATAAGCATGAGTGGTATAGTAATTCTTAGGTGACTATTGCAAAATGAAAGCAGTAGGCTTTGCCAACACTATAAGGAAATTATTGAGTTAGTGTTAAAATATAGCTCTCTTTTGAAAAAAAACTATGTTTATACTTATTTATTTGGTAGAGAGCTATCTTACATCCACTGATTCACTCTTCAAATGGGTGTACATAGCTAGTGTTGGCCCAGGCCAAATCCAACAGCCAGTATCTGGGAAGTCCATCTGGGTCACCTACCTGGGTGGCAGGAGCCTAAGATTGGGCCATCATTTGCTACCTTCCCAGGTGCATTAGCAGGAAGCTGGATTGGAAGTGGATAGCTGGGCCTTGATTCTGCACTGTGATGCCAGGGTTGCACGTGGCAGCTTAACTCACTGCAACATCATGCCAGTCAGCATGTCTTTTTTTTTTTTTTTTTTTTTTAATTGCTTTTATTTATTTGAAAGTCAGAGATACAGAGACTTGCAGAGACAGAAAGAGACCTTCCATTCAGTGGTGCACTCCCCAGATGGCCACAGCAGTTAGGGCTAGGCCAACCTGAAGCCAGGAGTCAGGAACTTCATACAGATCTCCCATGTGGCTGGCAGGGCTCCAACGACTTGGGCCATCCTCTGCTGCTTATCCCGGGCCTTTTCCAGGCACCTGGGTCAGAAGTGCAGCAGCCAGGACTCAAACTGCCTTCCATATGGAATGCTGATGCTACAGGCAGAGGCTTTACTTACTATGTCTTTTTGAAGTCATGGGGCTGAAACAAGTCTTGGAAGATTAGTTTTAGTATGCTTATTTAGGAAGATATAATTTTGTTCATTTTATAAAATTATTTTACTATTTTTGTAATTATTCCAATTACCTAATTTTTGATTATAAAATTTTTTATGTGTTTGGAGAAAAATAGATGAATAAAATAACACAAATTCACACAAATAAAGCCCAAAATATCAATATTTTATGTATTTTGGTGGTAATACATTTTAATTTTTTTGTTTTATATAAGTATTTTGATAAATATACATATACATATATACATACATGCAGAGAGAGATTTGCATATTTAGTATTTGGATATAAGTGAATCACAATGTCAATTATTTTATCCTAATTTTGTATTTATATTTAAAACTTGAAATTAAAATAGCTATTTAAGTATTAAGGGAAATAGCGTATGTTTGATAATTTATCTGGAAATGTATAAATAAAACATATAAGAACCTAACTCTTCATATTATTTTATTTTCCTTAGTGTTGAATCATTATATATTTATTTTTCTTTTATTTATGCCTAAATTCATATTAGTAAATTTTATTAAAACAGTGAAAAACAAAACATGTATAAATACATAGACTGCTGATTTTAGTTGGCATGCTCAATCTGTGTTCATTTTATACACAGTGAGACATTTACCTTATTCTAACAGCACTCAAGGCTATGACTACAACAATATTATATTACTTTAAATTAGTTAAAATTAAATAAACTTTATTAGTATTGGAGTTATAATAACCACATTTCAAGCATTCAATACTACCTAGGCTTAGATGGCAAATAATGAAGTGCATCATTGCAGAAAGCTCTATTATTTTTCCATATCAGGATTTGAACTTCCATAAGGAATAAAGTCTGTTTTAATTTCCTTATATCTCAAATATTTATTCCAATGTAGAGAACCTAGAAGATCTTGCAGAAAAAAAAATTATTGAGTGAATAGATGTTTGAGTGAATGAATAAAAGCACATTTACAGGCCAAGAAGGAAATTACTCTAAATATCGCAATGAATTATTTAATCAGCAGGTGTACCTGGTCACAAACACAAAGTTATTTACCTAACAAAGTATTGCAAGTCGTCATACATTTTATTTCAGTAACAAACAAGCTCTTTCATGAAAACTCATAAAATGTATTACTGTGAGTGTGAGCAGAGGGAATCGTGTGGTATTAATTTCCCAAACACTCTATATACAGTGATATGCCAAACCATGCCTGCAGACTGGCAGATCTTGGTAGCAGTAGGCTTGTTTCATCTTGTTCTGTCTTGTTGCAACTCATCATAAAATCAGTGGGATCTCTCTAGTTAAAAAGATAGATCAAAGCAGAAACTATATCCTTCATTTTTGAGAAAAAAAGGTTTTTTTTTGGTAAACATCAACCTGTGGATTGAAAAATATATAAACCATTATATTGAAAATTTACATTAAACTTGGAATGGCAAGATTGTAACAGGTAATATGAAAAATATTATTGAAAGAATGCTAAGCAACTAATAAATTTATCATAAATCTATAATGGATTCTGTGTATATGTCTGTGGTGCTACAATTATCTGTTAATTAAATATTTTATCCTATTTGTAATGGTATTAATGAGTTATTTTTGTATTTTTATTATTTTAGGTATCATTAACATAAGTAGAACTTAATTATGGGGCCCGGCGCTGTGACTCAATTGGTTAATTCTCTGCCTGCGGCGCCAGCATCCCACATGGGTGCCAGGTTCTACTCCCGGTTGCTCCTCTTCCAGTCCATCTCTTTGCTGTGGCCCTGGAGGGCAGTGGAGGATGGCGCAAGTGCCTGGGCCCCTGTACCCGCATGGGAGACCAGGAGGAAGCACCTGGCTCCTGGCTTTGGATGGGCACAGTGCCGGCCGTAGTGGCCCCTTGGGGAGTGAACCAATGGAAGGAAGACCTTTCTCTCTGTCTCTCACTGTCTATAACTCTACCTGTCAAATAATAAAAAAAGAACTTAACTATGAATTTCTGCAAATTACAATTTATTACTCTGATAATAAGTGTCTGATATCATGTTCATGATATCCTAGGACCCAAGGTACAAAAGCCATTTACAAGCGGCATTAAGAGCACGATCATGTAGAGACACACATGTAATTTGTAATTTTCGATTTGTACAATCATAATACATTATGGCAATTGTGTCTGACAGGAAATTGAATCACCTGTGTGGGCAATTTTTGAATCTTCCCATGTATGCGGCTTCACAGAATATTCCTGTACACCTCCCACAGAAGACACTGAAACCTAACATATACATATTCCTATATACGCTTAAACCCTACTGTTATTTTTTGCAAAAACACTCTGCAGTTTTGCAAAACATGAAAACTAGTGAGGCTGGACTTGGGTGTTTGGGGCAGTGGTTAAACATCACTTGGGATGCCTCCATCCTGTCTTGGAGTGCTAAGGTTTGGGTCCCAGCTGTGCTTCTGATTCCAGCTTCCTCCATTTGTGCATCCTGAGAGGCAGCATAGTATAGCTCAATTAACTGGTTTACAGCCTTCCTTTTGTGAGTCCTGATGGAATTCCCAGCTCCTGGTTTCAACCTGGTGGGCACTTAATGATTAAATCAGCCGAAGAACGTCCTTTCTCTGTCTCTCACTATCACTTTTAAATAAATGAAAATAAATAAGTAAATACCTATAAAAAAGATGAGAACTAAAATTGAAAGCATTTTTTAAATGTAGGTCTCATGCAGAGATATTTGTTATGTTTGTGGGTGAAGCTGACTTTTCATATAATATTTGTGTAATCTAATAGATAACAATTCTTCAGTTGGGCACCTATCATTTTTAGTAAATTTACTAAGAAAGTATGCACAAACAATTTTGGAAATGTGTGTAAGTATTCACATATATTAATTTATTCAGCATAAAGTAAAATGTCTCAGATTATATGCCTTTTTCTTGTAAATCAATGATTTCTTAGTGGACTGAAATCTTTGAAAATATGTGATGCTCAATTCTTACATTTTCAATGAAATACTTCACTAGCATTTTCTTTTGTTATTTATAAGAAACTTTATCAGAAGGAATAATTTCAAAGATAGTTTCAAGTAATTCAATAGAGCTGTACAAGATATTCTTTTTATTTTAACCTGAGAAAATACTATATCCATCTGTGTTAGAAAAGCTGAAGCAAGCATATTGTATGTCAAGTGTCTCTAAGTCAATTTCTCAATTTGCTCTGCATCTCTGCAGAGCTGATCTGAGCATAGAGATCCTTTGAAATCAATGAGAGGTTGGCAGTTGGATTAGCCAAGTACCATCATGGAGCAAGGCTTGAAATTGGTCCTTTGTGTCATTTTCAATACATTTTCTCCTCTTGGGGACTAATAAAGACAGAATAACTGCAGTCTAGAGTTTCTCTTAACCTTCATATTAGAGATTCAAGCCTTTTCATTTCAATTTTTGCACAAATTCATTATTTTCAGAGATTATTTGATCTCTTAATTTTAATAGCTGATCTATTCACAATAATAATTGTTCCTTTTTGTAATTTATTTTTGTTACAATATTTAAGACTATTTGCTTTTAGATTATAATATAATTGTTTATATTTTATTTTTTTCTTTTAATTGTTCTTCTGACTGTAGTCCTAGATCTAGAACTTTTTAATCACGAAAAAGGTGTTCAAAATACATGATAAAAGTTTCTAATTTATTTAAATGTATCTAACATTTACAACCAATAAGATTTATTTAGTTATTACTTATTTATGTAAATTGACACATAAATTGTTTTACCATGTAAAAATTATATTTTAAAGTATATATAAATTGGGAGAATGACTAAATCTAGCTAATTAACATATGCATCATGTTATATAATTATAATTTTTTATGAGAACACTGTAGCCATCTAATATTCTTGATGAAAATGGTACATATTAACTATAATCACCACGTGGTACAGCAGAATTCTTGAATTTATTCTTACAATCCTTGTGAAACCAACATTTCCCCAACCCTTAGCCCACTAACATCCTCAGCTTTTGGGGGTGGGGGTACAGTTTCGCTTTCCACATCTATGAGATCAAACTCTTTAGATTTCTTATGTGAATTAGGTAATATGTTTTTAGTCTTTTCGTGTTTGGATTATTTCAGTTAACATTATTAATTTGAAGTTCATCCTGTGGCCACAAATGACAAGTTTTTCTCTTATGTTTATGGCTAAATAATATCACTATGTGTATATCCCACATGAAATTGCTCAGTATTCAGTTTAAACTGTTTTCTGATGATGAGAGAAGCTAGTCTATAATAAAGCAGGGGTTGTTCTCACTATTCTAGAAAGTTTCATCAAGTACTAAGGGATGGAAAAAAACAGCAATCTTGTCTATGCTTTTGAATAATCAGTGTCCTCAATATATGGATTAAGATGTTTTCACATGCAATTTGAACTCCTGATTCTTCCAAGAAAGTTTCTTGTATCTACATAAAGAATATTCATCTTTATCCATTTGTTTTTCTCATTTAGCCTTATTAAATTCTTACCACATTTTATTTATAATTTATAGTTATTGAAAAAATGCAAGGCTGATTTATGCCAGCAGATGAGGAGAGGGGCTAGGACTGGATAAACAATTTTCTTATCAGATGTTTTGGAAAATAAGGGAAAGGATGAAACCAATTTCATTATGGGCCCACGGTGCTTTGAAATGTGTCTCTATATTTTCTACTCCATTCAAAAGGTATGTTTGCTGGAAGTTAACCAGTCTAATTTCTTTAGTAGAAAATATATACACTGCTGACTCTTCCAACATACTACAGATATAGATAATGCTACAAACTCTTATTCATATCAGTATACCCTACAATGTTTTCCCATGTATTTATTACTGACACTTGCAGTCTATTTGATCTTCTTTGCAACTGTTCATGAAACTCAGCTCCACATTTCTGACAAATGTTTATATTTTGTTTTTTATTTATTATGTGATGAAAAAACACTAACTAAGCTGTACATGTGAAGCTTAGTTAAAATGGAAGAATTTAGAGTGTTTTCATTTTGACTACCAGTTTATGCTTATTAATTTATTTACTGAAAAATTTTCTTAAATGTCTATGACAAATAATATTTCCATGATTTTGTCTAAATTAGATAATTAACAAGTTAATGTGATTATAATTTGTTTGACTTTGTTTTCAATTGATGAAGTACAAATATAATGCATCAAATAATCACACAGAGAAAATAATATTGTACATTTTCTATATTTAAGAACTGAGAAAATTTTCTTTTAATGGTGAATATTAATTTATTGAATATTAAACATCTATTATGAACTTTGAATTTTTTGATATAAAATTATACACGCATTTCCCCCAAAATTGTAGCAAATCTGTGAGTCATGGATTTATCATCATACTTCACTAAGGAAAAACACAAATCAGTACTTATCCTCATCTCTCAATTTTCTCCAGGTGAAGAATACATAATTGTTCAATGTTGGACCTATCAGGTAGAGAGGACCATGGCTTATTTAAGCTGAATAGAAATATCCAGGAGACATTTTTTTTCTCTTTAAGGGATATAGGTTAATGGAAATATTTTGGTACTTTCCTTTAATTGACTAAGGAGAGCTGCTTCTGTACTCAATTTATAGTAGGTAGTAGATTGAGTGGATTTTGATGAAATGGTAAGTGTTAAGCATTTAAAGAAATATTGAGGAACAGTGTGTTAGTCAGCAAGAGGTAAGCTTTTGTTCACAATTTAATAACTGTGGTTAGGAGACAAGGAGAGATGGAGTGATTGTAAATATTGAGAATTTGTAGCCAAAGGAGAGCATTCAAAACAAATAGCATTTAGAATCCATACAGATGAAAATCTAGAATGAAATTGAATATTCTCCTTAAGGAAAGCAATGGTAAAGATGTAAAGATGAAATTTAAATAGAATAAGCATTGTTAGAGGTTTTGAAAATTCTACTCCTGATAACATTTGCTTCTTTTAAAAATTTGTAGTAAAGTCATGTGGTTATAGAGATAAAAGAAATGAATTTTGAACTGAATAACAACCTTTTTGATGGATATTAAGAGGAAAGGATAAGATCTTCTGAAGTAACATAGCAGAAGTAAAAGAAAATGTAAGATACTTTTATACCTGGTACCTTTATAATGTTAACGGTACCAAATTTTAATGTATTTTTCTCCATCTGGAATTAATTCTGCAATTGCTCAAAGACTTTTTAAAAATATTTAATTGAGGAATTTATTGAAGATCGTGATATACCAGGGCTGGTGGAGTAAAAACACAGTCTATGATGTTAATATGTCTGTGTAAAAAGCAATGCATGTGTTTGAATAACAGGCCCAGAGTACTTAGAGGGTTTTGTTGTTATTTGTTTTTGGCTGGGTGTAGTAGCAGACTTTATTGATAATAACATGACAAGGTTGTGCTTCCTAAGCCCCTAACATTTTGCATGATGTCTGCAGTGGAAAGTGTGTTAAGAGGTGATTCTTACTGTGCTGGAGCATGAGAGAGAGCAGAGAGTCTCCAGTAGCAGGGGACCTCTTGTGCTTCCTCTGATATTCTACCACACTGTTAATGTAATCAAATTCATTGAAATACCAGGGAATGAACTTGCCATAGTGGTCATTGAGGGCATTGCCAACCCTAGTAATGAAGGTGGAGGAGTGGGTATCACTGTTAAAGTCACAGGAAACAAATCGATCCTCAAATAATACAGAATGTCTTTTAGGGGACTTTCTAATGTCTACTTCACTGCCTTCTTGATTTCATTATATTTGGAAACTTTCTCCAGATGGTAGGCTAGGTCATTACTGACACATTGGGAGTGAGCAGAGAATGCCATTCCTATGAGTTTCTCATCAGTTCAAGGGTAACCTTGCCCATGGCCTCAGTAGTTCCAGTGGGTGTGGAGACAACATTCTGGGCATCCTTTGAGTCATCATGCCACTGTTCCCAGGATGGCCCTCCATGGTCTTCTGTGGGGTAGTGATGGCATGAACTATGGTCATGAGTCCCTCCACCATGCAAAGTTGCCATGGATGACCTTGGCCAAGGGAGATAGATAAATGGTGGTACAGGAGGCCATGTTGATGATCTCCAAGGTATTTTCATATTTTTCATGTTTCATGCCCATAACAACATCAAGTTCAGTAAAGGGGGAAGAGATGATGAACCCAACATTCTCCATGATAGAAAGGACATCAGTGGACTCCACAACATATTTGGCACCCGTTTTATCTCATTTGATGTTGGTTAGGATCTCAAGATAGTGATGGGTCTCACACGACCAAACAGCTTCCCATTCTGATTTTTGACTGTGCTGTTAAATTTGTCATGGGTAGAATTATGCTGAAACACAATGGTCGTTAGTTGAGGTCAATGAGAGGATCATTTATGGCAGCAACCTACACTTTGCTGGAGCTAAAAACAATCCCAGTGACCAAGCACCCAATATAGCCAAATCTGTTTACTTCTGTCTTCACCTTTGTTTCTCAGGGATGTGCTGGCACTGCATTAAAAGATGTAGAAAAATATTTAAATAATGCACATAATGATAGGTCAAAAAGTGAAATGTGTAAAAGCATATTACCATGGTGGCTAAATGTATTTACCTAGCTGTGTAATTATAGATATGGTTAATATTGTGGCAGATAATATTTTATAAAAAGATTTATTAATTTATTTCAAATTTATTTCAAAGACACATACAGAGGAAGAGACAGAGAGGTTTTCCATCGACTGTTTCACTCACAAATGGCCGCAATAGCCAGAGTTAGGCCAGGCTAGAGCCAGGAGTCAGGAGCCAGAAATTCCATCCTGGTCTCCCATATGAATGACAGGGGACCTAGCACTTGGGTCATCTTCTGCTGTATGTCCAGGCTCATGGGCAGAAAGCTGGATTAGGAGTAAGAGCCACAGGATTCTGTTCTCCTAAGGGGTAGTTTAACCAGCTACCCAATATTGGTCAGACATCCTGGTTTTTTTGCTAATATTTATCAAATATTGCTGTCATCACCATGACATTAATAGTCACTCAAGGAGAAAAGATCTTTCAGGAATTTTATCTATAATACATGAAGATTACAAAAAGGTTATATTTTCAATTACCAAGAAAATATCAACATTTTAGTATAATGTACAATAATTTTGCACAAAACCAAGTAGTGAGCCGGCATCGCGGCTCACTAGGCTAATCCCCTGCCTTGCGGTGCCGGCACACCAGGTTCTAGTCCCGGTCGAGGCACCGGATTCTGTCCCGGTTGCCCCTCTTCCAGGCCAGCTCTCTGCTGTGGCCCGGGAGTGCAGTGGAGGATGGCCCAAGTGCTTGGGCCCTGCACCCCATGGGAGACCAGGAGAAGTACCTGGCTCCTGCCATCGGATCAGCGCGGTGTACCGGACGCAGCGCGTTGACCACGGCGGCCATTGGAGGGTGAACCAATGGCAAAGGAAGACCTTTCTCTCTGTCTCTCTCTCTCACTGTCCACTCTGCCTGTAAAAAAAAAAAAAAAAAAAAAAAAAAAAAAAAAAAAAAAAAAAAACCCTGTCCAGGATAATATGTAATTAAAAATGATAAAAATGATGGGGGCCAGCGTTGTAGCACAATGGGTTAACACCCTAGCCTGCAGCGAGGGCATCCCATATGGGCGCTGTTTTGAGACTCAGCTACTCCACTTCCAATCCAGCTCTCTGCTATGGCCTGGGAAAACAGTAGAAGATGGCCCAAGCCCTTGGGCCCCTGCATCCGTGTGAGGGACTGGGAAGAAGCTCCTGGCTCCTGGTTTCGGATTGGCGCAGCTCTGGCCGTTGCGGCCAATTGGGGAGTGAAACAACGGATGGGGGACCTCTCTCTCTGCCTCTCCTTTCTCTGTGTAACTCTGACTTTGAAATAAATACATGAATCTTTAAAAAAATGATGGAATGGGTTGCAGAAAATCTGAAAGTAACAGAGTTTTTCTCCACTTCCATGTGAATTGAGAGCTAATATTTCTAGAAATATTTGAAAATTAATTATATGTCTAGGGTTGTTAGTAAGTAAAGTATGGGAGAAAGCACAACCTCTCTTTGAAGAAAACATCAAATGGAAAGCTCAGGTTTTAATTGAGCAAGAAAGGAGAGGGGCTTTTCCTTGAAGAGAATGAGAGTATGATATTTGTTAATAATGAGATAGAAGTTTCAGATGATGCAGAGGAAAAGAGGGCATAAATGTGAAGACAGACTTTATTCAAATGCCCACAATAACTGGAGCTGTGTTGGAGCCAAAGCCAGGAACTGCAAATTCAAACTAGGTATATAAGATGGTTGTAGAGGCCCAACTACTTGGACCATCATCATTGCTTTCCATGGTATGCATTAGCAGAAATTTGGATTCTGGAGCTGAACCTGAGGATTGAACATAGGTATGCTCATATGAGATGTGAGTGTTTGAACCATCAAGCTGAACTTTGACCACTCCAACCAACAAGCATTTTCAAGAAGAATCAAAGTGATTTCAAAAAAAAAAAAAAAGTAATCGACAAGGAAGATTTGAGATAATGATGTTTAGCTGTGACTGACATGAGAATCATCACCTTGGTTTACAGGCATTAACATTCCGGAATCCAGTGCCTTCTCTTTTTCTCCCCATCCAGATTATAAACTCAAAAATGTTCAAAACTATTTGATATTCCTGATTCATTTATTCTAAGACTCAAAAAGACTTTAATGCATGTGGTGGTATGAAGTTGCACAGAATCATAAAATCAAGGCTGTACATATCTGTAAATAATTCAATGAAGACATAATTTTTCACATGTCAAAAGTGTTGATGCAATATTTAATGAGAAACAACAGCAGAAAACATTATGATGATGCTTAAAACTCAAAGTTGTTGTCAGCAAATCTGGAAACCTATCACCAGATAATGGGATCTGATTCAACAAAAATGCTCAGTCACAGCCCATGCATAATTGTAAAGATATTGATCTTGTGACAACATTCTTTGGAAATGACTATTCATTTCAGTTCCAATAAATGACTCAAATATATCTAAAAATAAGCTGAAACTGCATAAAAGAATTTACCTTGGTTTGTGAAAGTACCTATTTCACAGATTATTATATAATTTCTTTAATTGAGATATGTTACAAGAACTTCATATATGTGATTTTAATATGCTCTCTAGGAATTAAAATTTGTAATTGCCAACCAATTTACAAAATTATTTTCTTGGGGCTGTAGCTGTGTTGTAGTAGGCTAAGCTTCTGTCTTCCATGCTGGCATCCCATATGGGCATCAGTTCATGTCCTGGCTGCTCCTCTTCCAATCCAACTCTCTGCCTATGGCCTGAGGAATGCAGTAGAAGATGGCCCAAGGTCTCTGTATCTGCATGTGATATCTGGAAAAAGGTTCTAGCTTCTGGCTTCAGATTGGCCAGGCTCTGGCAGACATTTTGGGAACAATTTGGGGAGTGAGTCAATGGATGGCTCTATCTCTACTTCTCTGTCTATAGCTCTATCACTCAAATAAATAAATAAAATCTTTAAAAAACACTGTTTTTTTTCTGATAATTACCCAATATTAATGTGTGACCAAAATTTCTTTAAAAAGAATTCAACAAGTTTGAGTAAGACTATACAGTTTTATTAAGGACACTGTTGTATCCATAATATTCATAATCTTGAAAGTAGAATTCAATTTATGTAGACTGTCATCTTTGGTAAAGAATTACATTTATTATAAGACTTTCTATAATTATCATTTTAAAGGAAGACTTGTCTATTTAAAAATAAGTCCAATGCGTTGAGTGTAAAATAAGGTGATTATTTTAAAAAATTCCATTTTTGGATAACCATTTCTATCAATGTAATTCCTTTAATAGTTTAGACACATATCATAATGCATAGGAAATATTGTATATGAAAATAAAGCAAAATATGGTAATGATGAAAATAATGTCAAGTAAATATCTAAATTATCCAAAAGATGATAGTGTTGATGCAGCTTTCATTCACTTCAGCTACCCATAGATATATGTTAGTTCTTATAACTTAGTTTGGAACAGCTGCACTATATATATTTTTTTAGAAAAATGATGTAAAGAAAACAGATTTCATAGATTTCATAGGTACAATTCTAAGAAGATAACCACACTTCCCTCCTTTAATCCCCCTCTTCCTTCCTTTATGTTTATCCAAGTACATTGAAAGTATGTTGTTGCTTTATGTCTTAATAACAATTTTACCCAAATGATAAAATAACACTTATTGCTCAGCATTATGCATATAGTAGATAGAAACAGACAAGACAGTATTTCACACCATTATCTGAAAAATTAAAATAAAATAGTCTAAATAAGCAAGTACATGCTAACAAATAGATTATACATGGGTGAATCCTGCAGTAACATGCAGCATTTTATGTTGGGAGCATGGTTAAGAGAGTTATAAAAAAAAATTTGTTCAAAGAATGCTATGTACATTGTTGGCAACACATTTGCTAATTAAGTCTAACAGTAAATGGAAATTTTATCAAGTGCAAACAAAAGCCTAAAGAGGGAATATAGAAAATTGGAACTGATATATGGCCTCTTCAACACAGAATAAACATTTAACTGACCTTAACATTATGAGCATCTGGACATTTTCCAGAAACAAATCTAATCATTACAAACACAGCAAAATATTATCTGAAGTTGTGCTAAAGGCAACATGATATATATATATATATATATATATATATATATAACAACTGCTTTTCATATTTCCTACAGCACCCAAATTATTCTATTCAAATTTTTTATTTGCCTATCCTTGCCTATACTTAACCCTTTCACTTTAGATTTTCATTAATCACAAAACCATGAAAACCACGATGGGTCAAATTTGCATTTCTCTGGGGACAGTCAAGTATGGCTTTTGTTGAAACCACCATTAAAAGCTGATTTTTAAAAAGATCCACCCATTTATTTGAAAGACCTACAGAGAGAGAGAGAGAGAGAGAGAGAGAGAGAGAAATCTTCCATCCACTGATTCATTCCCCAGATGTCCACAACTGCTGTGGTTAGTCCCAGCTGAAGCCTGGAGCTTCATCCAGATCTTTCACATGGGTAGCAGGGGCCCAGGCACTTATGACATCCTGTGGTGCTCTTCCTAGTTGCATTAGCAAAGAGCTGGATTGGGAGTGAATCAGCTGGGACACAAATCAGAGCCCGTTATAGAATGTCGGCATTGTAGGCGGTTGCCCTACTACTATCTAGGCCACAACAACTCTGTCTTTCAAATAAATAAAATAATATTATAAAAATTATTAATGCCATAGATATAAAATATTGTGCGATATTATGTGTAAAAAGCAATTAAGTAACATTACATTTGTCTTAATTTCCTACAATGGTTAATGAATTGCCATCCCCATGGTGCCTTAAAATCAGAAATTATTCTCAGTGTGGTTGCTTGAAGACCAAAACAAGTTTCACTGGGCTGAAACTAAGGTGTAGTATTGTACACACATGAGCCTTGTTGTGTGCATCAAAGAGAACTAGGTTATCTAGAATAGAAAAATATTTCAATATTTAAATGAGAGGTCAAAGTAAAATTAAAGGTGTTAAAGAGAAATGTTTTACTTACAACTTGTGTGATGTCAAATAAGCAAAAAGATCTCTGGCCGTTCGTTGATGCCATTCTTTTCACAAATCTAATAAAATTGTTTAATGGAAAATTCTCATTCACAATGCTTCATTTTCCCTTGTAAAGAGAGAAGCTAAATATGTATAGTACTTCATTTATCATCATGGTTCAACCAGGAAGTCATTATTCTGTCATTCCCTTTTGGTAACCAAATTGGTTCTTTAAGAATATGGTGCAGGTGCCAGCCCTGTAGCACAGCGGGTTAAAGCCGTGGCCTGCAGCACCGGCATCCCGTTTGACACCAGTTCGATTCCTGGCTGCTCCACTTCTGATCCAGTTCTCTGCTATCGCCTGGGAAAGCAGTAGAAGATGGTCCAACTCCTTGGGCCCCTGAATCCATGTGGGAGACCTAAAAGAAGCCCCTGGCTCCTGGCTTTGGTTCAGCTCAGCTCTAGCCATTGCAGTCATTTGGGGAGTGTACCGTGGATAGAAGACCTCTCTCTCTCTCTCTCTCTCTCTCTCTCTCTTTCTCTCTCTCTCCCTCTCTTTCTCTCTCTCTCTGGCTCTATTTCTCTCTGTAACTCTGTCTTTCAAACAAAATAAATCTTCAAAAAATAATATGGTGCAAAAATGCACAGTAAAATGTCATTTCATGTGTTTGTTGGAGTTGGGTGTTGTTTCGTCGCAGGTTAAGCTGCCATCTGCAATGTCTGTTAGAGACTTGGCTGCTCTACTTCCAATCTAGCTCCCTGCTAATACGCCTGGGAAAGCAGCAGACTATGGCCCAAGTGTTTGGGTCTCTGCACCTGTGTTAGACCTGGAAGAAGCTCCCAGCTCTGGGCTTCAGCTTTCCCAGCCATGGCCATCACACCTATCTGGGTAGTAAATTAGAGGATGGAAGATTCTTTCAATCTCTCTCTCTCTCTCTCTTTCTTTCTCTCCCCTCTTCTCCCAATGCCACATTCCAAAAATATTAAAATAAATATTGTAAGAAAATGTGTTTGTTATACTAAAATATACCTGATACCATGCTTATATCAATTGTACTCAATGGTATATAAATATTCAAAGCTATACTTTTGAAATATAAAATGGATACCTACATATTTATGTATATTAGTAAATTTTAAGTATCTTTAAAATTAATCATCTTTTCAAAAAATCAAAAAGCCATTCATTTTTATATGCAACTGAAGTATGTGTTAAGCTTTTTTATAATTTTCTCATAATTCTTCATAGAAGGCAGGCATATTTTAGGATTTAATAGCATCACTGTGAGAAGCTAAACAGTATGAATTAAACTGTTATAGAAAAGACCATGGGATTCCTGAAGATACTCCATAGTGTGCAACACTGATTACCTTTGCACATAAAATCCCAATATTTGAGTAGGCTTTAGCCTAGTGGTTATGATATCTGGGTCTCACATCAGAGTGTTGGGGTTAGATTTCCAACTTCCCAGCTTCCTGCCAGTACAGACCCTGGAAGCCACCAGTGATGGACTGACTAATGAGATTCCTACTACTCAGCTGGAAGGTGACCTGGATTGTGTCCTTGGCTCTAGCCTCAGCCCTGACTCACCTCCAGCTACTGACAGGCATTTGGGGAGCATACCAGTGGATAAGCGCTCTCTGCTGACTGTCTCTCTCTGCCTTTTGCAATAAGAAATAATGAAAAAAAGCTTAAGTGTTACCTTAAAAGGCCCATCATGTCTACTGACAGGGATATGACCATATCATTTTAAAGATATACCTGTATTGAAAATGCTTCTTAAGAGTCTCATCTTTAACTCAACTCTTACAGAATCATTTTTCCTTCTCTGTCAGACTTGCTTCATCTTTAGTATCTGCTATCACTTCATCTTGAAACTTCTCATCCTGTCTCTGTTCTTTTAATATCACTCTTCAGTTTCATTTTCCTCTCTTCGCCATTTAATACTCTTCTCTTCAGGATTATCTCCTCTACTTATTCTCTTATTCTAGGATCAGTGCCTGGCAATTCCCACCTGTCAATGAATTATATAATTTCTGTAGCTCAGTGGTTCTCAACTGGGGAAGGTTTTGCTTGTTCCCTCAGGGTTCATTCTGCAATACCTGAAGATAATTTTAGTTTTCACTAATGGAAGGAGAGTGCTACTGGCATCTATTTGGCTAAAGTGAGGATGCTGCTAAACATTCTCTAAAATAATGGACATCTACACACTACAAAGACTCCCCTAGCCTCAGATATCAATGTGCCAAGGTTTTCTGTAGATCAAGCTTTTACAAACACAAGGTCAAACATGAGCATTAGAAGAAAAATATAATACATCCTAGAGACTCCTAAAATTCAATATGCCCATGGGTGTAAATAATATTTTTCTCAAATTTTAATCACAAAATTAATGGATATTTTAGAAACTTTATTGTCTTCTGCCCTGATTCCATATCCAAGAACAAGTAATGAGGTAGGATGGGTATATCTATGAAGCAAGCAGCTCTTTGGAAAAATAAATGGGTTGCAGAGGACATATTGAAGAGGAAGAATGATCTTAGATGAAATTTTGCTACATATATACTCTAGTGATTTCTTTTCAGGCAGGAAGCATTTGGGTTTTAAAATTGAAACTCCTTAAGCATTCTCATTTTAGGGTTTCTCTATGAATAAAAAAACAGAGAACAAGGAAAATTTCTATCTTTACCTATTTCACTTTTAAAAATATGCTGTTGTGCGATGGTGATAGAATACACCAGGTTTAAGTAACATTTAGGTTTGGTTCAACATCAGAACCATTCCACATGCTCTGGTTGTTAATGTCTCTCATTAGGTGGATTGTAATGAATAAGGGAGATCAATGTAGAGTCTTTGATTAGTCATATATTGCATTCAGAATTTTTCTGTAATGCTTATGTTTACTGAGTAATCTTCAATGAGCTGGTATGAGGGTACTAAAAAGTTCATAGAAAGTGGAATTTAAAGATACACTTTTCTGTGTATAAAATTTTGAAATCCATTCATTTTTTTTTTCTACTACACATTTTCCATGAACTTTTCGAAGACCTCTTATACTTTGGTTGACAGAACCTGTCTTAATAGTCTGAGTCACTATCTTTCTCCCATGCGGTATTAAATACACAAGTCATATACAGCAGGGCCATAGCGTTTATGCAATTCAGGACTCTACATCTAGTGTAATCCTCCAGCATTCAGGCAGAATATTATCCAGACTGTATCTATTATGGAAATCATAAGCATTCTTTGTCTTTGGTCTGTTTCCTTTCTGGACCATGATATTTCTCTTCAATGAAAGGAGCAACAGGTCACTCAATGTTTCAGAATTACGTAATTAGTTGTCTAATTTTCTAATTAAAGATAATCCAGGTGAAGAGTTCATGCAGAAAATTTTAGATTTATCATGATTATTATTACTTTTGAGTCCTAAAAGAGTAATGTATTCTTGACTTTTCCGGAAATTTATGTCAGAATAATGTTTCCTAAACAGTAATCTCATAAAAGCAGGAGTACAATTATCTTTCAGTGTGTATTTTGGCAGGTTTAACTTATTTAACAGTTAATATTAATATTACTATAAATGATTTGTTCATGCTTATCTAAGATAATATTATCATGCTTTTATGTGTTTGTAAAAATGTAAATACCAAAACTTTGTGTTTCTACAGCTTAAGTAAAGGGAAAGGTCTTAACAAACCATATGACATACAATATACTTTGAAAATTAAGTCATGGACACAGAAAAGCAACTCAGACAGACTATATAACATTTGCATTTTTGTTTTATTTCTTACTGACCACAAAATATATGTGGCATATCTTGAAGAAGAAGAAACGTCACTATGAATATTGATCAGGTAAAGCAATTTTTTATCCTATTAGGAGGTCTATCAAAGACATGAAAAGACAAGAAAAATAATTTTAGGTTGAAGAAAAATATACACGGTGTTACCATCTGTTTGAAAGAAAATCATAAAGATAAGAGTGAAACTCCATTTGATGGTGATATCCGGTAAGAAACTGTAATAATGAGTTTGTTTCTAAAAGACAAAACTGGAAGATACTTAAGAAAATTGGAAAATGCCAACCAGACTGGCAGCAAACAAGACAGACATATTGTCTGTGTTAAAAACAGAGTCTTACAGTGATAGACAGAGTTCTTCGACTAAATTTGCTTAAAATATGATGCATGGCATCCATAAATTATTCTGTATTACTCATTATAAAGAGTGTAGCTACACAATGAATCCATAACCATTTAAACAAGGCTCTTTATAGTTCTATCAAAGTGAGTTTTATATTATTAATAAATAATGTTACCTGCAAATGGCTTATTTGCATCACATTGTAATAAACCTCACTCCAATTTTCATGTTAAACTGTTGACAAACTTCAAGCCCCACCATTCCCACTTCCCCTTTGTTCCGCATCTAAGGAAAAAGAGCCCAGGTGCCCCTCTGGTGGAACTAATGTGAAGTTAAAAGTCAGGTAACCCATCTACATGGGAGCCCTCAGGTCAGCTCTGACCTCCAGTCACAGTGAAAGTCAAAGCCAGTTACCCCTTCCTGCTTTCTCCAATCATTTGCAGATATGAGTGACAGGCTGCACTTCCCTCCCCAGAAAGCCTTGGTGGTGAGCAATAAAACTCTGCATATCCCATTGGTGTGTCTTTGGTGTCATCCTACAATTGTATAAAATTTGGGGTGAAGATTCACCCCACTTTTGAAGGGTGAATATAAAACTTCTCCTTCCATTATCATCTGTGTAAGATATTTTATATATAATACATAAAGTAGAAGTCAAATTTTCAGAAAATATCCCAGCATAATCTAGCTCATAAATGTTAACCTAACAAAATATTTTATTTCAGTTTTAATATGCTAGTAAATTCATATCTCTCTAGATGAAGTAGTTAAAAGCACCACTCTCCGAGTAAAATATTATTTTCAATGTTTGTATATAAGTATTAAAACAGGAATTAAAATTTAATGTTTAGATGAAATTGTTAGCTAAGAGAGTTTGCAGTCACAATGATTTGTGTAAGATAAATTATGAATTTTTCCTGAAGACACAAACTTTTCATATTAAGAATAAGTGTATTTGGGGAAGTAGAAAAATACATTTTTGTACCTTGGTATTTACACTTAATCTTAAATCTGAGAAACATTTACAGATTACAAGGTTATTAACTCATACTACAAAAATCATTTTTGTTTTTCACCAAATTAATCATGTTTTTCTTTGTATGTAAATGTAGAATAGTGTGTTAACAGAGGCAGTAAATAGTATAATGGATTAAAATTTATTCACTACTATACTTAGATACAAGTTGATTCCACACTAGTCTTTAAATTATTCATATGTATGCCATATATATAAAACATGTACATATATGTCATTAAATTGTTAAGAGGTATATATGCCATTATATGGATTATGTAGCAGAATTATATACACATATACACAATGCATATCAAATTTACAATTTTTAAGGATATATATGTGTGCATGTATATTTGCATATATAAATGTGTAAATATAATGTTTGTATACATAAATTGATTGTTTTATATATCATTGTAGAACATCTAGATAATATTGATTTGTTATTTCACAGTAACTATGATATGAATTATTATCACTATTGAATTGGTGGTAAAAATATTAGACAGAGTGAGAGAGAGTGTGTGCATGTATTTATATTGCTTGGGCACTCTTATTTGCAGAAAAAAATAAAATTTAAAAATAAGTACTTAAAAGAATCAATAATAATATCAAATGCTTTCTGAAATATGTGGGTACTCTTAATATGTTTTATCCCTCAGTGAAATTCTAAAAATATGATAACCGAGTCTTTGGAGCGGCAGCAATGAATCAAACTTATTACTGAGACTTTAAGCCACTCCAGCTGCATGTGAAGGAGGTGTGAAAAAATGAAAGTTCAATCATCTAAAAAAAAGGAGTGCCTTTCCGCACTTTGTGGGATGGTGGTGATTGTGGAGCACACAGAGTAGTATTCACTCTGTGGGTGATTTCTGCGGCAGCAGTCTGATCTAAGTCTAAATCTTAATCCAAAATTAAAACTCAAGATGTGTTTCATTGCTTCTGAGCCAACATTTTTTTCTGAACTGTATTCTGTAGCTAAGCTCCCCTGAGTGTCTGATTGCCTTAAGATTTTACTTTACTTCAAATGTAAGTCTTTCGAATATCCTTTCTGCAAAAAGGTGCCATTTGAAAACACATCTGCTTGGGTAATTGCTTCTTATTTTCAGGATTTCTTTTGGAAAATTGTAGATGTTCTGTTACATAAGGAGGAATAGTAACACAGAGTTGAGACTATCACCAGAATTTCATGTTTCTTCCTATGTTTTCCTGGGAGATATTCAAGTTACATAATATAGTTATACAGATTTATCTTTTGATTTGTGATGTTAACAATGATAACAAATAGTGATAAACAATAATAGCTGATTTTTCTTTGGGTTGTAATGAAAAAAGTGATGAAATGCTTTTTTCCTTTCTTTTGTACAAATGTTACTAATAATATTTTAGTATCATATTATTCCAAACAAGTGATAAATTGATTGCATGTTGCTATTTTTTAAAAATGAAACTTGATGAAAATAAAATTTGGCATACATTAAAATCTCTAACTGTGTGTCTACTGAGTATATGGTCAAATTAAATAAGCATTCTGAGATGTAGCTCTGATCCTTAATAGAGCTTTGCTACCACAAGTAGCATTAGATCTCAGGTTTATGATGAGCATGATCCTATGTTGGAATTACTTTACAAAGCACTAGGATGAATTCATACAGCAAAGAAAAAAATGGGTTGTTTCAGTATTGTGACCACCTAGATGATAACAGGTAGTAAATAAAGTTTCAAAAGAGTAAAAACAATATTTTTATATCACAAGTAAGAATAACTCTGGGGGCAGATAGGTAGTCTAGTGGTTAAGACTTTAGTTAAGATGTCTGCATCTAATATAAGAGTATTTGCGTTTGACTCCTGTGTCTAGTTCATGATGCCAGCTTCATGCTAATGAAGACCTTGGGAGACAGCAGTGATGGTTGACGTGGCTGGATTCCCATGAGGGAGACTTGGATTGAGTTTCCAGCTCTTGGCTTCAACACATAACAAACTCAGCCATTGTGGATTTTTGGGAGTGAATTAGCAAGTGAGAGTGTCCCCTCTCTCTCTTCCTCTCTCTGTGTCTCTGTTTCTGTTTCTGTCTCTGTGTCTCTCAAGTAAATAGTGGTTGAATTAAAAAATAAAAGCATTCTTGCCACAAGATTATATGCTTGTATGCTCACTTAATTCCAGTCTTAGTAACACTTTATCTACTACAGTAATAACATGTATGCAATATGTATGTTTATTATGAGATTATGTAATAGAAAACCAACTTTTTTTTAAAGATTTATTTTATTTTTTACTTTTTAAAAAAATTTTTTGACAGGCAGAGTGGACAGTGAGAAAGAGAGACAGAGAGAAAGCTCTTCTTTTGCCGTTGGTTCAACCCCAATGGCTGCTGTGGCCAACGCACTGTGCTGATCCGAAGCCAGGAGTCAGGTGCTTCTCCTGGTCTCCCATGTGGGTGCAGGGCCCACGTACTTCGGCCATCCTCCACTGCCTTCCCGGGCCACAGCAGAGAGCTGGACTGGAAGAGGAGCAAATGGGACAGAATCTGTCGGCCCGACCTGGACTAGACCCTGGGGAGCCGGTGCCACAGGCAGAGGATTAGCCTATTGAGCAGAGTTGCAGAGAGAGACCAGAGAGAGAGAGAGGTCCTCCATCCACTGATTCACTCTCCAAATAATGGCAAAAGCAGAGCTGAGCTGATCCAAAGCAGGGAGCCTGGAGCTTCCTCTGGGTCTCCCACATGGGTGGAGGGACCCAAGGACTTGGGCCATCTTGTACTGCATTCCCAGGCCATAGCAGAGAGCTGGATTGGAAGTGTAGTAGACGGGACTCAAATTAGTGCCCATATGGGATGCCTGCACGCAGGCAGGGGCTTTAACCCACTGCACCACAGCGCTGGCCCCAAACACAAACTTGATAAAGTAGGCAGTAGTTTGAAGTATGGAAAACATTGGATTTTATTCTCTATCTTTTCACAAAATGTTCTGTAAAGTATGATTCTACCAAGGCACAAATTTTACATTCCTTAAATACCTGAATGACACTTAAAAAATAATGCATGCATAGCATCTGCCATGAAACAGTTATAAGATAAATGTCCCGAATGACTGAAAATTTGGACTGAACTGTGAGACTAGCTTTTGGTTGTTTTTCAATGGATAAGAAAATAAGCTCAGGCCAGCTAATCCTCCACCTGTGGCGCCTGCACCCCGGGTTCTAGTCCTGGTTGGGGCACCGGATTTTGTCCCGGTTGTTCCTCTTCCAGTCCAGCTCTCTGCTGTGGCCCAGGAGTGCAGTGGAGGATGGCCCAAGTGCTTGGGCCCTGCACCCGCATAGGAGACCAGGAGGAAGCGCCTGGCTCCTGGCTTCGGATAGGCACAGCATGCTGACTGTAGCGGCCATTTGGGGGGTGAACCAATGGAAGGAAGACCTTTCTCTCTATCTCTCTCTCTCACTGTCTTACTATGCCTGTCAAAAAAAAAAAAAAAAGAAAAAAAGAAAAGAAAAAAGAAAAAAGAAAAAAAAAACAAAAGTAAAGAAAACAAAACAAGTTCGGAAAACAAAGTTGGAGAAAACTCAGAATATATTGAATAACATGATCTCACAATAGTTAAATAAAAAAAGAATTTGAAAAAATACATACACTTTCATGATAAAATAATGCTCAAAATATAGCAAAAGAAGGTAACATTTCAATTTCATAGAGGAGATGCAGATAACATAACAGCTAATATAGTAGTTCTTAGTAAGAACCTTTAGTCTTCCTCCTTGAGGTCAAGTATCAATGATCATCCCATTTATTTTCAACGTTGTATTGAAGTTTTTCATTGAGTATTGAGGAAAAAAAATGCATCCAAATAGGAATGGAAAATGTAAAGGTAACTCTATTTGCAGATGATATGATTTTCATTTTTAATTGACAAATTGTGATTACACGTGTTTATAGGGTACAGTGTGGCGTTTCAATACATATACATTTTGTAATAATCAAACCAGCTATCAGTTGTTAATCATGCCACTTCTTTCACACATTTATCCCATTTTTGTGGTGAGAACATGTAAAACATTCTCTTCTATTTTGAATATCAAGACAGTACTGCAATCATAGTTATGCTACTATGAATTGGAACACCAGTATTTATTCCTGATACCTAACTATCAGCTTGTTCTCAATTTCTTCTCTCCCCAGGCTCCAGTCCCACTCTTGTACCACTTTACTTCTGTGAAATCAGCTTCTTCACATTCCAATTATAGTGGAGATGATGTACTCTTCCATATTGGGCTTATTTCTATTGATATAATGTTTTGCATTTTCATTCATGTTGCTACAAATGACAGGATTTCGACTTCCTTATGGATAAAGGGTGTTCCATTGTGAATATGTAAAATATTGACACAGTATGGATTAATGCCATATTTGAGCTAGTACACATAATGCTGCAACAAAAATGGGAGTGCCCATATATGTTTGGCCTACTAATTTGGATATGTATCCAGTACTGGGATTCCTGGACCATAAAGTAATTTAACATAATTTTTTGAAGAACCTCCATATCGTTTATCATAACGAATATACTAATTTACATTCTTATCCACAAGTATAAGATTTTCCCTTTATTCACATTTCTGTTAGAATGTATTATCTTTCTTTGTTAATATTGTCCAATTGTGATAAACTGATATTCCACTGCAGTTTTTAATCTGCATTTCTCTGAATTTTTTTTAAGAATTTTCCCATTAATTTATGGCCATAAGTAAGTCTTTTTGGGAGAAATTTATTCAGGTTTTCCATCCATTTGAAAAGTTTTTTTTGTTTTGCTGTTGAATTATTTCAGTTCAGCATATATTCTGGATATTAACCCTATTTCTGATGCACGTATACAAATATTTTCTTCAATCCTGTAGATTTTCTTTTTTTAACTTTTATTTAATGAATATAAATTTCCAAAGTACAGTATATGGATTACAATGGCTTTCCTCCCCAATAACTTCCCTCCCACCCGCAACCCTCCACTTTCCTGCTCCCTCTCCCATTCCATTCATATCAATATTCATTTTCAATTCTCTTTATATACAGAAGATCAGTTTAGTATATATTAAGTAAAGATTTCAACAGTTTGCACCCACACAGAAACACAAAGTGAAAAATACTGTTTGAGTACTAGTTATAGCATTAAATCTCAATGTACAGCACACTAAGGACAGAGATCCTACATGAGGAGTAAGTGCACAGTGACTCCTGTTGTTGATTTAACAAATTGACACTCTTGTTTATGGCATCAGTAATCACCCTAGGCTCTTGTCATGAGTTGCCAAGGCTATGGAAGACTTTTGAGTTCACCAACTCTGATCATATTTAGACAAGGTCGTAGTCAAAGTGGAAGTTCTCTCCTACCTTCAGAGAAAGGTACCTCCTTCTTTGATGACCTGTTCTTTCCACTGAGATCTCACTTGTGGAGATCTTTCATTTAGGTAATTTTTTTTTTTCCAGAGTGTCTTGGTTTTCCATGCATGAAATACTCTCATGGGCTTTTCAGCTGGATCTGAATGCCTTAAGGGCTGATTCTGAGGCCAGAGTGCTGTTTAGGACATCTGCCATTCTATGAGTCTGCTGAGTATCTCACTTCCCATGTTGGATCACTCTCCCCTTTATTTATTCTATCGGTTAGTGTTAGCAGGTACTAGACTTGTTTATGTGATCCCTTTGGCATGTACCAATGTCATCTCACTAGTCCAAGTGATCAATTTCTGTTCACAATTGATCATAATGATAGGACTAAGAGTCAAAGGGATCACATAAACAAGACTAGTAGATTTTCTTTACACTTTTTTTCTACTGTGCAGAGATTTATAGTTTGATATAGCCTTACTTACCTATTTTTTGCTTCAGTTGGAAATGTTTAAAAAAAATTGGAAAAACAAAAGACTCTTGCCTAGTTCAATGTCATGAAGTAGAAAGAGAAGAGGGACAGGTGACCCAACAATTGGGAGAAAATATCAAATATTCTAATGTGTACAGTTTTGTTATTGCATAAAATGCTGCTGAAGGTAACAATTCAGTAAATGAGGTAGCTTTGTTTTATCCAGGTTTGCAAACTTTAGTGTTCTATTTTATACAAGATATTAAAAAGATAAATTCTGACCTACAATGGCTACACTTCAAATTTTTTGTTTCACAATGGAGTAGAAGCATATCCACATTACCATTATGTTTCTCCATTTAGTATAGACTTCAATAAATTATATAACATACTCATTAATTTATTTAGAAATGCATTCATGTTGGATGACTTTTCCCAACTATGAGCTAATGTAAATATTCTGAGAACATATGAAGCCTGGGAAAGCACTAGAAAATGGTCCAAGTCCTTGGGCCACTGCACCTGCATGGGATACCCGAAAGAAACTCCTTGCTCCTGGCTTTGGGCCAGCCCAAATATGGCCATGGTGGCCATCTGTGAAGTGAATCAGCAGATGGAGGACCTCTTTCTTGTACTCATCTCTACCTTTCTGTAAACTTTCTGCCTTTGGAATAAATAAAACATATTGTGAAAAATACTCCCACAAGAGTAGCAAGTACTCAAGCACTTGGGCCATTTTATGCTGCTTTTCTCAGGCCATTAGAAGGGAGCTGGATCAGAAATGAAGCCACTGGGATATGAACTGGTGTCCATATGGGATGCTGGCCAAGCACATCACCAGCCATGGCACGCCACCTATTATGATAGGTTTATCATCTTTGTTGCACAGGAGATTAGAGAGCATCTATAATATCTTCCAGGTAAACATACATATACTATATATATATATATATATATATACACACACATATATATATATAGACACACTATCTGATTAAGTAAAACTAGATATCATATTTTCACTAATTTTCTATTGTACAAAAATCTGTACATAGAAGTTTATAACAAAAACAAGGTCGATGTATTAGTTCACAATCTTTTGAGTCAAGAGTCCTGGCACAGGGTTGAAGTTCTCTGTTTAGGTTTCCACAAAGCTGGAATTAAGGTTTCCTGAAAAGGAGGCAATGCCATCAGGAGCTTGAAGCTCTCATCCTAGCTCAACTATTGCTAGAAGAAATTAATTATTTGTAATTACAGGAATGAGGAACTCGAATCTATGGTTATTATTTCCTGCTATATATCCCTCTCTAAAGTGTAATAAATTCTTTCTCCAACACAAGAGTGTGTATACTGCCTCAAGCCTCTTTTATTTCTTCCATGTTGGACATCTAGAAGATCTTTTAAAAATTATTTCTATTTTCATTTTATGTGAAAAGGAGAAAGGCAGACAGAGACAAAGTTAGGCAAACAGGAAACTCTTCTACCTGGCCAAGGCCAGTAGAATGTAATTCAATTTAAGTCTCCCACACAGTTCTCAGAGAAGCAATTATTTGAACTATCAAAGGCTGACTTCAGTCAGCAGGAAGCCAGAATCCTAAGTGGAGCAGGACTTTGAATAAGTCACTCTTATATGGAATGGAATTGTCCCAAGTAGTGTCTTAACTGCTGGGACAAACACCTGCCTCTGAGCCCCTTTCAAAAACTACCTGAGCCTCATATTTTATAGGGAATCTGTTGCAAGTGTCTAAAGGCAGTCATTTCAATAACTCTCTTATCTTTACACCATCTACCCTCAATGCTGTATTTACTACTGAAAATAGGGTGAGCATTGTCTTTAAATATACTCAGCATAAAAATTTCAGAAAAAATTCAAAATTTAAAGTACTATCCTCAAGAATATGCTAATATTTAATCACTTTTGATCTCAACATTCATATCAGCCAAGCTTCAGTAATAGAATTTATATGTGTGTATTTGTGTGGGTGTGTGTAATCTTTCAGTAAAATCAATAAAATGATTTTACATGCTGCTCAATACATCCAAAATAATAGATTCACTGGTTTGGCAAGACAAAATTTAGAATATCATAATCAGAATAGAAACAAATGCGCATAGGCCAAAACTATTGCAATATGTAGACGTTTACCTCTTTTTCCTTTAAGAAAGGCTAAACCAAATTTAAGAACTCCAAAACAAATTAAATTGGATACATGCAGTGTAATATCTCTAACTAAAAATTATCTAATTTGGAACTTGAATTTCATTTTCAAAACATCCCCTAATAGAATATGTGACTAGTTTGTGTTTTGTAACTGGGAAAATGTATGTGTATGCTACAAGTGGTTGCTGAATCCTGTTTTTCAACACTCACAAAAGAATGTTTCTTGTAGCCCATTCTAACTAGACATAGTAGAAAGAGAATTTGGGGGAACATGATTATCCAACCCAATTAGACATAACAGAAAGTCAGCATTGAATTTCCCTGTATGTCAATTTTTCACAATCCATATCTGTACAAACAGAACTGAATTTCCAAATATGGATAATAACAGAAGTTATGCTTCATTTAATAGAAACCACTATGTGGAGTACAATAATAATAATAATTATAATAATAATAAATACTAAGTATTTATACAGAAAAGGACACAGAATCTCTGAGTGATATTCACTCTTCTCCTTTGATATCCAAATCCCTGACCAACAAGAAAAACCATTGGCCATATCTCATAGATAAATATAGAATTATGCATTTGACAATATCTCTTTGCAAGAAAAAGATACAAAGTACAAATGATTTATAAATAATGCATAGCTGAAGCTTTGTCCACCTAGATTTCCCTTCACCATTGTACATTAAGTCACAGTCCATTTAAGTTCCTTAACAAATGAGTTCTATGTCTTGAAATGTGTAAAACTTTATTAATAATTTACTAATTTAAAAGTTTATTAATATATGATTGACAACTCTTAAAATATTATCCTTGATTTTAGATTGTAAATACTGACCATTCTTTTTCTTTAAAAGTCAACATCTCCTATTCACATGTGATTCAAATCTGATTTATATTCAAAGAAAATGTGCATTTAAAACTGTATGACAGATTGCAACAATGGGCAATATTTGGGCTGAGCAGTTACCAGTGCTGGCAAATGCCAGTGTCAGTTAATCTTAAAGAAAAAAAAAAACATATAAACAGAGAAATAGCCTCTTTCTTGGTTTCCATTAGTGAGGTATTATCTTTAACCACTATTATTATCTTTTTAATATTACAGGCAGTAAACAAGATTGTTGAGAAAATTGATTTTGTCCCCACAGAATAAAAGAACATTCCAAGAACTATTTTTCACAGTTGTTGCGGTTGATTTCTTGAAAGAAAACAAAACAAAACATAGTCTTTCATCCTACTCTTTTTGACAGCTTGTTGTATTACCTTAAATATATATGAGTGTGTATTTGCAAAATATCACAGTGTAGCTTTCACATTAAATTGTTTATATTGAGCTTATAGAAACAGTGCAAATTTAGTTTTATAAGAGTTACTGTAGTTTGTACAGAACTTTTATGACCACAGACATCTTTTTAACATTTATCAGTACTGATAATGAAGATGTTCTTTTTCTGATTTCATTGATTTTTTTTAAAAGATTTTGTTTATTTTATTTGAGAGTTAGAGTTACAGACAGTGAGAGGGAGAGACAGAAAGAAAGGTCTTCCTTCAGGTGGTTCACTCCCCAAATGGCCTCAACAGCCAGAGCTATGCCGATCCGAAGCCAAGAGCCAGGTGATTCTTCCTGGTCTCCCATTCGGGTGCAGGGGCCCAAGCAGTTGGGCTATGTTCCACTGCTTTCCCAGGCCACAGCAAAGAGCTGGATTGGAAGAGGAGCAACTGGGACTAGAACCAGGGCCCATATGGGATGCCGGCGCCACAGGTGGAGGATTAACCTGCTGTGCCACAGTGCCGGCCCCTCATTGGCATATTAAATAATGCTTATAACAGAAATTTCTTTACTGTAATCATGGCTATATGAAAAGAATAGCAATAATACAAGGGTCATGCATTTTAATAATTAACTAATAATTATAAACTTTATGTATTTTAAGCTTTTTTTTTACATTCTTTGGCATTGTATATCATAGTTTTAAATCTTCAATTAAGCAGAATTTCCAAATATCATTCTTTCATTTCTTTAAAGAATTGATGTCAGGTTATGTGCTTGCATTTTGTGACTCTCTGAATAAAGAATAGCTTGATATTTCTCAGAGCATAACTTTGTTTCTGATGCCTGAAGCTGGTATGTGCTATGTGTTGCCCTCATGCCATAATTCTTTTCCTTTCTTTACTTTTTAAAGATTTATTTATTTATTTGAAAGGCAGAGTTTCAGAGAGGCAGAGACAGAGGCAGAGAGACAGAGTGAGAGAGAGGTCTTCCATTCGCGAGTTGTCGGGAAACCTACAGGAGCCCAAAAGACGAGTCATGGATCACCGCTTACCCAACAGCTAATAGGAGGTGGACCATGGAGAAATTCATGGTAGTCCCAAATGAGTTGTAGAGCACCACTAACCACAAACAAGCTAAAATAAGAATGGAGTTACTTACGCTAAGCTAGGAGCTGATGACATCACTTACGCTGCTTAGTGTCTGCCAAGAAAAATATCTCCTCATCAGACTGAACAGACACCTCTGGACAGTCTGATAATGTGTGTGCTAGGGACGATAACCTCAAGTCCCCCCAATAACAGCAGGGTGATTGGCAGCACCAGACACAGCTGATACGCCCTGTCCTAGATGAAAGATTGGTGGCGCCCAGGGAAATTTCAGACTGATTGACAACTGGACCCCTACCAGGGGCCTTTTTCCCTGGAGTGGCAAGGATTGAAAAAGAACTCTTCACCACTCCCTACCCCATCGGGGATCATGGCCCAGTGCGTGTGAACTTCAGGATCTCCATGGATCTGGAGCTGAAAAGCCAGTCTGTTATTCTGTATCAGCAAAGGTGACTATAGGATCAAATTCCATCAGAGCCAACATCTCGACACCTCTCATCAGCCTGCTGCCATACTCGACTGTAAACTGGACCAGACCTCTCAGCAGGGGACCTCTCCAACTCCTCTCCTCACCCACTGCCTAAGAACTTGGAGCCTACTGCCCAGAGTGACAATCATCCCACGACTTCCTGCCTGTATGTGACTGTTCTGAGATCCGTCTCTCCGAGTGGTAATGGAGACTTCGGACTCTGGACTTTGGACTTGGACTTTTTGTGACCGTGATATGAACCTTGAGAAAGCAGCATTTATAATAATATTAGCCAAGTGTAATATGAAGGAATATGCCTCGACCCTATGATTAAGAATAATGCCATATACTTTGCTGTAGTTATATTACTATAGTTGGATTGCCTTTGAGACTGCTTTGATGCTAGGTGTGTGTTAGATCTGTGGATTAATGAATATAACTATATAGATTGGTATACAGAGTAGTCAAGCAATAGTGAAGAGTAGTGAAGCCCTTCTTCCCTGTACTCCGGCACGTCGCCCTTAAGCCCTGTCAAGCTGCATGACAGCAGGCGCTAGTGACACGGGTTCATTCCCCAGATGGCTGCAACTGCCAGAGCTGGGCCGATCAGAATCTAGGAGCCAGGAGCTTCTTCTGAGTCTCCCATGTGGGTACAGGGGCCCAAAGACTTGGGCCATCTTCTACTGCTTTCCCAGGCCATAGCAGAGAGCTGGATTGGAAGTGGAGCAGCCGGGACTTGAACCAGTGCCCATATCGGATGATTGCATTGCAGGCAGTGGCTTTATCCACTATGCCACAGCATCATACACAAAATTATTTCTTTTTTAAAGAAGATTTAATTATTTGAAAGGCAGAGTTAAGAGAGGGGGGTGATATATAAAGAGAGAAAGAGAGAGACAGAGAGAGATCTTCCATCTGCTGGTTCACTCGCCAAATGGCCACAACAGCAGGGACTGGGCCAGGAGCCAGGAGCCAGGAGCTGTCTCTGGGTCTTGTACATGGGTACAATGGCCTGAGGACTAGACCATGATCTGCTGCTTTCCCAGGAGCATTAGCATGAAGCTGGATAAGAAGTGGAGTGATAAAGATTAGAACTGGCACTCATATAGGATGTAAGCATAGGTGACAGCTTAATCCATTATACCACAATTCCATCCCCCAAAATAACTTATTGTAGATATGAAACAGCTGATTAACAAAGAAGATACAGTGGCTCAGAGTCTCATGAAGGTATGTATACTAAATAATATGAACATTTTGTTTTATCATGAATTTTTCTCATCAAAATGTTCTCCATAAAGTGACTTTATCTTTTCATATTAAACCTTATTACAGAAATGATATTCTTTTCTGTGAATAGATGTCCAAATTTAGAGAAAATAGTGATAATTTTACTTTTTATAAAGAGTAACTTAATTGTGAACTCTGTGACTTTATCCAATGAAATAATATGTTAAGAATAAAAGCTTGAAATTAATTAGAGAAACATTTATTGGAAACTCATCAAGTATTGTCCTCAGATGACAACTAAAGGTATAATAGAGTCTTTTGTGTCAACTCAGTTAAAAATACAATGGAGAGAAAAACATATAAAAACAAATGAGTACTAAAAGGTACATTAAACATTAAATTGTTTTTGACATTATTTAGGCACATAGTGAGTGTTTTTTATAAAAAGATAACGAAACTTTTCATAAAGGAATTGACATTTGCTCTGGATGGTATAAGATACAAAAACTGTAATCATTTCAAAGTCGAGATTGAATAAGAATGCATTCTCAAAGTCTTCTGAATGTAGACATCAGATACAATATAAAAACGTGGTTCACGTTTTGGATGTACACCAGAGGAAACAATGCCTAAGATTAATGCAGGGAAAACAATGTCATTGCTCTAGAAAATCGAAAACAAGGGGTTTAAAACATTTTGAGGCCGGCGCCACGGCTCAACAGGCTAATCCTCCGCCTTGCGGCGCCGGCACACCGAGTTCTAGTCCCGGTCGGGGCGCCGGATTCTGTCCCGGTTGCCCCTCTTCCAGGCCAGCCCTCTGCTGTGGCCAGGGAGTGCAGTGGAGGATGGCCCAAGTATTTGGGCCCTGCACCCCATGGGAGACCAGGAGAAGTACCTGGCTCCTGCCATTGGATCAGCGCGGTGCGCCGGCCGCATTGCGCCAGCCGCGGCGGCCATTGGAGGGTGAACCAACGGCAAAAGGAAGACCTTTCTCTCTGTCTCTCTCTCTCACTGTCCACTCTGCCTGTCAAAAAAAATAAAATAAAATAAAAAAATTAAAAAAATAAAACATTTTGAAGTATTTGTGGAAGACAATTTAAATGACTGTGAACACAAGAGAGAAGAGTAGATAAATTGTGTTTTATTGATCATAAGTAGAGTCCTTTCAGGGGCAAGCATTGTGAATAGGTGCCTATGACACCAGTATCCCATCTCAGAGTCATGGCTACTCCACCTCTTATCCAGCTTGGCTAATGTGCCTGGGAAAGCAATGGAAACTAGCCCGAGTACTTGTATCACTGCCACACATGAGGGAGACTGGGACGGAAGTCCAGGCTCCTGGTTTTGGCCTGGCCAAGCCAAGCAGCCTTTTGGGTGGTGAACTAGCAAATGGAAGAGCTGTCTCTCTTTTTAACTCTGGCCTCGTAACAATAGAAAAAAAAAAATTCTCAATCCTTTCACAAAGTGATCCCTGAAGGCCCTTGGAAGTAGTTGTTGAAGCCACATTACCCATTAATAATATTTTAATAATTTTAAGAGACTGAGAAATAAACACCAATATATGATGTTTATTTAAGCAAATGCTTTCTTATTCTTTGCAGAGTCTTGGAGGAGTTTGTTATTTGACAAAATCAGGGCTGAGCTCCAAATCAGGAGAACATAATGTAGTTTGAGCCCAAAAATGTGTCAGTTTGAATTACAGTGTGTGAGACAATTGAAAAAACATTATAATACTTGAATTCTCCAGTCTTATCCATCTCCTCCTCTTTCGTCTTTGACAATGATAATTATTATCAATTACAAATACATGTGAATCAAAAGAGCAAAGGAAAAATAAGGGATTTATTTAGATTACACAACAGTCTAAGCATCACAGAATAACTTAATAAATGTTCTAGTTATATATATAATGCATATAAATATATGTAAGTGTAGAGATTGTTTATATAATTGAATTAGTAGTTCTGTACTTGTAATAGTATTTTATGGCTGTAATATTGTTAGTGGTACTTGTAAATAAACTATAGTTAATAATGTTCTATGAGATGCAGTTAGTGGAAATAGCATGTGTGGAAATGATGTATTTGCTGATATATTTTAGGGAATATCACTGCTGGGGGAACTGATGATCATGCCTTTTCTAATTCACATTTATATAAATGAATGCCTGTATTCAAGTATATTCTAATTGAAACAAAGTATCTCAGTAGAAAAATTATGAGATCAGAAAAGTTGATTTTATTGAGTCTTACGTCTACTACTTTAAATGTTTTGTAAACTCATGCAATTAAGAAAGCTTCTCTAAATCTTCATTTCACCTCCACATATAAATATTATAGTAGGAGAACTGTGTAAAAACACCACAAATTTCCATACTAAGTTTTTTTTTTTTTTAATTAAAATGGGTTAATATGCTTTGCAACATTAAGGTAATGATCAAAACTTTATCTACACTATGGACAATAATCCTGTCAATCATTCTGTGACTGGTAGTTAGGTTTTTAGCAAACACAGTATTTGGTGATGATATAACATTTGCCAATATTAAATTTTATATATTCTTATAAAAATCCATATTTCCAGCTCTTGTTGAACAGTCAGCATATCCGACAATGCTAGTCCAACCTTTCTGAAGATATCAGTTCTTTGGATCTGAGTAACTGTTCCCTTAAACACAGTATGTTCACACAACATCTTGTATGTCTTTATGGTCTCCCTAACATGTGACAACAGTTGGCATTTATCATAGCACTTGATATATTTTCATTAAAGTATTTTAGGAAAATGAAAAAGCTTTGTACCTACTTTCTGTCAGAAGTTTGAGCCAACACATTGACTAAAGGTCTAAAGTCCTGTATAAAACTTCCCTGGGAATGGTATGTTTATCTTGTGCAAAAATGTATCTGTTACAATAACAAAGCTATACATAATTATTATTTTGCCATATATTTATATATTTATGAATTACTTACCTTCTTTCTCTAGTCATTTAGGTTACACATTCTGTATTCTAAATTCTAAATTCAGAAATTTAGTCCAATTTCCATCGGATGATAGGGAAATTAATATATATACATTAAATTATTATGATGCATTTTTGACTGACATTTCTATAATAGCTAATCACACTTAAACATTGCTAAATATTATGAAATATGAAGAGGATGTTTGGGGCACTATTTAGTTGCACTACCCAAATGCTCACAACAGCCAGGGCTAGACCAGGCTGAAGACAGGAGCTAGGAACTCCAACTATCTCTCACAAAGGAAGCTAGAACTCATGTATTTGGGCCATTTTCTGCTGCTTCCCAGGTTCATTAACAGGAAACGGGATAAGAAGCAAAAGCAGAACTTGATCTCAGGCACGCCAGTAAGTGATGACTGCAGGCATCCCAAAGCGTTAGTAATCCTGTTGTACAGCACCATCCATTACAATCATGCTTGTATTAAAGAAAACTACTTCTTCATATTATAAAATCAAAAGCATTCTACATTAATTTATGGTTTTTATTACTATGCTTGAGCAGTCAGGTATCCTTTACAAATTCATATGTCCACCTCAAAATTATATTTTTGTTTGAAATAAAAGCAATTTTTAAACCCAAGTAGTCCAATTCATACTAGATGCATCTTGAAAGAAACCTCTCTATTCATCTCTCATAATTTATTATTATACCTCTGTGGGAAATTAAATGAAATTCCATTTATTTTTAGACAAATTCCAACATATGTTTAGTTGGTAATTCCAACTCTACATTTCTAACTCTTTCCAATTTTCTTCTCACCACATTGTGGTTCACATAGTTAAAAAAATATTCTTTGATTTTCTAATATTTGAAACCACTCTTTCAGCAGGAAGTCTATTTTTGGCAATGATTTACTAAAAGATAACAATATAATTGTTAATAATTTATACTCTCTGTGTAACAAAGAATTAGTTTATTATTCCTAAGACAAGCAAAAAATAAAGTATAGCATCATATTTTGATATGTACAATGGATGAACAATAATAAAAACCAGAATAATACTCATCATTCATTAAAATTGTATAACATGTTGCCTGATGGTGATATCAAGAAAAAAAATTGACATATTATTTAGAACAAAGTGTAATTTATTTATTTATTTTTAAAATTTATTTTAACAGATAGATTTAGACAGTGAGAGAGAGAGAGACAGAGAGAAAGGTTTTCCTTCCATTGGTTCACTCCCCAAGTGGCCACTACGGCCTGCGCTGCGCTGATCCGAAGCCAGAAGCCAGGTGCTTCCTCCTGGTCTCCTACGCAAGTGCAGGGGTCCAAGCACCTGGGCCATCTTCCACTGCCTTCCTGGGCCACAGCAGAGAGCTGGACTGGAAGAGGAACAACCGGGATTAGAACCCAGTGCCCATATGGAATGACTCGCCGCAGGCAGAAGATTAACAAAGTGAGCCATGGCGCCGGCCCACAAAGTGTAAATTTTTATTAAATACTATTAAAATAATTTGTTACACTGATTCCAATCAAGAATTATTATTAAATATATTAACTTTATAATGCTCCTATTTATGTAGTCTAGACAAAATAACAATCTCCAATTAAAATTTTTAATAATATAATTATGATTAAGTTGTGCTCTGTGAAAAATAGTTTCATTATTGAAATGCTATTTTTCATTGTTGCTAGAACTGGGACATTCACATAAATACTTGATAGAGTGGTCTTCAAGATCTTCACTATTAAGAACTCTAAAATATGGAAACTGCATTACAAAAGCAGAGAAGTTGATTGGAAAAAAAAGTTTTTTTTTCCAATCCAGCCAGGAGCCAGGAGCTTCTTCTCAGTCTCCCACACAAGTGCAGGGACCCAACCACTTGGACCATTGTCCACTGCTTTCTGAGCCCATAGCAAAGAGCTGGATCAGGGTGGAGAAGCTGAGACTAGAACCATTAGCCATATGGGATGTCTGCATTGCTGGTAAAGGATTAACCTACTCTGCCACAGCAATGGCCCTGAGTATGTATTATTTATAATCTATAAAATTATCATGAAACTGCTTGCTATGACACATTCTAGAGTCAGAAATATCTTTTGAAAGATGCTTCAGGAACTTTTATAGAAATAAATTGTCAACAGCAGACTTAAAGAAAGATGGACTACCAATTAGTGGAACAAAGCTATGAGACAAAGTGAAAGCAACAGTCAAGTCTAATCACTCACCACAAAGTGTAAGCAAGATTATAATGCACTCACTTCATCATTGTTCATGAACAGCAACACATCAGAAAGATCATCCACCCAGACCAAGTGGGATTTATCCCTGGTATGCAGGGATGGTTTAATGTGCGCAAAACAATCAATGTGATACACCACATTAACAGACTGCAGAAGAAAAACCATATGATTATCTCAATAGATACCAAGAAAGCATTTGATAAAATACAACACCCGTTCATGATGAAAACTCTAAGCAAACTAGGTTTGGAAGGAACATTCCTCAATACAATCAAAGCAATCTATGAAAAACCCACAGCCAACATCCTATTGAATGGGGAAAAGCTGGAAGCATTTCCACTGAGATCTGGTACCAGACAGGGATGCCCACTGTCACCTCTGCTATTCAATATAGTTCTGGAAGTTCTAGCCAGAGCTATTAGGCAAGAAAAAGAAATTAAAGGGATACAAATTGGGAAGGAAGAACTCAAACTATCCCTCTTTGCAGATGATATGATTCTTTATTTAGGGCACCCAAGAACTCTACTAAGAGACTATTGGAACTCATAGAAGAGTTTGGCAAAGTAGCAGGGTATAAAATCAATGCACAAAAATCAACAGCCTTTGTATACACAGACAATGCCATGGCTGAGGAAGAACTTCTAAGATCAATCCCATTCACAATAGCTACAAAAACAATCAAATACCTTGGAATAAACTTAACCAAGGACGTTAAAGATCTCTACGATGAGAATTACAAAACCTTAAAGAAAGAAAGAGAAGAGGATACCAAGAAATGGAAAAATCTTCCATGCTCATGGATTGGAAGAATCAACATCATCAAAATGTCCATTCTCCCAAAAGCAATTTATACATTCAATGCAATACCAATCAAGATACCAAAGACCTTCTTCTCAGATCTAGAAAAAATGATGCTGAAATTCATATGGAGGCACAAGAGACCTCGAATAGCTAAAGCAATCTTGTACAACAAAAACAAAGCCGGAGGCATCACAATACCAGATTTCAGGACATACTACAGGGCAGTTGTTATCAAAACAGCATGGTACTGGTACAGAAACAGATGGATAGACCAATGGAACAGAATTGAAACACCAGAAATCAATCCAAACTTCTACAGCCAACTTATATTTGATCAAGGATCTAAAACCAATTCCTGGAGCAAGGACAGTCTATTCAATAAATGGTGCTGGGAAAACTGGATTTCCACTTGCAGAAGCATGAAGCAAGACCTCTACCTTACAGCTTACACAAAAATCCACTCAACATGGATTAAAGACCTAAATTTACGACCTGACACCATCAAGTTACTAGAGAACATTGGAGAAACCCTTCAAGATATTGGCACAGGCAAAGAATTTCTGGAAAAGACCCGGGAGGCACAGGCAGTCAAAGCCAAAATCAACTATTGGGATTGCATCAAACTGAGAAGTTTCTGTACTGCAAAAGAAACAGTCAGGAGAGTGAAGAGACAACTGACAGAATGGGAAAAAATATTTGCAAACTATGCAACAGATAAAGGGTTAATAACCAGATCTACAAAGAGATCAAGAAACTCCACAAAAACAAAACCAACAACCCACTTAAGAGATGGGCCAAGGACCTCAATAGACATTTTTCAAAAGAGGAAATCCAAATGGCCAACAGGCACATGGAAAAATGTTCAAGGTCACTAGCAATCAGGGAGATGCAAATCAAAACCACAATTAGGTTTCACCTCACCCTGGTTAGAATGGCTCACATACAGAAATCTACCAACAACAGATGCTGGCGAGGATGTGGGGAAAAGGGGACACTAACCCACTGTTGGTGGGAATGCAAACTGGTCAAGCCACTATGGAAGTCAGTCTGGAGATTCCTCAGAAACCTGAATATAGCACTACCGTTCGACCCAGCCATCCCACTCCTTGGAATTTACCCAAAGGAATTTAAATTGGCAAACAAAAAATCGGCCTGCACCCTAATGTTTATTGCAGCACAATTCACAATAGCCAAGATCTAGAACCAACCTAAATGCTCATCAACGGTAGACTGGATAAAGAAATTATGGGATATGTACTCTTTAGAATACTATACCACAGTAAGAAACAACAAAATCCAGTCATTTGCAACAAAATGGTGGAATCTGGAACACATCATGCTGAGTGAAATAAGCCAGTCCCAAAGGGACAAATAACATATGTTCTCCCTGATCGGTGACAACTGACTGAACACAAAAAAGGAAACCTGTTGAAGTGAAATGGTCACTATGAGAAATGGTGACTTGATCAGCATAGCCCTGACTGTTAATGAACAACTTAATGCATTATCCCTCTTAGTAGTTTTTTTTTTTTTGTCTGTTCTACTTAATATGACTGGTTTAATTCTGTAATTAATACACAGTTATTCTTAAGTGTTGAAATTTAACTGAAATGCGATCCATGTTAAACATAAGAGTGGGAATAAGAGAGGGAAGAGATGTACAATTTGGGACATGCTCAAGCTGACTTGCCCCAAATGGTAGATTTAGAAACATACCAGGGGACTCCAATTTAATCCTATCAAGGTGGCATGTACCAATGCCATCTCACTAGTCCAAGTGATCAATTTCTGTTCACAATTTATCATAATGAAAGTTCTAAGAATCAAAGGGAGCACATAAACAAGTCTAGTACCTGCTAATACTAACCAATAGAATAAATAAAGGGGAGAGTGATCCAACATGGGAAGCGAGATACTCAGCAGACTCATAGAATGGCGGATGTCCTAAACAGCACTCTAGCCTCAGAATCAGCCCTAAAGGCATTCAGATCCAGCTGAAAAGCCCATGAGAGTATTTCATGCATGGAAAGCCAAGACACTCTGGCAAAAAAAAAAAAAAAAAAAAAAAAGAAACTAAATTAAAGATCTCTGTGAGTGAGATCCCAGTGGAAAGAACAGGTCTTCAAAGAAAGAGGTACCTTTCTCTGAAGGGAGGAGAGAACCTCCACTTTGACTATGACCTTGTCTGAACAACATAAGAGTCAGAGAACTCAAGGAGCTTCCATAGCCTTGGAAACTCATGACTGGTGCATAGGGAGATTACTGATGCCATAAACAGGAGTGTCAATTTGTAAAGTCAACAACATGAGTCACTGTGCACTTACTCCTCATGTAGGATCTCTGTCCTTAATGTGCTGTACATTGAGACTTAATGCTATAACGAGTACTCAAACAGTATATTTCACTTTGCGTTTCTATGGGAGTGCAAACTGTTGAAATCTTCACTTAATGCATACTAAACTGATCTTCTGTAAAAAAAAAAAAAAAAAAAAAAAGAAGAAGAAGAAGAAGAAGAAATTATCAATTCCCAACTTGACTCTCACTGGGATTAAACATGACAATAGGTCTTATCTGATTTCATCATCATTTAAAAAATCATCTATTATTTTTCACTTTATGTTTCTGTGTGGTAGCACACTGTTGAAATCTTTACTTAATGTATGCTAAACTGATCTTCTGTATATAAAGAGAATCGAAAATGAATACTCATGTGAATGAAGGGGAGAGGGAATGGGAGAGGGGAGGGTTGCAGGTGGGAGGGACGATATGGGGGGGAAGCCATTGTAATCCATAAGCTGTACTTTGGAAATTTATATTCATTAAATAAAAGTTAAAAAAATTTAAAATAAATAAATAAATAAATAAATAAAAAGTGTAACAAAATTTAAAAAAGAATCTATTTTACAATCTATTTTCACTTCTCGACACAGAAATTTTCAGCTATTTCAAATTTATGAAACGTCTTTTGTCTTTTGTACAGTTATGTTTTACAATAAAGATAATTTGCATAAGTTTCAGCATGATATACATTTTCAAGGTATTTTGGAAGAATTATCTTATATAATATCTTGTATATACGTCTTAAAATCATATATCATAATCCACGATCTATTGAAATTAAATTTAAGTTTAATATAACAGTTTATTTTGTTTACCTCTGCTCAGTCTCTGAACATTTTTATATCAGGAACACACACACACACACAAATATAATGTATCAACATTAAGGAAATATACTTCTCCATATAAAAATGAATATGCATAGTATTTAACACTATATACACTATTATTTAAAGCCATTACCATTATAGAATCCTAATAAAAACTTCTGCAGTGGTTTTATTATATATATATATATGTATATATGTGTATGTGTATATATATTTTGCTAGTGCTCATATCCTACCACAATTCTCTGTACTTCTTGATATATTCTACTATTGGTGATGCTTCAGGGTGTTATGAGCTTTAAGATAAAATCTATATTCATGACATGCATTTTACAGTCCTTCTAATGGAAAAGTTTAGTCCAACATGATTATTAAAAGACTCAGGATCATAATGCAAGTATTTGGTTACTTGTACTTTAATTCTATATAAGTATATGGCTTGGGGAAATCATCAATGGGTGTAAGGCTTAGTTTATCATCTTATTAAATGAGATTAAGTAATGTATGATTTAAAATAGGTTCCTAGCAAAATACACCATGTAAAATATGTGTTTGTGAAAGACCTTAAATTTTTCCCATTCAATTTTATGATTCAGTGTAACTGGATTGTTTTTAGTTTATTTCATATTATGTTCCTTTTATACAATATTGGTTCCCATCTAAGATTTTTATATAAAACATTATGTCTTCTCCACTCAAGGCTATATACACTTTAGCTCTAAAATAACTCCCACAGAAAGTAAATGCATTTGTGGAATACTATGCCAAAGCACTATCTGTTTTATATTAATTTATTCCATAATATTATTTGTGCTTTCTGATAATATACTACTTATCAAAATTTCCATCCAGAAGTGGATATTATAATTTGTTCTCGTACAAGTGGATATATTTAACTGTTTAGAAGCACATGCTAAATTGAGATTATGAACTAGTTCATGCTAAAATTCATTTTCAATTATTTTAATTACACAAATATATTATTGTAATTTAATTTATCACCCTAATACCTACCACTTAGAGGTGGTTCATCCAAATCACCATGCTTATTATTATTTAATGAAATAAAACAAAATAAAGCTTCTTAATTTATTAAAAAGTAAATGTTTCCAGCTCAAGCTCGGGAATTTAAATTATTCTAACTCAATCTTCTTTTGGCTTGAGAAAAACTTCTAAGCCTTTTCTTAGAACAAAAAAAAAAATAACAAATCTTTGAATTTGCAACATACTGAAGTCTTCCCTCAGGAATGAAATTACACATGGTACTGAATTCTAGATGATAGATTGAAACAAATATGAGCTTAAAAACCTTTTTAGTTGTTTTCTTCAACTTTTATTTTATTTTATTTTTTTAAGGAGTCAAAAGACTTTATTGAAATCCATGGCACGCCTTTGGATATCATTTCTTTTTTTATTTTTAAGAAAGCTTTTATTTAATAAGTATAAATTTCATAGGTACAGCTTTTGAAATATAGTGGTTCTTCAGCCCATACCTGCCCTCCCACCCCCACTCCTGTCCCACCTCTTACTCCCTCTCCCATCCCATTCTTTTTTTTTTTAACTTTTATATGATGAATATAAATTTCCAAAGTACGATTTATGGATTACAATGGCTTCCCCCCCATACCGTCCCTCCCACCCACAACCCTCCCCTTTCCCACTCCCTCTCCCCTTCCATTCACATCAAGATTCATTTTCGATTCTCTTTATATACAGAAGATCAGCTTAGTATACATTAAGTAAGGATTTCAACAGTTTGCTCCCACACAGAAACACAAAGTGAAAAATAATAGATGATTTTTTAAATGATGGTGAAATCAGATAAGACCTATTGTCATGTTTAATCCCAGTGAGAGTCAAGTTGGGAATTGATAATTTCTTTTTTTTTTTTTTACAGAGGATCAGTTTAGTATGCATTAAGTGAAGATTTCAACAGTTTGCACCCCCATAGAAACACAAAGTGAAATATATTGTTTGAGTACTCGTTATAGCATTAAATCTCAATGCACAGCACATTAAGGACAGAGATCCTACATGAGGAGTAAGTGCACAGTGACTCCTGTTGTTGACTTTACCAGTTGACACTCCTGTCTATGGCATCAGTAATCTCCCTATGCTCCAGTCATGAGTTTCCAAGGCTATGGAAGCCCTCTGAGTTCTCCGACTCTTATCTTGTTTAGACAAGGTCATAGTCAAAGTGGAGGTTCTCTCCTCCCTTCAGAGAAAGGTACCTCCTTCTTTGAAGACCTGTTCTTTCCACTGGGATCTCACTCACAGAGATGTTTTGCCAGAGTGTCTTGGCTTTCCATGCCTGAAATACTCTCATGGGCTTTTCAGCCAGATCCGAATGCCTTTAGGGCTGATTCTGAGGCCAGAGTGCTATTTAGGACATCTGCCATTCTATGAGTCTGCTGAGTATCTCACTTCCCATGTTGGATCACTCTCCCCTTTATTTATTCTATCGGTTAGTGTTAGCAGGTACTAGACTTGTTTATGTGCTCCCTTTGACTCTTAGTCCTTTCATTATGATCAATTGTGAACTGAAATTGATCACTTGGACTAGTGAGATGGCATTGGTACATGCCACCTTGATGGGATTGAATTGGAATCCCCTGGTATGTTTCTAACTCTACCATTTGGGGCAAGTCAGCTTGAGCATGTCCCAAATTATACATCTCTTCCCTCTCTTATTCCCAATCTTATGTTTAACAGGGATATACACAGTTATTCTTAAGTTTTTCAACTTTTATTTAATAAATATAAATTTCCAAAGTACAACTTTTGAATTATAGCAGCTTCCCCCCCCATAACCTCTCTCCTACCCGCAACCATCCCACCTCCCACTCCCTCTCCCATCACATTCTTCATCAAGATTTATTTTCAATTATCTTAATATATAGAAGATCAACCTATATACTAAGCAAATATTTCAACAGACTGCACCCACACAGACACACAAAGTATAGAGTACTGTCTGAGTAGTAGTTTTACCATTAATTCGCATAGTACAGCACATTAAGGACAGAGATCCTACATGGGAAATAAGTGTGCAGTGACTCCCATTGTTGATTCAACAATTGACACTCTTATTTATGACATCAGTAATCACCCTAGGCTCTTGTCATGAGCTGCCAAGGCTATGGAAGCCTCTTGAGTTCGCTTACTCTGATCTTATTTAGACAAGGCCATAGTCAAAATGGAAGTTCTCTCCTCCCTTCTGAGAAAAGTACCTCCTTTGATGGCCCATTCTTTCCTCTTGGATCTCACAGAGTGTCTTGGTTTTCCATGCCTGAGAAACTCTCATGGGCTTTTTAGCCAAATTTGAATGCCTGAAGGGCTGATTCTAAGGCCAGAGTGTTGTTTAGGGCATTTCCCATTCTATGGGTCTGTTGTGTATCCTTCTTCCCATGCAGGATCATTCTCTCCTTTTTAATTCTATCAATTATTATTTGCAGACACTGGTGTTATTTATGTAAGACCAGAAAGAGGTCTTATTTATGTAATCCCTTTGACACTTAATCCTATCTTTTTGATCAATTTTGAACTTAAACTGATCACATTAACAAGTAAGATGGCATTGGTACATGTCACCTTGATGGAATTGAATTGGAATCCCCTAGCACGTTTCTAGCTCTACCGTTAGGGCTATCTCTGAGTGAACATGTGCTGAACTGTACATCTACTCCCTCTCTTATTCCCACTCTTCTATTTAACAGGGATCACTTTTCAGTTAAATTTTAAAACCTTTAACAACACATATTTTGTAAAACATTCTATGTGGTGCTTCCATAAAACTTACTATAACTCTGCACATTAAATTAGCATGTACATTCCTTGGTTGATGTCTTTTCTTTGGTCTGTCACCAAATCCCTTCCTGGAGAAGTCCACATGCCCAAGGCCACTAATGAAATTGGTGATTCCACTGAGTTCATTAGCATCAGACACCCTTAGAGTTCATTTTGTTTACTTTTGGTGTGCTTACCCTAAATCATCAATCTCTTTACATATTCTTCAAAGGCACAGTCCAGGAGGCTGAAACAGAAAGCTGGTATAATGTATTTTTAGATACAAACAAAATAAAATGAACCTATAAAAGGAATAAAAAATTGAAAGTGGCAAAAACAAATGTGAATGAATGAAGTTACTCAGGGATAAGTATGCATTTAGTAAGTAGAGAAGTAAAATCAGTGAAATCCCTACACAAGTGTGATTAATAACCTCAAGATTATAAGTTTTATGGGAACTTGCTTTGAGATAGGTGAAGGTATCATTGCCATAGAATGGAAATGATTGATTCTCACTGAGTGAAGTGAAACTTCTTCATCAAACTGTGTCCTTAAACCACTACTTCTCCTCATATAATTGGCTCTAAACAAGATATTTTAAACCCTAACAAATTCAACTGAAATTCATAGTAATGAGACATAACAGTTTTAACTGTTTCTAAAATCATATTGAGAGCATCATTTGAAATTCTTGCCATACAGTCATCATTTTAGGGATTCTTAATATAATTGAATATGAAAATCCAGGGGGATTTATACAAAAGATTCTACTTTATATACTGATTGGAGATTAATAGACGGTGTGGAAACAAATGGCATTTCATTCAATAAATTAATCGGTGCAGCAATAAACTGGTAGACCTGTTCCGCAAATAAAAACTCAAAATAAAAATTGCTTCCATGGTTTGGTTGCCACTGAAACTCATTCATTACTCTATTCTTGGCCTCTGGATTCTCTTCAGAATTTCATATTCTGATCCTTAAGCTTTTTCTCTACAGAATGGAAAAATTACTGTCGACTTGGTGTTATTCAAATCTTTTTGTTCCTTATCCAAACTGTAAAGTTTTGTTCACTTGTGTCCTAAAAACAATGTACACATAGTTTGCTTTTTATATAATACTTAATGGTGACTGCAATAGATTAAGGGGAGATGATCCTTTGCTCTCAAACTAGTATCCATGCTCCCTTCAGCTTCCAGGTTCTGAGCCAAACCCTGTTAGAAACCAAAGCACTAACTTAGCTTATGTTCTTTGAGTACTAATTACACTAACGTCAATACTTTTAAATGTTATATTTTCATTGAAATGCAAATATCATTCCATAAAAGCCATAAAGCAAAAAGATTTATGAAGGTAAAGGATAACAATTTTCAAGTATATTAAATCTTTGCCAGACCATAGTAAGCTTTAACCATATCTTAGTATCAGGATAAGTCATTAACTAACATTTTAAATCCTTAGCTACAATGATTTAACAAATTAATATCGATATTTACTTATTTGGGAGAGAGAGGGAGGGAGAGAGATAAAATCTCTCATCCCCTGATTCACACCCCAATTTCCCACAGCAGTCATGGCTTGGTCAGGCTGAAGCCTGGAATCAGGAATTGAATCCAGATCTCCCACATAGGTGCAGGGACCCATATACTTCAGCCATTAACCTCTGCCTCCCAGAGTGTGCCTTAGCAAGAAGCAGCAATGAATTTGGTATCTTTGGAAGAGACTTTCAGGAGAACTCAATGTGCTATTATAAAAGATTACCAGTATTAGGTATTTATTTATTTATTTATTTGACAGGCAGAGTGGACAGTGAGAGAGAGAGACAGAGAGAAAGGTCTTCCTTTGCCATTGGTTGGTTCACCCTCCAATGGCCGCTGCGGCCAGCGCGCTGCGGCCGGCACATCGAGCTGATCTGATGGCAGGAGCCAGGTACTTCTCCTGTTCTCCCATGGGGTGCAGGGCCCAAGCACTTGGGCCATCCTCCACTGCACTCCCAGGCCACAGCAGAGAGCTGGCCTGGAAGAGGGGCAACCGGGACAGAATCCGGCGCTCCGACCAGGACTAGAACCCAGTGTGCCAGCGCCGCAAGGCGGAGGATTAGCCTAGTGAGCCGCGGCGCCGGCCCTAGTATTAAGTATAATAGGAGCTGGTAGATGTATTTTAGAGCAGGAATAACTAACAAAAACTTGCATAGCTAAATATGGTGTATATAAGGGATGTGTTAAAAAAATAAAGTAATACACTTTTGTCACATCCAAAATTTGCGCAAAACTGAAAAAAATGGTTTTCTAGATTCTCTTTAAATCCTCACGCTAAAATGACACTGCTACAATTCAGCCACTAAAGGCGGCAGGATGTGTTCCCTGATGAGGCATACATTCTATCTGACACATACTCATATATGTCCACTTGCTTCATTCACTTGCAGTGCTAGTGGGTGATCTGAAGTATTTTGGTTGATAAAGAGCTTTGACAAAGAAATGCCAAAACACAGAATGAAACTACAAGGGTTTGTTTGAAGGAATTCTGCCACGGACCATGCAGATACAAGTATAGCTGCATTAATATTTTCATATATGTGTCATTTGGCTATCATAAAATTAGCAACATGGTCAGGGAATCCTCTTACAAATACAGGATCTGAAAAGGAATGTCAACTTGTAACAATGCCCAAGCTATCTGGGATCCAGGTATTAAAGAAAGTTGAAGGTAAAAACAAAAAATATACTGTACCAGCCTTTGTGGCATAACGGGTTAAGCCAACGACTGTGACCTGCGACACAAGCTTCCCATATGGACGCTGGTTCGAGTCCCATCTGATCCACTTCCCATTCAGCTTTCTGCTAATGCTCCTGGCAAAGCAATGGATGATGACCCAAGTGCTTGGACCTTTGCAGTCACGTGGAAAACCCAGAAGAAGCTCCCAGCTCCTGGCTTCGGCCCTGCCCTGCCCCACCCCGGTTGTTGTGGCCACTGGACAGTGAACCAGCTGATGGAAGATCCCTCTCTCTTTCTCTCCCTTTCTCTGTAACTCTTTCAAATAAATAAATCTTTTTCTAAAAAGGTAAAAGTTTTATTACTATCTACCACCCAAGTAGAAGGTATGAATCTCAATAATTTAATGACTTTCTGAGATCCTTAAAAATTGATGCATGAGATACTTTGAAATGTCTATCAAAACACTGAATTTCATAAAAAGCCATATGATGAGATCATTATTTTTATATTTAAAAATATGTATAATTTATACATTAAATATGTATTTATATTTTGTATATTATAGATATGTTGCTACTATGTTCTGATACAAGGAAAATGCGGGACACATTTCGATAGGATTAGCTTCTTTTGTTCCTGAATAGATTAAGTTTGATTAGTGAGGCTGTAAGGTGGCACTTATTATTTCCTGCACTTATTAGTAACTGGAAAACTACTTTATTATATTCTGTAAAACAGATTTAGTAGTTTTCATAACCTCGCTCTAAGCAAATGAAATTAGAATCAACTTTAAGCCAGTATAACTTTTGCTCCTATCCAGTGAGTGGCAGAAGTTTCTTGACTTTATTAAAGAAAGCAAAAATTACAGAAAAAAATTCCAAATGATTGTAAATGTATTGTTTCAATAAACACTTTAAAAATAATCTTGTTCCTACTTTTTATTTTTTAGGTTTCTCTTGTATAGAGGATATCGTTGAACATTAATGTGCTGGTTTTTTAGTTTCTTTTTTCACAATTACTGCTGTATGTCTCCAGCAACCCACTAGTTCATTAATTGGAGTGTTTAGGTGATTTTTATTACAGTTAGTATACTTATATATAAACATAAAAGTGTGTGTGATTAGACATGTCAGTGCTGTGACTCCTTATAGCACCTTATTGCTTTTAGAAAGCAATCCATGTCTTGTCTTGAATTTTCTCGTTATACTCTATTGTTGTCTTTTGTTTGTTTAGTGACTTTTTGAACCGTTTCCTAAAACCTATATTCTATAGAATATGCAGTGTCAGTTGGCTTATTGATCAGCTGGTGATGAGACAGGGGCTCCACTAAATGCTAATACTGAGAGACTTATTGTGTTTATTGGTCCATACTTCCAGTATTCATCTGGAGATTTTACAACCCTGCCCCAAATTTGTTTCCTTATTGCACAGAGCCTCAAAATCAATGACACGTGAGATTTTAGGGACTTTTCAGGTGTTCCGATTATGAACACAGTTTTATGAATGCACATCGCCCTCTAGATATTCGGGGATACTAGAGTTTGAAAACCCCTCAAGAATGCCTCATTCCCTAATTTTTATTTTTATGCTTTTTTTTTTTTTTTTTTTTTTTTTTTTTTGGACAGGCAGATTTAGACAGTGAGAGAGAAAGACAGAGAGAAAGGTCTTCCTTTTTCCGATGGTTCACCCCCCAAATGGCTGCTACGGCCGGCGCGCTGCGCAGATCCAAAGCCAGGAGCCAGGTGCTTCCTCCTACTCCATGTGGGTGCAGGGCCCAAGCACCTGGGCCATCCTCCATTGCACTCCTGGGCCACAGCAGAGAGCTGGACAGGAAGAGGAGCAACCAGGACAGAATCCGGCACCCCAACAGGGACTAGAACCCGGGGTGCCAGCGCCACAGGCGGAGGATTAGCCTAGTGAGCCACGGCACCAGCCATTTTTATGCTTTTTAATAACCTACTCTTCACTGAATTTGTTATTCAGTTCAGACAGTCAACAATTTTTTTTTTCAGGAAGCCATGATTTTAATTAATTGGTTTTAATTGTTTTGAACAGCATCTTTAGGCTAAAGATTGTTAATTTGGGCAGCACCCAAGTCAGTCAAATAAAGGCTAACAGAGGTGGGTTTTTCAGTCAAACAGAAGATAGTTCAAACTGTGACAATTCTTTGGGAATGGGGGTTTGAAGGAGCTTTAAGCCATTCTGTTTCCGCAGTGGCTGGAAGACACTATGACTCAAAGCTATTGGCTTTTAAGTTTACTGTTACTAAAGGGTGAAGAGATGAGAAGGGAGCAAATTAAAATGCCATAAACCATGTTGTTTTACTGAGATTTCTTATTTTCCTTAGATATTTTCTTCTAATATTGCTGCAGGACTTTTATTTCCAGAATGATGAAAATGAAGATTCTGATATTCTTGAAATTTTTCTTGTTATTTTTGATAGAGGAAATGATTCTTTAAGTCTCCTTTTTGGTCATTCTCATTGTTGTTAGTTCAGAATTTTATTCTACAGGTTCATGAAGCATAGTATAACCTTGTGTCATCTTAATATATTTTTGTTTAATTTGTGGTTCCTGCATCATATATTAGAAAAGCTAGTAATGGCAGAAGACGAGAAATCATCCCTCTGTCACTCCCTCATTCTTCCATTATTTTCAACATACACACATGCACATCTCTTTCCCACATTCAAACTAATGTATTTCAATTTAGAATCCTGTAATCAAATCTGATTCTTGTGAAAGTGCCTTGCCCGTCTGGGAGTATGTATGCTAGCTAGTGTTCCTGTATCTAACATCTCTAAAATTTTGCTGTAGGTGACTATAAACTCCTGCTTCCTTCTTACTCATATCATATTATTACCTGCACAACAGGTTAATTAGAAATGCTTTCTTTGTGATCATGGGTCACATATAATTGAAAATGAAATGTTTCCTCAAAATCAACCTCTAAATGATACTTAATTCATTTAGAATAGAATTCTGCAGATATTGTTTTGCAGTTAAGATTCATGTAAAGGTAAAATTATCTATACATGAGCTTTTGATTTCCAATGTAATCATTGCAGTTAACATTCTGATAAACCAAGAGAAAAATTAAGGTATCATCACAATTTTAAAACTTCCATTTTATTCTCCACAATTTAATAGATATTGCATTGATTAAGTTCTCAGGTGATCTTAGTTTGTTGCCAATATTTAAAAAAAAAACCAAATATTTATATTTACTTTAAATAGAAAGCTTATTTTCTTTTGATATACTTTAAAAGATCATTTTACATGCAAGTTGTTGATTCATACTTAACAAATGTTCTGGGAAATTTTTTACAAAAAAAAGACAACACTTTTTCAAAATTCATGAAAACAATAATTGCCTCACCAAAACTTCAATCAGTATGATGAGAAATAATAATTAATTTAAAATAAATAGGATGTTAAATAAAAAATCAATTAACAAAAGCACTACTTGAAATTTTACTAATTTCTGAAATCAAATACATAAATAAGAATTAAAAATAATTTGCATCCTATGTAATTGAGATATGGTTGTATATTTATACATATTAAATTAGCATTGATCAATGAATGACGGAGTAGAATTTCTCCTCTAATCTACTTCCCCAGCCTAATCTGGGCTGGGCCACAGCATCTTTCACCTCTTTGGTTTCCTATGATAAAGATAGTCTAATGGTATAGACAAGGGACACAGGACATTTTAACGATGATGACCAAGGTTTTTATTAACCATTGTGCTCTAAACTGGTTCTACTGAGATTGTATTCATGTTTTGAATTTCATTGATAAATGCACTTTGCAATTAGGATTAGATAATCTGAGTAACTTTTAGTAGGTTTTTTATTTCACAAACTTTGATATAAGAGATGTACTAAACTGCCATTATTCTAAATCGTTTTAGGTACCAAAATGATTTACTCATCTCTGATGAAACTCTCATCAAAAACTAACTTTATGGAAATTATAAGAATTTATAAACCAGAATTCCAGTTGAAACTCCAAAAATCTTCCTATCACTTGGCCCCTTGTCTTTTTTTTTTTTTTTTATCTCTCTCAATATTAGTTTAAACATTTTTTTTTTTTTTTTGACAAGCAGAGTGGACAGTGAGAGAGAGAGACAGAGAAAAAGGTCTTCCTTTGCCATTGGTTCACCCTCCAAAGGGCCGGCACACCACACTGACCCAATGGCAGGAGCCAGGTGCTTCTCCTGGTCTCCCACGGGGTGCAGGGCCCAAGGAATTGGGCCATCCTCCACTGCACTCCTGGGCCACAGCAGAGAGCTGGCCTGGAAGAGGGGCAACCGGGACAGAATCCGGCGCTCCGACCGGGACTAGAACCTGGTGTGCCAGCGCCACAAGGCGGAGGATTAGCCTAGTGAGCCATGGCACCGGCCCAATATTAGTTTAAACTTTAAAATTTGTCATGAAATCTTCATCCTTTAGTGAGACCTGTACTACCCTGCTTTCATGAAGGAAGCTCTGCTTATCAGTCACCTCAGGAAAATATTTCTCAGCCTGACAAAGTTAGTAGCTTTGGGGGTCTTTTGATAAATGTCCTAGAGTACACAGTCAAAGATACTATGTTGCCTTCAATATCCCAATGGACAATTTAGGCATTCTGTTTTGTTTTTAGCTGTAGTAGAGTCAAATGTAAAAGCTAAATTTTGCCTTAAAGATGGTGACTTGACATTTCCGAAAACACTGACAAAAAAGGACTCTGAATTTTTATTGGATTTATTTGCTATTTTAAGACACACTCATATCTTACCAGGAATATTAGTATTGTTGCTTTATTTGTGTGTGTATAAATGTGTTGTACTGCTTTGGAAAATCCTAATTAAATATATAATAGATATAAATTACATGTTATATATTATATATAAATTATATATATATGTATCAGGAATGTTATAAAATAAAAATTATTTATATATATAAATATACATATCAGGAGTGTTTTTTTTCTGAATTAGTTCTGAGTTTCCTAGAATTCTAGAATCAATGTTCTAACATGATTCCATTTAAAGACTTTATTAGCACTATTTCCAATAATAAAAGAGGTCACTGATAGCCATGTCACAATATGGTGATGGATATGCAGAATATCACCATTGAATATTATTAATCAAATACCTATAAAAGTAAATAACATTCTAAGTTCCCATTTATTTGGTAACTCGGAACATTTCAGTCAAACCAGTTAGCATGCAAAGATTGGTTAGTTACTCCTGAATTCTCTAGCTTGGTTGCATTCAGATAATTCTTAATAGACTCATTGGTAACCTTCAAGAAAGCTATAGATTTTTGTCAGGGTTATTCTCTGAATGTTAACTACTATTTCTTACAAATACTATTTACCACCTCCCTTTCTATCCTGCTTCCCAACTGCTATTGCTTAACCCCTAAAAATGATAATCTATTTCTTTATCTCTTGGTCATGTTTTTCAGTATATACCATTAAATATGCTTACACACACATACACAAACATACAGCCCCTGCTCATATCCATATCCCAATTCCCAGAACCTATGACTATTATCTTATTTGGTAAAGCGGGAGAATTTATATTACATTACAAAATGGGTGATGAGGTTTGTCTTTGGATATGAAAGTATTACCTGGTATCATTCAGCAGAGCCCTAAAACAATAACTAATATCTTCTTTAATGATTGGCAGAGTCAGATAATAAATCAAAAGAAGAGATGGAATATGGTCATAGAAGCAGATCCTGGAATGATGTAGATAAAGAACCTCAGCATTCACCAGATGTCTGAAGGGGCAAGAAATAGGATTATCCCTTAGAGCTGTCTGTGAAAGTGCAGGCCAGCTAACAGCTTGACTACAGCCCAGTGAGACTGATCTCAGACGTCTGGCCTCCAGAATAGAATTCTCTCTTGTTTTTGAGATAGCAAGACTGTGATAAAAAATCCATGAGAAAATAATACAGAAGTTAAAAAATTAGGAGCAGGCATTGTGGTAGTTAGTACAGTCACATCCCAGCTGCTCCACTTCCAATCCAGTTCCCTGCTAATGAGCCTGGGAAAGCAGCAGAGGATGGCTTAAGTACATAGACCCTTGCACCCACATGGTCGATCCAGATAAAGCTCCTAGCTCCTGGTTTTGGTCTGTCCCAGCTCTAGCCATTGCAATCATTTAGGAAGTGAGCCAGCAGAAAGAAGATTCTCTCTTTCTTTCTCTCTCTCTCTCTCTCTCTCTCTCTCTCTAACTCTGACTTTCAAATAACAAATAAATTCTTTTTTTAAAAAAAAAGAAGATACATTATATTCGATTCCATTTTAAACTCTATCTTGCACGAATGATGATGGCATTCTACTAAGAGCTGCTGTTTAAAATTATATCTTCAGAAGCCAGTATTAATAACTATTAAAAAAGAATGAATGATTTTCTCCAGAAATATGATTAGTGGTAGCAGCTAGCAAGAACAGAAGATTTAGGATATACTTGGTCAGAAATTGCTAGTTTTCAGGTCCCATTGTTTTTGTTTTCTAACAGTTAAATAGAGACAATAGTTAATGAAATTTTAAAACTGTGTATGCATTTGAAGCAATCGGTCTGTGGTTATGTCAGGTTTTCCCTTCTGTCACAATTTCCTTGGAGATATCTCTTCTTGTTTTTTTTTTTTTCTTTCTTTCTTCTTCTTTTTTTTTTTTTTTTTTTTTTTTGACAGGCAGAGTGGACAGTGAGAGAGAGAGAGACAAAGAGAAAGGTCTTCCTTTTCCGTTGGTTCACCCTCCAATGGCCGCTGCGGCCGGCGCGCTGTGGCCAGCGCACTGCGCTGATCCGAAGCCAGGAGCCAGGTGCTTCTCCTGGTCTTGTATGCAGGTGCGGGGTCCAAGCACTTGGGCCATCCTCCACTGCTTTCCTGGGCCACAGCAGAGAGCTGGACTGGAAGAGGAGCAACTGGGACTAGAATCCGGGGTGCTGGCGCTGCAAGGCGGAGGATTAGCCTAGTGAGCCGTGGAGCCGGCCCCTTACTGTTTTTAATATGCAGGCCATACTGCAATTGTGTAGCTGGTATTAATTCCAGAGTAGCTGGTATTAAGTCAGTCTTTTGATTAGGATTAGATTTGTACCCATTTTCCCCCCAGGAAATTGTTTTTATGTGAAGTCAAATATAAAGTCTTATATATGTGGAATTAGAGAAGAGGAGTATTTTAAAATGCACCCAGAATAGGCAAATACAAATGCAGGGAGGTGACTGAAGGTAGCTACAGACTGATGGAAGAAGCTGAGTAGGGATGTTGGACAGAAATGAAAAAAATTCTACCAATGATAATGGTTTCTTGTTCCTGTGATGATAATGTTTTAAAAGTGATTGTAGATGGTTGTATAACTCTGTGATCATACTAAGAACTATGGGATTATAAAATTTCATATGTGAATAATATTACATGTGATCTACATGTTGATAAAGCCAGTTTTTCAGAAATATACACTCTTAGCACTGAGTCATTCCATTGGAAATGTTATTCTTATGAAAGGATCTTTCTTCCTAAATCTACTATTTACTATGTCAATGTATAGATTGACTATATATCTGTTGGTATATCCTGTCATATTGGGTGTTTTTTAATTATGGGTGCTCATGTAATCCTATTTCAGCTCTGAGAACTCTGGAGAATTTTAGGAGTTCAGCAAATGTTTCCATTTCTTTAGCAATGCCACAAGGCTGTGAGGCATTTAATAAATGGGCTGTGGACCCCACATTCATGGAAATAACCAAGAGTACGTTTCTTTCAGTTTTCCTCCAGGGATAACTTCAGGAGTAATTTTGATTAGAATTTTTCTAACGAGGACAAGTTTCTGGGATACGGACTTGTGTGTGTTTGTGTGTGTGTGTGTGTGTGTTCAAATTTGTGATAAAACAGGAGGCACATTCCTTAGAGGTTTCTTTACTCAATATGGAACTTGTTTCTGAGTCATCTATTGTGCTTCGGAATCTTCACAAATAAACCCTGTAGCCTCTTGGAATTTTTTCTGCTCATTAGGAACACATAGACATTTTAGATCACCATGGTTGTTGAGCAAAGGCACTTTGGCCTGTGCCCAAAATATGAAGGAATGAGACCATTTGGAAGACTTTATAGGTTTTTGTGGGCTTAATATGAAAAATTCTCAGGTTGGAATTCACTCTGGCCCATTTAGTGAACCTCCAGTCTGATAAACACACTGGGCACACAGACAAGAGTTCATGGTAGTACTGGTGATCTGTGATTACTTGACCTCCATAAATTAAAATGATTGATTGACTCAACAGCCATGCTAACCACAGGGAACAGACTTTATAATAATTCTTACTGCTTCACATGCTTCATTTAATCCGGAATGCTCCTCAGGACTGACCCAGAGCTGCCTGGGAATAACATCAGTTTTCATCCTTAAATTGTGTATTCACTGCTTCCAAACTTCTTTGACATGGTCTCTTTGTTAGAGTTGTCTCTTTCTCTACTCTAAAATATTGTGCCAGAACCTCTTCCTATCATAAAGCAGTACTCCCAATTCAGCAAACACTGCTCTTAATTTAGATCTTAATAAACGATCAATGTGTACTAAATAAGATCATCATTGACATCTGTAGACTCCATCTGGTGGAAAACATTTCCTTTGTAAGTATTACATCAGAAAATCACTTAGAGCAGGATGTTAGCAGGATACCTAGTTTAGATCCAGTAGACCTCATCAAGCTTCTGCTCCTGTTGCACCAGCAGGAAACACTCCGTGCTTTGTAGGGGTGGTTGACTGTCAATGCTCGTGCTGCAATTGCTATCACTGCTGGAGCTACTGAAAGCTCAGACTTTTACAGAAGATCTGGGTCTCCTCCAAATGCCACAAAAGAATCATAGAACCTGAGGAATTTCATGCACACATTTTGAATTAATTACAACACAGAAGCCAATTGAACTGCAGACCAAGAGAAGAATGTTTAGTTGTCTTGCACTTGGTGCTCTTTAACTACCATGCACAGATCTGCTCAAGCTTCCCTGTTCTCTAAGTTACATATCTCTGAAGTTGTTGCAGGTATATGAAGCTATACTGAGGGAACAAGAGGGATGTAGTAAATTAAATAATTAACATTTTGACATTTATTTTACATTTAGTGTGTTTACAATTTTTGTATATATTCCACAATACATATTTTGTATTAATGTCATAGTATATATAATTAATTTATATACAAATATATGTGTATTAAGGTATACTCCCAAATTTTACTGGTAAACAATAGAGAATATTGTAGAAAATTTTACTTTAAATCATAGTGTCAATCCTCCACTATTCCAGACACCTGGAGGATTATGCATAGCCACAGAATGTCTGTTTAAAATTAATAGACTTCGAGGAGTTTGTGCTGTGGTGCAGTAGGTTAATCCTCCACCTGTGGCACTGGCATCCCGTATAGGCCTTGAGTTCTAATCCTGGCTGGTCCACTTTCAATCCAGCTCTCTGTTATGGCTTGGGAGGGCAGTGTAAGATGACACAAGTGGTTGGGCCACCATAGCCACGTGGCAGACCTGGAAGAAGCTCCTGGCTCCTGGTTTTGAACTGATGCACCTCCACCACCGTTGCAGCCCTCTGGGGAGTGAACCAGTGGAAGGAAGACCTTTCTCTCGTCTTTCCCTCTCACTGTCTGTGATCTCAAATAAATAAATAATAAATAAAATCTTTTTAAAAACTAATATACTTTGAAAAGATAGAAAATCTCCTATCAGAGTTAATGAATGCACTTACATTCTCACAGTCAATGAGTGAGAGAGCCATATTTCCACATTCTCATCAGCATTAGGTGTCCTCATGATTCCATGTTTGATTTAGCCATTCTGAGAAGTGAGTAGTGATAAATAAAAAAAATGAAACTAATATATGCCCAGTAATTGCGCTGTTGGGAATTTTTTTCCAAAGACATAAAATAAAAGCATATAAAAACTTGTAGACAAAAGACTGAAGTGAATTTTTCACTACAATGCCAAGTTAGAAACAATCTAGATTTTCTTTAACAAGTAAATAGTTAAACAAACCCTGGTGCATGTGCATCGTGAAATAGGCTCAGGCGCATAACCAAGTAGAAAATACTGAAATACAGGAAAAACTCTGAGTTTCTGGAAAATTGCACTAAGACAAGAAATCCCCCAAAGTTGCATACTCAGTGGTTCCATGTGTATTGACTGTTGGAATGGCAGTGTTATAGAAAAGGATAACATCTTGGTGGTTTCCAGAAGTTAGGACAAGGATAGGGAAGAGAATGAAGAGGAAGTTTTGTGGAGATGAAAGCGATTTGCATCTTGACTGTATCAATGTCAATGACTTGGATGTAATTGTCAGTAAGTTTGTCAAGGTCCCCTGGGGTGAAACTAAGTACAGCACATGAAAGTTGTCTGTATCGTGTCTTACATCTGCAGGTGGATCTACGATTTTCTCAGTGGTGAAAATTTGTCTTAAAGTGTAAATGTGCTTTCCTTTTCTATTTTTGATAATCTTTTAAAAATTAAACTTTTCTTTTTTATTTTTTCTTATATTTTCACTAGAGGAATCTTTGGATTGCAATTCACAATTTTTTGTACTTAAACCTAATGTCACAAAATATTTCTTAAAAATGGGAAAATGAAAGGAATAAGTATACAAATGATATTTTTGGTAAAGTTTAATACTACTGAATATATTTTCCATCTGCATCAAAATTTTTTCAGATTCCTTTTATTCATTTGAAAGGAATAATGATAGAGAAAGAGGGAAAGAAACCTTTCATCTACTGGTTCACATTCCAAATGGACTAAACAGCTGGGTTTGAAATAGTTTGAAGCCAGGAGTCTGGAACTACATCCATGTCTCCCACATGAGTGGCAGGGGCCCAAGTACACGGGGCATCTTCTGTCACTCTCCTGCATGCATTAGCAGGGAGCTAGATCAAAAGTGGAACAGCCAGGACTCAAACCTGCCCCCTAATATGGGGTGCTGGCATCATCAGTGTCCCCTTAACTCACTGTACCAAAACGCCATCCACTATCTGCTATCATACATATTTTTAAATATTTTATTTCTTTGAGAGGTAGAGTTAGAGATAGAGAGAGGAAGGAGAGAGAGAAAGCTCTTTCATCTGGTGGTTCACTGTCCAAACGGCAGTAATGGCCAAGGCTGGCCTGATCTGAAGCCAGAAGCCAGGAGCTTCTTCCAGGTCTCCCAAGTGGGTGCAGGGTCACAAGCACCTGGGCCATCTTCACCTTCTTTCCCAGGCCATTAGCAATAAGCTGGATAATTTGGTTGAACAAATTGACTGTTCAAATGATGCAACTTAATTCATATTCTATTTGTTAATACTCCAAATGGCATATCCTCTCTCCATTTTCAAGGTAAACATCCTGAAACATATTATAACCTAAAAAGCAGAGAAATTATGTTATTTTTCCCCAGAATAACATTGAGTTTCAGTCTACATTTTTATTGAGTTAATAGAGGGTGTAAATATTTGTGAATTATTTCATTTTAGTTCAAACTATAATAATTTCTTCAAATATGATACTAAAAAAAAGTATCTCTAAAAAGTATCTTGAAATATAAACTCAACTTCCACTACTGATAAAATAAAGTTGACATAATTTTTTCTATACTTTACCTAATAATAAAAATATAAGATATTATATTTAAAATATTTTAAGAAGAATTTTAAAGGTAGAGAAAATAGAAAAGTTAGCTTTATTTTCAATAGCCAAAACATTGAATGTAGGTCACTATGTAAATGCTGATTGGATGTATCTGTATTTTTGCTTAAAATTAAGTGTGAATATAAAATTATACCAAAGTACAAAGTTAAAAATATTAACTCTAGTTCAACATACAAAATCATGTATCAGAATTATAATGTTAAAATGGCAAACATCTCTGTTTTGTTTAGATAAATCAATGAAATCAGTTATGACACAAATAAGGATTTTAAGGAAGTAACTTCTAATAAAGTAAAATATTGATTGACAAAATTTATTGCCACAAAATCAAATAATAGAAATGAATTATTGTTAAAATGTCTTTGTGTATTTAAAAGAAAAAAACTGCAGTCAAATAAACAGTGATGTTGATTAATGTTATAACAATGGAATTAAATATATCATATTTATACCAAATACCCCTTTGAAAAAGAGAAATAATGACAATTTTCTTTGAGATAATAGGGCATGAGTAAAAATCTGAGTACTCTTGAAAAATAACTTCTATTTAAGTAAGTGTAAAAATTGAGAAAAACCTTAAAGGTGAATGACAATAATTCTATTTACAGACTTGTCTATCTCAAGAAAATTGAAATTGATGATATGTTCAATTTCATATCTGTATTATCAAGTGCATGCAATATCCTCAGGAAATTTCTTTTCTAATAATAGATTATTGTAATATACAAGGATGCTGGGAAACATACTATTATAATGAGGGAAAACCAGATTCATCTGAGTCATAAAAATATAGATAATACTACAATGGTAATGACAATAAAGTACAGTGCACTAGGCCACTGTGGTGAGTCAGCAGTAAGTGCAGTTGAACTTAGGTGTTCAGCCTATCCATTAAATCATGCTGCCTCTCCAATTTTAAACAATCAATGATAAAGCTAATGAATTTAATGTGTAACAGTGAAAATTAAAAAGCAATACTTACTGGCTGCCTGAAGGGAAACAAATGGTTTCTACGCTGGTCATTTTCCATTTTTATCTGCAGTATTACCTGAGGAATTAATCTCCTTTATTTTTCGGGAAATTGTTGGTTTTAATTGACTGCCTTTTGCCAGCTGTAGCTTTTGCTGCTTAAAGGAAGAGAAAATTTAATGTCCTTATCAAATGAGAAGTCCACTGTACCATTTTATTATGGTTGTTGTAACAAACGAGGTTGCTTAATTTAGACAACAGAAATGTATTTTTTCAATTATTGAGGCTACAGATCCAAGATTTAAATGCTGGTAGTATTTATTTTTTCTCTTTCTCTCTTTTTTAAAAATATTTATTTATTTACTTGAAAGAGTTAAACAGAGAGAGAAGGAGAGGCAGAGAGAGAGAGAGAGGGAGAGAGAGAGAGAGAGGTCTTCCATCCACTGGTTCACTGCAGTTGGCTGCAAGAGTTGGAGCTGTGCCAATCTGAAGCCATGAACCAGAAGCTTCTTCTGGGTCCCCCATGCAGGTGCAGGGACCCAAGGATTTGGGCCATCTTTTGTTGCCTTCCCAGGCAATAGCAGAGAGCTGGATTGGAAGTGCAGAAGCCAGGACTCAAATCAACACCCACATGGGATGCTGGCACAGCAGGCAGTGGCTTAACCCTCTATGCCACAGTGCCAGCCCCTCAAGCATGTTTTCAAAAGATGAATTATTTTCAGTCTCTGTGACCCTAATAGTTATTTTGAATGACTACACAACATCAATTCAACTGGCACTCCAAAGATAATACATATTGAATTTTAGGAGATTTGGGCTTCTATCTGCTTGTCTGCTTTATTGAAAAAAGCATTAATTGATAATGTTGCAGGACACTGTGATACTTTTGGTATATATATATATATATATATATATATATAAAACATAGTAAATTAGGTTAAATTCATTTACATGTTAAAACATTTAACATCATTTTATGTTGAAAACACCTGAAATTCTATCTCCTAGTGTTTTTAATAGAGAAATATAGAGTATATTAATATTTTTGATAGTCTGGGTCAGCTCTGTGGCTCAGTGGGTTAAAGCTCTGTCCTGAAGTGCTGGCATCACATATGGGCACCGGTTCAAGTCCTGGCTGCTCCTCTTCCTATCCAGCTCTCTTCTATGGCCTGGGAAAGCAGTAGAAGATGGCCCAAGCACTTGGGCCCCTGTACCCACATTGGAGACCAGGAAGAAGCTCCTGGCTCTTGGCTTCAGATTGGCACAGCTTTGGCTATTGTGGCCATGTGGGGAATAAAACCAGCTGATGGAAGACCTCTCTCTCTCTCTCTCTTTCTTTCTCTCTCTTCCCCACTCCCTCTTCCTCTCCTTCTCTCTCTGTGTAACTCTGACTTTCAAATAAATAAATCTTTAAAAATATTTTTGATTGTCACCCTACTGTACTGTGGAACCACAGAACTTATCATTCCTATGTGGATATAACCTAGCACCTGTTAATCAATCTTTCAAGTTGCCTTCTTCCTATCCCCTTCTAACAGCTCTAAGAGAAGGGTCATCTTCAGCATCTCTCTCAGGCTTCGAGACATCTGTGTATTTCCTGTGTTCACACATAGTCACATTCTTGGTGACTGGGGTTAAGACTCAATACATGTATTTTCAGATATCCAACTAACAGTTACAATGATTTAAATTGTTTTGCTGAAAAAAATGAAAGTGATAATAATAAATTAAATGCAAAAATGTTCAAAAGTCCTTTAAAATACTTTGAAATATAGTGCTAAAAGATTACCTTGCATAAAGCAAAAAAGACATATTTTTAATGATTACTGTCTTATCTTAGAACTATTAAGGCCAATGAACAAAATCATGAATAATCAAACAAAGACTGTATTGTGTATGCAAGAAATCAATAATTTAAGTATATGAGTTTAGTTTGAATGGCTATTTAAAATAACAATATTTTGAAAGTCTATACTTTTTTAACCAAAATATTTATTTTCATTTTATTTGAAAGGCAGAGAGACAGAGACAGATACACAAAGTAAAATCGTCTATCTACAGCTTCACTCTCAAAATGCCCACAAAGCCAGGAATCTGAAACTCAATCTGGGTCTCCCACATGGGCAGCAAGAGTTCAGCACTTGCACTATCACATGATTCACCCCAGAGTACACATTAGCAGGAAGCTGGATAGAAAGTGGAGGTAGTACTTGAATGCAGGCATTTTGATATGGGCTGTGCACACCCTAAGCAGTGTTTGCATGCCTAATGCCCACCTTTGGCAATTCATTCTTTCCTTCTAAATTAAGTACTAGAGTTAATTGTATTTACAGAAGCACAATGGATTACAAAGATCCATGAATATTTTCTGATGCTTCTCAATTCAGGAGATGGAATATTCATGGAAGCACATTACCTATAATGCTTCTCCTGAAAGATTGGTTTTTAAATTTGCATCAAAAGGATGTCTAAAAAGCCCTATGACAAGAATTATTAATGATAATTGTATCAAAAAGTGTAAAATACGAATTTATTAGTTCACCATTTACTGTGTTACAGTAAAAACATGATATATTCATGATGCAGCACTATTTGGTATTCTTCAAATGAATAACATGTAAATACAAATAGTTTATATGAATTAAATCCAGAGAATACTGAAATTAAGGGATTGGTTATGAAGGAAATATGGTTAAGACACCAGGTTGATTGAGTCACTGTTGGTGGCAATGTAGATGTATCTTTCTACAAGGGCTTCTTTTAGAGCAAATTTGTTCCAAGTTTAAAAATCTCGAAGATAGAAAAGAAAAATTAAAACAAAAAAATGACTTAAGGACATAGATACAAGAGAGGGAAACATAAGAACAAAGATGGAAAAAGAAAAAGAAAATTAATCTGTAATGAATGCAAGACCAGCTGTCAATACTCAGTACTGAGAAACTTAGAATTTCAGTTTTAGTGTTAAACACACTGTATTGTAAACTGTGTTTACTTAATACACAAATACTTTAAAGTTCATAAAATCAATCAACTGTACATGACCTGTCATGCTTCTGGGATTTTTCAATATAATTTAAGGAATACTATTCTGTATTTTGGTTTTATCTCAACTTCAGTGGTTCTATAAAAACCCATTTCAAAGATCAGCAAAACTGTAGATACAAGGCTGCTGTAGGGTGATTTAAAAAAAAGAGGAGTTGGAAGGTGATAAAAAGTAGAGATGAATTTCATGAAAATGAACTGTATGATAAAAAAATCATGCAAGGAATTTTGCACCAAATTAATCTCATGTAATCTCGTGGAAATTTCATTTCCATGAACTCTTTGAAATATCCTTTTCAAAACTGTGGAGATTAGATCTAATCAACACTGTACTTTAGAAGTGAAAAAGAAGTAGTTCCCAAGAGTCTTGTGAAATGTTTATATGGGACAGAATTCTGCAATATGGACAAAACTTACCTCCATCAATTTTTTTTTGTAGCCTGAGGACTAAAGTAGTCATTTACAGGTTTGATTATGTAGAAAATAAACAATACAATAAACTGAAAGAGCATAAATGAGCTATGATATAATGTACTAATCATGACCAACTGTCAGTATCATAAGTACATATTAAAGAATCTGGAGAACAAAATATCATTTGTAATATAAAATAAAATATGCCAAATATCAGTGTTTTCATATTTCACTTTAAGAGATTAAAGCAAGTGCAACATACTATATTATAACATTGTAATATAGAAAAACTACATGAATGTAATGTATATGAACTAGTTTCACTTTAAGTGTACTACATTTTCTGAAGATTAAGGTCTTACACTAACAAAATTTGCTTCTCTAGGTAATACTAGCCTGCATTTATGGACAAAGATGAGCATTTATTGGAAAATTGACAAATTATCTAAAATAATTTACATAGAGTATCATCTTGGTAACAAAGCTTCAAGTTATAGCTTATTTATCCAACAATTAATTTGGGTTTGATCAGGTCTTTAAAAATTTTATATGTTCTTTTGTACACACTATCACAATTATTATTTCTGCTATTTCCTAAAGAGACAAGCTGTGAATGTTTTACCATAAGCTCACAAATCCTTGAATATAATATAGAAATTTAAAAATGTTACCCTATTTAAAACTAAATTTTGCAACTTTCAAAACAGCATAACTGACTTAAATTTATATGAGGTCAAATATCATTTAAAAATTCATGAATTTTGCTGAGCAAACACTATAGATACAGTCACAAACAGTGCTACAGATATTTTATCGTAGAAACAGCTAACATGGGGAACAAAACAAAATAAAATTGAATACTTAGGTACATGTTTCACCAAAGGTTTGGTATAAAAAACTAGTTACTTGTTTTACAAAGAAATAAGAGGACAGTGAGACTCATAGTATTTGACTTGTTTGAGATTGTATTATCAGCTTAAATATTGTAAGTTAGTTATCACTATTGCAATTTATTTAAGCGAGAGAATTAAAACCAAGAATTCAATTAATGTATTAAACATCAAAAAATCAAAATTGGCTGTACTGAGAGTAGACATTCCATATCACAATCAACTTACAATCTTAATGATAATTTAGTAGATCACAGGCTACCAAAAGAACACAAAAAACTGTAGCATTTTATACACCAATAATGAACTCAGTGAAAGAGAAATGGAGAAACACATTCCATTTTTTTAAACTTTTATTAGTGATATAAATTTCCAAAGTACAGCTTATGGATTACAATGGCTCCCCCCCATAACGTCCCTCTCACCCCCAACCCTCCCCTTTCCCACTCCCTCTCCCCTTCCATTCATATCAAGATTCATTTTCTATTCTCTTTATATACAGAAGATCAGTTTAGCATACATTAAGTAAAGATTTCAACAGTTTGCTCACACACGAAACATAAAGTGAAAAATACTGTTTGAGTACTAGTTATAGCATTAAATCTCAATGTACAGCACACTAAGGACAAAGATCCTACATAAGGAGTAAGTGCACAGTGACTCTTGTTGTTGACTTAACAAATTGACACTCTTGTTTATGGCCTCAGTAATCACCCTAGGTTCTTGTCATGAGCTGTCAAGGCTATGGAAGACCCCTGAGTTCACTGACTCTGATCATCTTTAGACAAGGCCATAGTCAAAGTGGAAGTTCTCTCCTCCCTTCAGAGAAAGGTACCTCCTTCTTTGATGACCCGTTCTTTCCACTGGGATCTCACTCGTGGAGATCTTTCTTTTAGGTTTTTTGTTTGTTTGTTTGTTTGTTTTTCCCCCCAGAGTGTCTTGGCTTTCCATGCCTGAAATACTCTCATGGGCTTTTCAGCCGGATCCACATGCCTTAAGGGCTGATTCTGAGGCCAGAGTGCTGTTAGGACATTTGCCATTCTATGGGTCTGCTGTGTATCTCACTTCCCATGTTGGATCGTTCTCTCCCTTTTTTATTCTGTCAGCTAGTATTTGCAGACACTAGTCTTGTTTATGTGCTCCCTTTGGCTCTTAGTCCTATCATTATGATCAATTGTGAACAGAAATTGATCACTGGGACTAGTGAGATGGCATTGGTACATGCCACCTGGATGGGATTGAATTGGAATCCCCTGGTATGTTTCTAACTCTACCGTTTGAGGTAAGTCAGCTTGAGCATGGCCCAAATTGCACATCTCTTCCCTTTCTTATTCCCACTCTTACGTTTAACAGTGATCACTTTTCAGTTAAGTTTCAGCACTTAAGAAGAATTGTGTATTGATTACAGTATTCAACCAAAAGTATTAAGTAGAACAAACAAAAAAAATTCTAAGAGGGATAACATATCAAGTTGCTCATCAACAGTCAGGGTGAGGGCTGATCAAGTCACCGTTTCTGATAGTGTTCATTTCACTTTAACAGGTTTCCTTTTTGGTGCTCAGTTAGTTGTCACCTATCAAGGAGAACAAGTGGTATTTGTCCCTTTGGGATTGGCTTATTTCACTCAGCATAATGTTTTCCAAATTCCTAACAGGGATCACTTTTCAGTTAAAATTTAAACACCTAAGAATAATTGTGTGTTAATTACAGAGTTCAACCAATGGTACTAGAACGAAAAAAAAATAGTAACACGGATAAAGTATTACATTGTACATCAACCATCAGGACAAGAGCTGATCAAGTCACTGTTTCTCATAGTGTCCATTTGATTTCAACAAGTTTCCCCTTTGGTGCTCAGTTAGTTGTCGCGGATCAGGGAGACCATATGATATTTGTCCCTTTGGGACTGGCTTAATTCACTCAGCATGATGTTTTCCAAATTCCTCCATCTTGTTGCAAATGACCGGGTTTCGTTGAATGGGAAAACATATTTGCAAACTATGCAACTGATAAAGGGTTGATAACCAGAATCTACAAAGAAATCAAGAAACTCCACAACATCAAAACAAACAACCCACTTAAGAGATGGGCCAAGGACCTCAGTAGACATTTTTCAAAAGAGGAAATCCAAAGGGCCAACAGACACATGAAAAAATGTTCAAGATCACTAGCAATCAGGGAAATGTAAATCAAAACCACAATGAGGTTCCACCTCACCCCAGTTAGAATGGCTCACATTCAGAAATCTACCAACAACAACTGGAGAGGATGTGGGGGAAAAGGGACACTAACCCACTGTTGGTGGGAATTCAAATTGGTTAAGCCACTATGGAATTCAGTCTGGAGATTCCTCAGAAACCTGAAGATAACCCTTCCATTTAACCCAGCTATCCCACTCCTTGGAATTTACCCAAAGGAAATGAAATTGCCAAAAAACAAGCTGTCTGCACCTTAATGTTTATTGCAGCTCAATTCACAATAGGTAAGCCCTGGAACCAACATACATGCCCATCAACAGTAGACTGGATAAAGAAATTATGGGACATGTACTCTATAGAATACTATACAGCAGTCAGAAACACATTCCATTTTTAATAGCCACAAAAGTAATTTGTATTGGAATGAATTTAGCCAAACAAGAAAAAGATTGATTCCTATAATGGATATTATAAAATATGATTAAAAAAATCAAGGACACAAAATATTGGGAAGATATGCCTTTCTGATACACATAAGAATCAGCATCATTAAATGTCAATGCCATCTAAAGCAATTTACAGATTCAATATGATCTTTATCAAAATACTCATGACATTCTGTGTAGCAGTAGAAAACAGAATCCTAAAATTCATATGGAATCATGAAATAACCAGAATAGTTGAAATGATGTTGAGGAGGGGAAAAACCAATCAGCAGGCATCACAGTACCTGATTTCAAAAAATACAGCAAAGCTTTCATAATTAAACAGCAGGATACAGGCATAAAATCATAGGTCAATGGAATGGAATACAAAGCTATTGTGAATTGAGGTGCTGTAAACACATTAGTGCAGGGAGCTCTTTCAGATGCTAATTTACTTTATTTTCCAAATAATCTGAGGAGTGAGATAGCTGAGTCATATGGTAACTCTGTGTTTAGTTTTCAGAAGAATCCCCATCAATAGTGCATTTCCATCAATAGTGTAGAAGGGTAGCTTTTTCTTCACAATGTTACAAGAATTTGTTACTTTTAAACTTTTGCATAATATCCATTGTAACTGGAGTAAGGTGATACCTCATTGTGGATTTTATTTGTGTTTCCCTGATGACTTGAAATCCTGAACATTTTCTATGTGCCAGTTGGCCATTTCTACTTTTTGTTTGAAAAATCTCTGTTCATATCCATTTCCCATTTCTTAACTGCAACTTCTTGCTGTTGTTGCTGAGTTTCTTGACATCCTTATATAGTCTGGATATTAATTCTTTATTGGATGGTTAGTTTGCAGTTTTTTTTCTCCCCACTTTTCTCCCTACAAGTTCTATTTGATATCTTTCTGTTCTCAAAATGTAAGGATTCATGGCTACAACCTTCTCTCTTAATGCTATGCTTGTTGTATCCCACATGTCTGATATATTTTTTAAAGATTTATTTATTTATTTGAAAGGCAGAGTTACAGAGAGGTGGAGGCAGAGGCAGAGAGAGAGTGAAAGAGAGAGAGAAAGAGAGATCTTCCATCCACTGGTTCCCTTGCCAGATGGCTTCAATGACCAGAGCTGCGCCCATCTGAAGCCAAGAAACAGGAGTTTTCTCTGGATCTCCCACGTGGGTGCCTGGGTCCAGGGACTTGAACCATCTTCCACTGTTTTTCCATGCCATAGCAGACAGCTGGATAAGAAGTGAAGCAGCCAGGACTCAAATTGGCACCCATATAAGATGCCAGCCATGCAGGCAGAGGCTTTACCTGCTATGCCACAGTGCCGGCCCCATATTTGGTTTTCATTTTCATTTATTTTGATAAAGTCTTTGATTTCCTTCTTATTTTGTTTAGTGACCCATTGGCCATTCAGTTGCATCTTTTTAAATTTCCATATAGTTGTGAATGTTCGTTTTCTTCTTGGTTATTTCTAATTTTATTCCTTTGTTTTCTGAGAAGATACATGGACTGAATTCAAAATTTCTAAATTTACTGAAACTTGATTTGTGATTTAATATAAGATCTATCCTAGATAATCTTCCATATGTGGTTGAAAAGAATGTGCATTTTTTAGCTGTTAGGCAAAATGTTGCATAAATGCCTGTTGTGTTATTTGTTCAATAGTCTGATTCAACTTCAGTATATAATTTTTAATTTTCTGTCTAGATGAATTGTCCACTGATAACAGTGGTGTGTTGAAGTTCCCACCATTATTGTATTACAGCTTCTTTCTTTAGGTCTAATAGTATTTGCTGTATATATATATATATATGTGTGTGTGTGTGTGTGTGTGTGTGTGTTTGTGTGTTACTTTGGGTGCATATATATTTATGATATATCTTCTTGCTGAACTAATACTTTTATCAATATATAGTGTCCTTCTTTGTCTCTTTTTATATTTTTATTTAAAGTTTGTTTAATCTGAAATCCGTCCTTTTACAACCAAATGGTTGAAATTGAAGACAGTCATGAGTAGTGAAATAAGCCAGACCCAAAAAGACAAATATCATATATTTTCTCTGATTTATGGTAGCTAATATACAGAATGTGAAAATTTAAAAACAATAAAACTTAATATATGAGGGAAACTGACATATTAGAGCTTGGTTGTTGTTTATAGACATTGTGTATATGCTTGTTGAATAGTAGCTTTTCAGTTTTAATTTGTTGATCTCTTTATTTAGTGAAACATTAAAGATATTATTATAATGTAAATTTAAAATATATCAGCACAAAAACATGTACTATTTTCTATTCATATTAATATTGTTTAAAAAATCTGATACTTCAAACATCTGATATGAGTAGCTACTCCTTCTAATTTTGGGTTTCTGTTTCTCAGACATATTTTTCCAGTATTTTACTTTCAATGTGTCTCATTGCTTATGACGTAACTTTCCTGTAGACAGCCTGTTTCGGTTCTTGGTTTTTATCAATTCTACTGACTGATTTTTTCTTTTTAATCCATTTACATTTAAGGTAAGTGTTGATAGTCAGGTAGTTTTGTTGATCAGTTAATGATTGCATCTGCCTTTAGTGATTTTGGGAGTATCATGTGTTTTGACAATGTTTAATTCTAACATAGGTTTTCCTTCTGAATGTCTTGAAAGACTGGTCTGGAGGTCATGAATTCTCAGTTTTTGCTTATCTGGGAAATACTTTATTTTTTCTCCACTGCTAAAGGATAGCTTTGCAGGATATAAATTTCTTTGTTGGATTTTTTTCTTTTAAGACCTTGACTATATCAACCCATTCTCTTCCTGTTTGTATGGCATCTGCATAGAATCTGCTGATTCCTCAAAGAATGCAGAAACTGCAGCAGGGCCTGGAGTAAGCCAGGAGCTTCTGGGTCTCCCGCATGAGTGGCAGGGGTCCACGAGCTAGGCCATGTTCTGCTGCTTTCCCAGGTGCATTAGCAGGGACTTGGACTGGAATGCAGCAGACAGGACTCACTGATGTCAAATAGGATGCTGGTGTCACAGGCAGAGACTATTCTTGCTATGCCACAACTCTGACCTTGTTGCTATTCTAATTGGTTTTCCTCTATAATTAACTTCATGCTTTTTTCCTTTCATCTTTATGAGTAATCTCCTTATTCTTAACCGTTGACAATTTGTCCACAATAAGTGTTGCCTATGTTTATTTTGGTTGTCTTCTGGGGTCCATTAAGCTTCCTGAATCTGGATGGCTATACCTCTTTCAAGACATTTGAAGTTCTCCTCTTATTTCATTTGGTAGTTTCTCAATACCTTTTTCTTGCCCTCTCCTTCAGGAATCTGTATACTATGAACATTTGGATGCTCAATCATAGCTTTTATTCCATGTAGACATTTTTCACCCTTTTCTAAATAAATTATATTTATTTTTCTCTGACTGGATTAATTAAAAAAGCCTTGTCCTCTGGATCAGAACTTCTTTCTTACCTTTGGCCTATTCTGCTGTTGGAGATCTCAAGGGTATTTTTAAATTTCATTTATTAAAATTCTAAGCTCTAAAATTGCTGTTTGGTTCTATTTAATGATTTCTATCTCCTTAATGAATTTCTTATTATTGCCATCTTTTTATTTTTTTTTCAATTATTTAAGCTGTCCATCTGTAGTCACTTGCATAATTATTTTGAATTATGTTTATGGCATTTCATAGATTTCCCTGGGATCAGGATTTCTCTCAGGAGAACTTTTATGTTCTACTGGAGGTATCATGCTACCTTGCTTCTTCACGTTTCTTGTGTCCCTATATCACTTTCTATGCATCTTGTGAAACACCCTTTCCTTATTGAGTAGGTTCTGGTGGAAATGAGGGTTTTTGTCTGTTTGTTTGTTTTGTTTTATTATGTTTAGATGGAATGGAGGATATCACTTGGTTTGTTGTTGTTGACTTTCGTTATATGTGAGCACAGAAGTATAACATTTGAGTGATTTCTTTTGCTTTAATCATAGTCAGCCGTGTCTGTAAATGACTCAGTTGTACAACCTGCAGCAGTTTGTGGAAGTGAAGTGCAACCCTGAGGGGCATGTGGGATTCCTAGAGAGTGTACCTTTAGCCAGCAGGGAGTTGAATTTCAATTACACGAGTATTTTTGACAGCAAGAGCCTCTTATTCATGCTGAGACACAGGACAATATCCCCTTGTCCCAGTGCGCAAGCCCGAGTGATCATGACATTGTGGTTTCAATAGCTATTTCTCTAGGAGTGTGTGATGCGGGTGGTAACTCCCCCAGGTCCTGTTGTGAGAGTGTGACTAGTATTGGGGCTTATAGCACTATGTATCCTTATCCCAGAACTGGGAGATGTCAAACAGCCCTGCTCCAGTCCTTATGAGGACCACAAGATATACTGCAGATTTTGTGCTAGCAGATATGGGTCTTGGGAGGTGAAAGGCAGGCAGGTTGATCCCTAGGTCTCAAAGCACAGTTTGCAATGTGTGTGAGGAGTTTATTAGTGATTGTCACAGTTCTAGTGCTGCAGGATGCTGGAGTTGCTACTCAGTTCTCTCACAGTGAAAGCCAGTTTATGCGGAGGTGGTGGTAGTCACTTGACTTACTCTGGCAAGATGGTGTCCCTGGTAGCACAGGTATGTGCTGGTGATTGGCTACGTGGCAAACTACAGAAGTTAGTCTGTCCTTTCTCTTTGCTGGCTATGGAATCTCTGTACTGTTCTGTCACTTTACTGAAAATTTCTATCAATCAGTTTTCTGGCAACATGATTACTCATTTTTTTTATACTGGTGTTTCTTTGTGTTTACCCAAGTACAACGTCTCACTATTCAGCCATATTGGATCAAAAGAACACATCCATATTCGTTCCTACTACACATCTGATACTTTTCTACTATGTCCTTATATATCCTCAGATATTTTCCTTTACACTATTTCTGGTTACTGCTTAGCTGTACTACATGACAGACTTTCTATTTATATAACTTATTTTCAAATATTTTCTCATCACAGAGGATTCCTTGGAAACATTTAAAATAGAATTCCTCTGGGGTGGCTCTGAGAAGCAGCAGGTTAAGCCACTGCCTTCAGGGCTGGCATCAGATTTGGATACCAATTCAAATTCCACCTGCTCTACTTCTGATCCAGCTCCCTGCTAATGTTACTGGGAAAGCAGCAGAGAATGACCGAGGTCCTTGGGTCCCTGTAGTCCTGTGGGAGACCCAGATGAAGCTCCTGGCTCCTGGCTTTGTCCTGGCACACCCCTTGCTCTTGTAGCCCTCTCTATCAATTTCTCTCTCTCTCTTTCACTCTCTCTGTCTTTCAAATAAATATTAAAAAAAAAAAAAAAAGAAATTAGAGGGCCAGCACAGTGGCATTGAGGGTCAAACCTGTGCCTGTGGCACCGGCATACCATTTTGGTGCCAGTTCGTGTCCTGGCTACCCCTCTTCCAATCCAGCTCTCTGCTATGGCCTGGGAGGGCAGTAGAAGGCAACCCAAGTGGTTGGCCCCTGCAGCCGCGTGGGAGACCTGGAAGAAGCTCCTGGCTCCTAACTTTGCATCAGCACAGCTCTGGCTGTTGTGGCATCTTGGGAGTGAACCAGCAAATGGAAAACCTTTCTCTTTGTCTCTCCCTCTCTCTTTGTATAACTCTACCTCTCAAATAATTAGATAAAATCTTTAAAAAATAGGATTCCTCTCATTCCATCCTTTTCTATAACTGAAATCCCTCTCTTAATTTATATTGCAATGTTATTTTATTTACTAGTGGGTTGTCAGTTCCTCTTTACTAGTATGCCACTCATTAAGTTATTACTTGTGAGTATTTTCTTATGTCAAACTCGATGCTAAAACATGGCATGATAGATACATGTATTCAATTAATGGAAAATTCCTTCCATCACTGATATAAGAACTCACGCATCAACAACTTTCCTACTGCAATCAATTTACTAACACATGTTTTTGCATCTTTACTATCACCTCCCAGCAGCCCACTTCACACTCCATGACTAGCTTAATCTCTCTTTATTTATACTTGGAATTGATAATTTCTCATGCCACAATCCATCTGTGCCAAGTGCTTCGAGCAGTCAGGTGAATTTTTGTTGCTCTGAGTCAAAAAGATGTCCCAGAAGTCTTAACTCAGACCAGTTTTTCCTTCTTCCACTTGTTGAATATCATTTTCTTTCACTATTAATTACTGTTGCTCCAACTTCAGTAATCATTCAGCATCTGGAATAATACTCCCCATACTTCCTTGACATGGCATTTCTGTCCAAGTAAAATATATACTCTGCAAAGAGCTTTTTTTCTTCCTAAGACAGAATCTTAACTGTAAGTAACTCATTTCTACTGTTAGAAAATTTTGGAATAATCTCTTTAAGTTATATTACATTAATAACCAGAAAATATCAAAAATGTCTACATATGCTTCCACAGCATTGTTTTTCTTGTCATTTGTATATCACAGTTATAGTTATTGAAATGTGTGTGTACACACTCATAGTAGGTTATTTGACAAATGCATTCCACCTGTTAAATATATAAATATCACAAGAGTAGGTATTTGGTTTTTCCTTAAATGTATGGCATCGTTTCTTTACACAGTGAATAACACATGAAAGAAATTCAAATATGTTAAGAATGAAGGAGCGACTGGTTCAATGTACAAATGATATCTGGTTCCCTAAGATCTCCATTTTGGTGCAAAGGCAGACTCTACCAAGCTAATATAGATGTTCTAATTTCACCTTTTACATGAAAAATATAAGCATGATTTCAAAATAGAATTTATCTTTTTACACATTTTTAACATTTTCCTGCTGTATTTTTAAAAATGCTGTACATTGAGATTTAATGCTATAACTAGTACTCAAACAGTATTTTTCACTTTATGTTTCTGTGTGGGAGCAAACTGTTGAAATCTTTGCTTAATGTATGCTAAACTGATCTTCTATATATAAAGAGAATCGAAAATGAATCTTGATGTGAATGGAAGGGGAGAGGGAGTGGGAAAGGGGAGGGTTGCGGGTGGGAGGGACGTTATGGGGGGGAAGCCATTGTAATCCATAAGCTGTACTTTGGAAATTTATATTCATTAAATAAAAGTTAAAAAAAATACACTAAGGCTTTTTGTGAAGTTATGGAAATATTTATTAAAACATCATTTTCTGATGGTTTGGGATACATTGTGAATCACTATGGGGAAATCATATTACTAATAGAAGTGTTTAAGGAAATAACTGCAAACTATATCCTGAACCAACACAGATAATTATCTAGGGGAAAGTATAAATTGTACAACATTTAGTTGACAATATTAGTGTTTTATTGTACACACTGGATGACAGGTTGCAATAAAACAGAAAAGGAAGAGAATAATTAACTTCTCTCTTTAATGGATGAGACAGAGGGATAACTTATAAAAGACAACAAAATGATGTCACTGGTGCTGTGGTATAGCTGGTAAAGTTGCTGCCTACAGCTGTGGCATCCCATATGGTCATTGGTTCAAACCTTGGCTATTCCACTTCCAATCCAGCTTTTTGTTAAAGCCTGGGAAAGCAGTAGAGGATGGCCCAATTCTTTGGGCCCTTGCACCCATGTGAGTGTCCTGGAAGAAGCTCCTGGTTCCTGACTTCAGACTGGACCAGTTCTGGCCATTGCAGCCATTTGGGGAAGTGAGACAATGGTGGAAGACCTCTCTCTGTCTCTGCCTCTCTGTAACTCTAGTTTTCAAATAAATAAATGTTTTAAAAATACAGCAAAATGAAAGAAAATTGTTGGACACATCTATAATTCCATTCTTTCATACTTGCACATAGACCTGCATATTTGTATCTACAAAGCTAAATTATATATACATATAAAATATCTATATTACATATACCTATAATACATATTTATATATTATGTATAATATCCATATTATAATATAGATATCTACAAAACTAAATTATATATATATATGTGTGTGATTAACTATTGAGATGCTTACTTTGGTAATATTGTATCTCAATTCTTCTGGCTTAGGAATGATTTGGGAAAAACACTCCATTTTATAAAAGGGTACTGTTACAATCCCTTGTTAATAAGTCTCATTTTTTAATTTTAAAAATAGCATATTGAATAATTTTGTTATTCTGGGTTAATAATAATACAATTATAATTCCAAGGTCGTCTACTTTTTTTTTTTTTTTTGACAGGCAGAGTGGACAGTGAGAGAGAGAGAGAGAGAAAAAGGTCTTCCTTTTGCCATTGGTTCTCCCTCCAATGGCCGCTGTGGCCGGCGCGCTGCGGCCGGCGCACCAAGCTGATCCGATGGCAGGAGCCAGGTACTTCTCCTGCTCTCCCATGGGGTGCAGGGCCCAAGAACTTGAGCTCCTCCACTGCACTCCCGGGCCACAGCAGGGAGCTGGCCTGGAAGAGGGGTAACCGGGACAGAGAACCTGGGGACTAGCCCCAACCGGGACTAGAACCTGGTGTGTCGGCGCTGCAAGGCGGAGGATTAGCCTAGTGAGCCGTGGCGCCGGCCGGTCATCTACTTTTTAACCAAAAATTCAGATTCATGAGAATATAATAGTAAAATGAACTGCATAATATGTGTTTCCAGGACAGTCAGCTTTTAAAAAAGATTTATATATTTGGTAGGTAAAATGGTGGAGAGAGACAGAAACAAAGACACAAACATAGACAGAGACATCTTCCACCCACTGGTTTACTCTCCATTCTTCAAATGGGTGCACAAACCACATGAGGACCAAGCTGAAACCAATGACCAGGAATTCCATCCAGATCTCACATATGGGTGGGAGGGCCCAGGAATTGGGGCAATCTGCCACTACCTTTTCAGGAACAGACTAGTGAGGATTTAAACTGTCACTTTGACATGGGATTCTGTTATTGTGAACCATGGCTAAACCTGTTGCATCACAATGCAAGTTCTACTCATTGGAGTTTTTAGATTTATTTATTTGAAAGCCAGATTTACAGAGAGAGAGAAAAAAAATTAATGCGACAGACAAATCTCCATAACTAGCATGTGTAGTGATTATGTACAGTTCTTTAGTTTACATTGAGTATTATTAAATGTATAAACATTAATTTCATTTTAGTTTCCAATTTGTTTTTACTTTACATATCCTTATCTTATGACATGTCTATATGCGACGACATATCTGCGTTTAAGTAAAGATGATGATCTAGAATAGAATAAGATGCTTTGGAGTCAAGAGTGCCTGGATCATGGTCAGACCTTTACTAATTACTGTCTACTTTAGGTCGTTAGCTATAAAATAAAATAAGTCCACGTCTAGATAGTTGCTAAGCATGTAAAGCACACAATGCCATAAAAAAATGATAATTATGTTGTCTAAGATTTTTTTTTTTTTACAAAAACAAAGAACATGTTTATTTCAATCCTGTTGAAGGTGTGAGGGGGATGGAAAGCACAAATAAGGAGACAGATCATTTCATATAATACAGCATTAAGATTAACTACAAGGAGTAATACTCATTCCACCCCTTCCCCACCAACTCGTCTGTGGGTTCCAAGGCCAGATGAGAACAGAAGTGACAAGAGTTAAGACACTGTTGGCAGCTGGCGCCGCGGCTCACTAGGCTAATACTCCTCCTTACGGCACCAGCACACCGGGCTCTAGTCCCGGTCGGGGCGCCGGATTCTGTCCTGGTTGCCCCTCTTCCAGGCCAGCTCTCTGCTGTGGCCAGGGAGTGCAGTGGAGGATGGCCCAGGTGCTTGGGCCCTGCACCCCATGGGAGAGCAGGAGAAGTACCTGGCTCCTGCCATCAGATCAGCGCGGTGCACTGGCCGCAGCGTGCCAGCCGGGGCGGCCATTGGAGGGTGAACCAACGGCAAAAGGAAGACCTTTCTCTCTCTCTCTCACTGTCCACTCTGCCTGTCAAAAAAAAAAAAAAAAAAAAAAAAAAGACACTAGTGGCACAGGCACATGGCCAATGCACCGAAAGATGGAGAGAGACTCAGGGAGCAAGGCCCTGGGCCTCAGTTGCTTCCTAAGTGAAGGGAAAATGAGAAACCTTTGGCTCATCTGAAAGACAGATGAAAGCAGCAGGCAGGCGGTTTTCAAAAATCAGGGTTACACCAGCTGGACTCTAGATCACAGACCACCGGCTGAAGGGAGTCAGGATGTCCATGCCGTCCGTGCCATCTTTGTTTTCTCCTGGACTCCTCCCCTCCTCCTTAGGCTGTTGAGAGCTGGCCTCATTTTCCTCTTCATTTTGGAAGGCAGGGGAGCAAGTGCTTATTCTACCCATCCTGCGTCTAGGCTCTTCAGTGACTCCTTTCTTCCTCTAAAGAGACAGAAGCCAACTAACAAGGCCAGCTCCCTGGTGAAAGTAAGGTCACATCATCTGCAAAGAGATTATTTTATTTCTTCCTTTCCAATTTGGATGCCTTTTTTAATTTTTCTTGTCTGGAATCCTCTTGCCTATACTTCCTGTGACATTAATGGAAGTGGCAAGAGTGGGAATGTATTCTTGTGCCAAATACAACTTTCAGTTTCCTCTGTTGATCTGAGATCTGTGTTTTTCATAAATGACATTTTTGATGAAATTTCCTTCTATACCTGATTTGTTAAAAGTTTTTATCACAAAGCATGTTGAGCTATATCAACTCAGATTCTCAATTCAGGAGATTTTGTGTCTGTTACCTTCATTCTGTTTATATGAAGTAGCTCATTGATTGATTTATATATGCTAAACCAGTCTTAATTTTCAATGCTAAGTCCCACTTGGTCAGCATGCACACTATTTTTGATGTAATGTTAAATTTAGTTTGCTAACATATTTCTTGCCATAATTAGATCAATCCTCCCCTTACTCATCAAGCATTAACATTAATCAATTAACTAAGAAATCAAGTCCTGTTCAATCCATAAAGAAGATATAAATGATTATTACACTACCATTATAGTAATAGTGTTCTGAATCGCCATGATTACATTATTATTGAATTTCATGTTTTGTTGTTTTCACTTGAAGTCACAACAATAGTTCATATCTCCAAGGTACATCCCAGCAGCTTGTAGAGCAAGGTTATAGCTGTGACTCTGACCCTGGGTACAGCATGTGACTGGCTCTAGGAAAGAAAGGTACTTTGGAGACTTGAACCACACTGCAAGTCCTATCATCGAAGCACTATTGGAACAATTGCTACTCAGGCCCCAGGGGATGAGGTACCACACAATAATGACTCTGTATCTTGGACTAGTGGGGCACAGCATTATTGCTGTACACAGTGAGATTTTGTCAAGTTGTGGGCAGTGGCAGCAAGAATCCAAGAGTAACCAGGCGCAGCTCTGACAGACCCTCAGAGACTGTGAGCAGTGGAATGGTAACTCCACTTTCTGGTGACCCAAGGAGCCCAGCAGCACAGGCTCAACGGTCTAATCCAGTTTCTGAGATGCAGGGCATTATGGTAGTTTTGCCCATAAGGCAATGAATGTGGCACAATTCAGCCAAGATTCTGTTTACCTGGCACTCAAAGTGCCATATCAGTTTGGCACTCTGGGGATGCAACTATTTCACTAGGTCACAGTTCTCTTTTCCTGGGTGGGAGGGCAGGAAGTCAGCTGACTGAAACAATTTTTATGGGTAAGAAAGAATTCTGTAACTAGACAAAATACTAAAATGCTGAAGATGCATGTCTTTACTATACAACACAATAGTGGATTTTGAGCTGAAGTGTTGTTATTCCTACATGTTGGACTCACCTGATAAAACAGTATCTGTCTCACCTAGGAGCTTATAATAAATGAAGCATTTCAGACCTTCCACAGACCGGTTTCCTCAAAATTTGCAGTCTAACACGTTTCTGAGCTGATTTGTGTGTGTACTGAAGCTGGAGAATTAGAGACCTTAAAGGGAAATGACAAATCAAGAGTCCTTTCCATAAAACTCAAACTTATGAGAATAAAGAATTAGAGATCAGAAATATTTGGGAGTTAGGAAAAAGAATTTTTTTTTGACAGGCAGAGTTAGAGAGAGAGAGAGACAGAGAGAAAGCTCTTCCTTTTCTATTGGTTCACTCCCCAAATGGCCGCTACGGCCAGCGCACTGCGCAGATCCGAAGCCAGGAGCCAGGTGCTTCCTCCTGGTCTCCCATGCGGGTGCAGGGCCCAAGCACTTGGGCCATCCTCCACTACCTTCCCTGGCCACAGCAGAGAACTGGACTGGAGAGGAACACCCGGGATAGGATCCGGTGCCCCAACCAGGACTAGAACCCGGGGTGCCACTGCCGCAGGCAGAGGATTATCCAAGTGAGCCAAGGCTCTGGCCCGGAAAAAGAAATTTGATAGGTATCAGAAACACAGACTACATGAAAGATAAGCCTAAAAAGCATTCTGGATTTATGTGGTATATCATATATTCATATTCCATTTTCTTCCTCTCAGGAAATATAAATACCATCTTTTTAGATAATCAAACCACAAATCCAGGATTTACTCTTAATCATTCTCTTCTCTTCACAACCTACACCTAATCCATCAGCAAGTACTGCCAACCCTACATCTGAATTTATACACTTGGCTTCATCTTAGCTCTTACACTGAGTCCACATTGGTCAAAACAAATCTGGCAGGGAGATTGACATTCATATTCCATTCTATTTAGGTTCAGAAAGTCCCAATGACCTACAAGATTCTACAGCACAAATTTGTACCTTGAACATTTTGTCACATATAGGATAGGAAAGGATGTGCAGGTCAAAATCTAGTAAGTGAAATTTTCTGAGAGACTCATTGATATAATCAAAACATAAAATAAAATACAAATTTTATGCCAACCTATTAGTGCAACAGAAGGGAAGACCAAAAATAATTTATTGCAGATATGATCTTTGAACCAAGTTTTAGAAAATGAGCAGGCTTTATACAGGCATTTGCTAAATGAATACATACATTTGCTGATAAGAGAGGGTTGTGAGGCTCAGAACTTCCTAGGAACAGCAAATTGCAGGCTTATTTTCTTTAAATGTCCTGAATGACAGAGTTATGGGTACTATGCTTTTTTTTTTTTTTTTTTTTTTTTTTGCCAGGCAGAGTGGACAGTGAGAGAAACAGAGAGAAAGGTCTTCCTTTTCCATTGGTTCATCCCCCAATGACCACTGTGGCCGGCGCACCACGCTGATCTGAAGCCAGGAGCCAGGTACTTCTGCTGGTCTCCCATGTGGGTGCAGGGCCCCAGCACTTGGGCCATTCTCCACTGCCTTCCTGGGCCACAGCAGAGAGATGGACTGGAAGAGTAGCAACCAGGGTAGAATCCAGTTCCCCGACTGGGACTAGAACCCGAGGTGCCGGCACCGCAGGAGGATTAGCCTATTGAGCCATGGAGCCGGCTGGGTACTATGCATAATTAAGTTTTTGAAGCCATGATGGGCCAGTCTCAGAAGACAAATAATTCATTTTGTCCTAATATGGTGTTTGTTTTTCAATATGACTGGAGTGTAAGGAAGCATTTAAGGACCTATTTAGCAGTATAGATGAGACTTGACCAAGGCTGTCTGTAGTGTTAGGAATTGGAGACATAGAGAAGAGTTGCTGATATAAAGAAAATATAATCTTCAGGAAGTGTAAATTTGTATGTGTGGGGGTGATTTTCAAATGTATAGCTTCTGAGACTTTCATGAAATGATGGCATAGTTCCTTGATAAAAAGAATATGAGATCAAAAACACGATTCCAGACATCCTTAGCAGACACTATATGAGAGATATTTAAAATGTTCATGAGAAATGCTTAGGAAAAAAACTGTGCTTGACTTTGAAAATATTTTAGCACCAAAATAAACTTGTCCTTTAATTCCATTTCCATTAACTTTTTGAACCTCCTTGCTTAAGAAAAAAATTAAGTATCCATCACCATCACCAGCATCATGTGAATTGACTTTCTTTTCCTTTTTCTTAAGGATTCGTTTATATATTTGAAAGTCAAACTTACAGAGAGGGAGGGATACCCCTCCCATACACACACACACACAGACACAGAGAGAGAGAGAGAGAGAGAGAGAGAGAGAGAGAGAGAGAGAGACTCTATCCATGGTTCACTTTCCAAATGGCCACAACAGCTGGGGCAGGGGCAGGGGCAGGGGCAGGGGCAGATGGAAGCCAGAGCCAGGAGCTTCATCCGGGTATTCCATGTGGGTGCAGGGGTCCAACCAATTGGATCATCTTCTGCAGCCTTCCTTAACACATTAGGAGGGAGCTGGATCAGAAATGGAGCAAGCTGTGACTCAAAATGACACCAATACGTGATGCCATTCCTGAAGAGAACAGCTTAACCCGCTGTGAAACTACTTTCAAAACTAACATTACAAGTTTTCGAAAGTAGCATCCCCCTTGTATTTAGTCTGAATAATATTTTATGGGTTAAGTAAAGTATACAACACAGAAAGTCTTGAGATCCCCTATGTGCTGCATTGTACTAAGTATTTTATGTGAATTATATCTTTTTCAAATTTAAAATTTCCTCTGGCTAGATTCCCCAGCAATTTCCATTTTGTAGTTGAGGAAGTTTAATTTCATAATAACTAAACAATTTTTGTAGTTGTACAGCTAGTATTTGAAGCCAACAGAAGCAATCAATGCAGTTTTTCATAATACATATTTGCAATGAACCGTTTGAAGGCTACCTGTATACACGAATTTCACAGTGTTTAAATAAAATAAAAGTATCTTTTAATTCTCTTTTTCCTCAAACTCTTTGAAGTACCATAATACTAAAAACATAGATACATGAGATCTGTGTTCACTTTAAGCAGTAATGATTTCCTTTAGAACCAGATAGTGCAATCAGATATATTAATTTTAGATATATGTGAAGGGATTGATCAAAAACATGTCAGCAGGACAGGGAGAATTAGTACCAATGGGTGTGATAGATCCCAGTACTAGCAGAAATATAATATGAACAAATAATTCTATATCAAGCAGTTCATGTGAAATGGAAAGAGAATGAAGCTCTTAGATATGAAAGACATTCATATTCTCCATGATGGACAAAAATTGTTTTTACAATAATATTCAAAATTATTGCATATGGTTGAGAAATTAACAAGCTATAATATCCAAAGATATTGGGCAACCATTTCTAAGATGAAAAAAGCATACCTGCAAATTTTTCCAATTCATCGTTGCATCACCATCGCACTGCATCTTTTATGTGATACCAAATTTAGTTAACATTTTCATCATAAATGAAAATAAAATGTAAAACTCAGTTCCACCAATGGATAATCACATCATCTAAACTTGATAAAGGAAAGAAATTTATAACAATGTGAATTTGACCAGATTGATAACAATTACAAAGATCTACCAAAATTCATGAGGTATAAAACAAAGAAAACAAAATAGATATTTATGAGAAAACTTTAAAGACTTATAGATAGTAATTACATGTGCTCACTACTCTAGTGCTTTTAAAAGCATATCCATAAGTCTGTTCACATTTCTCAATAAACAGATAGAATCTCATTGCCTTTCCTTTCTTTATGGACCATTTTCAATGACAAACTTCTGAAAAGTAGACTAAGGAGAGAGAGATGGTTTTGCACGATTCCAAGATTTCTTTATAAAGTTCTATAAAATCCTTCTGTCTCTTGTGATGTTTGATGTGAACTTCATTTACCATATGGGGAAAAAGCCCAGGCTCTATGAAAGAGGTTCCAATGATACCCAGAATCAATGACTGAACATGTAAGTAAACTGGACTCCAGATGATTGAAAACTCTATTGATTGAGACACCAAATCGGCACCAAACAGATCAGAGATGACCTGACATCATTGAGCCTTATCACTTTTTAAACATGCTTTTGTTTTCTAATAAACTAAAATTTAGCTTGTTAGAAAGGAGTAGATAAATTGAACAGTCTCATAGTTAAAGGAGAATGACTGGTAAATGATGACACTTTGAGAAATTTGGAGCTGTCATTTTTCAATGATAAATAACTTGCATTCAAAACAAACCATTGTTCAAGGAGGCCCCCGAATAAGCCCAGTCGTCCCTTACGATGGTGGCAGCATCGTTTTATCCTGGAAACAGCTGAGCATTTCCAAGATCTAACAATTTACTGTTCCAGGAGAAATGTCCATAAACCAATCACATCACATCGTGTGCCAGAAGAGAAAACCTAGTATAAGATAATATTTTGGTGGAAATAAGTCATTATCAGACTCTTCAATATTTTAGTATTTTATATTCTGCTGATGAATCTTGAATGATAATATGCTGGAAAACACACATTTTTAAATTGTTCAGTTTTTCAAAGTATCTTTATATTGGGAAGAAGCAAGCTTCTTCTCCAATTTTGTATAAACATTAAGGGAGATTTATCCACAGAGGATACCAGCCTGGTAGTTAGGGGATAGATTATTTCAGGGTCTGGGCTCATTACTTTCTTCTACAATTAGTGCCCTCCTGTACCTGGGAAAGTTACTTATGCCTCAGTTTGCTAATCTCATATAATACAGGTAACAGGGTAATGTACAATTAATTGCCTGGACAATATTGGATAAGAGATGTAAATTATCTGGAGCAATGATGCATACAATGTATCCCATACTCATTACTTGTACCCTGTTTATTTGTTTATTTCTGTTACCAAATGCATTGGATGGGGAATGGCTTCCTTTGAATATAAAACCCAATATTATTCTCTAAGAGCTAATGGTACAAAATTTTCAAAAAATTAATCCCTCTACTATGTACAAGTGTAATTAAAAAATCTGTGGGAAAATGAGTTTAAATCAAATTTTTTTTAAAATTAAGTTAGCAAGAAGTTGGAATTAGGAGCTCAGCTGAGAGTCATCCCAGGCAGTCTGATTGGGACGCCAGTGTCCTAATCACAGTCCTAACCACTAGTCCAAACACATGCCCCTAAACTTATATTTTAATTCAATTTTCCACAAGCTTTTTGAAGCACCTTTGTCATTTTGGGAAAGAAGCAAATGAGGGTAGGTTCTCAACTAGTGGTAGTTGATTTTTCTAAACCAGCTAAATAAAAACAGAATGCTCTGGACCATTTACCCCCATATATCATATATTTATACACTATAATGCAAACATTTTTGCCTTAAGGTGTATTAAAATTAAAATCATGATTTAGTAGTATTTATTTCAGAAAAAAGCCACCCAATAAATTACTTTATAGAAGAACACAATATAGTAAATTGTGAACACATAGCTATGATACAAACACTCAAATAGGCATAAAACAATACTTGTTATGTTAAATGCTATAAAATTTTTGCAACAAGCATAGTTTCTACTATAGAAGCAAATATGCTTTATATATTAGAGACCTAGACACATTACCGATTCATTTATAAATACTTTAACTATACATATAGTTACTGTTTTATGTTCTATTGTATATAAACTGACATAAATATGGTCCACAAAATGATGCAGCAGGTTATGCTCACAACTGTGACACTAGCCACCTATATCAGACCACTGATTTGAGTCCTGGCTGGTCTGCTTTCAACCCCACTCCCTGCTGTTGCACCTGTGAGAGAAGTAGACGATAGTTTCAGTTTTTAGGCCAATGCCATCCACATGGGAGACTCAATGAGCTCCTGGCTTCAGCCAGGACAAGCCTGGCCATTGAAACCATTTTGGTAGTGAACCAGAAAAAGGAAGATCTTTATGTCTCTTTTGTCTCTATGTCTCTACACATTTTGAAATAAACAACCTTAAAAAAAACTGATATAAATACTGAATTTTCTTCTACTTTAAAGAAAAATCCTTCAATATCACAAAATTTCTTAAATTTGCTTTGGAATATCTGGAGAGTGTCATAAAACAATTAAAAGACTAATAGTGTGAAATTTGGAGGATAAGGTTTTTCTTAGATGATTCTGTGATATGATCAATAATCACTAAATGTTATAACTCAGGAAAGAGTTTAGTATAATTGTAGATGCAAAATATTAAAAAATTAAAAATATTACAAAATTAAAGAATTTCTTCTACATTAGCAATAATAAAACAAAAACTATTAAGGAAAGGAATCCATTCAAGTTAGCAGTTTAATGTATAGAGTTTGTATGAAGCATCTTAAAAATGCTCTGACTCAGTGGACATATAACGTCTTGGGAACTTTAGTGAAAACAACAGTAGGACATACTTTGTATTTACATTTAGAAGAAGTAAATGTTTATATTCAATATTCTGCATACAAACATAATTACTACTACACTGAGGACATTGGGTTATAGACTGTTATATTAGGTGAGTCCTAATATAAGATACTGATCAAACTACATTTCTTTCACTAAAATAAAAACTGGATAAAACAAAACCAAATACTGATAGAGTTTAAGACTTTTGTTCATTTTAAGCTTTAAAGAAGATTAATAGAAAGCATACCTTTATTTTTATTAGGTTTGCTTTGGCTTCCTAAGACAAAAATAATTATCATATACAGGTACGTTAAACTAAAATTCATAATTAAAATTCATTAAGCAATATGAACAGGAGTTCTCAATGTTCTTTTTGTCTCATGCCTCTATATGGCTCAGAAATGACTGAATTTATACACAGCAGGATATAAGGCAATGCTGAGATGCATAATTGAGTTATTATAAATTATTACAACATTTAGTTATGTTGCTTAATTGAAATAAAAGCTAGCATTTCATCAGGAAATCTAGGTTGGACTCAAACTGAATTTAAGTGGTACCTCTGAATTTATTGTTTCTTTCAGTGATGTGAATTTATATGCATTACTATAGTGACAAACCAAGCTAGATAGGTAGCCTAGTTACCACATATAACTCAAAAATCCAATTACCTACAGCAACAGATCTTATTTATTTTTCACTTTACAAGTCCAAAGCTGGCCAAAATGGATTCTTTTTCTCCATATTGACCTGCACTTACCCTTAAGTTTAAAGAAACTAGATAGTCTCTAAATGGCAGAAATGAAAAGGAAGAATGCAAATCACATCATGTCTTAAATGTGTCCACCTGGAAGTAGCATACCCTCCTGTCTCATTGATGAGAATAAGTATTCATAGGCAAGACTCTTCAAAAATAAATTATAAGGGCCAGCATTGTGGTGCAGCGGGTAATGCTGCCACCTGCTATGCCGGCATCCTATATGGGTGCTGGTTCTAGTACCGGCTGCTCCACTTCCAGTCCTGCTCTCTGCTATGGCCTGCGAAAGCAGTAGAAGATGGCCCAAGTCCTTGGGCCCCTGCACACACGTGGGAGACCCAGAAGAAGCTCCTGGCTCCTGGCTTTGGTTTGGCGCAGCTCTGGCTTTCAAGTAAATAAATAAATCTTTTACAAAATATAAAATTATGAGAGATGGAACTAGAACATTATGTCATATAAATATGTGTATTAGAGGGGTATGTTTGTGTGAGTCTATGGGTGCACAAGTGAGAGGTGAGGGTTTTTTTTTTTTCTTTGATAGTTCAGTCTCTTTATATCAATTTTTTTCAAATAATATATATCAGTAAAACATGTCTTAAAATTCAGCTTCCATTCCTTGTTACAGGAGATTGGTTTGTTTGCAATTAAATCATTTACCAAAGCCACCCAGCAGCTATTGGCCTGTTCTGTTGTTTTCTGTAACATATAGCAAGTTAAGACCACATGAGGCATGCAGCTGTAAAAGTTTCTACTATCAGCAAATTATATGATCAATTATGACTGCTCTGTGATCTGGAACATACAGGGATCATTTTCCAAAACACTTTACATTTCACATTCATAAGCAATGGTCAGGGATGGAAGAAATTACCAACAGGAAACTAAACTATTGATTATTAGTACACATAGATAACAAATTGCTTATGCTAAAGTATCCTAGCAAATGATTTAGATAGATTTCTTGGAGATTTTCTAAAATGGGACCATATGTCTGATCATTTCAGGGTGATGACAGTTGAGAAAAGTGAGCATTCCCTTGATTGGGTCATAGAACTGGTGAATAGCGGGATCTCTGTCACTAACTTGAGAGGCACAGACACATACTCCTCCACAGAAGCCAGAGGCAGATTATAGCAATCAGCTGAGCATCTCATTTGACAACTCCATGACACCATCAACATTTTTCATGTCTTTTTGTATTTTGACTAGACAGAATCACCCACTCCACCATCTGATCATAGAAAATATAACTTTCTTGTTGCTGTCACTTTAGATTGGCATAGCCCAAACCAAAATTTTAGCAGTCCAATTAGAAAATAGACTGAATAATTTTTGTGCAATTTCTTCAAAGCTTTAAATTGATTTATTGCTAAATGAATTATACATAAAATTAAATAAATACTTAATATTATATTTATACATAATAAATATATATGCTTATACAGAAATACTAAGTAAAAATATTGAGTGAACTTTGTGGCACAGTAGGTTAAGCCACTGTGCGAGTGTCTGCATCCCACGTCCAAGTGCTGGTTCTCGTCCTGGATGCTTTGCTTTGGATCTAACATTCTGCTAATGTATCCTAAGAAACAGCAAATGACAGTGCAAATGCCTAGGCCCCTGCAACCCACATGAGAGATCTGCATGGAGTTCTGGGGTCCTCGTTCTGGCCTGACACAGCACTGGATTACTGGTTGCTGAAGGCATTTGGACAATGAACCAACAGGTGCAAGGAAGGTATCTGTGTGTGTCTTTGTGTGTTTATGCATGTGTGTGTGTGTAATACGACCTTTCAAGTTGATCAACAAAATAAATAAAAATTTAAAATCAAATACAATGTTAAATGAATAGTTTTAAATGCTTGAATAATATTGTTGTGGGGATACAAAAAGTATGCTAGATGTCATGTTAGCTTTTTGTAAATTCAGGGAAATAAACATGAAAGAAAAACAAATTTTAAACTGTTCTCATCTAGTAAAGTTATACATTTAAAGGCTTATACATAAATCCTTCAATACAAGCTTGTTAGGAAAACTATACTAGAAATATTTAAAGAAAAATCTTTTCTATGGCAGTAGCAGAACATGGGGGTACTCTTCATCACTTCTTATTTGTTAAGCCTAGAACAACTATCATATTGAAAACTGGTGCAAGAATATTAACAAGACTATCATCAACAGAGAACATAGTGTGCCCACTACATTTTGAATTGGTTGAGTTTTACGTTAGACATACCTAAGATATCTCTCTGTCCTTTAAATGGAAGTCAGAGATACAGCCTGAAATTCGCTAAAAGGTTGAAGTAAAGATAGCTTTGGAAAACACATTTCTATGAAACCACTGGAGTAAACAAGATCAGAGAAAGCATACAGAGTTCAAGGAACACTGATATTGATGGTAGATTCCCAAAGGATTTAAGAAAAAACAATCAACAAAGGGAAATCTGAAAATAATGGTTGTAGACATAAAAAATAGAGTTGTTGAATTAATACAATTAATTAAGCAATGATTTGATTAAGTGCTGTCAAATGGAGCAAATGTTAAAAATAATTTTTGTGTTATATGACTTAAAAATAATTAACTATTTTTAAATTGTGTCATGATTTATAGACTTTCTGTATATAAAACAGCAGATGTGAACCTATTCACCAAATGTTTTACAATATGCTTACATATTTGAAAGGCAAAGAAACAGAGAAAGAGAGAGATAGAGAGAACTCTTCTAGCATCCCGACTAGTTCACAACCCCAATTCTCACAATGATGGACTGGGTTGGCAGGGAAATTAAGAACTTGATTCCTCTCTCTTGTGTGGGTGGCTATCACAACTGCCTTCCACCACGCATGCCATCAGAAACCTGAGCCAGGTGTGGACTCCAGCTATTCCAATGTGGGAATGCAAACATCTTAACCAATGTCCCAGTCGCTAGGCTAAACACTTCCTCCCCCAATCATCAAACATTAATGAAATCCTAATTTGAAATTTGCTAATACTGTCAAACTTCCTCAAAAACAAAACAAAACAAAACAAAACTGGAAGTCCCCTTTGGACTTTTAACAACCATATACTCTGAAATTTTAGCTATCCTTATTGGTAAAGTAAAATTTGTGTTTTATGAAATCTATGTAACAATTGATAAGACATTTATTACTATTAATGTAAATTTGGACAAAGTACTGTGTGTGTGTATGTGTGTGTATGTATGTGAACATTCATAAAAAATCTACATAGTGTCTGTTAAAATACCTGTTTAATAAATGAGTGGCAAACTGTATAAGTTATTTCAGTTGTCTATAATTTTATCATGGATAATTTAGTGCAACTTAGTCTATCTTTTAGGATACAGGAAAATATTAAAGAGATATAAATTTGTTATATATTAGTTAATGAAACTTGCTTCCAAAAAGATAAAGTACACGTACTATTCTAAGCACAACTGAAAACTGTAGGATGTGGAGATATCTATCTATAACTATATATACTCTCTATATATTTATATCTATCTATATCATCCATATGTCTATTATCTATCTATCTATCTATCTATCTATCTATCTATCTAGAGAGAAAATGGAGAGCAGCTAGATTTCCCAAACCCTCCACCAATAAGCAAGTTCAAATGGAGAACAGAGTACTTATAGCCCAACAATGAAATATTCAGGTGTACCTACTGTAATAGTGGAAGGCAGCTAAAACATTCAGTTCTTTGAGATTTAGAATCTCATTACCTGCTATGCAAAACATAAAATCTTCAAAGGAAAAGCATTCATCAGAAAAAATTTACATGACAAAAATGAAATTGATACCAACCCCAAGATGACTAAGGTGTCAGGTTTTTTTAAATTAGAGCTTAAATTAGTCCTTATAAAATTCTTCAATGCCCATTTATAATAGTCATCTAAAAAAAAAAAAAAAAAAAAAAAAAAAAAAACAGAAAATACAGAAATAGGGGCCAGCACTCTAGTGTGGCAGGTAAAGCCGCCGCCTGCAGTGCCAGCATCCCATATTGGTGCTGGTTCAAGTTCCTGATGCTCCACTTCTGTGGCCTGAGAAATCAGTAGAAGATGGCCCAAACAAATCCTTGGGCCCCTGAACCCGCATGGGAAGACCCAGAGGAATCTCCTAACTCCTGGCTTCTGGTCGGTGCAGCTCCAGCCGTTGCAGCCAAATGGGTCATGAGCCAGCGGATGGAAGACCTCTCTCTTTCTGCCTCTCCTTCTCTCTCTGTGTTAACTCTGACTTTCAAATAAATAAATAAATCTTAAAAAAAATGGAAAAGTGGAAAGCATCAAGAATAAATACAAAATTTAAAAAAGAATGTAAATGTAACAAAATATGATATGTGAAATCTTTTTACAAAACAGCTCAGTGGATGGATTTAACAATAAAGTTGATGGGATACATAAAAATGAGTGAATTAGAAGATACAGCAATGGAAATTATATAGTGTGAGCCATTAAGAAAAAATAAAACAAAATGCTAAATATATACTAAAGGAAAAATTGAAACAAATCATCAGGGTTCCGTGGAGCTATAGTCAAAGATCCAAAAATTATATTATCTGAGATATAGAAAGAGAAGCTAATCAGACTGAAGCTGAAAAGTAGTGAAAGAAATAATCAGCAAAACTGCTTCAGTTGGAAAAGAGGTAGACATTTATGGATTCCAGTATCAGAGTGAGATCCAAACAAGATAATCCAATTATAGTCAAAGTTCTGAAAACTAAGATCTGAGAATATATTTCAAAATTTTCAAAAGAAAAATTATGCCTCAGTAATAAGAAAGAAAACAAATCAGTTGACAGGTGTCTTCATGTATCAGAAACCATGGAGGTCAGAAGAAGGCAACATGAATTTTTCTGAACTCAAAGAACTGCTGGCCTGCGCCACAACTCACTTGGCTAATTCTCCACCAGCACCCCGGGTTCTAGTCCCAGTCGGGGCACCAGATTGTGTCCTGGTTGCTCCTTTTCCAGTCCAGCTCTCTGCTGTGGCCCGGGAGGGCAGTAGAGGATGGCCCAAGTCCTTGGGCCCTACCCCCACATGGGAGACCCGGAGGAATCACCTGGCTCCTGGCTTTGGATCGGCTCAATGCACTGGCCGTAGCGGCCATTTGGGGAGTGAACCAACGGAAGGAAGACCTTTCTTTCTGTATCTCTCTTACTGTCTAAACCTACCTGTCAAAAAAAAAAAAAATTCACTTCGTGGACTGTACAGGGGGCTTGTGACAGTTAATTAGGGACAAACGTCTGACACAGCATTGAAGAAGCTGGTTGAGACGCTCACATCTCATATGAGAGTGCTTGGGTGAAGGCATGGCTCTTCTTCCAAAACAGCTTCTTGCTTATGAATGAATAGCTTTCCAGGCAGCAGGTGCTAGCTCAAACACTTGGCTCTCTGCCTCCCGCTTGAGATGAGTGCTTGGATTCTGGCTGCAGTCTGGCAGATCCCTGGCTTTTTCAGACATTTGGAGAGAGAACAAGTAGGTGGAAGTTCTCTCCATCTCTTTGTTTATCTATCTTTCAAATCAATGAAAATAAGTGACTTTTAAATTATTACAGAATATTACTTGAACTGTCAAGATTGTGTACATGAACATAAATTAGTTGCTAATTCTTTCATGGTTTGTGGATAAAATCTATAAAAGGCAGAAAGAGGCCTTTATTTATTTAATAAATATATTTAAATATATAAACTAATTACATATGTATGTTCATATATACATTAATAAATTTTCTCAATTTTGAAACATAATATGATAAATTCAAACTTTCTTCAAAAGGTTATGGGACATGTATATGAAGAAACTATGAATTTCTAAATTATTTTGCACTGAACGAAACTGATCCTTCATTCCTTCGTAAACCTTCGAACATATTAGTCATTATTCTTTTAAACAGCTGTTATTCTTAATAACAGTCATTTTAAAGTGAACAATGATAACATTAATAGAAGAATACCAGGATAATAAAGAAGCAATGGTGACACATTCATGCTTTGAAGAATATGCATCATTTTCAGAAACAGGAAACAGGGTAGAAAATAGTTTCAATCTAGATAAATTTACTATCATCTAGTGCAGTTTCATAAGCATTAGTAATATCCAGGAAACAGAACAAAGGCACCAGTGATCATAAAGAGCACACAGAGGATTGCTACAACTGAGTTCCAGCCTGATATCAGTGCAGGCTCTTTATCACTAGTATTGAATTTGTTTCATATTGAAAAAGTCATCCATGAGATCCTCAATCATATTGATTCAGAAAAAAGATAGTAAACAGACTTTTAACTAAAATAACTTATTTTTCTAGATTGTCAGCCTTGAACATCACTAAAACCACAGAGAAACAGAGAGGAAATGAGATGTGTTAGAGATATGAGCATATAATATACTGTGATTCATTTTTAAAATAAAGAGGCCATTGTATCCAGTGACAGAGTATCTGTGACAGATATATTTAATATAAAACAAAACTGAAAATACATTGAAATATCAAGCAGCTACAGATTAAGTTTGAATTTGCAGTTCAGTAATGAAAGAGTAAAGGTCAACACAATGTCAGTGAATAGTTCTAGGCCACATGATGAGGAATATAAGCTTATTATTTTCCTTATGTATCACAAATGCTGAATTAATGGAAAAATATAATAATAATTATGATAATCTACCCTACCTCCTCTGTGTTTAAGGCACTAACTGGGACATTTGGAGCTCATAAAATGTTCCTAAGCTTCCAATTTTATATTTCTATCTCTATTCTATAGTGAAGGACAATGTTTACAATAAAGGTCAATTACCATATTTTTATTTTCTCAAAATAAGGTAGCTGTTTGTTTCACTGTAGGATGAAATGGGTTAATGAAGATAAAGAGTGGGATTGTTATGATTTGGACATGATTTGACTCCCCAGATGCATGAAAACATTTAAATTCCAAAGTCTTATGGTAATAATTAATAGACTAATGGTTGATGGATCAAGGGTATGGCCTTGACTGAATTACGGTGTCGGTAGTGATTTGGATTGGATTAGGTTGTTAGGATGGAGCCCAGTGCAGGAGTGGTGATGACATTATTAAGGAAACACCACTTGTGGATGAGAAGCCTGCAATCTGCATGTGTCTGCTTCCTAGTTTACTGTGTGATCCTCCCTCTAATCAAGATCCACAGACCACAGACCACAGTCTCACTGGGCTGCCTGATCTTGGATTGCGAACCTCTGAGCCCAAATAACGCGTCTTTTCTCTTAAGAAGTCCCTCTGAGATATTTTAATTGCTATAACAAAAAGCTAATATTGGTATACATTTACAAAATGAGAAAGTGTGTTTATAAACTGGAATGCAGAGTCATACAAACTTCCAAAATGCACGCTTTTTCAAAAGTGTTCCTTCATTCATCTACATGTAACATTTATGAATAATTTCCACCTTAAGAAGTTTCACTAGATAATATCATCCTTTTCAATTCCAAGTTATTAATCAATCTGAGATTCAATTACATGAGTATACTTCAAAAAATTTGTGGAAAATTTTGAATTAAACCATAAGATTACTTTGAAGCAAGTATGGCTACCATATGGTTTCTTTACAATAAACATATTCAATGAAATTTTTGAAGACTCCTCATATGTATGATACTCAAAGTATTTTACACTGAAATAAATTTCTCTTTCATTTCCATTTCCCCATGAACTTTATGAAGGAATCTTGTAAATAAATAGGAGTACTGTTATATTACAAATTTTACATATGACATTGTTGTTCAGAGGTAACCTATAAAAAGTGTCCAGTATAGGAAATACAAAGGCAATATATCTGTGTAAGAGTATACTCATTGTAAATTCAAGGAATAAACTTAAAATTGAAAACTATTTTAATATTTTGACAAGTCAATACACTGGTTTTTGTGTTCAGATAAGCATGTTTTAAAGCAATGTGGAGGGCCAGTGCTGTGGCACAGCAGGTTAGCGCCCTTGCCTGAAGCACTGGCATCCATATAGGCACCAATTTGAGAACCATCTGTTCCACTTCTGATCCAACTCTGAGCGATGGCCTTGGAAAGCAGTCCTAGATGGCCCATGTCCTTGGACTGCTGTACTCACATGAGAGACTCAGAAGAAGCTCCAGGCTCTTGGCTTTGAATTGGCGCAGCTCCAGCCATTGTGGCCAATTGGGGAGTGAACCAGCAGATGGAAGACCTCTCTCTCTCTTTCTCTCTCTCTCTCTCTCTGCCTCATCTCTCTCTGTGTAACTCTGACTTTCAAATAAATAAATAAATCTTTAAAAAGAGAAAAGGAATGCAGATTGCTCTGCGACTTTCCCAAAATATTTAAAATCAAGTTCTTACATTGCCCCCAAGGGTAAAAAGAATATGTTGTATTTTCATTTTAGTTGATTTTTGAAAGACATTTCATCTATGAAAATATCAGTGAATGTTAGATTTACTTTTAACTATTTTATCCATTTTAATTTACAATTAATTGTGTATATTTGTTGTATGTAATTTAATGTATTAATCTCTATACACATTATAGAAAGATTGAAGCAAGGTACTTACCATATACCAAATTTCATCATAAATTTTGTAGTAATATTAAGGCTTTATATGCAAATGAATTGAAAGTATTATAGTGAAGGGATATCTACAGTTAAATGTTCATTACAACATTATTCACAAATGTCAAGATATGGAATTAAATATCCATCGGTGGGCGAATGGATAAAAATATGGTTACATATATACAATCTAAGTATTATACATCCCTAACAAAGCAGCAAGTCTGAAATTTGTGGAAACTTTCATTTAATTTGAGGATTTGTGGTACAAGAAATAAAATAGGTACAGAAAGACAAGTACTGTACATATAGTATTCTAAAAAATATATGGTACCTAAAAAAAGTCAATCTCATATTAACAGAGTAGAAAAGTGATTATCGGAAACTGGGAGGAGGGGCGGAGAGGCAGAAAGGAATGATTAGATTTATTTTAATTTATAGTATGCTTGGATGCCTGAAAATCAATATCATTCAGCGACTTCTGCATGTGTCCATTTATTTCTGTTTCTTCTTAGGCTTATTCCTCACTAATTGTACTTTTCCTAAAACATTAATGATTAAAAAACCTGTGTCATCAGACCCAAGTAATGTAAAGAGAAGTATTTTACGTTTTTTGGTTTAAAAATGCAAAATTTGAGATTCCTCAATCATGTAAAATATAGACATATTTTTATCTTAAATGATTTGTGCTTTCTTTATATCCAGATTAGTATATGTGTCACTGCCTACTTGTTTCAAATATACACAATACTAAACATGTCTTAGCAAACAATAGCCAATGGTTACCTGCAGAAACAAAGAAAGAGCTTTATAAACACATTCCTTTTGCCTGTCAGCTGAAGGTTTCTCATCATCCTCAATTCTTAAAGCTGAAATCTCCATGGATTAGCAATTGATCGGACATAGGATTTATTTTTACCGAGACCATTACAGAAAAAACTAAAGCTTTCTTTCAAGTTGGGAAATCTCACTAATTGCACAAAGCATTGAACAAATTCATTACAACACAGCAATTAACTGCACCTGCAAATAAAAGTGATCCTAAGAGACTATAAAGGCTTAAAACTGACCTCTCCTTTCACAATTGATATCAAAATCTCCATACTTGAGAGGGCCTCAACCTTTTCAAGGAGATCTCTTCAGTCATCTCCCTTGGTTTACATACAGGTCTTCCTAAAGTTCTCCCCGCAGTGGAGACCTCCTTTTCTCCACGTTCCATCCCTGGTTGAAGTTGACAGTGAATAAAAGGTGGTCAAGTCAGATCCTATGTCACATGTTTATCTGTGACTGGGCTTATGTTCTCTGGTACACCAATATTTAGGAAGATTCAAAAACTTAAAGATAAAATTTTTGTGTTTAAATATAATTTAATATTTCACAGAAAAAATTTCTCTTGTTCTACATGAATGCATCTGTTTTATACAATGACATATAATATGTATGTGCATTTACTTTTATTTGGATTTTTTCCCCTACAGGATTGAGTAGGTATTTGCTTTATTCCTGGTGATTAAAATGTTCACCATTTGATTCTCTCCAAAAATAAGAGATGTGTAGGTTTGGCAAAATTTGTTTTTGACCTTTCTTGCTGATGCTTTTGTGTCCTAGAATGCCGTCAAATACTACCCCTTTCTGCCAGTTACAATCAGTTAGAGCCCACCGGCAATGTCACAGATGCAGTTGATCTTTTTTATCCTTCTTTTTAAAAGAAAGACCAAACATTCTACAGTTTCACTGCATATCCAAATTATAAAGTCCAAATCATTTGATCTATAAGACCCTGCATAAACAAGGCACAGTTCTTTTGCTTTCTCAGTCACATTTTCTGCAAGACCTTTATCTTTGGGTCCTCCATCAGGCCTAGGCACTCTTCCTCATTCCTCTATAGATACTCTTTTCAGTTTTGTTATCTTGTTTTTCTAACAGACCATAATATCAATTTTACAATTTTGCACCTGTCATAAGTAATGTTGCAATTTCAAGAAATAACCTCAGGGCCAGTGTTGTGGCATGGTAGGTTAAACTGTCATCTGTGATGCCAGGATCCCATATGGGCACCAATTTGAGACCTGGCTTCTCTACTTCCCTGTGTGCCTGTAAAAGCAGTGGATGATAGCACAAATGCTTGTGCCCCTACAACCAGGTGGGAGATCTGGCAGAAGCTCTGGGTTCCTGGTTTTTGTCTGGCCCAGCAGCAGCTGTTTGTGGCCATTTGGGGAGTGAACCAGCAGATGGAAGATGTCTCTCTCTCTTTCTCTCTCCCTCCCTCTCTCTCTCTCACCAATTCCCTTTAGCTCTGCATTTCAAATAAATTAAAAAACAACCACTTTTTTTTTTAAACTTTTATTTAATGCATATAATTTTCCAAAGTACGACTTATGGATTACAATGGCTTCCCCCCCATACCGTCCCTCCCACCCACAACCCTCCCCTTTCCCACTCCCTCTCCCCTTCCATTCACATCAAGATTCATTCTCGATTATCTTAATATACAGAAGATCAGCTTAGTATACATTAAGTATGGATTTCAACAGTTTGCTCCCACACAGAAACATAAAGTGAAAAATAATAGATGATTTTTTAAATGATGATGAAATCAGAGCAGACCTATTGTCATGTTTAATCCCAGTGAGAGTCAAGTTGGGAATTGATAATCTTTTTTTTTTTTTTTTTACAGAGGATCAGTTTAGTATGCATTAAGTAAGGATTTCAACAGTTTGCACCCCCATAGAAACACAAAGTGAAATATATTGTTTGAGTACTAGTTATAGCATTAAATCTCAATGTACAGCACATTAAGGATAGAGATCCTACATGAGGAGTAAGTGCACAGTGACTCCTGTTGTTGACTTTACCAATTGACACTCCTGTCTATGGCATCAGTAATCTCCCTATGCTCTAGTCATGAGTTTCCAAGGCTATGGAAGCCCTCTGAGTTCTCCGACTCTTATCTTGTTTAGACAAGGTCATAGTCAAAGTGGAGGTTCTCTCCTCCCTTCAGAGAAAGGTACCTCCTTCTTTGAAGACCTGTTCTTTCCACTGGGATCTCACTCACAGAGATCTTTTGCCAGAGTGTCTTGGCTTTCCATGCCTGAAATACTCTCATGAGCTCTTCAGCCAGATCCGAATGCCTTTAGGGCTGATTCTGAGGCCAGAGTGCTATTTAGGACATCTGCCATTCTATGAGTCTGCTGAGTATCTCACTTCCCATGTTGGATCACTCTCCCCTTTATTTACTCCATCAGTTAGCGTTAGCAGGTACTAGACTTGTCTAAGTGCTCCCTTTGACTCCAAGTCCCTTCACCATGACCAACTGTGAACTGAAATTGATCACCTGGAACAGTGAGATGGCATTGGTACATGCCACCTCGATGGGATTGAATTGGAATCCCCTGGTATGCTTCCAACTCCACCACTTGGGGCAAGTCAGCCTGAGCATGTCCTAAATTAAACAACCACTTTTTAAAAAAATAAATAATCATAATCTGGTTATTGGACTATTTTACGTTCAATAAATTTTTATGGATTGAATGATTTAAATACTAAATCTCATCCTATGCTCTTACCATAGGCTACAATAATTGCAATTTATTATTATAAAATGTCTATATATATATTAAGAAGTAGCTGTGTTTAAAATACAGAATAGAAATCAATCCTGAAAAGATGAAAGGAGTGGACACTTTTTATAGCAGTAATCTTGCCTGGGTAAAAGTCCAGGTTTCACTTCCAACTCCAACTTTTTACTAACGCAAACCAGAGAAGGCAGCGGGTGGTGACTCAAATGCTTGGATCTTCTGTCAGCTACTTATGTAGAAGACATGGATTGGATTCTGGGCTCCTGGCTTTGGCCTGGTCCAGCCTGGGCTATTATGGCAATTTGGGGAACAAATCAGTAGATGAAGGAACTCTCTGCCATCTCCATCTCTGTTTCTATCTTTTTCTGCGTTTCACATAAACAAAAACAAAATTTAAAATAAGGAAGATAAAACTTTGACTCTTCTCAGTACTTCAGAAGCAACAAATTCAGAACCAAAGCATCTGTAAGACTGAAAGATAATGGTTGCAGAGATCATTTGGAGAAATCCCAGCTAATGGTGGAGGTAGAAACTTCAGGGAAGTGGATTGAGGAACAACTGAGAAGTGAAAGGGAGGAAAGAGAACATCAGCTCAGAAAGTATCTCAAGTCACAATGCATAATGTATTTATGTATGTATTTAAACTTCTGTCAGAGTTTATTCATATTATTTGAGAGACAGAAAAAAGAAGAATGAGCTTCTCCCCCATTCACGGGTCCACGCTCCAAATGCTTGGGAGATAGAATTTTTTTTAATAAAGATTTATTTTATTTATTTGAAAGAGAGAGTTACAGAGAGAGGCAGAGACAGAGAGAGAGGTCTTCCATCTGCTGGTTCACTCCCCATTTGGCTGCAACAGCCAGAGCTGCGCCAATCCAAAGCCAGGAAACAAGGAGCCTCTCTGAATTCTCCTACATGGGTGCAGGGGCCTAAGGACTTGAGCCATCTTCTACTGCTTTCCCAGGCCATAGCGGAGAGCTGGATTGGAAAAGGAGTAGCCAGGACTAGAACTGGTGCCCAAATGGGATGCCGGCGCTTCAGGCCAGCACTTTAACCCACTGTGCCATAACGCCAGCCCCTGGAGACAGAGATTCAATGCAGGTCTCTCACAGAAGGAGCAGGAACCCAACGACTTGAGTCATCACTCTTCCTTGAAGGGTGTGAATTAGAAGAAAATTGGAATTTCTATAGAATGTGGACATCCTTAGTGGTATTTTTCCCATTGCACCAAATGTTCAACATCATATGAGTGTTTTCTGTGTATGTGTACATACGTGGTTATATTCAGTTTTTGGATAAGAAAGATGTGATTTTCTTTTATCCTATGAAACTAAAACAACAGTTAATTTAGAGCTATAAGGGCAGGCAAAAATAACCTATACAGAGCTATGTGAAGACAGCGTGCCTAGACTACTTCATGCAGAATTATGTATGATTGATGATGCATCTCTTCACTGTGGTAGAAGGGAAGAAGACACACATAGATAAGATGGCAAGTTTAGTAACATTATATTGAAGAATTTCCTTTCTGGTGAAAAACAAGATAAAGTTAGTGAAGTAAGTTTTAAGATAGCAGAAAAGTATTGCAGCCTCTGCTGCATTAAAGGATGACCTACCTATGGAATTTATGATTTCTGAGTTATACTCATGGTTCAGTTGAGTCAAAATTCTCTAATGTTTTAAATCACTATAGTAATATCTTTAACTATAATGGTGTTTAGGAGCCTAAGGTTAAGGAAGGAAACTGATATTGACAAGTATATTAGCCACCTTTGTGTTAAAATGAAATGTCTGTGGCAAGCTACTTTTGAAGGAAAGAATATTTAGCTCATCATTTTGACAGCTGACAGCCCAAATAGTGTTCCATGGGTCTGGTGAAGATCTCATGATGGTTGTTGGATTGCATGCAGGGGAAGACTATGCCGAGCCCTGGAGCTGACAGAAAGTGGGTCTGTCCAGACTCAGGTTTTATAACAAATTTCTGAAGAGATCTCAAGCTGGAACTGGAAAGGTCCAGCAACGTGTCCCAGGTAAAGCTGCCACCTGTGATGCTGGCATCTCATATGGGAGCCAGTTAGTGCCCTGGCTGCTCCACTTATAATCCAACTCCCTGCTAATGGCCTGGGAAAAGCAACAGAAGATGGTCCAGGTTTGGGCTCCTTGGCAACCTGCTGGGAGAACTGGATAAAGCTCCTGGCTCCCAGTTTTGTCTTGGCCCTGTGCTACTTGTGCACTCTCTCTCACAGTCTCTTCCTCTCTTTTCTATAGGTCTGTATTTCAAAATAAATAAATATGTCTTTTTAAAAGGGAAGTAACAGGAAAACTAACTTCTAAGTGCATACCCTTGTGACCCAGGGGCCCCATACTATGTCCCTTCTTCCAGAGGAACCACCATTTCCCTATACTGCTGTCCTGCAAACCAAGCCTGTATCACATAAACCTTAGGCATATTTTCAACAACCAAACCATAGCAATAAGAGAATTATTAAACTGTAAACTATGCATATGGGATAAAGAAGGGAGCAAACTGTAAAGAACTGAAATTTTTACAAATTTCGTAGTCTGAATTTTATGTCGTATCTTCATGTATTTACTAATAATCTTCCAAATTAAAACTACAAATTAGATGGCATTCATTATGATTCTTTAACATGAGGCTCACCTGTTTTGCTTGCTGAATATTTTACATGTATGATTTTTAATACTTAAAAGAGAAAAATAAAGGAATACCAAGAGGGCTATTTATTTCTATATTTACAATTGTAAACACAGGCATGAGGGGAATGTTTCCATCTCACATAATTTTATTTTCATTACATTTTATGTTTGACTGCTTCATGCAGAGTAGGGAGGAAATTATGTGGTGAGAAACTTTATTGGCTTGCTTGTTTCTGTCTACTTGATGGTTCATGTGTATGGATAGCTGCGGATGAAGCAGATGCAATTCTTTCAGTCAAATTTCCCTCCTGCTGCTGAGAACTGGAAGGGGTCCACTGAGGACAAAGTTACAATAATAGAATATCGGACATAGTCCCATGGGAACTGTGATTTTTCTCGGAAATTGTGAAATGCATGCTTATTTTTCCTGTTTCTATTGTGGCCCAAGATTGAATTATTGAATTCTACAGTACACAATTCAGATCAATAATAAAGTGGTGATGTATATTGAACAATTATGTTGGGCTGCTGACTGTCTTATGAGATTCATGCATGTTACCTCAATCCTAAATCTACTCCAAGTGATAAAGAACATTTTCAGCAACATTTTGTAGATGAAGAATGTAAAACTTAAGAAGCCAAGAAACTTTCTCAAAGTCACAGTTGGCAAGTATCACAAAGAGATTCAAATCTAGAAAGTGATCTATTCTACAAAGCTTAGAAGTTTGCAACAGCCACATACATTTTTGCATTCTCAGAGTAGAATCAACATGATTACTGAGATCTGTGTAGAGATGAGAAATCACTCATAAAAATGGTTTGCAGATGAGGACTATCACCTGGGAATTCCTTAAGCAGGTAAGTTCTCAGGCTCATGCCCTAGACCACCTGAATCAAATGCTCAGATTGCTAGTTGGGAAGATTTAACATGATCTTTACATGAAAATCTGAAAAAAATCAGGTGTAGAGCATGGTCATAGCTCATGAAGTCATTGATTTGCCTTCCTGATTGTCTGTTATGGTGTTACTAAGGATGTAAGTGCCTCAGATTCTGTGTCAAGTTGTTTTATTTCCCAAACTTCTTGCGTTCTCAACCGAACACTTTTGTTGATAACACCTTTGTTGTCTATCACCTGATACAAATAGTATAAATTACACATTTTAAAAATATATATTTTATAGTTTCAGTAGAAGGAAATGGTGAATTGTAAGTGTAGGTTCACTGAAAATCCAAATGGATTTTTTTTCCTCTGTTTTGAACCATTCGGTAATATTCCTCTAGTGAGCCTCGTCTGAACTTAGTTTATAAGAGAATATTTTGCAAAAATTTGTGCTGTACTTTTCTAAACTTAATTTATCATTCAGAATGTACCCTGAGGTTTGTGAAAGAATTCATGTCAATATCTAATGCACAAAGATTGCTATTTTTGGAAAGCTAAGAGAAAGTTTGAAATCTAACCTTGATGGTTATTGTCTGTATCTTTCAGGCATTTCAATGGTCTAGTTAGATAGGCACATATCAAAGACATCCTTAGGTTCTTAAGTGCTCAGAATATTTGCATTTGTGATAACACAGTTTACAAGTTGTTATCATATACTCTGTCCAGGATTTCTTCCTTAAATTATAAGTCTTTCATTTATAGTAAGTTGAAAGATATTGTCATATAAACATGTTTCAATATTGCAGTACATTCAATCGTTCTCATAATCTCATTTTCCTGTTTTGTGTCCTTTTCTTTTTCACCTTATTCATTCTCTCTCTCTCTCTCTCTCTCTCTCTCTCTCTCCTTTTTGACAGACAGAGTTAGACAGTGAAAGAGAGAGACAGAGAGAAAAGTCTTCCTTTTTCCATTGGTTCACTCCCCAAATGGCTGCTGTGGTCAGCACGCTGCACTGATCTGAAGCCAGGAGCCAGGGGCTTCTCCTGGTCTCCCATGTGGGTGCAGGGACCAAGCACTTGGGCCATCCTCCACTGCACTCCACAGCAGAGAGGCGCAACCAGGACAGAATCCGGCGCTCCAACCGGGACTAGCACCCAGGGTGCCGGCGCCATAAGCAGAGGATTAGCCAAGTGAGCCATGGTGCCGGCCAAGTATTCATTCTCTTAAAGGGAATCAGCAGTTCACTGTGGAAAGTATGTGCCAATGAAAAATCCTTTAAGATAGCTTCTTTGGGGCTTCATCATGTATATATTATATTCCTGTTTGCTTGTAGAGCAAGCTTTGCTTTGCAAGATACACACAACTGTGCCTAAAGTTGACTACAACTTAGTTACTGACAAGATGGTAATGCTCAATTTCTATGTAGATTTTGTCAATACCACATCTTGGTACAAATTTACAATGTTCATGTGCACCTTACTAGTATTTCAAAATGTTTTAAAGCAAACAGGGGACTACATAATGAATGCTACTTTTCTTTATGTCTTAAAAATGTTTATAAAGATGGTTATAGCATTGCTAGTGGGAGATTGTTGCTCACTAAGTGAATCACAGCCATCGGTAAGAGGCAGTCTTGGTTTTCATGTGCTGAGGAAACCATTCTCAGCACACTCTTCCTACTCTAAACAATTTGTTAGTAAATAATTTCAAACAGGGCAGTAATACTTAACAGCATCACTGTTCAGTTAAATACATTAGGAAATTTTTGTTCCTGATAAAATAGCTAATGCCAAAGTACCTATGTCATATGCTATGGCTAGCCTAAAAACACAAGATTGGCAGCCTTTTCACACAACTAGACTGACATACTAGATATGGAATAAAACTTTTCTATTGATACAATAACAAATTCCATTTAATATTGTCTAGGTTGAAGTGAAAATATTTAGTGAAGCACATCTGCAATGATGAATTGTAGTATATGCCTGTTCCTATTTGATTATTTTCTTAAATGTCTAATAAATATTATATTAAATACAAATATTTTGTTTGATACATCAAAACAACTGCAGTCTTGGATAAAACCTAATGAAATTCATAACAAATATTAGATTTATGGGAGCAACAAATGCTGAAAAAATAACCTAACCTTTGAACCTTGGAATATTAGACTCTGAACTAACTTAATATTTTGTTTTCCTGGGATATATACTGTTAAATAGAGCTGAGATTTCTTTCCTTCTGCTTCTTATTTTTAGGCTTATATAACTGGCTAAATATAAGCAGTCTCTCTGAACATAACAATACATTGCTTGAAATAAGTTTACTAATACAACTAGAAATAAAATTGAGATGACAAAGCATAAGAAATATTTCTCAATAATTATGTTTAATATTAATTTGATCATGGAAAACATTTATGGAAATGACTCATTTGTGGAAATTAGTATGTTCTTTGATATGTATCTTAAAATAACTTATTGTCAAAATAAGTAAACAATATTACTTTACTTTCATCCACACTAGAAGTTATTCTAATCAGTATGTGTTTTATTAAATAAACTGAATATTATACAAAGTAAGTCAAGGAACATTTATAAGTATTGTCAGTAATTATATTATAGCATTAGTTGATAATTTTCTGCTTTATTTTTGTTTTGTTGTTTTTTAAACATTTATTTGATTTAAATAATCAATAATCAAGTCTCCTATGTGGGTGGCAGGAGCCCAGGTACTTGGACATCTTTAGCTGCTTTATCCAGACACATTAGCAGGGAGCTGGACTGAAAGCAGAGCAAGCTGGACTCAAAGTGTTTCTCTCATATGGGAATTTGACATCTGAAGCACTGGCTTCACCTGCTGCGACACAACACTGGTCCCTCTGTTTTTATTTTGATTGTAGTTACTTGAAAATTAACAAACATTTTGATATAAAAAGTGGTTTTATTTTATTTAATTTATGCCTGACATTTACAAATACATGTAATGTAATCTATATATCCATATAAATATATACATTTATAAAACATAACAAATGTAAATATTAAAATATTCTTAGTTAACTTATCTAATTAATTAATTCCAAAATTTTCCCAAGGGCCAAGTGAAATCAGAAATAATTATTTTAGGAGGTTGCTTCTTATTTTCAAGTCTTTTCCAGAAAATCAAGGTAATTGATCAAGTAGGCATATACTAGATAAAAGATTACTGAGTGTACCCTATTGTCAGTTGATGAAATGTGGACCAAGATGATTCTAATGTCTACCCACCTGCCATTTTTTAATCTATTTAAGATTGTTGAATTAAATAAATAAGGAAAATTTCACAGCTAAACATTTTTGCTGTTATCCATCTGACTAAGAAATATTGTAGGGAACAGCCATAACATCAAAAAGTTCCTGATTTTCTTCTTGCTACTTATTTATTTGCTTTCTCTCCCATCATCCCTCTTCTGTGATACATTTAGTTAAATAATCATTTGTTTTGAAAAATGGCTTCTAAAGTATTAATATCACAAATCAACTAAAAATTTTTAAGATAAAATATAAATCCATTAAGATCCTTCAATTGGGTTTTCTTCCAATTCAAAATAAGAAAACAATGTTACAACTTTGTGCAAATGCAATAATTCAACAAGGAACCTACTTATTGAGAAGATCTATTATTTAAAATATCATATTCATTTATTGAGGTATAATTGATTCGTGTTAAGGAAAAGGTTTATTTATTATTACTACTTTTAAAAAATGATCTAGTTCTGTTAATATTAGATACCTGAGTATTTCTAACACTTCTACTAGGACCTCTTCAGTTGCATCCTAATTCTCATAACTTCATTCCTTAAACAAACAAAGGAGGAAACATAACCTATGATTCTGTGGTATAGCCTGAATTATCTTTCATGCCCCAAAACTTCTCAAAGAGTTTGATTATTTTATGTCTGTACCTTTGAAGTTCAGTATCATGGACCTTGATGATATAATGCTCACTTTCCTGAGAATTTTACTGAGAACAGTTTGAGTTCATTACTGCTTATTTTCCATTCACTTATTAAGAGAGGGAATTGATAAAAATTGTTTTAAAATAATGAGTTGGTGCAAGGAAATTAGTTTTAACTAGACTTCATCTATTCACATCATCACAGTCAAGTGGGAGAGACGACTTATATAATGTATCATATTGAGAAAGATATTCTAATTGTAGAAAATGAAAAATGCTATAGTATCATGGGGACTAAGAAATTACTGGTTAGCTTAGGATAGTAGTTACAGACAGTGCCACAGGATAGATACAACTATCTATCACACTAACCAAACAACAATTTATTGGAGGAATGAACATATTTTTTTCTTTTTTTTTTACCTTTTATTTAATGAATATAAATTTCCAAAGTACAGCTTATGGATTACAATGGCTACCCCCCCATAGGGTCCCTCCCACCCACAACCCTCCCCTTATCTACTCCCTCTCCCCTTCCATTCACATCAAGATTCATTTTTGATTCTCTTTATATACAGAAGATCAGTTTAGCACACATTAAGTAAAGATTTCAACAGTTTGCTCCCACACAGAAACATAAAGTGAAAAATACTGTTTGAGTACTAGTTACAGCATTAAATCTCAATGTACAGCACACTAAGGACAAAGATCCTACATGAGGAGTAAGTGCACAGTGACTACTATTGTTGACTTAACAAATTGACACTCTTGTTTATGGCCTCAGTAATCACCCTAGGCTCTTGTCATGAGCTGCCAAGGCTATGGAAGCCCCCTGAGTTCACTGACTCTGATCCTATTTAGACAAGGCCATGGTCAAAGTGGAAGTTCTCTCCTCCCTTCAGAGAAAGGTACCTCCTTCTTTGATGACCCATTCTTTCCACTGGGATCTCACTCACAGAGATCTTTCATTTAGGTTTTTTTTTTTATTTTTTCCCCCAGAGTGTCTTGGCTTTCCATGCCTGAAATACTCTCATGGGCATTTCAGCCGGATCCGCATGCCTTAAGGGCTGATTATGAGGCCAGAGTGCTGTTAGGACATTTGCCATTCTATGGGTCTGCTGTGTATCTCACTTCCCATGTTGGATCATTCTCTCCCTTTTTTATTCTATCAGCTAGTATTTGCAGACACTATTCTTGTTTATGCGATCCCTTTGGTTCTTAGTCCTATCATTACGATCAATTGTGAACAGAAATTGATCACTGGGACTAGTGAGATGGCATTGGTACATGCCACCTGGATGGGATTGAATTGGAATCCCCTGGTATGTTTCCAACTCTACCCTTTGAGGCAAGTCAGCTTGAGCATGTCCCGAATTCCACATCTCTTCCCTCTCTTATTCCCACTCTTATATTTAACAGCGTTCACTTTTCAGTTAAGTTTCAGCACTTAAAAAGAATTGTTTATTGATTATAGTATTCAACCTAAAGTATTAAGTAGAACAAACAAAAAAATATACTAAGAGGGATAAACATATTCTGAAAAATTTTGGAAGCAGAGGTATAATAAATGTTGGAAGATTTTTGATATTGGAACAGTACTGAAGAAAGATGGTAGTAAAATCAGACTTTCCAAGGTGTAGATAAATGGACTGGTAATATGGAGCATTTTAGCCACATAAAATGGTCTCCGTTTAGTTTGAAATATCAGTCAATGTAGAAAAGTAAAATAAATGATGTCTGTAAATTAAATATTGTCCTTAAACATACAGGCCATATTTACTACAAGAAAGTATTATTCTCCCTTTTTTTTTTTTTTTTTTTTTTGGACAGGCAAAGTTAGACAGTGACAGAGGGAAAGGTCTTCCTTCCATTGGTTCACCCCCAAAATGACCCCTACGGCTGCTGTTGCGCGGATCCGAAGCCAGGAGCCAGGTGCCTCCTCCCGGTCTCCCATGCAGGTGCAGGGGCCCAAGCACTTGGGCCATCCTCCATTGCCTTCCCGGCCACAGCAGAGAGCTGGACTGGAAGAGGAGAAACCGGGACAGAACCTGGCGCCCCAGCCAGGATTAGAACCTGGGGTACCGGCGCTGCAGGTGGAGGATTAGCCTAGTGAGCTGCGACACCCAATATTATTCTCTTATTAGTTCACTAAACTGGTGAGCTACAAGAAATTATTCCATTCAACTCCACTGAGATCAGCTATTTTATGATTATTGAATGTGGATCTTCTGCTCAAATGTAGTCAGTCTGCCAACTGCATTACTTGAAAATGAATATGTAGAAATAAGTGTATCCTATTACACATACCTAATAGAAACATGTGGTAAACATTCATTTAACAAGTTATCCATATGCTTCTTGAAGTTATTTGACAAAATAACTTATGATAGTCATCTACTAACACATGAAACAAAATGTTAAAAGAGTTGATATAATATTCCACTTCTCTGGTATGTTTAAGAAACTGCTTCAATTTAAAAAAAAATATCAAAGGAATTCTCTTCAGAGATGAAACTCATGTTACTGAATTGTTTGTTATAATCTTCCATGCCTTGGATATTCTAGTAGAAAAATACACAATAAAACAAAAATCTGCAATTTTAATTGCTTATGTATACCACCGGATTTTTCTTTAACTATTATTGTTCTTGTTTGCCTTCAGAAAATATAAGAAATAAACAGACCGTGTCAAAAAATATGTTGATAAGATAAGGTGCTCTATGGCACTGGCCAACAATAAATGATGTGATATAATGTTTACAGATGTCCAGAAACAATGGCACAACAGGTTTTGTGTGCTTGTTTGTTAATGTTTGTTGTGGAAAGTAAACTCCAGAGGAGCTGACCCTCAGGCTTACTGCTTATGTAAACAGTTATAGAACAAATTTTTGAACAGAGAGCTTTTAGAGTGGTTCTTAGGGCAGAGGCTTTGACATTATAGGCAGTAGAAATTCTGTCTGTAATAAATTCTCCATTCAGCAACTAACAGAGTTAGAGCAGTCCAGGATAAACAGCAAACAGCAAACCAAGATAGCATCTAGTTCATTATGTATACACACAAGATACACACACACACACCACACACACAGGTATATATGTGTGTATATACATACATATGTGTATATACATGTGTATATACATACATATATATATACACAATCACACAATATCACTGTTTCTTTTTTCAATTAACTTACTTGAACAGGGTGACGGGGGCAGGGACAGTTAGTGAGGGAGAGAAAGATATTCTCTATCTGCTGGCTCACTCTGTAGATGGCCACAACGGCCAGTACTGGGCCAGGTCTAAGCCAGGAGGCAGGAACTCCATTCTGCTCTCCCATGTGGGTGGCAGAGAAGCAAGTACTTGAGCCATCAACTGCTGCCTTCCCAGGCACTGTAGCCAGCAGCGGCATTAGAAGGACTCCAAGCTGCATTCTGAAATGGGCTGCAGTGTCTCAAGCACTGGCTTAACCTGCTGTGCCACAGTGCAGCCCCGGAGTCAATGTTTCTAACTTATAGTTATTGTAATCCAAATCAGAAGAAAAAGAAAATTCCTAAGAACAAAATTATTAATTCATAAAAAAACATAGAAACATGTTTCCTTTTTTGTGTCTGTAATTCTCTTTTGGAATAGTGTAAGTCTATTTCCTTCTCAGAAATATTCCAAAGAACTATTTGCCTAACTCCATTCACAAAATCCTTCCTGTCAATCTCCATTACTTACTCTATGACTTCAAAATCTTAAAATCTGATACTTCTTCTGATATCCCACCTAGTTCACTATGTGTAATTTTGATTCTCAGTGTTTTCCAGAGATATCATAATGTTCAAGTAGTTCTATTATAGTTATTAATTCTTCATTTCTAACCAATATATTTATTTTTAATTCCCCACTTTATTTATTATTTTATAGTTATGTTCTAAAGCTCTACCTTCTGTGATATGCTATTTTTGGTAACTACATTTGTTATTACTCTAAAAAATAATTTCCTTTGCCTTTCAGTTGGGATACTATAAGGATTTTTTTTTTTTTAAGATTTATTTATTTATTTGAAAGTCAGAGTTACACAAAGAGAGGCAAAGAAAGAGAAGGAGGTCTTCTATCTGCTGGTCTCTCCCCACTTGGCAGCAACTGCAGGAGCTGAGCCAATCTGAATCCAGGAGCCAGGAGCTTTTTTTGGGTCTCCCACGTGGGTACAGGGGCCCAAAGCCTTGGGTTATCTTCTACTGCTTTCCCAGGCCATAGCAGAGAGCTGGATCAGAAGTGGAGCAGCCAGGACTCGAATCAGTGCCCATGTGAGATGCCAGTACTTCAGGCAGTGGCTTTACCCGCTATGCCACAGCTCTGGCCCCTCAAACATGTTTTCAAAAGATGAATTTTTTTTTCAGTGTCTGTGACCCTAACTAGTTATTTTGAATGACTACACAACGTCAAATGCCTTGTCTGGACAGTAAAGCCTTTAGGAGTCTGGGATTCTCTGAGTAGTTTGTCCCTCAGCTTGTTTGCTTTTCTATGACTGCTTTAAAAGGTCTTTCTGTATTCTACAAAGAAAAGAGTGGAGTGGGAGGCTTTGGTCTAGTGTTTAAGACACTAGTTAGGATCCCCAAGTCTCACATTCCAGTACCTGGGTTTGAAAGCCAACTTTCACATTTAGTTCTCAAATATATTTTTTATCATTGATTTCCTTCTATACTCTGAAAGATATCAATACAACTTAGTATTAGCCAGACAACTAAGATGATCTCTTAGTGCTGTTAGTCCCATATAGATGTAGTGCCTGGTTCATTACACTGGCAAACACTATGTTTTCTCAGAATACTTCTGGTGATATTGGGCAATTGGATTTCTAGTTTGTGCAAAGAATGTTTTTATCTATGGTCCACTTAGAACAGGTTCTCCCTTGTAGTGCAAGGAAGGGCAGTGTATGAAGTATAAAATTTGGTCCTAAGTATATCTTACTACTTCTCTTCATTGACCTCTTCTGATTACCACTTATGTCAATTCTGAGAAGCAGACAACGTGGCAGAACATGAAGTGCAAGCAATTATTACGGGGAGTATACCTGTGAAGGATAAAGGAGGGGGAGAGCAGGAGGAGGTTACAAGACCCTTCAGACTGTCACGCAGCTGTCATATCTGTGAAAGAAGCACGGTTAGAAAGAGATTCATTAGAAAAGGTTAGATTTTAGTGTGGAACAAAAATGTTAGATAAGCTCATAGTGAGTCCTGGAGTTAATTCAGTTCATTGATAAAGTCCCATACAGCATAGCAAAGCCTGGATCTGGCACCAGCATCAGGACAGTTAATGGTCTGAGAGCAGCCCAAGTAAGTGTGGTCTCATTGGGAACAGTGTGGTGGTTATGAGTATATGCCAAGGAACAAGTCAGTGACTGGTGCTTTCTGCAGCACTCCGTCTTTAGAAGGGCATGCAGCAGAACTGATCTATGGCTACCACATGAACCAAGGAGGGGTGGGTATGAGCAGTCCTCCTGTGTGTAAGCACCAACAGTTTTTGTTATCTCTGTGAATTGATATAAAGGACATCAAAAACAAAGTAGTCCTTCTCATTGTGACAGAACTCTGCCTCACTCTACCCTCAGTATGCTATATCACCACTGTACAAAAATTTGTTTTCCTTCTAAAGTCCCATATTTTCTACTTTCAATCAACTGCCAAGACATAGAAACTTAGAGAGAAGGCACAAACCTCATTTGATGACTCTTAGTGAGAAATTATCTATATTTGACACAGAGAACTTATCACAATTGTTCATAATAAGAGCATTTAGATTCCATATGATAGTCTATTCTGATGGAAAGATGCATATATTAAACAAATCTGAATGTTTTCTGCCCAGCAAATGTTAAATATATATTTTCATCTCTGAAAGTCATATTTTCCACTATATTAGTCTGCTTATTCTCCTTTTCAGTGTAGTGTGCATCTATAATATGTCAAAAACACACGTTTCAAACTATTATGCATTAAAGAGTAGAAAATATATATTGATACATTATGCATTTTGGATACATATTTCAAAATTTTTATCACAAAAATCAAGAACAGAGAATTTGAGTACAAAAAGAGATAACTTGACCTAAAAAACAATTATATATAATTTACATAATACATGTGGATTTTTTTGTAGTTTGACACAATTAAGAAATGGTTCAATATCCACCAACATTTAAAATTGGGAAAAATCCAATCCATTAAGAACAAATTCTATATGTATTGTTTCATTTATAAAAATAGACATTCTACAGCACCATTATAACAAAAACTAAATTATTATAACATAAGATGAAAATATTAATACCTACCATAGAGGTCTTTTCTATCTTTATAAAGGAGAATGAGTGTTCTTAGTAGAAAATGCATTGTACCTATTCATTTGTATAAAAACACTAATGATTACATCCTGAGCAGTGATTATAAAGGAGGTAATACAAAATTATACAGCAAAATAACAACACAAGCAAATATATTTATAGATAAGTGAACAAGTATTCTTTTTATCTAGTGTAAATTTTTTTGGTTGTGTAATTGTTTACCTTAGTACAACATATACAGATGTTTGGAAATTTTAAGAAGAAACCCTGATGGAAGTGAAATACTTAATTGATGTTGCTTTCACAATAAACTTTTGAAATTATACAATATCTAGATAAAGATGAAGATTTTTGAGGAAGTTGGGGCCATTTAAATACATAAATGTAGCTAGTGTGTGTGTGTGTGTGTGTGTATACACTGACATGGAGATTCCAGGCATTCCTGGAATTGAGATTGGATTCAACTGACATATTACAAGATACATTGTGAACAACATGAAGGTTATTAAGATTCTTTAACAATGACTTGATCAGCCCTTGTCCTGACTGTTGAGGAACAACTTACTACTTTATTCCTTTTAGAATTTTTTTGTTCTACTTAATGCTATTGGTTGAACTCTTTAATTAACACACAATTATTCTTAGGTGTTTAAATTTAACTGAAAAGTGATCACTGTTAAATAGAGAGTGGGAATAAGAGAGGGAGATGTACAGTTCAGCACATGCTCAATCGGAGTTGCCCCTAATGGGGTAGTTAGAAACATGCCAGGGGATTCCAATTCAATCCCATCAAGGTGGCATGTACCAATTCCATCTCACTAGTCAAAGTGATCAGTTTCAGTTCATAATTGATCATAATGATAGGATTAAGAATCAAATGGATCACATAAACAAGACTAGTTTCTGCTAATACTAACTGATAGAATTAAAAAGGAGAGAACAATTCAACATGGGAAGCGGGATAAACAGAAGACTCATTGAATGGCAGATGTCCTAAACAGCACTCTGGCCTCAGAATCAGTCCTTAAGGCATTCAGATCTGGCTAAAAAGCCCATGAGAGTTTCTCAGGCATGGAAAACCAAGGCACTCTGGCAAAAAAAAAAAAAAATAAATGAAAGATATCTGTGAGTGAGAAAGTAGAAGAAAGAATGGGTCATCAAAGAAGGAAGACCGGCTGACACCACAGCTCACTAGGCTAATTCTCTGCCTGCAGAGCCATAATTCCACGTTCTAGTCCCTGTTGGGGCTCCGGTTCTGTCCTGCTTGCTCCTCTTCCAGTCTTGCTCTCTGCTGTGGCCCGGGAAGGCAGTGGAGGATGGCACAAATGCTTGGGCCCTGCACCCGCATGGGAGACCAAGAGGAAGCACCTGGCTCCTGGCTTTGGATCGTCACAGTGCACTGGCCATAGTGGCCATTTGGGGGTGAACCAATGGAAGGAAGACCTTTCTCTCCATCTCTCTATTTCACTGTCTAACTCTGACTGTTAAAAAAAAAAAAAAAAAAAAAAAAAGAGGAGGCCCTTTCTCTGAAGGGAGGAGAGAACTTCCACTTTGACTATGACCTTGTCTAAATAAAATAGAGTTGGAAAACTCAAAGGCCTTCCATAGCCTTGGCAACTCATGACAAGAGCCTAGAGTGATTACTGATGCCATAAGTAAGAGTATCAATTGTTAAGTCAACAACAGGAGTCACTGTGCATTTACTCCCCATGTAGGATCTCTGTCATTAATGTGTTGTACTATGTGAATTAACGGTAACACTACCACTCAAACAGTACTTTACACTTGGTGTTTCTGTGTGGGTGCAAACTGTTGAAATCTTTACTTAATATATACTAAATTGATCTTCTGTATATAAAGATAATTGAAAATGAATCTTGATGTGAGTGGGATGGGAGAGGGAGTGGGAGATGGAAAGGTTGCAAGTGGGAGGGAGGTTATGGGGGGAAAAAACTGCTATAATCCAAAAGTTGTACTTTGGAAATTTATATTTATTAATTAAAGGTTAAAAAAAAAAGATTCTTTAACTGTGAAGAAACAGACATAAAGCTAGAAAAGTGGCTTAGACTCCACATAAAAGTGCCTCTAAAAACAATTTATTTGAGTTATGGCTTAGTTTTCCTTGCATAGTCTCTGAGATGGAATTGCATGATATACATTAGAGAAAGAAGTTTATGGAGGGGAAGAGGTAGAAGCAGGATTATAAGCACATGGAGAAAGACAACTGAAATCCAGTGCTAACAAAGTGCAAGCCCTTGTTTTTGCTTTCTGCTTAGTCTAAGTCCAAATGTGGTCTGATCTTTTTCTTGAAAGAATGATCCTGAGGAGGCGAGAGTGGATGAAGAGAGGAGGTTCCTGACCACGCTTTCTGTGAAAGAGCAAAAGGCCCTGCTTGTTTCCGTGCCTAGGAATCCCTTCTCTTTATCTACCAGTATTTGAAAATATTTTTGGATTTTCACTCCTTTTTATCTGGATCTCATCTAAGAAAAATATTGGCAAAGGCACTACTGGCATAGCCTAACTACATAAAATTACTATTATAACCTTAAGTAATTATCTTAGAAACCTCAATAAGATTACATTTTAATCTTATCTTCTATTTTAAGTAGAAATATAGACATAAGGTGTTTCTCTCATGCAGTTGCTACAGAAAATAGTGGTAAATATTTAAATTTTATCTTAGAAATTAAGTTTTGCCCTTTAAGCTTTTATTGTATAAAAAGCAAAGGATATTAAAAAGTTCTAGATTTTGTAAATAAAAATAAGTAAATGTTGAAAATAATATATATATAATAGCTACATGGCTTAAAATCTGGTTCTGTACTTTAAAAAAGAGAAATTGGGTTTTTAAGATAGTTGCATGGGTAAATATTATATCAAAAAAATTAAATGCAACTCTTATGGATTTTCTATGGATTATTGATAGCCCTGTATTTTATCCAATACATTACTTAAGATCCATTTGAATTTGGAATGAACCATAGAGTTCAGAGAGTAAACATTTTACTGGAAACATTTTTTTTTCTATTTTTGATCTTTTCTAAATATACATAAACTGTTTATTTTATTTGGAAAAAAAAAGAGCAGTATCAGAATCCCTTGGGTTTCTTTTCATTCAACTTCTGATCAGCTTCCCAATATATTCTTCATTTTACTTCAAGAGTTTTATTTTTTAGAAGACCTTGATTTAACTCATTTTATGTTCTTAAAGCAGATTTTTAAATTGATTGCTTGCAATGATTTCTCAGAATAATGATGGATAATTGAATCAAAGTTGAAAATGGATTGTGGATGAAAAAATCAATCAAGTCACATTAAATTTAAATTGAATGAGGGGAAAGGGAGAAGCAAAAGGAAAGACCAGCACCAAAGAACCAATAAAGAAACAATAGATAAAATACTCTGTTTAAAAAATTGTGCATTATCTTGTTTGGTTAGCAATGTAAAATATCATATGCTCTTACTAGGGATGACATAAAATAAATAATCTATAACTTTCAGATGATGAATTATCAAAGAATTGCTTTCTGAGTGTAAGTTATAGATACATTATATATTTATAAATAGTTCTAAGATGTTTTTAATTTATTTTCCTTTGGAGTCAGAGGAAATAATTCTTCTAGCAATCATTGCCTTTCAGATTCTTCAGGTGGGGCCTGGGAGCTAAATCTCACTCTCTATATTCCAATCACTTGTTTCATCTCTCTCTTCCACTGTGGCAAATGGTTGCCAATCTGGTAATTTGCCAGCAAAGGAAACTTCAGTATTTTGCAGCGACCATGTTCCCTCAGGAGTCATTCCTTGTCACCTGGGAAATGCAGCTCACCAACTTTAGCTCGCATCACAGAATTCTATTGTTTTAAGCCTTACAACAACTTAGATTATTATTGTGACGTCTGATAGTATTTGCATATACATTTTTAAAAATTTATTTGTTTGAGAGGTAGAGTTACAGACAGAGATAGAGACAGAGAGAAAGGTTTGCCATCGACAGAGTCACTCTCCCACAACAGCTGGAGTTGGGCTGATCTGAAGCCAGGAGCCAGGAGCTTTTTCGGGATCTCCCATGTGGTTGCAGTGGCCCAAGCAGTTGGGCCACCTTCTACTGCTTTCCCAGGCCATAGCAGAGAGCTTGATTGGAAGAACAGCCTGGACTAAAACCGGCCCCCATATAGGATGTTGGCTCAACAAGCAGAGACACAGTCCTCTACACCACAGCACTGGCCCAAGTATTTTTATTTTTTAAGGTAGCTGATACTTTGAACAGAGTGCGTGCATATTGTTGGCATATGTACCTGTGCTGTAAATTTTAACAAACTGTAGTTTAATGTACAATGGCTAGAATGTTTGAATCACTTAAAAAATAAATTGATGTTTGTAAAAAACATTTTTAGAATAAAGAAAGGATGCTTGGCAATGCTTTTTCTTTTTTTTTAAAGATATATTTATTTATTTGAAATCAGAGTTACACAAAGAGAGAAGAGGAAGTGGGGAGTCATCCAATGGTTCAGTCCCCAATTGGTCATAACGGCCGGAGCTGTTCCAATAAGAAGCCAAGAGCTAGGAGCTTCCTCCAGGTCTCCCACGTGGGTGCAGGGGCCCAAGGACCCAAGGACTTGGGTCATCTTCTACTGCCTTCCCAGGCCATAGCAAAGAGCTGGATAGGAAATGGAGCAGCCGGGACTTGAATCGGTGCCCATATGGGATGCCAGCAGTTCACGCCAAGGCATTAACCCGCTGCACCACAGCACCGGCCCCAATGCTTTTTCAATGATGTCACACGATGGTATATAATTTTTTGATGATGGTATATAAATTTTTTGAGACTCTAAGAAAATGCTTTATGTACCTAATCAGAACAATTACTCCATCAAAGAAAGCATGAGTATATCATAAATTAGATTAAAATTGAGTTTATATAACATTATTAGTTAATGTGATTTTTGCCATTAAAGGTCAAGATAAAGGATTCAGGAGTCACATAAACATCAATGTAAATAATGATTCTCTTTGAAGACATTGAGTCAGTTTTCCAACTTAAATGACTTACCTTCTTTGTGTATTATAAACATTCTCAATTTTTTTTAGATTTTTGGAATTACCTTTTCCCTTTAAGATCTTAATTAAAAAGTTTGAACTGAAAAGTACACTGTACCTTTGGGAAATACAACCACATTCAGAGTACTTTACCTAGGTACTAACGTCTCCCATAATTTCTTAAATAGTAAAACCCAAGTTCATGAAATTGGTCTAAAAATGTCTTAATAATTGGACTCAGTGAGATCTTCATTTATATTCTTCTTTCTACTTCACTCACTTCATGCATTTCTTTCTTCACACTCTTCAATGTACTAGGAACATTATTGCCAGAAGTTTCATGATTATTGGCCAGCGCCGCGGCTCACTAGGCTAATCCTCCGCCTTGCAGCGCTGGCACACCGGGTTCTAGTCCCAGTCGGGGCTCCAGATTCTGTCCCGGTTGCCCCTCTTCCAGGCCAGCTTTCTGCTGTGGCCCAGGAGTGCAGTGGAGGATGGCCCAAATACTTGGGCCCTGCACCCGCATGGGAGACCAGGAGAAGCACCTGGCTCCTGCCATCAGATCAACACAGTGCGCCAGCTGCGGCGGCCATTGGAGGGTGAACCAATGGCAAAGGAAGACCTTTCTCTCTGTCTCTCTCTCACTGTCCACTCTGTCTGTCAAAAAAAAAAAAAAAAAGTTTCGTGATCTATTTTTCTCAATGCTTTGATGTTATAGTAATCAACAATAATTTAAAAAGGAGAAACAAAAATCTTAAAAAAATTACCAATTAGTAAGAAATAAAATAATTTACAAAATCAAATTTAGGAATAACCCAGAGTTTAGAATTATCATATAAGCACTATGCATATGTTTGAAAAACTGAAGACTGTATTTATAGACAGTTGGGGAATTTAAGCAGGAAAATGTCACAGTTTTTTAAGACAAATGGCATAATTTGAAATATGTATGATATTCAACATAACAATTTTTTTCCATTGAGGTAAAGCAATTTGGACACAGCTAAGAAAGATAATAAAAGTACATTAAAAAACAGGTCCTTAAGGAAAAGAGTATGAAGAGACATTTGACCAAAGCGCCCAAGAGCTATTGGATAATATCAGATAAAAAAAACATATAATTGAAAGTTAAGAAGAAAAAACTTATAGTTGGGTTAAAATAGATAAGAATGTTAAAAAAGTTATTAAAAACAAAAAGCCATACTCAAAAATACTCGGAGATGCCCAAACACAATCAAACACACCAGACATCTTAGTCCAACTTACTTTTAGGTGCAAGCATCTAGCCTAACATTTAAGCTGCTGAGTGGCATGCCCACATCCCATATCAGATTACCTGAATTACAGCCTGCTTTTGCTTCAGATTCCAACAGGCTTCTAAAAGTGTGCCCTGGGAGGCAGCTGGTTATGGCCCAAGTAGTTGAGTTCCATTCACTCAAATGACAGACCACGACTGAGTTCATGACTCCTCGCTCCAGTCTCTCTCTCTCTCAAAGAAATAAATATTTTTTAAAAAATTTTCATTCTAAAACTGAGCAATATATTTTTGTGACTTCTCATTTATCATAGACCTACCTGAATCAGTTCGAAAATGAATTGACTGGTCAAAAAGGTAAAACAGTGGCTGCCGTTGTGACACAGTGAGTTAAAACCATGGTCTGCATCACCTGCATCCCATATGAGTTCCAATTTGAGTCCTGACTGCTCCACTTCTGATACAGTTCCCTGCTATTGTACCTGAAAAGCAGTGGAGGAGGACACAAGTCCTTAAGCCCCTGCACTCACGTGGGAGACCCAGAAGAAGCTCCTTGCCCCTGGCTTTTTGAGAACTTTGAAATGTAGATTTTATAGTCTGTTTCACAAATCACAATTACTCTCTGCAATACCATCAACTATAAAAAATACTGGATAAAGTTACCATCAAAAATTAATCTCTACAATGAATATAATTCAGAAGAGTGTGTGCCATTCATTTTTCTTTCAATATTTAGTAATTGGTAGGTGACATAACATTGACACTGAGTGCTTTAAAATTATCTACCATATTTGGGTCTGCAATGTTAGCATGATGGACAGTATAATATTAAATACTTTCTCAAAACAAAATTAGACACCAAAGTAGCAGTTATCTGTCAATGTAAACTTCTGTACATGACAGTTTTAATCTTTTCAATGTCTACTGATAATGCATGCTCAGGAATCCTGTCACATAAAATGACCTCTGCAACTCCATCTTTGAAATCCAGTAAAGGCATTAAAACAAGAAATGCATATCAATGATTAGATCCCAAGGAAAAGAAATGACATAATTTTTCTTTTGCCTTAAATCAAACTATATTTTGAATGTAGCTGTTGACAAATGATAATAATTCAAAGAAAATTATTTTACTAAATTAGATTTAAATAATGTAGAAATTTTGAGTAATTTTATTTAAATTATGAATGTTTTGAAATCATTAACACCTTTTCATGAAAAATGGGTTGGCTTGAAATGACTAATAAAATGTTAATGTTATTGACTATATAGGTGAAAGTTCAAGGGTGTACTTTTGAACAAACCAGAAATAAACTCCTTTGAATACAGTGTTTAATTTACAACCAATAAGCAAAAATGTTTTTGAAAAATTTAAGTTAATTTTAACAGTCATGGTCTAATTTATAATTCTTTAATTCTAATGAGATATGTTGATGAAGGAAACTAAATGGCTTCATTTAAAGTGCATACACACTATTGGTGAGCTCATTATATTACTCATTATACTAATAATAAATGAAGTAAAATTTGGTTTGTCAACCAAGATATTGATAGTAATATTAACTTTTAAGCTAGATATTTCATCTTATATGTAATTAGGTATTTTATAGCTTTAAAACGTCTTTTCAAACCATCTTTCTGGCATTTATATTATTGAGACTTTGTTCTATTTATTATAAAACTAAATCTTGGATATTGAATTGTTTTTTTTCTGATTTTAAAAGTCAAGTAAGAAAAATCACATTTAAGCAGTGTTAACAATATTATTTGATAATATACAACATATACATTCTCAAAATGTTTCTGAAAAAAATTTAAATGTTTTTGAAGATAACGTAGCTGTAAAATAGAATTTTTTAATGTGGAATCAACTTTTATTAATTTGATGTGAAGTTTGTGAAAATTTGGAAAAGTCCAATACAAAAATCATTCACAGCCTAGGAATAACTTTTCTTAATACTAAAGTCTTTTTGAAGCATTTAATTCCTTTTATTCCACTGAAATCTCACTAAAACTTTGTATTTTATTCCAACATCCTCTGATGGCTTTGCTTCAAAATAAGAATTGTTTGAGCCCTGTGCACTCTTTTGTAACAGGCAATGAACAGACAAATTCCTTTTAACTTGATCTGAGGAACCATTACTCTTCTCAGAGGCCCGCCCTCCTGAGATCTACGGTGCATGGACCCACCCCACCTAAAGAGGCACCAACCACATTGAAGAGCTTGTAGCTTTGCATAGCATGGTGATTTGAGGAATGTCCAAAAACTAGCCTATTATAACAATTAGGCAGAAGTGAACTGTTTTAAAGAAAGACCCATCTATCTAATTCACACAAAGGAACCATATGGTAGCCCTGCCAACACCAAAATAAATGAGAGTGGTTTTCCGCATAGAAACAAGTCTATTTTGTTTCTCTAGGAAAAGAATGCTAGTGATCCAGAACCCACGTACCATTTGAATGTCACTGACATAAAGAAAATATCAATGAGAGGCTGACCAAACATTCACTAGTTTTGTTTCCTAAAAAAATAGACGATTTTCTACCAAGTTTCTTTTTTAAAAAATGAATAAGGGGCCGGCGCTGTGGCACAGTGGGTTAACGCCCTGGTCTGAAGCGCTGACATCCTTTATGGTGACGGTTCTATTCCCGGCTGCTCCACTTCAATCCAGCTCTCCGCTGTGGCCTGAGATAGCAGTAAGGATGGCCCAAGTTCTTGGGCCCAATCCAGCTCTCTGCTGTGGCCTGTGGTAGCAGAAGATGGCCTAAGTCCTTGGGCCCCTGCACCCACATGGGAGACCCGGAAGAAGCTCCTGGCTCCTGGCCTCGGATCAGCGCAACTTCAGCCGTCGTGGCCAATTGGGAAGTGAACCAGTGGATGGAAGACCTCTCTCTCTCTCTCTCTCTCTGCCTCTCCTCTCTCTGTGTAACTCTGACTTTCAAATATATAAATAAATCTTTTAAAAAATAAATAAGAAACTACAATAAATGACATATTTATCATAACTATTTATAATCAAGAGGTCACAGAAGAGGAAGCAGAAAGAGAAGCAGGTAATGAAGCAAACGGTAAACATAAAGAACTAAAACAGGGCAAGATGGCGGAATAGGAAGGGAGCACACTGATAGTCCGGGGAGAGACAGTTTAATAAAGGCATAATGAAAGATATATATTTACATGAAGATATTTCATGTTATTTCAAAATATCTCATGTATTGGGATCATATATTCATATTTTCCCAAATATTATTGTTTTAGATTTTTAAAAATCAACTTTGTGCTATGGCACATTGGATTACTCTGTCACCTGCAGGACCTGTATCTCACATGGGTGCCAGTTTGAATACTTGCTAATCCACTTCCAACCCAGCTCCCTGCTAATGTGCCTGGAAAAGTAGTGGAAGAAGGCTAAAGTGCTTAGGAACCCTGGCACCATGTGGGAGACTTGGATGAAATTCAGGGCTCTTGGCTTCTGTCTCCTCTACCCTGGCCATTATGGACATGTGAGAGTGACCAGAGTATGGAAGACGATCTCTCTGTATCAACACTTTCAAATAAATAAATTTTGAAAAAAATATATACTTTCTTAGTACTGTAAAAAATATTTGTTACTTTTATTTTTACTCATTTGGAAACCTATCTACTGTTATAACCACTAACATAGCATATATATGCATTTTTCCATCAGATTAAGAAGTTGATTTATATTCTTTGCCAGTCAAATTCCCACATCTGCCCCTATGAAATGTTACTCTCATTTAAGTCACTATAAATAAGCTTTGAATTTCAAGTCTTTTGTGCTTGTATTCTTTGTCTTAGGATGCATTCCTTAGCATGCATGACTTAGGATATTTTCATTCATATTTTTGTATATATTAGTACTCATTGTTTGTATTAATGATAAATATGTGATCCAATGAAAAGGTAATTATCTAGTTCACTCATTTGCTTTGTGATCTCTCCACACTTGTGATTTTCAATAACATTTATGTATTCTCATCCTAAAATATTATTATATTTCCAAGCTAAAAGTTTTTTAAATCCAAAGTTATAGATCCAGCTGCCTGTTTCAGAATCCCACTGGCATACAATGTTATCTCAGTGTTGAAAAACTTGGACTCATATTCCCCACTTCTTTCTTATCCACAGTATCTCACTTATCTTCTGCTATATCATTGCTGTTAATCAATTGGAAATGCCATTCTCACCCTTGACTCTCTTATGCAAATTATAGTTTTTCAGGAAACACTTTTGCTTCTACTTATAAAAGGGTATCCAGGGTCTCATTTTATCACTATTTCTCAATCACCATTCTGCTTTATACTTGCATTATCTCTTTCCCAAATTACTGTAGTAGCCCCAAAAGAGCAGCTTCACTTCTATTTTATGACATCTTTCACTGAGTGTTCACTTTGTGTCGCTCCCCGTCTTCGTGGAGGAACGACACAGGACCCTGCGCTGTTCTTTTGTCTGCTCGGCCCTCCCCGGGTTTGCTGCTGGTTCTTCCCGGGTTGGCTACTGTCCCTTCCACCTCCGTGGAAGGGCGGTTCCCCCTGCCACATTCCCCACTTCCGCGGGGGAGCGGCACACCGCCGGCCGGCTCTCTCGGGGGCTGCACAGGTGTTCCCTCAGATGTTCCCCTTAGATGTTCCTGGTGCATGCCGTCTCTCTCCTCCTTTATAGTCCTCCTCTGCCAATCCCAACTCGGCTGCCCACACGCCGAGTACGCTGCTCTCCTCCAATCAGGAGCAGGTCCCACAGTTTATTGGCTGAACTGGAGGCAGCTGTGTAGAAGCTGTTTTCTTCTCTCCCAGCGTCATATTGTGGGAGAGCAGATGCATAGAATAAGTCTTAATTCCAGTAACTTAGTCTAGTCCGAGTTGCTCCCCACAACTTTGTGAACTAGAATGGTTTTTTATTCTTTTTACATTCAAAAAAAAGTTTAATAAGCATTATCTATTTCTATTAGGCTGTCACAAAATATACCAAACACTGGAGTAAGGGAGAGGGTTTATTGGGAAAAACCCAGCAGACCAGAGGAAAGGAGAAAAGAAGGAAAAGGAGAGTAAGAGAGAAACAGGAGAGAGGAGAGGAGAGAGGGGAGTGAGAGAGAAGAGGCTAGAGAGAGTGAGCAGGAGAGAAGAGAGAAGCCAAGAGGGCCAAGTGTTCAGGAACAGGTCCTTTTAAAACTTTGCCAGAGAGTGGCCAGGGAAGCAGGAGCAGTGAATCTCATTAGGATGGGGGTGGAGCTTGACAACAGCGGTTGGGCCCTGTGGCTGCCTGACTTCCAGCAATGGCGGTGGGGGCTGGAGCCGAGGATGTAAATCAGGGTGTAGATCGCACCATAGACTCTTTTACTTGGAGAAGAATTCGAAGTATAGGCCCAACCATGGCATGCAATGTGATAAAACTTTACTTACAAAGTGAGAAAAATATATAGGCACAATAGGGCTTTATTTTTGGGAAAATAGACCAAGGAAAGGGAATTACCATACCCTGTTCTGCTCATCCTGAGTCCAGGAGAAGGAGGGAGCAAGTTTACATTTTTCTTAGGTTTTTATTTGCTTAGAAAAATGGAAGTATTTACATGGTACCATCCCCATGTCCTGGGTAATAGGAAGTGCTTCCATGGGAGGGATCCCTTGATTGACAGGTAGGTGAACATGGCAACACAGAGTGAAGGAGGTGTGGCTTCCAGCTCATGAACTTAAAATTATTTAAGTTTTCCCACACCATTCCCCCCTCAGAGATTTCTGACTCTCAATCTTAAGGGGATGCTAAAGGATGTATACTCATCATATCTTCTGTATCTACTTTCTACTGACTAAGGATAAAGGCCCTGCCTGTCTAATGTCTGGAAATCTCTTCCTATCTCATCTAATGACTCCATTTCATTAGCTGGAGAACTTTCAGTCACCATAAATGGTTGCAGCACCCAACTGGTCATCATTATTTTCAGAAGTTGTTGATTCTGAAACACACAAGTTTATCAATCAAGTTTATGAGCAAAACAGGAAGTAAGCAAACTGGAAATGGAGGGCCCCTTAAGATGGGAAGAATATATTTTATTGTTTCCCAGATAGTGGGTGGTGACAGGATGTTCTTATGCAGATTGTAAAACCATTTAGCATGAGTACAGAAGTTTTTAATGTGTCTTTCAGTAAACATACTAGTGTTAAAATAGAGGTGACAGATCCCACTAATCGTGGCACATGCTCCTCTTTCTTCTATCAGTGTATATTCCAAGTCTGTTGTCCAGAACTACCTTAGAAAGGTTGTCTACAGACTTAAGTACTTGCTGTAAAAGTTGGCCTGAAGTGTAAGCCATATTGCCTGAAGCAATGGTTAGGTTTTTAAAATCAGTTTCATGTTACACACCAGGACCTCTTGTATTACAATATAAAACTCCCACTAAGGAGTTTTCCTACACATAAGAGCCCCCAGAAAGAATCAAAAGAAGAAGTACGTACAACATGGCTGCCTTAAAGTGCAGCAGACTTGATGTGTCAAAAGCAAAAGCTTTACTTATCTTTCTGTCTTTTGAAGAGATATTTGAGATCTTCAATTGGTTCACAAGAGTAGGCAGATCTCTCTTTCAATTTCACCTGTGAAGACTCAAGAGGTAGAAGTTTAATCCTTGACAAATGCTCTCAGCTTGGATTGCCCTGTAATTTCACTGAGGTAGGTATGCTCAGTAGCACCTACTAAGATCCCTTCCATGTAGGTTGCAACTGGTCTGAAGGAGATCCTTCCTTCAAGTTTTTAGTAAAACTAAATTTCTTAGGGAACCAGGCTGCACATGAACTATGGGATCTGGCACTGGGAGAACATTATTACCATACTCTATCAGAGCTTATTGTACCTGGCCTAAATTGATAATATACTTTATCTGATTTTGAATCTCTGAATCAAAAAGGATGTCAGAGGTGAGGAAGGGCTTTCCATATAGCACTCATATGGACTAAGCTTTAAGGCAGTTGTGGGTGCCATTCTCATCCTAAGAAGGGCAATAGGCAATAATTTAAGCCACATTTCTGAGGTCTCTTGGCAAAGCTTAGCTAGAATTTTATAACAATAATTAGCCTTTGCAATTTTACCTGATGACAATGGTCTCCAAGAGTCATGGAGATGGTAAGAAATCCCTAGAGGAACAGCTACCTATAGAGTTATTGTAGGTACAAATGAGAGTCCCTTGTCACATTAGAGTGACCATGTAAGTCCAAAGTGTGGCACGATGTCCTTAAGCAAGGCTTTGGACACTTCTTGTGCCTTTTCCATTTGAGATGGAAAAGCCTCTATCCATCCTCTGAAAGTGTCAATAAAAACTAAAAAATATTTGTAATTGTTGGGGACATGTTTGTAAAGTTAATCTGCCAGTCTTCATCTGGATATGTTCTCTTCCTTTGTATATGCATCAGCAAATGACCTTACATGACCACCAGGGTTATTTTATAAACAAAAGGGACAACAGTGAGTTACTTCCATTATGATAGCACATAGCCCTTGCCTTCTAAACATTCGAGAAACTATTTGCATTAAATCTCCTTTCCCCAGATGGGGAGAGTCATGTGTTTCCTTAACGATTTTCCATTTTGAGAGGCCATTGGGAGGATAAGCTTATGAACCAAAGTCCACCTTCCACTGCCACCTTTAGTATAATCTTGTCATTGGGGCCATTAGATCTCAGATTCAGTGTATTGAGGTTCTTTAGCTGTTACTATATGCTTAGTTGTCTTCCTTCTGATGCCCCTTACAGTGAATGACAGCCTCCTCTGATGGCTCCAGGACTGCCTGAAGTAGAGCTAATATCTCCTTCCCATAGTTAATGAGGGGATCGTTTGCAGTCAATAAGCCTTTCTCTCCATATTGCTGCATGTGCATGTAACACAAGGAAGACATATTTGGAATCTATATATATATTTTGACTCTCTGACCTTTTCCTAATTGCAAAGCTCTAGTTAATGCAATATGTTTAGTCTTCTGTACTGAAGTATTACTTGGAAATGCCTGAGCTTCTATTACTTGAGTGAGACCTACTATAGCATAACCTGCCTTTCTAACTCCTTTAATGTAACTATTGCCATCAGTAAACCACTGAACATTTGTATTTTCCAAAGGCTCATCTCATAGGTAAGGTCTACTAGAATACACTTATTCTATGGTTTCTACACAATAGTGAGTTAACTCCTCAGTACCCTCAGGTGGCAAGAGTTACTGGGTTGAGGACTTGGAATACTTCAAGAGTAAATCCAAAATACCAAACTAAAATAAAATATATCACACTGCAAACCAGGCAAATAGCATGCAACTGGCTATGGATGGGGGTGGGAGAGAAGTGCCATCCTGTAGGTAGGGTTTGTTGCCCATCTTTCTGTAGTAAAGGAAGTCTCCAAGATGTCCACCCACTTGGCAACCATGTGTTTTTACTGGAAACCACCATTTTGTGGTAGTAGTCCCATCGTTTGCCACAGGACGTAGATACTCCACCATGTTTAGACTCCTGCTTCCTGATGCTATGTGAATACTAAACAACAGAACTGATGTTTTCCAGTTTGTACCACCCACAACCGTCAAATGAAAAGTCACTCTTCAGTTCTATTGTGAGCATTAACTGTAAAACTTATTCTCGTTTTTTGGTGTATGTGTGTGTGCACAAATTGTTGACATCTTTACTTAGTTTAAAGTTGGTCTTCTGTGTATAAAGTTAATTGAAAATAAATCTTAATGGAGAATGGGACTAGGAATGGAAGAGGAAGGAGAAGGTGGGGTGGGACTGGGAGTAGTAGAGTGAGTATGTTGGGAAGAATCACTATATTCCTAAAGTTGTACTTATGAAATCTGTACTGATTAAATAAAAGGTTTCTTAGGGAAATAAAATAAAAAAAGAAAAGTCACTCTAGCATGCCTGATTTTAAAACTAAAACCTGAGGCAAACCAATTGTCAATAACTGTAAAATCCTTCTGTACAACTTAAAAGCTTAAGTTTCAAAATTCCAAAATATCCTTAAAATCACATCACAAATAATTTGAAAGAATTTAAATATCAGCAAACACTAAGGAACTGGCCCCTTTTTTTCTTGCCTTTTCTCCCTAATTCCATTGGCACTAAGTTCTGTATTGACTTTTGCTCACCTACAGCTACCAGAATTAGGAACACAAAAGACATACTATTTGCATTTTAGCTGACCTTTCCTAGCAGCAAGCACTGAGAGAAGAGACCATGTGTGAGCAGGGCATTTTCAGGCTTCAGAAACCTTGCACTTCCGAGGCACTGAAACCACTGAGCTCTACTGCTTCTGAGAACCAAAGATCGCCTGAGATGAAAACCCCATGCCTTTGCTCAGCGAATCACACTGCTGCATTTGGAAATGTTTGTCTCCTGCTTTTTTTTTGGGAAAGTGAGCCAAGGAAAGGAATTACCATGCCCTGCCCTGCTTGCCCTGTGTTCACAAGGAGGAGGGAGCAAGCTTCCATTTTTCCTAGCTATTTATGAGGTTAGAAAAAATGGAACAGTTTATGTGGTACCACCTCCACATCCTGAGTAATAGGAAGTACTTCCATAGGAGGCGTCCCCGGATTGACAAGTGGGTGAATATGGTAACACAGAGTGAAGGAGGTGTGGCTTCTATCTCATGAACTTAAAATGATCTATCTAAGCTATCCCACATCACATACAGGCCATGGATAATATTCTTATAGTGGATAATACTGTGATCAGGAACTCACCCCTCATCCACAGCCCCTCCCCATTACTGCTGCTTGGATCCGATGTCTTTCTTTTCCTATCTTGACCTGGATGCTGTTCCTTGACTGTGTTGAGTAAGCTCTCACATCAGGTCACTTACACAATGCGGCTTCCGCCTGGAAAGCTCTTGTACATGAGCACCTGACTTATGCTTTACCATCTTTGCTCAGATATTAGCATCCTAATAGGGTCTACATTGACAAGATATTAAATTGCAATACTCTCAAGGATGCTGCATTGTCCCCTACAGCATTGTAATGTGTTCAATTATTCTTATTGCACTTTACAATAATGGAAACTTTTAAAGAATGTTTACAGTTGAATAATAGAATATAACACCACAAAGCAAAACTCAATGTCAATTTTGATTTTTGATGTCTTCCAGATTCTCATGTTAGTGTCTGGCACCTTACAAATATTTGATAAGTTAAATGCAAAGTGATAGAATGAACACATGCATGGATTACTCATCAATGGCTATTTCACAATGTGTATTATCATCTGTATACATCTTGACAAGTTTTATCTTGTATGATTTGTGTTTGCTGCTAATAAATCCATTTAGAAACAGAAGAAAACTTAATATACTCAATAATAATTTTGCTCCTACAGAATCTTCTCTTAGGAGCCTGTGCTGTGGTATAGAGCATAAAGCTTCTGCCTGTGATGCTGGCATCCCATGTGGGATCTGTTTGAGTCCCAGCTGCTCTACTTCAACTCGACAGTGCTCCACAAATAAACTCCACATTTTTTTTTTCCATTTGCTCTCTTCACTTGTACAAATACTTTCTACAAATACACCTGTGCTGTGGATTGGCAGGTAAAGCCACCCCCTGCAATGCAGGCATCATGTATAGGTACCAGTTCCAGTCCTGCCTGCTCCATTTCTTCTTTTTTTTTTTGTTTTTTAAGAATCATTTATTTATTTGAAAGTCAGAGTTGCACAGAGAGAGGTGAAGCAGAGGGAGAGAGAGAGAGAGAAAGAGAGGTCTTCCATCTGATGGTTTACTCCCCAGTTGGCTTCAATGCCTGGGCTGCGCCGATTCAAAGCCAGGAGCCAGGAGTTTCCTCCGGGTCTCCCAAGTGGGTGCAGGGGCCCAAGGACCCAAGGACTTGGGCCATCTTCTACTGCTTTCCCAGGCCATAGCAGAGAGCTGGATTGGAAGTGGAGCCACCAGGTCTCAAACCAGCGCCCATATAGGATGGCTGTGCTTCAGGCCAGGGCATTAATCTGCTGCACTACAGCGCCGGCCGCTGACTGCTCCATTTATGATCCAGCTCTCTGCTAATATGCCCTGGGAAAGCATTTGAAGATGACCCAAGTCCTTGGACCCCTGCATCCTTGTGGAAGGCCTGGAAGAAGCTACTGTTATGAATTTATTATGGGCCTTGGTGTAGTTTTCTTCACACTTCTTAGTGATTTCTTGAACATCTTTTATCTGTGAATACGCAATTTTCATTCTTATAATAAATTCACAATACTAGTGATAAACTATTACAAGGAGCCAGGAGTAGGTTTGTAATTGGCAGAACATTATTTGCTGAGGATCAAAGGAAAACAAGACAATCTATATGTGTTAGAAACAAGGAACCCAGGCCGGCACCGCGGCTCACTTGGCCAATCCTCTGCCTGCGGCACTGGCACTCCGAGTTCTAGTCCTGGATGGGGAGCCAGTTCTGTCCTGGTTGCTCCTCTTCCAGTCCAGCTCTCTGCTGTGGCCCAGCAGAGTGCAGTGGAGGATGGCCCAAGTGCTTGGGCCCTGCATCTGCATGGGAGACCAGGAGGAAGCACCTGGCTCCTGCATTCGGATCGGTGCAGTGCGCCGGCTGTGGCAGCCATTTAGGGGGTGAACCAACTGAAGGATTACCTTTCTCTCTGTCTCACTCTCTCACTGTCTAACTCTGCCTGTCAAACAAAAAAAAAAAAGATAAGAAAAAGAAACAAAGAACCCAAATCAGTGGAGCAACAGAACAAAACATAGAGGAGGTGTGCTGTGGCCCAGCCGCCACTTGGGATACCTGCATGTCATACTTGAGTGTTAGGTTTGAGTCCTGATTACACCAATGAAGCTTCCTGCTAATGTTGGAGGCAGCAGATGATGGTCCAAGTGCTTGGGTTCCTGCCACCCATGTGGGTAATAGAGTCTCAAATATTTGAGTCATCACTTGCTGCCTCCAGGCTCTACATTACCTAGAACCTAGATTAGAAACAGACAAGAGAGAAGATGGGATTTGGAAGAGGTCCCCTGATGTGGGATGTGTGTATCTCAAGTTACATCTTAACCACTACTTCAAATGACTTTAACTTATGAGCCTTTAGTTTATGTAAATTATGTCTCATTGAAGTAACTAAAAACTAAATACGAAGAATAAACTCACACTCTCTAGGCAAACCATTGGGCAACTTAAACATGGATAGCCAACACAAAATATTTGGAAAATAACCTGTAGCAGCAAAGATATTTCTCCTAAGTTAAACTGAGGTATGATCATGAAATATCATAGCTTGGAATTTGAAAATTATCCTGTGAGCAATGGTGATTTTTCATGGGTGGCAAGCATTTAAAGTATTCAAAGAACTATAAAAAATTAAAGGCAGATATTATGTTCTCACTAAACTTGATGGTCATTCACTTCATGTTTATATTGCTTAATGCAGTTATAGACTCTTTCTAAATACAATAAGGAGAAAGTATCAAAAATAATTTAGAGAGTATCATTTCGAGAAATTTGTTGTATAAATTAGTTTTGCCCATTTGTCAACATGTGATTTAGAAATTAATAGTTTTATCCTTTCCACTGAGTTCTTTGGAATCAGTAGTACTTCTTTTTTTAAGGTATTTTAATTTCTCTTTAAAGATTTATTTTATTTATTTATTTGAAAGACAGAGTTATACAGAGAGAGAGGGAGGGGTCTTCCATCCAATGGTTCACTCCCCAACTGGACACAATGGCCAAAGCTGCGCCAATCCAAAGCCAGGAGCCTGGAGCTTCTTCCAGTTCTCCCATGCAGGTGCAGGGACCCAAAGACTTGGGCCATCTTCTACTGCTTTCCCAGGCCATAGCAGAGAGCTGGATCAGAAGTGGAGTAGCCTAGACTAGAACTGGTGCCCACATGGTGTTAACCTGCTGCACCACATTGCTGGTCCCAGTGGAATCAGTAGTACTTCTAACAATGTCATTACAAGAACCATCAACCTGTCTCATGGAAAAATCATACCAGGCTGCTATGTATGGAAAAGATGCAATTTTGATGATGATATTGAAGTAAGCTTTGACATTGCTTCAGTTCCCCCACAAATGATGGTAATCTATATACTAATTATTTAATTAGTAATTATTTAATTACAGGAGGTCATCTTTTCATGCAGGACATTGGTTACTTGCTCTCCCGACAACTGTAACACAAAAGAATTTTTTTTTCTTGACAGGCAGAGTGGACAGTGAGAGAGAGAGACAGAGAGAAAGGTCTTCCTTTGCTGTTGGTTAATGCTTCTCCTGGTCTCCCATGCGGGTGCAAGGCCCAAGGACTTGGGCCATCCTCCACTGCACTCCCGAGCCACAGGAGAGAGCTGGACAGGAAGAGGGGCAACCAGGACAGAATCCGGCGCCCCAACCGGGACTAGAACTCGGGGTGTCGGTGCCACAGGTGGAGCATTAGCCTATGGAGCTGCGGTGCCAGCCCACAAAAGAATTTTCAATCTAATTGTAGTAGTTATATTAAAGTGAATAGTATTTTCATTCATTTTCCCACAAGAATTTCTAGAACTTCATTTTAGAGTTATAAAATGATTTTAGACTTCTTAAAATGATAAAATTAAACAGAGAGGGGTACCATGCAGAATGTAAGAGATGAAAACATTGCCTCAGGTTTGTTCCTAAATAATTGCATAGAAATTGAGGATGACAAATTATGGAGTCCTCTATAGCCTCATATGTGTAGTGACGACATACAGTAGAAAAACTGACACAAGAAACCAGGCATTTCAGCAACAAGTTCCTTTTGTTTTGCTTTGTTTTAAAATATCAAAGATAATTAAATGAGTAACTATTTGAAAAAGAACAAGGTCCTTTCTTATAAATGTAACATTATTTCATCATATATTTTCCAGTAAAAGCTGCTACTAAATTAAATATTGCTAAGTTCTAAGAATTCCTGGAGATCCTAAGAATACCTAAATTATCTAATGTTCTAATCCAATATTGTTTACTTAACTTGGAAAAGTGTCAAATCAAATTGAGAATCTCATCAGCACTTTTCATGTACAAGCCCTTAAATTTTAGTGAGTGTAGATTATTATTTTGATTAGAAGTTTATGAAATTATAATAAATATCACTGTTTTGAAATATGTGATCATACTGTAGCTCATTAAAGATGTGAAATATAGTCTGTTTTCATATATAATTTTTCTAACCATATTGAAAAGTATATCCTTCTACATCAAGAAATCTGCAATTTGTTGATAGAAATATAGAAGTTAAACCAGTCCTCTGTGATTTACTTATGGGTGAATACTGTCAAAACAAAAGGTGAAATAAAACAAAAGAAAATCGGTGTTTTTTTGTTTGTTTGTTTTTTAATTTGAGAGGCAGAGAGAGAGCACATGAGAGAGTGAGTCAGAAAGAGGAAGAGCTCACATCTCCTGGTTAATTCCCCAAAGCCTGCAGTGGCTACACTCTGGGGTGGGGCCAAGTCTGAAGCCAGATGTCAGGAATATAACTCTCCTATATTGGTGGCAGAAATGATACTTTTTCAATCATCATCACCATCACTTCTCAGAGTACAAAATATCAGGATGTCGGAGACAAGAGCTAAGTAATAACATTGAATCTAGGTGGTAAAACCACAGGTGTGGGCATCTTAACTGGTGGCTTAACCAAGGGCCAAGCACCTGCTCCTGAAATTTCAAGGTGAACATATTTTTCTTCATTAGAGAGAAATAAACTGATGTAATTCTTGGTAATCTCATGCAGAGGCAATATAATCCTTTTTTTAGTGATTAATATATTTATTGCAAGAAAAGCAGAATTATACAGACAGAGGGAAGGAGAAAGAGGTCTTCCCAGCTACATCTTCAAATAGATCATGACCACTGACAGACCTTGGGCTAATGAAATTCCTGGAACATAAAATTTCCCAAAGGTTATTGTGCCTTTTTCAACATTGGCCAACTGGCTACAGATACCAAAACTGGCTTTGATTTGACATATTAAAATCCATGACACACAATCAACAGTTCAGGTAAATTGAGACACAGATGGCTAAGTTTCACAGTTAATCTGTTGTATTAATTAGAATTACCTTCAAGTATGCGGAAAGTATACTTTGAAATGGGGTTCTGCTAAGTAAAAATGTAAATGATTTGTCTAAATTAGAAGTCACATGATAAAAACATTGATATCAGACAGAAGATTCTACTTATGTGTTGCCAAAACATTTGGGAAGGCTGTTTCCTCTGATAACTTGAAAGGCAAACAATGTGTCTAGTGATCCTGCAGTGTTCTGGAAAGTGGCTTGAAAACAGATTTTTCAGTAGTGGATGTGGGTTGTTATTAGATTGCTTAGGAAGCTTCTAAATGAAAGAGAATATTTCAGGCAAGAAATGGCTGATTTCAAGTTAAAGTAAAAAAGAATAGATTGAGTGCAGGCCTTAATGAGTTAAAAAAAATCTATATAGCAGAACAAAATGAAATGGAAAATCCATTGAGTCAGTTTTCTACAATGATTAATTAAAGATAAGTTCTTAAAACTAAATTTGAATGGCTTCAAGGTATATTATTTAATCTGAGATAGAGTGATATTTGTACACATAAGCAAGTAAGTAAATTATTATTGATGACTTATTAAAGATTTATTTATTTATTATCTGAAAGCCTGAGTTGCATAGAGACGGAGGGAGACAGAGAAAGGGAGACAGATCTTTCATCCACTAGTTTACTTCCCAAATGATCGCCATGCCCAGGGTTGAACTAGGTCAAAGCCAGAAGCCTGGAACTCCATCTAGGTCTCTCCAGTGGACCATCTTCTGTTGCTTTCCCAGATGTGTTAGCTGGATCAGGAGTGAAGCAGCCGGAATTAAAACGGCACTCATGTGAGGTACCCACATCATGAGCAGTGGCTTAACCCATTGTGCCACAATACCAACTCCAGAGATTATGGTTTGATAAAAACATTACTACCAGCTAAGACATAACTGCATCATACTCCTACGGAGTTAGATTGTATTATTATTCACTCTGAGCATTACATAGTCATATAAAAATATTATGCAGTCCAACTCAATGTCCTATGTCTTTAACCAACCTCAGATTGGTGTAGCTCTCTGCTTCAATAGCATCAACTCTATTTGGGCCATTTGTATCTAAACGGCCATATCAGAGCAAAACCTTTAGAAGCCATGGTGCATTCCCATCAACTCTTGCTATTCTGCTGTTGAGAGTGGTCCCCAGTAGACTTCTCCAACAGCCTGGATCCAAACTGAAGAAAAGTGAAGCTGAGCAGAAGTTTATTTATAGCCTGAAACAAGATAAGAACTGTTGCTATCTCATAGCAGAAAATGCTGTGTGATGAAAAAATAAACATTTGCTATTGTCAAGAATCATTGAATTTTTGAGAATCATTTTGAATAACAGCAAAATCAAAGAGAATGGCAAATATAACACATATTACAAATAATATAATTATAATTTATAATTTATGGGAACTTCCTGCAAAAATAACAATTTCAAGGTCAAATACAGGCACTTTACTACCAAAACAGATGGTTATTAAAATAAATTCCACTGACATACATATCATTTTTTCTACTTCTAGTGATTTTTTTGCAGGAGTGTGGAAAAATGGCTGTCTTAATCTACTATTGTGACCAAAAATCTTTTCTTTACAATAGTTGTTGGCAAACACATTTGTAGGGTTGTTATTCTATTTCATCTTGCAATTATCATTTTAGGATTCTGGGCCATATAGTCTCTGTTGCAGCTTCTAAGTTCTATTTGGCTATGCTATCGTAGCAATGAAATAGATATAATCAATACAAAAATGAGTTTAGCTTTTTTTTAAAAGATTTATTTATTTATTTGAAAGAGTTACACAGAGAGGAGAGGCAGAGAGAAAGAGAGAGAGAGAGAGAGAGAGAGAGAGAGAGAGAGACTTCCATCCGCCAGTTCATTCCCCAATAGGCCGCAATGGCTCAAGCTGCTTCGATCTGAAGCCAGGAGTCAGGAGGTTCTTCTGGGTCTTTCACGTGGGTGCAGGGTTCCAAGGATTTGAGCCATCTGCTACTGCTTTGCCAGGTCATAGCTGAGAGCTGGATGGGAAGTGGAGCAGCTAACCGGTGCCTATATGGGATGCGGCACTGCAGGCGGCGGGTTTACCCGCTATGCCACAGTGCCAGCCCTGGTTTGTTTCAATAAAATATATTAAAAACACAGTTGGAACACAGACCATATTTTGAAGTTTCTTGCTATAGAAAATTGAAGTGTGGGAAACACATGTGAATCTAATGTAAAGGCTTTCTTTGGGAACACTAGTCAAGCAATGGGTGATGACATTTTGGTTTCTTTACTAGGAAATGAAGATAGATAGAATGATTTTGTTTTCAATCAGGGATAATCAGAACAATATTTAGTAACAATTTCCTAGATATCTATAAGCTCCATTCCTTCATCTATAAGGTATACAACTAGATATTCTTTCCTATTCTTTTCATATTTTGATGCAGACATGTATCTGAGTCTTTGACAGTGAGATATAGTAGAGAGTAATGTTCACTTGGGCCAACTTCTGTTGCTTTCCCAGGCACATTATCAGGGAGCCGAATTGGACATGGAGCATCTGGGTCTCAAACTATCAACCATAATGGATGCTGGTATTGCAGGCAGAAACTGAAGCACCTAAGCCACACTGCTAGCCCTGCCTTCTTTTCTTTCCTCTTTCCTTTCTGTTTCTAGCCCTCATTTTTCTTCTTTCAAGACACACACACACACACACACACAAACACATATATCAGTTGATTATATTGTTTTTGTTCTAAAAGTTAAAGTAAGTGGCATTTCTTGTAAAGTCAGCTGTACAGTAATTATAGACTAAGATCAAAGCCTTTCACATTACCCGAAATCAATATTTCTTGTACTGTATGATCATTGATTTTTATTTTTTATAAGATCCACTTAATTTTGGACACACTTAAGAAGAGATGGGAATGCATTTCTCTAATTTTTTCACTACCTGTAGCATACAGTGTCTAACATTGTGCATTCAATAAGCATTTGATGAATGACTTTCCATATGTACTTATACTCTGAAAAGAATTATTGATCTATTCTCCATCTTTCCTGTGGCATTCCTGGTAAAGTCATCATTATGGACAAATGTACATATGGAAAAATTTGGAATGTATTAATTTGTCATTGGTAACACTATCTCAAATTTAATTTTTAACATACATGCATTTGTCCATAATTTTTTTCTTATTGAGAAAGTTCTATACTATTCAAAAAACTTCTAAATTTCTCTTTTAATTTCATCCTGCTTTTTGACAGGAGCACTTGTAGCATGTAGTCAAAGGTTTTTTAAAATAAATAATACTTGAAAAAAAAACTACAGAATGTTACAAACATAAAATGCTTAAAATATGCCTCATATTTTATAAAATGCATTTATTGACTAATTTATTGATTTGAGAGGCAGAGAGATAGAGGGCTCTCATTCACTGATTCACTCCCCAAATGCCCGCAAAGCCAGGACAGACTTGGTCCAAAACCAGGAACAAGGGACTTAGTCCTGTTCTCCCATGGGTATGCAAGTATTTGAGTCATCACTGCTATGTATGTTAGCAAGATGTTGGAGTTCACAGCTTGAGATGAATATTGAGCCCAGTTACCACTAGGATAAATTACTACCCCAATTTTCCTATTTTTGTAAGCTTTAAAATATATTTGATATATAAAAACTATTCTCATTTAATATGTACAATTTGACGAATTTGGACATATGCAAACAACCACGACACAATCAAATCAAGGTAGCATGCATGGCCAATGTCCTAAAAGTTTCTTTGCTTCTCTTTATTTTGATGTTTTTGTGATAAGAACACTTATTTAAGATGCATGCTCTTAATACATTTTTTGTATTTATTTTTTAACTTTTATTTAATGAATATAAATTTCCAAAGTACAGCTTATGGATTACAATGGCTTCCCCCCCTCCATAGCATCCCTCCCACCCGCAACCCTCCCCTTTCCCACTCACTCTCACCTTCCATTCACATCAAGATTCATTTTTGATTCTCTTTATATACAGAAGATCAGTTTAGCATACATTAAGTAGAGATTTCAACAGTTTGCACCCACACAGAAACATAAAGTGAACAATACTGTTTGAGTACTAGTTATAGAATTAAATCTCAATGTACAGCACACTAAGGACAAAGATCCTACATGAGGAGTAAGTGCACAGTGACTCCTGTTGTTGACTTTACCAATTGACACTGTTGTTTATGGCCTCAGTAATCACCCTAGGCTCTTGTCATGAGCTGCCAAGGCTATGGAAGCCTTTTGAGTTCACCGACTCTGATCCTATTTAGACAAGGCCATGGTCAAAGTGGAAGTTCTCTCCTCCCTTCAGAGAAAGGTACCTCCTTCTTTGATGACCCATTCTTTCCACTGGGATCTCACTCACGGAGATCTTTCATTTAGATTTTTTTTTTCCCCAGAGTGTCTTGGCTTTCCATGCCTGAAATACTCTCATGGGCTTTTCAGCTGGATCCACATGCCTTAAGGGCTGGTTCTGAGGCCAGAGTGCTGTTTAGGACATCTGCCATTCTATGGGTCTGCTGTGTATCTCACTTCCCATGTTGGATCATTCTCTCCCTTTTTGATTCTGTCAGCTAGTATTTGCAGACACTATTCTTGTTTATGTGCTCCCTTTGGTTCTTAGTCCTATCATTATGATCAATTGTGAACAGAAATTGATCACTGGGACTTGTGAGATGGCATTGGTACATGCCACCTTGATGGGATTGAATTGGAATCCCCTGGTATGTTTCTAACTCTACCGTTTGAGGTAACTCAGCTTGAGCATGTCCCAAATTGCACATCTCTTCCCTCTCTTTTTCCCACTCTTATATTTAACAGTGATCACTTTTCAGTTAAGTTTCAGCACTTACGAATAACTGTGTATTGATTACAGTATTCAACCAAAAGTATTAAGTAGAACAAACAAAAAAAAAATACTAAGAGGGATAACATATCAAGTTGCTCATCAACAGTCAGGGTGAGGGCTGATCAAGTCACCATTTCTCATAGTGTTCATTTCACTTTAACAGGTTTCCTTTTTCGTGCTCATTTAGTTGTCACCTATCAAGGAGAACAAGTGGTATTTGTCCCTTTGGGATTGGCTTATTTCACTCAGCATAATGTTTTCCAAATTCCTAACAGGGATCACTTTTCAGTTAAAATTTAAACACCTAAGGATAATTGTGTGTTAATTACAGAGTTCAACCAATGGTACTAGAACAAAAAATACTAAAATGGATAAAGTATTACATTGTACATCAACTGTCATTTTGAAGTATGCAATAGCAGACTGTTAACTATACATATTGTAAAGCAGACCCTAGAATTTTTTACACGTTAACTGAAACTGCACCATAAAGGCACTTGAAATTATTATTGTGTTCTCTAATTCTATGAGTTAAACTGTCATATGATAGTCCTCATATACATGCAATTGTATCATATTTTCCTTCTGTAAAAACTTATTTCCTAGAGTATAATGTTTATTCATGTTGCAAATAGCCAGGTTTCCTTCTTTTTAAAAATAATAATATTCCATTGGATGCATAGTCTTCCATGACCTTGAATAAACCATTCATAGATTAAATTAATATTAGATTTTTTAAATGCTAAAAAAGAGTTGTGCATTTGGACTAGCGGTCATGACACCAGTTAAGATGACTGCATTCAATATCAGAGTGCCTGGGTTAGATTTCTAGTTCCTACTCCTGAATCTAGCTACCAGACATCGCAGTTCCTGGGAGGCAGTTGGTAATGGATCCAGTGTTTGTGCACCTGCCACCCGTGAGAGACCTGAATAACATTCCTATCTCTCAGCTTAGCTCATCACTGGATCAGCACAGTCCCAGAAATTGCAGGTATTTGGAGAGTGAGCCAGCAGAAGATTGATCTGTCTCACTCTTTCCATGTTCTCTCTCTTCTTGCCCCTTTCTGCTTCTCATACAATTATTTTAAATAAATAAATACAAATCAGACATTAGAAAAGTGTGTCTATATTGAACATGTACTTACACTTTTTTCTTGTTATTGCTCCCTGATAATATAACAACTATTTACATAAAATTTGTATCTAGAGAAGACAAATTATAGAGAAGATGTGCATAGGTAATATGGAAAACTATGCCATTTTACATAAGAGACTTGAGCATCTATATATTTTGTCATGCACAGGTGTGATGGAATAAATTTCCCACAGATATCAAAGGAAAGCTGTAAAACAGCCATTTACTTATTCATTTATCGGTGGATATATACATGAGTTATTTCCTTATCTTGGCTACTGTAAGTAATGAACATGAGATTTCAATGTTATCTTTAAGATCCTGATTTTCATTGTTTTGTATATCCTCCCAGAAATGGAATTGCTGGGGGTAATATATGTACAATGATTCATTGTAGCTGTATCATTTTATATCCCCACCAAGAGTTTGCAAGAGTCCCCAATTTCATGAATGTCTAAAAAGTATGCGCTTTTGTAGAATTTAACATCTGGTGTTTTTCTGAAATATATATATATATATATATATATATATATACACACACACATATATTGCTTTATTTGAAACAAATTAAAATATGCTGCATTTGAAAAAAAAAAGTAATACATTTCCCATTTGTCTACAAAACTAAAAACAATAAGATCCCTGACAGACATTTTTTATAAGTAATCCCGTCCATTTTTGTGTTTCTGAAGATTAGTTTACACTGGATACATAGTATTCATCTTCAACTAAATAAAGAATAAAATCAAATAAATAGAAGAATAGGGGCTGATGTTTGTCACAGTAGTTAGTATGCTACTTGGGACTCTGGCATTGTGGAGTAGTGGGTAAAGGGGCCTCCAGCAATGCCTGTCCCTGCTGCTCCACTTCTGATCCAGCTTCCTGCTGATGTGCCTGGGAAAACAGCGAGGATGGCCCAAGTAGTTAAGCCCCTGCACTGATGTGGGAGACATGGATGAAGATCCTGGCTCCTGACTTCTGCCTGGCACTGGGCCCAGCCCTGGCTGTTGTGACCATTTGGGGAGTGAACCAGTTGATGGAAGATTCTCTCTCATTCCATATTGGAGTGCCTACATTGGAGTTCTGACTCCATTACTAATGCCACCTTCCTAATAATAGTGCACATAATAGGAGTGTCTGTGACCGTTTCACCAACATAGGAGTCTACAATTGAGTTCCCCACTGCTGGCTTAGGGCTGACACATCTCCAGCTGTTGTGTGCTTTTGTGGAATAAGCTAGCAGATGAAGGATGTCAGCCCACTTTCATTCTTATTTTTTTCTGTTTTTCAAGTAAAGTAAATAAATGAAAATTCAAATAATGTTATATGTGATTAAAATACTTGACTTCTATAAATCATATGCAATTTAAATAGTCTTCTACCTATAGATAATGTTATATATTCTAAGACACATAATCTACTAGTAATACATACCATAATATACATTCTCTAGAATGAGAGTTTTCTAATTTATTTTGATCAAGATAAATACTACCATATTGATCCAGTATAATTTGCATAATGTTGCTATCATTTTGCAATGTAGCAAAATAAGATTTTTAATAGGGATGTGGTTTTTAAAATGATCTGTTACTATTTCACATTTAGTGTTTCTATTATATTCATCTATTATAAAACTTGAGTGTCTCCTTTCATCTATTTCATCCCTGAGTAGAGTTATTAGAATTATTGATTGCTCATTTTATGGAAGGAGATTGAAGGAGAGTCTTGTTAATTAGAGACTATTTATAATTTGACAATGCATAATTAAGTTAGTATCTGAGACAGCTTGGTGTCTGTGAGAATAACAGGAAATATCTTTACTTGATTTTTGTTAACAAGGAAAAATACAGCATTGTCAAATTCGCTTTTAAAATTTTTTGAAGTTTCTTAGTTATGATGCATAGTAATGTTGGTATCAACGATATTGAAATTAGCACATAGATAATCATGATGTAATAAGAAAGTTCAAATATTCAAAAATGTAATTTTTTTCTTAAAATATTACTACAGGTTAATTTTACTTCAGAAAACCCAAATGGATGGGAAATGAACTGTTTTCCAAGTAAGCATTTTATTAATTGCAGGTATTTCTATTTGAATTGTATGAAGCAAAATGGGCTTAATACATCAGAAGAAAGATTAGGGCAGAGAGGAAATTTCTGATTAAAAGTTTATTTTTTTTCTTTTATTATTAAAGGGACTTGTAACATCTACTTCCCAGAAGGATTTTCAGAATTGAAGAGACTCATCTCTCTGATAGATTAGGTGCAATTTTGCCTGCAGGTAGGTGACAGAAGAGATAGCCCATGTACTGCAATATGAAATAAGAATAATAGGTTTTGAGTACCTTCTAACAGCAGTTCACCTTTTTTTTCCTCTGGAAATGTTGAAAGTTGTCGAGACTGTGGATACAGGATCATCTCATCAAGTAACTTTTGGATTTAACTAGAATTTCTACAGAACTGACATAATCAGGATTTGTGAAATATTACACCATCTTATGTAGGTGCCGAAAGCAATTTCCAATTTTTTTTTTTTCACAGAGCCAAGTTTTTCTTTTCTGTATTGAACACCTAGTGGTTATAAAAGATTAGTGAAATAATATTTTTATAATAAATTGTCTACTGAAATTATAGTAAATTAGTCAATTCAAAAACGATTTATAATTGCATGATAGTTTTAGTAATAAGATTTAAAAATGACTTGAATTTTTTCTTATTTTGTCCTACATTGTAACCTTACATGTTTACCATGATCTTAATATACAGTTATCTAATTACATAGTTAAAATATTTATAGTTAGTGCAAAATATTCAAGTTTAAAAGTATTTGGAATATACTTTTGGCCAATAAAACAAATCAAAAAATAATGTAAACAAATAATTGTTTAAAAATCAAATATATGCACAGCTGCAGCTACATAAAGCATCTAACGTAACTGCAATAATCAATAATTTTATAAGAATGGCATCCAAAATATAATAGAAAATAACTGAATATTTCCAGGGGGTGAACTGTCCTGCACTTATCTCACTAAAAAAAAAAAAAAAAAAGTAAGTAAAGATGAATTAAACTCCAGAATTCAAATAATTATCATAATGATTTCAAATTGCAAAATATTGGGATTAGGAGAAAGTATGTTACCAACAGAATGGAAAACTGGAAAACAAATGTATGGTGAGAGGAATTTAATACCTACTACCTTTACACTAAGAAAAATTGAAAATATGAGACTGGGCCGGCGCCGTGGCTCAATAGGCTAATCCTCTGCCTTGTGGCGCCAGCACATAGGGTTCTAGTCCCGGTCGGGGCGCCAGATTCTGTCCCGGTTGCCCCTCTTCCAGGCCAGCTCTCTGCTGTGGCCAGGGAGTGCAGTGGAGGATGGCCCAGGTGCTTGGGCCCTGCACTCCATGGGAGACCAGGAAAAGCACCTGGCTCCTGCCATCGGATCAGCGCGGTGTGCCGGCCCATTGGAGGGTGAACCAACGGCAAAGGAAGACCTTTCTTTCTGTCTCTCTCTCTCACTGTCCACTCTGTCTGTCAAAAAAAAAAAAAAAAATTGAAAATATGAGACTAATATTTTGTTTTCTCCAAGTTGCAAATGCAGTAGAAAAGAATGAAAGTACAATTACAATTGCAAAGAGATTATCTTCTTCAACTTTGTGTAGATACCAGTACAGGCTGTATTAGGACTACTGAGCAATTAGAATATTGACACTACATAACATGAGTATTTTAAGTCAGCTGAGTTTTCTGACGGAGATTAAGATACCATTGGTTTTGTGCGAGACAATGTTTCTGTTTTTAGTAAATACATGCAGAAATGCTTACATATGAAGTGTCATTTTCAGAAAGTGTACAGATAATTTTTGAAAGGTTGTGGAATCGGGACAGGCATTTGGCACAGCAGTTTAATTGATTCTTAGGACACCTATATCCCACATCACATATTGTAGTGCCTGATTCAAGTCCTAGCATTTGAGCTTTCTATCCAGTTTCCCGCTAAGGTGCAACCTGGGAAGCAGCAGATGAGGGCTCAAGTATTGGGATTCCTTCTGACTCCTACATGAAAGACCCAGATAGTGTCCTGCGATGCAGACTTCAGTGTTGCCTGTCTCTGGCTGTTGTGGGCATATTATAAGTGAAATATCTGGAAGACACACACACACACACACACACATACACAGATCCTCTACCTGCGGATTTACTCCCCAAACGGCCTCAATGACCAAGACTAGGCCAGGGTCAGACCAGGAGCCTGGGTTATATTGTATTTCCAAATAAGAAGATAATGTCTCTAATGACATGGCAGATGATAGGATGTGGATAATTAGAAAACCTCATATATTGTGAATGAGAATGTGAAGTGGTGCAAAAATGTTGGAAAACAGTTTTCAAACTGTGAAACATGGAGTTACCATGTGATCTAGCAGTTGCATTCATAGATATATGCCTAAGAGTAATTAAACTATATTTCCAGGTGCTGTCACTGTGGCATAATGGGCAGAGCCGCAGTGCTGGCATCCCACATGGGTGCACGCTTGAGTCCCAGCTACTCCACTTCTGATTCAGCTCTCTGCTGTGCCCTAGGAAAGCAGTGGAAGATGGCCTAAGTCCTTGGATCCCTGCACCAATGTGGGAGACCCAGAAGAAGCTCCTGGTTCCTGGCTTCGGAAGGGCCTAGCTGCAGCCATTGCAGCCATTTGGGGAGTGACCACCCAATGGAAGACTTCTCTCTCTCTCTCTCTCTCTGTCTCTGCCTCCCTGCCTCTGCATTTCAAATAAATAAATAAATAAATGTTAAAAAAAATAAAATAAATTTCCATACAAAAACTTGCACAGTGTCATGTTACCCATAATATTTCAAAAGTGGTAACAGTCCTAATCTCTGTTAACTGCTGAATGTATAGACAAATTTTGATATATACACAAAATGGAATATTACTAGGCAAAAATGGTGGTAAATACTGATATACACCACAGGAAGAGTAAACCTTGATAAGTTTATGCTAAAAGATAAAATCCATCACATATTACCTGTTTTGATGGTTCCTTTCATAGTAAATGTTTAAAATAGGCAAATTTATAGAAACCAAACTAAATTTACTGAACACCTAAGACTGGATGGTTCCCTAAGACTGATGTTGTGAGAAGGATTTCTAATCAGTGTAGGATTTTTTTTTGAGAATGAAGAAAATATTCTAAAACTATTAATTATGATGACTGAATATGTGTGTGTGCATGAATATGCTAAAAATGCTAACATTGTACCTTATGGGTCAGTGCCATGGCTCAATAGGCTAATCCCCCACCTGCAGCACCAGCACCCCGGGTTCTAGTCCTGGTTGGGGCACCGGATTCTGTCCTGGTTGCTCCTCTTCCAGGCCAGCTCTCTGATGTGGCCCGGGAGTGCAGTGGAGGATGTCCCAGGTCCTTGGGCCCTGCACCCGCATGGGAGACCAGGAAGAAGCACCTGATTCCTAGCTTTGGATCCGCGCAACACACAGGTCACAACACACTTGCCGTAGTGTCCACTTCGGGATTGAACCAATGGAAGAAGGAAGACCCTTCTCTCTGTCTCTCTCTCTCCCTGTCTAACTCTGCCTGTCAAAAAAAAAATGTACTTTATTATTCAATGGATTTTAGATAAGTACATGCACATAATATTTTAAAGAGATACTTTTGAAAAAAAGCAATAAGCAATAATCTCCCATTATTTGCCCTATGAGACTTAAATTCTGAAAAGTGCAGCATTCTGATCATTATATCAAGAAGGATGTGGGTAGTGAGGTTGGTAAAAGCAATTGATAAGAGCAATTTTATTTTCAATGTATTTTAGAAATAAATTTAAGGTTTCAAAGGGGAAATAATGAGTAAAGATATATTTAAGTGAATTTTCTGTGAGAATGAGCAGATAAAATAGAAATAAACTCAAGGCATATGCAGGATCTGTGCTTATCTGAAATTTTGAATGATTTATTAGGGAGGATAAATTGCAATATAAGGAAAGCAAGCATTTACATAAGAATTAATATGATCCAACAAAAGCAGACATTAGCTTTAGATTAAATACAAGAGAGTATTACTTTCATGATGTTTGACAAAATAGATAGAGTATTGGTGAAAGTGGCTTGATGTATTTGATGGTAGGAAACTGAAGCACTTTTCATTCTGAAAGAATGAGAGACCCAAAAAGTCATTTAAAATTATGCTTGTAAGCATTTAAGTGGTAGACTTGTTGCGGAAAACAGGACCCAGGGGAAGAGAGTTTAAAGCATGTTTCACATTGGATGGTCAGTATTGAGTACCCCAAAAAGATTCATAACCCTAATGTTCAAATGACCATTCCAGAGTTTTAACTCTCCATAAATATTGTAGACAACAGAACTTTACAAACGTTGGTATTTTTTCCAGTAATTTTTGCATAGGATGAGTGGTGAAATGAATAAAATGTTATTATTAAAATTATGTTTCTTTGAGGATATGGAAGGTAACTGGGTTAAAGAATGAAATGAGGACATAATATGGTAAAGTGTCGTTGCAACAACAAGCACTGAGTATACTGACAGTATTGAGAACTGCTGTTATGGTGATGTGAGAAAAATACCCTGTAAAGACATAAAGATGGTAGATAGAATGTAAAATTGTCAAATGGAAATTTAAAAGTATTTTCATCTTGGGGAAAAAAAATAGCAGTAAGTCTTTGAAATGAAGATTAAGAAAATAATTTTGGGTGTGTAACCATTTTCCCTAAAAGTTAAGATATTGGTTTAGACATGCACATCAATACTGGAGTGCCTGTATTTGAGTCGCAGCTCTATCTCCCTATTCTGGATTCTTGCTGATGCATATCCTGAGAGGGAACAGGTAATGTTTCACATTGTTGAGTTGCTGCTGCCCACATGGGTGATCTGAACTGAGTTTATGTTTAATGGCTTCTGTTTTCCCCTGCCCAACCAGGTACATTACAGGCATTTGTGGAGAAAAATCGGTGGATGGGAGTTTCTCTCTCTCTCTCTCCTCTCTCTCTCTCTCTCTCTCTTTCTCTCTTTCTCTCCCTCTCTCTCTCTCTCTCCCCCCACAATCCTCTCTCTTACCATCTCCCTCCATCTCTGTCCCATTGCTTCTCGAGTAAACTTAAATAAATAAAAGAAAATAACTTTTAATCTCAGGATGTTCAGCAGCTCTCTGGATTATGCTGGCAGGAATAGTTTTGTTGAGAAAGACATAGAACAAGTGCTCCAGTTAATAAGGGATAAGGAGTATGACCAAGAATAGCATAAAGAACAGAAATATGTAAATGGATCATCTGTTATTCTCTGCTGACAATTATCTCAGGTTTCTGAAAAGGAAGATAAGACAAATACTGCTGAAGAAGTGGAGGACTACAAGAGAGCCCCCTTCTCTAGTCTCAGCCTTGCAGTCCATGAGATGAATGTGGGTACAATCATGCAGGAGACTTTCTTCCATATCACTGGAGCTTCAGAGTGGAGAAGGACAAAGGATCATTTGAGGGAAATCTGAAGACATAGGCAGTGCTGTGAATATCCAGCCGTCTCACAAAAATATACACTTTTTCTATTTTTCTTAAATCAATGGATCCATGTTACATTTGGGGTGATGATGTGTCCAGTTGAAAACACTGTATTCCCTAATCTCCCTAACATAATGGAGCTGTGTTGTGACACTGCCCTGGCCAATTAAGTATAAGGGGAAGTTAGCAGTACTTCCAGCAAAAACTTCCCTTGTATCTACTGTAGAGTAACAGTGTTTTTGTTGTGGTTGTTGTTCTTACTATTTGTTGAATTATTTACTTAGTGGAGGGTAAACCTTATAAAATAAATTGAAAGTATATCATTGCAAAAATCAAAAGAAAGAATAAGAAAGAAAGGAGGATGTACGGTGGGGGCGTGAGTAGGAGAGAGGGTAGGCTATGAAGTATCACTATGACCCAAAATCTGTATATTTGAAATACAGAAAATTTGTTCACCTTTTTTTAGAACAAAACAGGTATATTTCTATTGGACTACCTGATACAGAAGATAGTGTGGATTGGATGGATAGTATGAATAACATAAAATACAAATATCTTTTATTTGAAATAAATAAAAATGCTTACATAGCTCAGTGCATCACTTGGAAAAAAACTCTTGCATGACTGTATTTCTGAGTAAAAATAATGCTGAAGCACAGACACCTTTCTTCTTTTACATGCATTTGGAGACAGGTAGGAAGACACTACTTGGTTTCTTAAAAAACTGACCTTCCCTTAAGGCCTGGTCATAGCAGTGTAAACAATGTAAATGAGTCCACCATTATCAGTTGTCATATCATATCTATGTCACCTGTGTATTCTGAGATCAATCACACACCTGCCAATACACCTGGGCAGGGCTGCTAGATCACAGTTACATTTGTGTTCTTGGCAGGCCAGACTGAGGAATAGTAATTTGAAACAAGTATTGCATCCTATTTAGAAGAAGTCACTAGTGTTCCCTGGAATAACAAGTTACAATAGAAAGATACTGCCTGGAAGTTATCCTTTTCACTTTGGTTCATTTTTCATGTTTGTGAATTACATAGTTGATTCATTTGCTTATAGTACAATCCTGCCACAAAGTATTAAAGCACAAGATAACTACCATTCCTTCAGCATCTGCATTTTTCAAGTCTTATACTCTATTATATCACAGTACGTCTGCAGTTCTTGAATTAAAAAAAAATCATAAATGGGTAAATCTGTTCTAAAAATGCAGATGTCTATAACTACAATGGGACTAGCTGGAAAGGAGACAATGAGCAAAGGGGAAACAAAGGAAACACGTTCATGTGCAGGGAACGTGGTTCCAGTCTTTGGATTTAAAAACAAGTTCCCCAGAAAAGCTGGCTCTAACGGAATTTCCAGAAAACCTCCTTTGCCCCTCAAAAAGGACCTGAAAAGCCCCAATTCACACTTTTGCAAACTACCGTGAGATGCTATAAATGATCAATGCAGTCAGAAAGAGGACAAGTGTGTCTTCCGTTTAACTAGAGTTTGTAGCATAGCCTCTTTAGCTGTTGGTGGATCTGTAAAACCACTAAAGGAACAAAAGTGTTCTGAAGGACACGGGTAAACAGTACTGAACATATTATCTGTCTAAATCAGTAACGGGGCTTCATGGCTAAGGACATTTTCTAAACAGTAAAATGACTTCAGGCTAGATTTCTCTCTCCAACATTAAATGTAGGGGGAAAAAGAGATTTACAAGTAGATACAGTGATAACAGAAAATTACAAGGCAGAGAACACAAAAGAAATTAAGGCAATGCTATAGGTTCAACAGAACTTCAAAACCTGTTAAATTTGAAAGCCCTAGCAAAATATCACTCCTGTTTATAAACCACTTATTTATCATATGACCACACATCGAATCCTTTTTGTTCTACATACTGAAGAATCCAGTCAGCCTTTAATAATTCTGCATTTCTTAGCCGATCTTGTAGCTGAGTATCTTGTTCCAGTCGATTTTGTTGCGGGTAACTGGAATTTGCTGGCGTAAGGTCTTGAGTGTTGCGTCTGACATGGTTTGATAGTTTTCACTAATTGCTGTCTTATATTCATTTCTGCATTCTCTATGATTTTATAAACTCCTTGGCAGTTCGTATTTCATTCAACACAGTTATTGAGTCTTGTACATCTTTATGACTAACCCATTGAACATCGCCGTCTTTGTAATAGTGAACCTGAATCTTAAGCACTCCAACCACTTGGGCTATTGATGGTGCGATGGTGAATTTCCACTATGATTTACAATGACCATTCCAGAAGTTTTTAGGCTGAAAGTGATGGCTTTCAATACATGCAATTATAGTCTGCTGCCCATCTATATTTTTTAGCACACACAACACAGAAGCCATTGGAATAATGATCTTTCTTCAAGCACTGTCACAGGATTCTCTCCAAGACTTCTAGCCTCCATCTACTTCCTCTGGCTGGGGATCACTTGCTTCTTTCCATAAGTGATCAAACTTAAAGGAAATTTTGTTTCATGGATCTAAAAATCTGCTATTACGCAGGTCACCATGCTCTGTAATTAAGACCTGATCTTCATATCCTTCTGTCTTCACAGGCATGAACTGATCCATGTTATACTGGGCAAATGCATGTGCTGCCCTTTCCCTGAGGAGATTGTCATTATTAAGTAGTAGCTGGACATCATTGAATACTTCACTAAATTCTCCTGGGGGTGCATGAGTGATGAATTCAGCAGTTATACATACCTTCTCCTCATCGGACACCTGATCCTCAAAGTCGGCCATCTTGGGATGCTCTGGCCCAGCCCGGCTGTGGGCACCAGACCAAAAATTATATTTAAAAATAAAATGAGGGTCTGGTGCTGTGGCATAGCTGGTAAAGCCTCTGGCTGCATTGCTGGCATCGCAAATGGGTGCCAGTTGGTGTCCCGGCTGCTCTACTTCTAATCCAGCTCTCTGCTGTGGCCTGGGGAAGCAGTAGAAGATGGCCCAAGTCCTTGGGCCCCTGCACATGCGTGGAAGACCCAGAAGAAGCTCCTGGCTCCTGGCTCCTGGCTCCTGGCTTTGGAATGGTGCAGCTCTGGCCATTGTGGTCATCTGGGGGGGGGGGTGAACCAGCAGATGAAAGACCTCTTTCTCTCTGCTTCTGCTCTCTTTGTGTAACTCTGACTTTCAAAGAAATAAATGCATCTTTTAAAGAAATGAAATAAGATGTCACAGCAGCACTACAGAAGACTGTAAATAAATTTCCTTTTCATCAAAAGAGAATAAAATCATCTCCCAAAGGCGCCACATCCCAATTGTTATCATGCTTGGAATAATAGGGCTTCAATATGACTTTGTGGTCATACAAATATTCAGTCAACAGTTGATGACAAAATGCAAGCAGTTGTCTAAAATCTGTACAGAACAGGGTAGGTTTGAGTGTCTGTTTTCTTCCACAGTTTCTGATTTAGATGCAACAGAAAAAACAAAGTGAATAGTATTTAATCAAGTGACTTAGCTGCCAAGGGAGAAAACAAAATAAGTCTGAGGAGAAAGAAGTATATTAATATTAACATAATTTAAATAAGTTTAAATTGGGAAACAAATAACAATAAAGTTACAAAATAAATCCAGAATCACCAAATAAATCCAGGTTCTGCATTTTGCAAAAAAAAAAAAAAAAAAAAAACACACACACACAAAAGAAATGAAAGTCTGATGATTCCCAATGAATACAAATAATAAACCATAGAATGCAAATGCAAAATATTAAAATCTGAAGTGGGAAATTGCTAGGGAGAATTAAAATAATCTAAGAGTGTATTTTATCAAACTCTGTGAAAATAAGATGAGGTGGTTCCGGGAAACCATGAATTAATAAAATTGAACTCAGATTCCAGCAGGTACACTGTCAAAAGGGAAACTAGAGAAACTGTCAGAATTATACTTGAAACAGCCCTATTATTCTGATTTACAGCAAATTGGTTTATAACAATCATAATTGTTGTATATTACAGTTGATGCAGAGTAAGGGTGACTCTGAAAAAAAAAAAAAAAAACTGATATCTTCCTGGGCCTAACCCCAGGGAATTCTTATTTAATTAAACTATAGTGCTGCTAGATTTTTGCTTAGAACCCAGATGCAAAACTGAGTGAAATACGACACAGTTCCTAGTTGGTATCTTCCAACAATTGAATTTTTTTAGAATATGTTGATAATTTCTATAAAGTTAAACATTCAAATAAGCATTCTTCAAATAATTATTACTTCAATTTGCTAAAATGTACTATTGCTGTTTTATTTTTTTTTTGATAGGCAGAGTTAGACAGTGAGAGAGAGAGACAGAGAGAACGGTCCTCCCTTTTCCATGGGTTCACCACACAAGTGGCTGCTGTGGCCAGTGCCTTGAGGTTGGCGCGCTGCACTGATCCAAAGTCAGGAGCCAGTTGCTTCCTCCTGGTTTCCCATGCGGGTGCAGGGCCCCAGGACCAGGGCTATCCTCCACTGCACTCCCGGGCCATAGCAGAGAGCTGGCCTGGAAGAGGAGCAACCGGGATTAATTTCTTTTTTTTTTTTTTTTAAGATTGATTTTATTTATTTTAAAGACAGAGTTTCAGAGAGAGTTCAGAGACAGAAAGAGAGAGAGGTCTTTCATATGCTGTTCACTCTCCAAATCTCTGCAACATCCTGAGCTAAGCCCATCCAAAGCAAGGAGCCAGGAGCTTCTTCCACATGGATACAGAGGCCCGAGGATTTGGGCCATCCTCCACTGCTTTCCCAGGCACATTAACATGGAGATGGATTGGAACTGGAGCAGCTAGGACTTGAAGGTGGCCATATGTGATGCAGGCACTGCAGGCGGAGGCTGCAGCTATAGCACCAGACCCTACTATTTTAAATCCTATCCCAATTATGTAAGATAATGAGAGAAAATTTACATCTTTATAAAATTTAATTTTTCATATTTTATACTTATTACCTTTCTTTTTAAAGACCATACTCAAAAATGCATTGCTCTTATTCTTAATTTTTGATAATGCACTAAATGTGATAGTTTTATATATAGGCTAACTTTTATTTGGCTGTTACTTTTGAAACCAGCCAAATTAATGTTAATTTATTGTGTCTAATTTTGCTTTCTCAAATTTTTTTCCAGACAAACAATATCACACTATGTAAATAATATGCAAAAGTTAAAAGAATAGTGATTGCAGAAATGGTCTCTGCTCTTTCTGTGTAACTCTGACTTTCAAATAAATAAATAAAATTTTAAAAATTTTTAATTTTTAACTAAAGCTACCCACTGTAATTTTTATTTTTCAGGAACAACAGAAAACTCTAAAAAATAAATCAATGTTGTATCTTTATGAAACAATAAATGGGGGCCAGCACCATGGCACAGTAGGTTAATCCTCCACCCGCAGCGCCAGCATCCCATATGGGAGCGGGTTCTAGTCCTGGCTGCTCCTCTTCCAATCTAGCTCTCTGCTGTGGCCTGGAAAAGCAGTAGAAGATGGCCCAAATCCTTGGGCCACTGCGCCCACATGGAGACCAGGAGGAAGCACCTGGCTCCTGGCTTTGGATTGGCATAGCTCAGGCCATTGCAGCCATTTGGAGAGTAAACCAATGGAGGAAGACCTTTCTCTCTGTCTCTCCCTCTCACTGTCTGTAACTCTGCCTCTCAAATACATAAATAAATAAATAAAGAAATAATAAAATCTTAAAAAAATTTTAAAAAGTGTACAAATAATTTCAATACTGAGAGTAGGGGTTATCAAGTTTTGTTTGCTTCTTTTTAATGAACACTCAATTACATAAATAAACAAGCAAATTATCTCACATATGCTTATATTGTTACATAAATAATTTTCAGAAATATTATTCCTTATACACCATGGGATATTATTCAGCTATAAAAAAGAATAAAATTGTACCATTTTCAGCAAAGTACTTACAACTGGAGGACAGCATATTCAATGAATTAAGCCACATCCAGAAAGACAAATGCTTCATATTCTCCATTATATGTGAATGCTAAAGTTTTAAAAATAAACAAAGAGAAAAAGGGAAAAAAAAAGGAAGGTAGAAATGTCTGCGTGTATCGGCATTGTTGCAAATCTTTGTTCTATAACTTTGTCAAAGTAATGGTTAAGAATGTTATACTTCTCTGGTTTAAATGACCTGTGATTTCTTCAGAATTTACTGCATATGAGTGAAATAATCGTTTTTCCATTCAACTATTGTTTATAGTCATTTTCTATATCTCACTAAATTTGCTTTTTACTTGTTAAACTGATTATTTGGTGAAGAATTAAGCCTTATTACTGTAATGTAATTTTAAAATGTTATATCAAAAATTAAAAACAAGAGAGAGAGAAAGGGAGATGGCAAGAGGGAAGTGGTGAAGGGAAGGAGGAACCAATATCATGTTCTTAGAATTATATCTACAGATCACATCAAACCTGTTAGAAACAACTACAATTAAAATAATAATAATAAAAAAAGAAATATGAGTCCGTACTTCTTGCAGTTGATTTCTCAACAATGTTGCAGTGGATTCCTTTCTGAGAGGAGGAGGGTGGTGGGGGCAAGAGGTTTGGAGTCACCACACAGACCCCGAGAGTCAGGTGAAAGCGGGCCTGAGGCCAGCAGCCCGAAGACTCCTTTATTTGAGTTAGAACAACAGCTTATATAGCCAAGACCAGCCAATCCGGTCAAGGGGCGGTCTATGCCTCAACCAATCACAGCCTGTTGCCAGGCAGTTTCCAAAGCCATCCAATCACAGCCTGTTGCCAGTCAGGCTCTTGTCGCCAGGCAGTTGCTAAAACCATCCAATCACGGTCTGCCGTCAGTCAGGCTCTGTTGTCATGTGGTTTCCTCTGTTGTCATGTGGTTCCTGAAGCCATCCAATCACAGCCTGTTACCAGGCAGTTTCTGTTGTCAGCGGCCATCTTGGCATGACCTTTTCACCTCATTCCACCACAAGTACTTAGATATCATCCAACTACTTTAGCCTTATGCTATGTTTTCTTTATACAATGTATCTTTTGTTCAACTGAAGTAGTTATTGATATCATACAGAAAATATTTCAAAGAAGGTAACCTTAATACTTAAGTAAGACAATTCTTTCAAGCACATTTTTCTTAGCAAGTCCAGTTTCTACTTTGTTATTCATTACTGATCTCTGTTGTATTTTAAATTTGAACAAAGATACAAGACCTTATTGTACACTTTCTGTTGCTTACTTTTTCCCATGCAGAAAACAAGAGAATCAATGGCTGAGCATCTCTCACATTTCTACAAATTTAATTCTCTAAAAATAAGGTCCTCTGAATTCCAAAGTTGTGGAAAATTTATCTGTATATAAAATGTTGTCTCAATATTTTAGTATTAACTGAAACAATTTCTATGAACATGTATAAGGAGGCAGTCATTTGGTCTAGCCATTAGGATGCTACTTGGTGTACCTGCCTCCAATATGGGAATGCCTGAGTCCAAGTGCTCTCTGTGCTCCCAGTTCCAGCTTCCTGCCAGTGCACATTCTGGAGGTAACTGCTGATTGATCAAGTAGCTGAGCCCCTTGGAAGGCAACCTGGATTCAGTTCTACCTTCCTGACTTCAGCCTGCTACAGCCCCAGAATTTGTGGCATTTGGAACTGAACCAGTGGATGGAAGCTTCATGTTGATCTGCCTTTTTCTCCATGCCCCTCTGCATTTCAAGCAAATAAAATGAGTAAATTAACATTTAAATCAGAAAAAAATGTACAGAGTTAAGCTATTCTATTTCATTCAGTATTGCAGTGAATTCAGAGTGCATTGTATTTTTACTTCCTGAAAATGTTATTCTTTAGAATATTATTCCTTTGGGGCTGCCTTTTTGTCTCATATAATGTTAAAGCAAAACATCTGCCTAATACAATATGAAGTTAATTACAATAATATCTGTTGTCATGCTAACAAAAGTTTAAGATATTTTAAATGTACTTTTAGTTTTACAAACTCTTGATATTTAAAATGTTTAGTTCACTTCCTGACTGTGAGTTGCAGTAAATATATATAATTTGGAAAACTTCCGTTTGGAGTGATTTCATTAGTTTTTTTTTTTTTTTCCTCCTGTAGTTTTCTTTTTGTGTTCTTGATGGTGTTTGTATGTACAGCAGATGGCAACAATCATAGAAATCAGGACAGCAATCAAAGGGACCAGTGGTATGCTGTGTATTTTCAAGGGTCACAGGATGCACCCACTGGGAAAATAGTAGCAACATCTGAGAGCAAGTGCTGAACACTCTATCTGGTTCATAATCAGACAAGATCAGGCACAAAAATGACCTAGAGTTGCTCAATGAAATAAGAGAGGATGAAAAAGGATGGCGGGGTTATTTGCAGCCAGGAAATGACATAGGCAAAATGCACTTTTTTGTTACTTGGATAGTTAAATGTTCATATCACGATTGATAGCTGTATGTTGGAAAGGGATGACATGGTAAATAGCATTAGCTAAAATGAAGATAGTCATGGATTTGGACAAGAATATTTATAGCTTCTAACTAATGCATAGATTCACACATTCTGAAATCAGGGAATTTCCAAGAAGTCATCTGAATTCAAATAGGGTTAGTCATTCTCACCATTTTATTAGTGCAAATATATCACAGACTCATTTAGTGAAGTTTATACTAAAAACTTCTAGATAACTTTCAACAGTGTTGAAAAAACTTTTCATTGGCAATCAGTGCCTGAGCGCTAGCCCCAGTGGGTATAATGTTTGTCTGCTCTGTCCCAGGGACCGCACAAAGGATCTGTGCAGTCCTCAGTGTAAGCTCAGATTCCCCTGCAATGTCTCTCACCACATAGCCAAAGCTGCCCGAATTTGTGGTGTCTCCCATGGAGACAACGCACATCTCAGCCACAGCGTGAATTCTCCCACACACCCTCAGATGCTTTTTTTTTCCACAGTCCTGGTTCATAAGCTCCACACATTCACTAGGTCTTAATCTCCTGTTATTGCTCCCCACCAGAGTCAGGTTTTTCTGCTTGGCTGAGAGCGGGCACAGCCCTGAGCTGGTGCAGCTGTTACGTATGTCCAAAATTGTGCCTCCTCTATTGTTTTGCCTGCCTTTGTAAGGTGAGTGGAGAGAGAGAATCACGTCCATACTGGTCTATTTTATTTATTTATTTTCTCACCTCTAGATAGGTTGGTGTACTTTTTACAGGGCTTCAAGCCTCGTTCCCTCTAGTCTCTTCCTGCTGCTTTTTCGCCAGTGTCTTGGGCTACTGAGGTTTCATCTCACCTCCCTCTCCAGAACTGATGTGTAGACTCCGCAGCTGAGGTCCCGAGGCGTGGGTACCCATGCCCTTTACATAGGTCCACCATGTCCCTATAATTCCGGAAGAGTTTCCTCTGCAGTTTTTCCCCTAACTCTTCTCTGAGACTGCAGTATCTCCACTTTTATTAAACTATCTTTACCCGGACTATCAGTGCACTCTCTCCCTATTCTGCCATCTTGGACCAATCCCTGGAAATTTTATTAATCTAAATTTCTATAATTATTTCAATTTATTATTAGTTATCGCTATTCTCTTACTGTAAAAATTAAATTTTATCATTGGTATGAATTTATGAGCAAATTTATAAGAGAAAACAGGGTAAATGTGGTCTCACAAAAATCACTTGAGAGTATTCCTTGCTCCTCAATATTTTGCAAGAATTTAATAAGCATTGATCATATTTATTCTTTAAATATATGATAAAATTCACCACAGAAGCCAGCACATTCTAATGTCTTTGGTAGGAGAGTCTATTATTTTTTTTACTAAATTAATACAAAGAGTTGTATGCCAGCAAACAGGAAAATCTTTCAGAAATGGATAGATTCCTGCACACATGCAATCTACCTAAATTGAAACAGGAAGACATAGAAACCATAAACAGACCCATAACAGAGTGTGAAATTGAATCAGTAATAAAGGACCTGCCAACAAAGAAAAGCCCAGGACCGGATGGATTCACTGCTGAATTCTACCAGACATTTATAGAAGAACTAACTCCAATTCTTCTCAAACTATTCAGAACAACCAAAAAAGAGGGAATCCTCCCAAATTCTCTTTCTATGAAGCCAGCATCACCTTAATCTCTAAGCCAGAGAAAGATGCAGCACTGAAAGAGAATTACAGACCAATATCCCTGATGAACATAGATGCAAAAATCCTCAATAAAATTCTGGCCTTTAGAATGGAGCAACACATCAGAAAGACCATCCACCCAGACCAAGTGGGATTTAACCCAGTATGCAGGGATGGTTCAATGTTCACTAATCAATCAATGTGATACACCACATTAACATACTGCCGAAGAAAAATCATATGATTATTTCAATAGATGCAGAGAAAACATTCGATAAAATACAAGACCCTTTCATGATGAAAACTCTAAGAAAACTGGGTACTGAAGGAACATTCCTCAATACAATCAAAGCAATCTATGAGAAACCCATGGCCAGCATCCTATTGAATGGGGAAAAGTTGGAAGCATTTCCACTGAGATCTGGTACCAGACAGGGATGCCCACTGTCACCTCTGCTATTCAATATAGTTCTGGAAGTTTAGCCAGAGCTATTAGGCAAGAAAAATAAATTAAAGGGATACAAATTGGGAAGGAAGAACTCAAACTATCCCTCTTTGCAGATGATATGATTCTTTATTTAGGGGATCCAAAGAACTCTAGTAAGAGACTATTGGAACTCATAGAAGAGTTTGGGAAAGTAGCAGGATATAATAAATGCACAAAATCAACAGCCTTTGTATACATAGGCAATGCCACAGCTGAGAAAGAACCGCTAAAATCAATCCCATTCACAATAGCTACAAAAACAAATGCATTGGAATAAACTTAATAAAGACATCAAAGATCTCTACAATGAGAATTACAAAATCTTAAAGAAGGAAATGGAAGAGGATACCAAAAAAATGGAAAAATCTTCCATGCTCATGGATTGGAAGAATCAATGTCATCAAAATGTGCATTCTCCCAAAAGCAATTTATAAATTTAATGCAATACCAATCAAAATACCGAAGACATTCTACTCAGATCTGGAAAAAATTGTGCTGAAATTCATGTGGAGGCAAAGGAGACCTTGAATAGCTAAAGCAATCTTGTACAACAAAAACAAAGCCTAAGGCATCACAATACCACGTTTAAGTACATACTACAGGGCAGTTATATTCAAAACAGCATGGTACTGGTACAGAAACAGATGGATAGACCAATGGAGCTGCATAAAAACACAACAAATCAATCCAAACATCTACAGCCTACTTATATTTGACCAAGGATCTAAAACAAATTCCTGGAGCAAGGACAGTCTATTCAATAAATGGTGCTGGGAAAACTGGATTTCCATGTGCAGAAACATGAAGCAAGACCCCTAACTTACACCTTACACAAAAATCCACTCAACATGGATTAAAGATCTAAATCTACGACCCAACACCATTAAATTATTAGAGAACATTGTAGAAACCCTGCAAGATATTGGCACAGGCAAAGATTTCTTGGAGAAGACCCTGGAGGCACAGGCAGTCAAAGCCAAAATTAACAATTGGGATTGCATCAAATTGAGAAGTTTCTGTACTGCAAAAGAAACAGTCAGAGATGTCTCTGAAGAGGGTTGTTTGTTTTGATGTTGTGGAGTTTCTTGATCTCTTTGTAGATTCTGGTTATTAACCCTTTATCTGTTGCATAGTTTGCAAATATTTTTTTCCCATTCTGTCGGTTGTCTCTTCACTCTCCTGACTGTTTCTTTTGCAGTACAGAAACTTCTCAATTTGATGCAATCCCAATAGTTTATTTTGGCTTTGACTGCCTGTGCCTCCCGGGTCTTCTTCCAGAAATTCTTTGCCTGTGCCAATATCTTGAAGGGTTTCTCCAATGTTCTCTAGTAACTTGATGGTGTCAGGTCGTAGATTTAGGTCTTTAATCCATGTTGAGTGGATTTTTGTGTAAGGTGAAAGGTAGGGGTCTTGCTTCATGCTTCTGCACGTGGAAATCCAGTTTTCCCAGCACCATTTATTGAATAGACTGTCCTTGCTCCAGGAATTGGTTTTAGATCCTTGATCAAATATAAGTTGGCTATAGATGTTTGGGTTGATTTCTGGTGTTTCAATTCTGTTCCATTGGTCTATCCATCTGTTTCTGTACCAGTACCATGCTGTTTTGATTACAACTGCCCTGTAGTATGTCCTGAAATCTGGTATTGTGATGCCTCCGGCTTTGTTTTTGTTGTACAAGATTGCTTTAGCTATTCGAGGTCTCTTGTGCCTCCATATGAATTTCAGCACCATTTTTTCCAGATCTGAGAAGAAGGTCTTCGGTATCTTGATTGGTATTGCATTGAATCTATAAATTGCTTTTGGGAGAATGGACATTTTGATGATATTGATTCTTCCAATCCATGAGCACGGAAGATTTTTCCATTTCTTGGTATCCTCTTCTATTTCTTTCTTTAAGGTTTTGTAATTTTCATCGTAGAGATCTTTAACGTCCTTGGTTAAGTTTATTCCAAGGTATTTGATTGTTTTTGTAGCTATTGTGAATGGGATTGATCTTAGAAGTTCTTCCTCAGCCATGGCATTGTCTGTGTATACAAAGGCTGTTGATTTTTGTTCATTGATTTTATACCCTGCTACTTTGCCAAACTTAAGGACCTCAATAGACATTTTTCAAAAGAGGAAATCCAAATGGCCAACAGGCACATGAAAAAATGATCAAGGTCATTAGCAATCAGGGAAATGCAAATCAAAACTACAATGAGGTTCCACCTCACCCCGGTTAGAATGGCTCACATTCAGAAATCTACCAACAACAGATGCTGGCGAGGATGTGGGGAAAAAGGGACACTAACCCACTGTTGGTGGGAATGCAAACTGGTCAAGCCACTATGGAAGTCAGTCTGGAGATTCCTCAGAAACCTGAAGATAACCCTACCTTTCGACCCAGCCATCCCACTCCTTGGGATTTACCCAAAGGAGTTTAAATTGGCAAACAAAAAAGTGGTCTGCACCCTAATGTTTATTGCATCTCAATTCACAATAGCTAAGACCTGGAACCAACCTAAATGCCCATCAACAGTAGACTGGATAAAGAAATTATGGGATATGTATTCTTTAGAATACTATACCGCAGTAAGAAACAACGAAATCCAGTCATTTGCAACAAAATGGAGGAATCTGGAACACATCATATTGAGTGAATTAAGCCAGTCCCAAAGGGACAAATACCATATGTTCTCCCTGATCGGTGACAACTGACTGAACACCAAAAAGGAAACATGTTGAAGTGAAATGGACACTATGGGAAATGGTGACTTGATCAGCCTAGCCCTGACTGTTAATGAACAACTTAATACATTATCCCTCTTAGTAGTTTTTTTGTCTGTTCTACTTAATATGACTGGTTTAATTCTGTAATTAATACACAGTTATTCTTAAGTGTTGAAAATTAACTGAAATGGGATCCCTGTTAAACATAAGAGTGGGAATAAGAGAGGGAAGAGATGTATAATTTGGGACATGCTCAAGCTGACTTGCCCCAAATGGTAGAGTTAGAAACATACCAGGGGATTCCAATTCAATCCCATCAAGGTGGCATGTACCAATGCCATCTCACTAGTCCCAGTGATCAATTTCAGTTCACCATTGATCATAATGAAAGGACTAAGAGTCAAAGGGAGCACATAAACAAGTCTAGTACCTGCTAACACTAACCGATAGAATGAATAAAGGGGAGAGTGATCCAACATGGGAAGTGAGATACTCAGCAGACTCATAGAATGGCAGATGTCCTAAATAGCACTCTGGCCTCAGAATCAGCCCTAAAGGCATTCGGATCTGGCTGAAAAGCCCATGAGAGTATTTCAGGCATGGAAATCCAAGACATTCTGGCAAAAGATCTCTGTGAGTGAGATCCCAGTGGAAAGAACAGGTCTTCAAAGAAGGAGGTACTTTTCTCTGAAGGGAGGAGAGAACTTCCACTTTGACTATGACCTTGTCTAAATAAGATTGGAGTCGGCGAACTCAAAAGGCTTCCATAGCCTTGGCAACTCATGACTGGAGCATAGGGAGATTACTGATGCCATAGACAGGAGTGTCAATTGGTAAAGTCAACAACAGGAGTCACTGTGCACTTACTCCTCATGTAGGATCTCTCTCCTTAGTGTGCTGTACATTGTGATTTAATGCTATAACTAGTACTCAAACAATATATTTCACTTTGTGTTTCTATGGGGGTGCAAACTGTTGAAATCTTTACTTAATGCATACTAAACTGATCTTCTGTAAAAAAAAAAAAAAAAAGAAATTATCAATTCCCAACTTGACTCTCACTGGGATTAAACATGACAATAGGTCTGATCTGATTTCATCATCATTTAAAAAAATCATCTATTATTTTTCACTTTATGTTTCTGTGTGGGAGCAAACTGTTGAAATCCTTACTTAATGTATACTAAGCTGATCTTCTGTATATTAAGATAATCGAAAATGTATCTTGATGTGAATGGAAGGGGAGAGGGAGTGGGAAAGGGGAGGGTTGTGGGTGGGAGGGACGGTATGGGGGGGAAGCCATTGTAATCCATAAGTCGTACTTTGGAAATTTATATTCATTAAATAAAAGTTAAAAAAAAAGAGATGGGCCAAAGACCTCAATAGACATTTTTCAAAAGCAGAAATCCAAATGGCAAACAGGCACATGAAAAAAAAATGTTCAGGATCACTAGCAATCAGGGAAATGCAAATCAAAACCACAATGAGGTTTCACCTCACCCCGGTGAGAATGGATCACATACAGAAATCTACCAACAACAGGTTTTGGTGAGGATGTGGGGAAAAAGGGACACTATCCCACTGTTGGTGGGAATGCAAACTGGTAAAGCCACTATGGAAGTCAGTTTGGAGATTCCTCAGAAACCTGAATATAACCCTACCATACAACCCAACCATCCCACTCCTTGGAATTTACCCAAAGGAAATTAAATTGGCAAATAAAAGAGCTGTCTGCACATCAATGTATATTGCAGCTGAGTTCACAATAGCTAAGACAGGGAATCAACCTAATGCCTATCGACAGTATACTGGATAAAGAAATTATAGGATATATACTCTATAGAATACTATATAGCAGTAAAAAAAAAAAAAAAACAATGAAATCTGGTCATTTGCACAAAATGGAGGAATCTGGAAAACATCATACTGAGTGAATTAAGCCAGTCCCAGAGGGACAAATATATGTTTTCCCTAATCGGTAACATATGAGCACCTAAAAGGAAACCTGTTGAAGTGAAATGAACACTATGAGAAACGGTGACTTGATCAGCCCTTGTCCTGACTGTCGAGGGGCAACTTAATACTTTATTGATTTTAGTATTTTTTTGTTCAACTTAATATCATTAGTTGAACTTTTTCATTAACACATAATTATTCTTAGGTGTTTAAATTTAACAGAAAGTGATGCCCATTAAATATTAGAGTGAGAATAAGAGAGAGAGGAGATGTATAGCTTGGCACATGCTCAATTGGACCTACCCCTAATGGGAGATTTAGATACATGCCAGGGGATTCCAATTCAGTCCCATCAAGGTGGCATGTACCAATTTATCTCACTTGTTCAAGTGATCAGTTTCAGTTCACAATCGATCATAATGTTAGGATTAAATGTCAAAGGGATCACATAACCAAGACTAGTGTCTGCTAATACTAACCGATAGAATAAAAAAGGGAGACAACGATCCAACATGGGAAGTGGGATACACAGCAGACTCATAGAATGGCGGATGTCCTAAACAGCACTCTGGCCTCAGAATCAGCCCTTAAGGCATTCAGATCCAGCTAAAAAGCCCATGAGATTATTTAAGACATGGAAAGCCAAGACACTCTGGCAACAAAAAAAAAAATTACCTAAATGAAGGATCTCTGTGAGCAAGATCCCAGTGGAAAGAAAGGGCCATCAAAGAAGGAGGTACCTTTCTCTGAAGGGAAGAGAGAACTTCCACTTTGACTATGGGCTTGTCTAAATAAGATCGGACTTGGCAAACTCAAGAGTCTTCCATAGCCTTGGCAGCTCATGACAAGAGCCTCAGGTGATTACTGATGTCATAAATAAGAATGTCAATTTTTAAATCAACAACAGGAGTCACAGTGCACTTACTTGCCATGTAGGATCTCGGTCCTTAATGTGTTGTACTATGTGAATTAACAATAAAACTAGTACTTATACAGTACTTTACACTTTGTTTCTGTGTGGGTGCAAACTGTTGAAATCTTTACTTAGTGTATATGAAATTGATCTTCTTCTGTGTAGAAAGATAATTGAAAATGAATCTTGTTGTGAATGGGATGGGAGAGGGTGTGGGAGATGGGTTGGTTGTGGATGGGAGGCAGGTTATGGGGGGAAAGCCACTATAATTCAAAAGTTGTACTTTGGAAATTTAAATTTATTAAATACAAGTTAAAAAAAGAAAGAACTTTAATTTTACTTTTTTACTTACTACTTTCCCTAGTCTCTCTATTCTCACCTATTCCATAAGTGTGGTTCTACCCAACTGTAGTTGATCACTCTTCTCTCTATCTCAATTCTGCAACAAAGGTCACATCATTTACACTCATATTTTTATGTTCAACTTTTACATATTTCATATTTTGATTTGCTGTTCTTATTACTCTCTGCTGTATGATTTAAAAGGATACTCAAAGTTGTCTATAATCTGACATCATTTACACACACAAAAAAACTTATTCTGGCTTGCCTCATAGTAGAAGCAAGCACTGAGACTTGAAATTTTGCCAGTTCTAATATCTCTACCCATCATCCTCTAAATCCAATTACTTATCATTTCATCATGTAAAGAGCTTTATTTAATATATATTTTATTTAGGACACATTGAGCCAAGGCTCAATAAACATTCAACACTGTGATGTTTTTATTGGCTTATTAGTACACCAGTTCATTATCCTGTATATAGATATTTCTTCCTATGTGGAGCGTTCATGTGTGGATAGAAAGAATCACAATCAGTAGAGACTAAAGTTTCACACAGTGGGAAGCAAAAGGGTGTACCTCTGATTAGGAATAATGGACTGCAGTCTAAGCTACAACAAAGGTAAGTGACGCTTTCAATAGTAGAATGGAAAAGTCACTGCCATATCAAATTCTATCAGATGCTGAAACATAGATTCTGAAGTTGTTTTGGTGCTATGTCCAAAGGGGTAAAAGAGAAACAAGCTCTTATTTTGCTGTATTCTATTATCAACACTAGTAAAATACTAATAAATGATACTGCTTGAGGCTAACAATTCTTTTTAGTTGTCTATGAGTAGTTTATAAAGGTGATGATAGCAACTTTTTTACTGAATTTTGTAGACTGGAGAAAATGAACTGCATCTTACTCCTTTAACTTTCTTTTTAAGGCTAGTATAATATGATATCAAGAATAAGGAATGAACATAATTGCAGTTGATAGTTCTGTAAATTCAATGTACAACAAAAATAAAACAGTGCTTCAAAAGATTCATCAAAATAGAAGTACAAAATAGCAGTACATTATAGGGAATCAGCTGTTAGTATAATGACTTAGACAAAGCTTAAGACTAAACCTGGCCAGTGCCGTGGCTCACTTGGGTAATCCTCTGCCTGTGGCACTGGCACCCCGGGGTTCTAATCCCGGTTGGGACTCTGGGTACTAGTGCCGGTTGCTCCTCTTCCAGTCCAGCTCTCAGCTGTGGCCCAGGAGGGCAGCGGAGGATGGCCCAAAGTGCTTGGGTCCCTGCACCCGCATGGGAGACCAGGAGGAAGCACCCAGCTCCTGGCTTCAGATCAGCACAGCACAGGCTGTAGCGGCCATTAGGGGAGGGAACCAACAGAAGGATGACCTTTCTCTCTCTCACTGTCTATAATTCTCTCTCTCTCTCTCACTGCCTAACTATGCCTGTCAAAACAATAAAAAAAAGGAAGAGACTGTAAACCTGACTTCCCCTGAAATTCCATTTCCTGCACTTAGACTATATATTTGTTTTATAATTATTTTATTATACTTATAGAATAAATATGTATTTATTTTTTATTATTTGTGTAATAATAGTTTTATTATATTTAATGAAAATATTGGTTCTAGGATGTGTCATAAGACAGCAGAGTGAAAGACAGATGTACTTTTTTTTTCAGAGGTACTTTTGATCCAGGGTCACATATTTGAAACCTTATCTCCAAAACTAATTTTGCATTGGAAGTTAATTTTTTTGTAATCCTAAATCAGTTTTTTTGAACGGGGTGATGCACATAATAAAACTAGCAGAGTGGCAGGAAGTAGTGCATAAAATGATGAATGTTATGATTATTAATTTTATCTTCCTTCCTTATGTCAGAATGCAAAACACTAAATATAACTTTTTAAAAAGTGAAGCATGTTGCATTTGAATGATAAAATCAATAATAATTGAGTACAACTTCACTGTACAAATTGTTTCGTTTTGAATAAAATGTTATCATATAAATGGATAAAGTAATCAGAGATCAAATAATACATTTTTAGGTAAGTACAGAGTCAGAAAAAGAGCATACTGAAAGAATTTTATGTCTAAAATAAAGTCTTGATGATAGCATCTATAAGAAAAAAGTAACTGGGGAAAATAAAAAAAAATGCTGTATTACTGCAATTAAAATTCCAGGATACATTGCTATGTCAGGTATAGAAAGCAATGGTGTGGGATGACGAGGAAGTGGTAAGTGTCAAGTAATATACAAGAACTGTTTGTTTCAATTAAAATTTCATTCAGTTTGAGAATATTTCAGTAAAATATAAATTATTAAGGCATACTTAAAAAATATAAGGGAATTTAAAATGTCAGTAAAAAAGAGAACACATCTGATTTTCATTGACCAAACATGAGATAAATGAAATTAATAGGTTGTGATTGCTCAAAGCTCAAAGAATGGGGCATATGTCTTCTAAGTGAGATGTCAATATTTCAAATTTTAGCAGCTGGGTTTGATGCTCAGTTTTGGCTCCTGACTCCAGTTTTTGCTATTGCAGACCCTGGGAGACAGAAGTCATAACTCCTTGACTAGGTTCCTACTGCTCTTGTCAGAGGCCTAGATTGAATTTCCAACCCTCAGCATTAACGTGGGTAAGTACTGGCCATCGTGGACACTTGAGTGTAAACTGTTAGGTGGGAGAGTCAATCTCTCTCTCTCCCTCTCCACCTCTCTCTCTCTTTCTCTCTCTCTCTCTCTCTCTCTCTCATAAACACACACACAAATACAAGAAACTCAAAGTAAATAAATGCTGTATTATACAAAATGCGCAAAAATTAAAATAATGACAAATAAAACAAAACTAGAGTGAATTATTATTATAAGCAAACTTAAGAGAAATTCTAGCAAGTGAAGTATATACATGATTTTATGCAACTATGTCCATGAAAGGCCTAAAATGCAGAGCAAAGTGTTTGGTGCAGCAGGTAAGAAGGCACTGCTAGGGATGCCCACATCTGGGTTCAAGTCCCAGCTCCACTCCAGATATCGGTTGCTTGCTAATATACACCCTGGAAAACATCAGGTGATGGTACATGGGTTCAGTTACTTGCTTTTGGGTTTGGTTTGGCCTACTTCCAGTGTTGCAGGAGGATGGAGGCAATCTCAGATCTTGTCTCATATCAAAGAAGAATTTTCACAGGAACAGGGACAGTGAGCAAAGCGAGATTTATCAAGTGAAAAACCTCATGCTGAAGCAGTTTGGATGAGGTCGCCAAAAGAGGAGTTGTCAATAAAGCTTGCCAGTGCTGGCTCTTTTATACACAAAATGGCTCTTTATGATTGGCTCCTTTCTGAAAATCAAACCTAGATTTAACCAGTCAAGTACAAGTAGAAGAGCAGCTAATCAGGATGCAAGGGTTACACAGCTGTCTAGCATTGATAAGACTAAGTTCAGTTAACTGGCCAAACTGCGTTCTAGCTGACCTAACTGCCTAATAGTTCCATTTAACTCCTCAAATTTCCCCCTCAGAAGAATGGTCCCTACCACAAGATGGAATGGGGTGATGACCCCTCTGGCTGCTTCAGGTTGAATGGGTGCATCATTGGGGTTAGCAGCAGAGGATTCCTTTGAGGGTCAATCCAAGGTTCCCTAGTAGAATGCAGATTTCCTCCTAAGCTTTAAGTGGAATACCACCTGCAGTCCGATGGCTTGAAGTATTGTAATCCTTAAGGAAGACCCCAGCCTGCTGGCAGAGTTATATCATCCAGATAGCCCAGGTTATGGAAGAGCAATCACATTTTTGAGTTAAATCACTAGAAACTCAGATACAAACATCACGCGTAGTAAAAAGTAGTGTAATTGAATTTGGTAACAGATCTTTAGCCGTGGGCAAAGAGGATATGTTTTGGTTAGTTATCTTTATAAAGTAATTAAATGAGGTGCAAAGACCTAACCCATATTGCTGGTGATATATCCATACAGGAGGTTCCCTTGTGCATATAATAGGGTGTTTGATTTAACACATTTGAAGCTAGATGAGGCCACAAATTTCAAGAAGCAGAGAGAGAGTCTGCTTAGTGAGGACATTTACAGATGTGTTTGTCAATAAGTAGGTTGTGTTAGTGAGACCTTCTTTCATAAGACAGTTTTATATCCCTGTTATAAAGGATTGGGGTGGACAGTTTAAGACATGATCTAGGGTGCTTTCAGGTCCCACTGAAAGCTTTTGGAATTTGCTCCTGATTTCTGGAGTGGAAAGGGTCAGGTATCTCTCCTTTAAAACTGCCTATTCCTCATAAAATTAGATTCTAATGGGGTATATTTCTCTAAAATCTCCCTGGAGCATTCAACAAAGGCAAATAGATTTTCCTTTGGCCTTTGATCAATCAAGGATAATTTAGAGTAATTAGAGAATTAGAGGGTTTGGTTCTAGTTCTCCCTCTATAGCACAGACAATAAGATACTTTCTTCTCCAACCGTCTGCATGTTTGTTAGGATTCCAGTTAGGGTCATTCTGGGGAACTTGCTGTTGATTGGTGGGAAATTACAACTCTTGTTTATAGATTGCAATTCTGGGTTAGGTCCATGGGATACATACAGTATGTCCCCAAATTCCTCTGCTGACTGCACAACTGCAAACTTCTGTGACCTTGTTAAATTTTGGTCACAGAGCAGCATTAAATCCTTCCAGGTTATCTCATACACCTCTGTTACATTAAGGGAGGCCTCTCTGTAATGATCTGGGTCATCTGTGAAGCTACCCAGATCTCCCTCCATCTGCCTCTGATTTTGAGAGAAAAAGAAACTTGAACCCAAATAAGTACCTGCTCTCTAGGCATTTGCTGAAGAGGTAGAAAATTGGCACAAACTTCCAGGAGAGCTAAAAGATATGAAGTATGGAGGACAAACAGGGGGAGTAGATGGATTACGGAAAGCTTGCTGTCATCCTCAGGAGATAGGACTGCCACAATAGATGAGTCAATCTGACAAGCTTTATAGAGTTATGGATTGTCTCATAGCACAAAGAAAGCCTGATCATAAGGAATCTCAACCCACTTCCATGCTTTATGGCAAAAGAGACCTAGCTGGAGGATGGTACTGTAGTTAATATTTCCTCCTGGAAGCCAACTTTCTCCATCCTCTAGTTTGCAACCAGGGCAAGCTGTGAGAAAAAGATCAAGTTTTTTTCTTTAAGTTCTAGGGGGTCAAAGAAATCCCAGTATCTGATGGTGAACCTCAAGAGTGTACCACCTGTAGATTTTTTTTTTCCCAATCTGTAATGAGAGGATAAAACAGAAGCATTCTCAGCTGTTATCTTGCCTGAGTGAGATGTCTCAAACTCTCTTGCTGCCTGTGGTATCAAGACGTGAATTTAAGCCCACAGGGAAAGGAGGAAAGTACAGGTCGTACTAGCCTGTATCACCCATTCTCATTGAGCATTCCATGCCTGTAACTTGGATATATGATTGTTGGAATTTCACACACAGGAGAGATCAGCTCCTTTTACTGGCAGCATGCTAGAATTGGGCCTCTGCCTGGTCAAATATTTACTATCTCTTTTGCCACTTACATGAAAAGAAACAGTTGCTCTATGCCTCTTAACCTGAGTTATATTTTACAGGCCTGTATTTAAAAATGAGCTTTTGTGACAAGACCCTTAACAAAGATGTTTTGAGCTAGAGTTCAGAGGAAGGGCACCAGTTCTGGCCACTGCTTATGTTGGTGACTGACAGTTGAAAGGTTAAAGGAACATGACTGGAGAAGAAAAATCCTCTTTAATAAACTACCTCTGAATTATGGGTTATATAGAAAGGACTTGGAGGCTGGAGTTGTGGGATAGAAGGTTAAGCCTCCACCTGTAGTGCCAGCATGCCATATGGGTACTGGTTTGAGTCCTGACTGATGTCTGATCTGGCTACATGATAATGCACCTGGAAAAGCAGTGGGAGACAGCCCAATACTAGGGCCCCTGCACACATGTGGGAGATCTGGAAGAAGCTCCTGGCTCCTGGCTTCGGATCTGCACAGCTCCAGCCGTTGCAGCCATTTGTGGAGTGAACCAGCGGATGGAAGACCTCTCTGTCTCTACCTCTCTCTGTAACTCTGTCTTTCAAATAAATAAAATAAATCTTTTTTAAAAAAGAACTACTGGGGCATTGCATCAAGAAAGCCATGGCCCCACTCCAGACAGTGTGCAATCTTACTGACAAACTGATCTCTGCAGAAAGAACCAAGTGCAGTTTTCAGCCTGACACTCTAATGGGCTGTCAGAGTTTTGTGCTCAGCCAAGAAGTCTTTAAAAACTCCAGAGTGTTGCCCTGGACTGAATTTTGCAATTACTCCAAGACTTTTTTCCAGACTCATATGACTGGCTGATTTCCATGAAGAGAAACTGAGTTTGATGGGCCCAACATAACCAGAGCTGAGACATAATGTAGAGAGGGTGGGGCTTCTATGGTTACAGCTCATGTAGGCTCCATAAAGAACCACATGGGCACCTATGTCCTGGGGAAAGTAAGGAGTTATTGAGGCATTGGGGAACAGAGTCCATGGCCTCACTCCAGACCATGCCCAGTCTTAGTGTTGCTCCCTGCAGGAAGTGCACTTCCCAACCTATCACTCCTGCCTGCTATTGGAGTCTGGAGTCCAGCAGAGAGACTCAGGAAGCACTTGGATGTAGCTCCAAACAGATCTGTCAGTTGTCTTGAGGTCTTCTCATAGATATTCATGATGGGTCAATCTATGCAAAATAGAGGGATTAAAACTTTCTCAGTTCTGGGGGATTGATCCACCCCTATTCAGCAAACTTAACCCCTGAGTCTTTAAGATCAGTGGCTGTGCTAACCACTCAACTGGCTGACAGGGTCCATGTGGTTTTGAGTCAGAGAGAGAGAGAGAGAGAGGGAGAGAGAGAGAGGTGCTAGGGGGGAGAGTGAGGCTCTGGAAAACACAGAAGCAGAAGCAGTCATCTTGCTCATCCACCCAGAGAGGCAATCCAATGCTCATCTGAATTGGGTTTGATATCATTTGAGTCATGGCACCACACTGTTGTGGGAAAATGAAGGTGATCTCAGTTTTGTCTCACATTGAACAATTTCCACAGGGACACACATGGTGAGCAAAGTGAAGTTTATTGAAAATGAGAAACTTCTTGCTGCAGCAGTCTGGAGAGGGGTGCCAAGAGAGGAGTTGCCAAAGAAGCTTGACAGTACTGGTTCTTTTATACACAAAGTGATTCTCTCTGACTGGCTGCTTTCTGAAAAATCAAAGCTAGATTTAACCAATCAGGATATGAGCAAAATAACAGCTCATCAGAAGAAAGGCATTACAATCCTGTCTAACACTGATAAAACTAAGAGCAGTTAACTGACCTAACTTCCTTCCAACTGATTTAACTGTCTATTAGTTCATTTAACTCCTCACTCCAACTCTTGTGAGCATTTGCGGAGTTTACTAGCAGCTTACTAGAATAGAACTCTGTCTATTCTCTCTGTCTCCTCTCTCTGATTTTCCAATAAATACATAATCTCAAAATCATTTGCCTCCTAGAAAACATTACTGCTGTGGTTTATTTTTTCCACTGTATGAATTCTAAAATCAAGAATTGTGTAGAATAGATCATCAAAATACTGAGGAGGAAAATGACTATGAACTTGATAGTTTTATTATTTGAGAGTGTTGTGATATAAATATAATTCAGAAATGAATATTTTCAGTGTATTTGTAATCCAGAGACTATCAGTGAAAGAAGTTTAAAAATAAATGAACGAATAGACGAAAGACATCAAAAGGAAAAGATATTATGTAAGGAGCAAGGAATTTATTAAAATATACTGGAGGTTTCAAAAAGTTCATGGAAATGTAATTAAAAGGTAAGGTGAATTTTCCATAATTGTTTTAAAGAACTTTCATATTTAAAAAATTGAAGAATTAATACTAAAAGGAATGGAGTTCATATATATTACTGCCAAAATTAATGATTGAAACTCTTGTTGATTTTCTGATTTTTTTTAGTTCTAGAAGCTAGGTAGTTAGAAGAGGTGTAACTAGAATGAACCTAACCCAAGTTTGTGAGTATTCATACAAAAACCCAAATGCACATGTGTAGATTTCTTTAATAACAAGACTACATGATCAGTGTGATTGGTAAAAACAGGAATAAGGTGCATCTAATCCCATAACACAAGAAAAAGTTGAAACTCCTAAATCTTGGAGAAAACAAAACTTTATTATTCATTCTTTATCTCACAGCATAGCAGAGAAAATATTGTTTTTTTAAAAAAAGTCTCAATACACATAAGTTACATAAATTATACTTATGTACTTGCATGTGTATACATTTATTTTATTTTTTAAAGATTTATTTATTTGGAAAGCAAAGTTGGAGAGAGAGAGATCTTCCATCTGCTGCTTTATTCCCCAAAAGGTTTTGATAACTGGGGCTAGGTCAGACTAAATCCAGAAGCTAGGATCTGCATCCAGGTCTCCCATGTGAGTACATGGGCCTAAGGGCTTGGGTCATCATTCACTGCTTCCTCAAGCACATTGGCAGGGAGTTGGATAGGAAGTAGAGTAGCCAGGATTCGATCCATGTTGGTTGCTGGAATTAAGGGCATGGGCTTAGGCTATTATGCTACAATGCTAGAACCATGTATGTGTATAAATTTAAAACTATAATTGACCCCAAGCAATACTCAATGCAAATTGTCTTTTCTAATCCTCTAAAATAAAGACCATAAAAGTACAATGTTAACATTACACAGAAAATTCATGCTTGTTATTCTATTCTTTTTTATTTTCTTTTTGGAACAAACTTTAATTATTAGTTTCAAGCCAGCGCCGCGGCCCACTAGGCTAATCCTCCGCCTTGCGGTGCCGACACACCAGTTTCTAGTCCCGGTTGGGGCGCCGGATTCTGCCCCGGTTGCCCCTCTTTCAGGCCAGCTCTCTGCTGTGGCCAGGGAGTGCAGTGGAGGATGGCCCAAGTACTTAGGCCCTGCACCCCATGGGAGACCAAGATAAGTACCTGGCTCCTGCCATTGGATCAGCACGGTGCGCCGGCTGCAGCGCACTGGCCGCGGCGGCCATTGGAGGGTGAACCAATGGCAAAGGAAGACCTTTCTCTCTGTCTTCTCTCTCACTGTCCACTCTGCCTGTCAAAAAAAATTATTAGTTTCAGAGAAAAACTAACTGGCAAGTACAAAGTTATCCATGGGTGTATACAGCATGCCTTATATCAATAGCCATGATATTTTCATAATGGATCAAAGTGCCTAAGCTCATTTGGTGACATTAATGCAAACTCATGTGTCTAAATTAAAATGGAATGATTCAAGCAGTTCGTTTTTTCCATTTGTGTGGTGATGGGGACTTGAAGTGCATGGATTAAAATCATATGTCCTGTCTAGGATATGTGTGGTTAATACATTGTTAGGATTTTTTCAGCTTAAGATATTAAGATTATTAGGGTACAAGAGTTATGGAGAAAACAGCAGAAGAAAATCTATGTAAATTGGAGGAACACAGCAGACCTACATGGAGGGTGAAATGTGCACAACTTAGGACCCCACCATCCAAGAGCCTCCACATCAGCATTGGAGAGCAAGGTGAGACCAGCCTGCAAAAGCCTAAGCCACGGGAAAAAAAAAAAAAAAAAAAAAACACCTACCTACAGGATGAGCCTAGAGGGAATATGGCTTGGAGACCCATGAATGATAGTGTACCTACCAAATACCAAACTAAAGGAGAAAAAACAAAAGGGGGGGAGGGGGCATGTTTTCTCTCTTCCTGATCATCCTGCAAAGGTGCCTTATAAAAAGCTGACAGAGAGCAGGCACCAATTTGAACATCTGTAACAGCTGTGCCAGCTCATGTCTGAGCCCAGCAACCAACAAAGTAGAGACTCCTGAGTTGGGTTGGGAAAATAGAGAAGGGGCTGGGTGCTCATGACTGTTGGAGCCTTGTGAGCCAGGATTGTGAAAACACTGAGGATGTATGGGAGGACTCATGGTGTGGCTGGGGAATTGGACAGTCACTGTCGTGGGCTCCACATGATATGAGCTCCCTGGTTACCTGGCGAGAGGCATTGCTGGGGAACCTAAGCTTATACTGAAGACTGCACAGATCCTTTGTGTGGCCATTGGGGCAGAGTGAATGAGTAATATTCTCACTGGGGCTAGTGCCCAGGCACTGGTCTCCTTTGAGGTTAGGAGCTTAGCTGAGTCTACAGAAACAGACAAGAAAACTCTCCTTAGATTAAAAAAAGATAAAAAGGATGTGTGACTCTTCAGCCAGGAGCACTGAGCAGAGCTCCCCAGCCACTCCTGCTCATGCCTCTACTTATTCCCTGAAAGAAGACACTCTACTAATCCAGTCACACATTATCCAAAGATAAAAGCCACACAACAATAGATCAAAGAAGAAACCAAATATCCCCACAAATGCCAAATGACAAACACACCAGTCCAAGAAAAAAGAACACAATACCTGAATACTAGATTTTGTAGATGATAAGATTGAAAAATGCCAGAAATGGAATTGAAACCATTGATCATAGGATTACTTAGAAGTAGTTAGAAACAAATGCACAAACTAATGAAATCCATATATGAAATGAAAGAAGATTTCTCCAACGAAATTGAGAACCTAAAGAGAAATCAAAATAAAATCTTGGAAATAAAGAATTCAATAGAATAAACAAGAAATAGAGTAAAGAGCCTTAACAACAGAATCGGTGAAGCAGAAGAAAGAATATCCAACTTCGAAGATGAAGCACAGGAAATTACACAGCCAGACCAAACACAAGAAGAAGAATTTTAAAAGTAAAGAACACTTTTGGGAATCTACAGGATACTATCAAATGACCCAACATATGGGTTCTAGGAGTATCTGAAGGCATGGAAAGAGAGGCGGATTTGAAGGGCTATTTAGTGAAACAATAACAGCAAATTTCTTCAATTTGGACAAAAAAGGGGCATCCAAGTACAGAAAGCACCTAGAATTCTTAGTAGACTTGGCCAGAAAAAATTTTTGCCATGATATATTGTAGTCAAACTCTTCATAGTAAAACATAAAGAAAAGATTTTAAATGTCCATGACAGGAACACTAGATTACTTTCAGAGGATTTCAAATTATACTCACAGAGACTTCTCAACATGAACCCTACAAGCTGGGAGAGAATGGAGAGATATAGTCCAATTCTTAAGAGAAAAAAAGACAAAACTGTCAACCCAGCATATTATACCCTGCAAAGCTCTCATTTATGACAAACAGAAACTGAAAGAATTTGTCACCACCTGCCCAACCCTGCAGAATATGCTTAAGGATGTGTTGCACACAGAAACACAGAAACATGGTCATCATTACAGATGATGGTAAAGGAAGCAAAACTATCAGTAAAAGTGCAAAGGAAATACAAAGTAAAAAAAAAAAAAAAAGAAATAATTATGGTAAAATTGCAGGATGGTTTCAATACTTATCAATGGTCACCTTGGATGTAAATGGACTTAACTTTCTAGTTAAAAGACACAGACTGCCTGAATGGATTAAACAACAAAACTCATCCATTTTCTGGCTACAAGAAACACATCTCACCAACAAAGATGCATGCAGACTGAAATTGAAAGGATGGAAAAAGATATTCCAAGCTAAAAGAAATCAAAAAGAGCGGGTGTAGCCATCTTAATATCAGGCAAAATAGACTTTAACACAAAACTATTAAAAGAGACAAAGAAGGGATCAGTTCAACTGGAAGAGATAATTACAGGGCACCTGGCTATTTAAAAGAAATGTTAAGGAATTGAAAGGAAGACATAGACTCAAATATAATAGTAATAGAGGATTTCAGTACCCCACTTTCAGCAATGGATAGATCAACCAGACAGAAAATCAGCAAGGAAACAACAGAGCTAATCGACACTATAGACCAAACGGACCTAACAGATATCTACAGAACTTTTCATCCTACAGTTGCAGAATACACATTTTTCTTACCTGTGCATGGAACCCTCTCTAGGATTGGCCACATGCTAGGCCATAAAACAAATCCCAGAAAATTCAAAAAAATGAAAATAATACCATGCATCATCTTGGACAACAATGTAATGATGCTGGAAATCAGCAACTCAGGAATCTCTAGAACATATGCAAACACATGAAGACTGAACAACATGCTCCTGAAAGAACAGTGTGTCATAGAAGAAATCAAAAGAGAAATCAAATAATTTCTGTAAACAAATGAAGACAGTACAACATATCAAAACTTATTAGATACAGCAAAGGCAGTGTTAAGAGGAAAGTTTATATCTGTAGTTACCTACTTAAATAAATTGGAAAGGCACCAAAAATGTGATATCAATGCATCTCAACAATCTAGAAATACAAGAGCAAAAAAACCCAAAACTATTAACAGAAAAGAAATAATTAAAATTAGAGAAGAAATCAACAAAATTGAATTAATAAAATAAAAAAGATCAGCAAAATGAAGAACTGATTGTTTGAAAAAATAAACAAAATTGGCACATGATTGGCCCTACTAACCAAAAAATGAGAGAGAAGTACAAATCATTAAATTAGAGTCTAAAAGGAAATATAACAACATATACCACATAAATAAAAAAGAATCATCAGTAGTTACTACAAATAACTGTATGCTGACAAACTGGAAAAACTAGAAGAAATGGAAAAATTCTTGGACACATACAACCTTCCTAAATTGAGCAATGAAGACATAGAAAAACCAAACAGACTCATTATCAAGATGGAAATTGAATCAAAACCCTCCCAACAAAGCAAAACCCAGGACCAGATGGCTTCACTGCTTATTTCTACCAGACAGTTAAAGTAGAAATAACACCACTTCTCAAGCTATGCAAAACAATTGAAGTGGGTGGAATCCTCACTAACTCCTTTGATGAAGCCAGCATCACCTTAATTCCTTAACTCAGAAAAGACAAAACAGAAAAAGAGAACTGCAGACTAATTTCCCTGATGAATATTGATGCAAAAATCCTCAACAAAATTCTGGCCAATCAAATGCAGCAACACATCAGAATGACCACTCACCTGGACAAAGTGGGATATATCCATGGTATCCAAAAGTTTTTCAACATTTGCAGATCAATGTGATATATCACATTAAGAAACAGAAGAACAAAAACCATGTGATCATCTCAATAGATAGAAAGCATTTGATAAAATACAACACACTTTCATGATGAAAACTCTAATCAAATTGGGTATAGAAGGAACGTTCCTCAACAAAAAATCAAGGCAATTGATGACAAATTCATTTTCAGAGTCCTATTGAATGGGGAAAAGTTGGAAGCATTACCACTGACATCAAGTACCGGACAAGGATGTTTACTCTTGCCATTGCTATTCAATATAGTCCTCGAAATTTTAGCCAAAGCTCTTAAACAAGAAAAAGAAATCAAAGGGATTCATATTGGGGATGAGAACGGCAAACTATCCCTATTTGCAGATGACATGATTCTATATATAAGGGTTCCAAAAGACTCCACCAACAGACTATTGGACCTCATAGAAGAATGTGCTAAAATAGCAGAATATAAAATGAATACACAAAAATCAACAGCCTTCGTATGCACAGACAATGTCACAGCTGGGAAAAAAAAACTTCTAATCAATCACATTACAATAGGTACTAAAAAAAATCAAATACCTTGGAATAAACTTAACCAAGGATGTCAAAGATCTCTACGATGAGAATTACAAAATACATGACAATAGGTCTGATCTGATTTCATCATCATTTAAAAAATCATCTATTATTTTTCACTTTATGTTTCTGTGTGGGAGCAAACTGTTGAAATCTTTACTTAATGTATGCTAAACTGATCTTCTGTATATAAAGAGAATTGAAAATGAATCCTCATGTGAATGGAAGGGGAGAGGGAATGGGAAAGGGGAGGGTTGCAGGTGGGAGGGACGTTATGGGGGGGAAGCCATTGTAATCCATAAGCTGTACTTTGGAAATTTATATTCATTAAATAAAAGTTAAAAAAAATGCACACACATGAAGTCTGTTTATACCTTATTTACAACAATGACACAATGCAAATATCCCTACAACATTTCATTTTATATCAATTTTTAAAAGATTTTATTTATTTATTTGAGAGAGAGAGAGTTACAGACAGAGAGAAATGTGAGAATCTGCTGGTTCATGCCCCAAATGGCTGCAACGGCTGGAGCTGAGCCATTCTGAAGCCAGGAGCCAGGAACTTCATCCAGATCTCCCACTTGAGTGCAAACACATGGGCCATGTTCCACTGCTTTCTAAGACCATAAGCAGAGAGCTGGATCAGAAGAGGAGCAGCTGGGACTTGAACTGGTGCCCATATGGGATGCTAGTACCATAGGTGGAGGCTTAACCTACTATGCCACAGCACCATCTCCTTTATATCCAGTTTTAATTGGGATAATATATGTTCTCTTATGCACCCTTTCAAATCTCAGCAGGATATTTGGTTATCTGTACATAAACAACTGAATATAAAATCTATCAGTGTGCAAACAACCAAAGGATACGGGTAAAGATGGTCTACCTTGTTAAGAATCAAATACATGTGGGGCTGACTTTGTTGCATAGTAGGTTAAGCAGTCCCGTGTTTTACCAGCATCTCATATGAGTGCTGGTTTGAAAAAAAAAAAAAAAAAGACTTAAATCTATGACCTGATCATCAAATTACTACAGAACATTGGAGAAAGTCTGAAAGATATTGGCAGGGAACATTTCTTGTAAATGATCTCAGAGGCACAGGCAATCAAATCCAAAATCAAGAGACGGGATTATATCAAATTGAGAAGCTTCCGTACTGCAAAAGAAACACTCAGCATAGTGAAAAGACAACCAACAGAATGAGAGAAATTATTTTCAAACAATGCAGCTGATAAAGGATTAATAACCAAAATACAGAAAGAGAATAAGAAACTCCACAACAGAAAAAAAAAAAAAAAAACTTAATAGATGGGCCAAGGACTTAAAGAGACATTTTTCAAAAGAGGAAATTCAAAGGGCCAACAGACACATGAAAAAATGCTCAGGATCACTAACCATCAGGGAAATGTGAATCAAAACCACAAAGAGGTTTCACCTCATCTCAATTAGAATGCCTTTCATACAGAAATCAGCATACAACAAATGCTGGTGAGGATATGGGGAAAAAGGTACCCTAATCCACTGTTGGTGGGAATGTAAACTGCTAAAACCACTATGGAAATCAGTTTGGAGATACTTCAAAAATCTGAAAGTAGACCCACCATACGACCCAGCCATCCCACTCCTGGAATTTATCCAAGGTAAATGAAATCAATAAATAAAATAGTTATCTGCACCCTCATATTTTACAATACCTAAGATGTGGAATCAACCTAAATCTCCTTCAACTGAAGACTAGATAAAGAAATTATGGGATAGGTACTCTATGGAATACTACATAGCAGTAAAAAATGTGAAATCCAGTCGTTTGCAACAAAACAGATGAGTCTGAAAAAAGTCATACTTAGTGAAATAGGCTAGTCCCAAAAGGACAAATATCATATGTTCTCCCTGATCTGTGATAACTAATAGAGCACATAAAAGGAAAACTGTAGAAGTGAAATTGACGCTTTGAGAAGCAATGCCTTGAACAGCACTTGTCTTGACTTTTGAGAAACAGGTCTTTTTTTTTTTTTTTTTTTTTTTTTCTTTTGGAGAATGGGACTGGGAATGGGAGAGGAAGGAGGAGGTGGGGTGGGAGTGGGGATGGGAGGGTGGGTATGATGGGAAGAATCATTATATTCCCAAAGCTGTAATTATGATATTTGTACTCATTAAATTAATGGTTTCTTTGGGAAAAAAGTATTATTGAGGCTACAGCTGGAGCTTGGGCATTAACGTTTATTTTTTTAAAGATTTATTTTTATTTATTTGAAAGTAAGAGTTACACAGAGAGAGTAGAGGCAGAGAGAGAGAGAGAGAGAGAGAGAGAGAGAGAGAAAGAGAGAGGTCTTCCATCTGCTGGTTTACTCCCCACTTGGCTGCAAAGGCCAGAGTTGCTCTGATCTGAAAACAGGAGCCAGAAGCCAGGAGCTTCTTGCAGGTCTCCCATGTTGGGGCAGGGGCCCAAGGACTTGGGCCATGTTCTACTGCTTTCCCAGGCCATGGCAGAGAGCTGGATCAGAAATGGAGCAACCAGGTCTTGAAACGGTGCCCATATGGGATGCTGGCACTGCAGGCCAGGGCGTTAACCCGCTGTGTCACAGCGCTGGCCCCAAACACCAGATTTTAAACATGTACCTAATTTAGAAAATTACTTTGGGACTTTGGCCTCAATTGCTCTTTTTGCTGGTAAGTCATAAATCAGGTGAGTAAGTCATAAATCAAGTTAGGCTTGTAGTAAACAAACTTATTTATATACGGTCTTTAGCAGTTGCTATGTTTGGTTGAGATGATGATTTGGCATGTTGTGTTCTCTGGATTGCAACCAGTATAGTACCCAGACTATGGTAACGTGATCATTAGGCAGTAGAATTGTGAATAGCTTCATCTGACAGGTTTTTGTTACCTGATGTTGATTTGTCTGAGATATATACTAATATCAAGGAGAAATTTCCTGATGACAGGATGTGGCATTGATTTCATTATACTGTAGAAATATGATTTTACTTATTAAGTAAAGTTCACGCTCTAAAAATAGCTATGAGACACTAAATTTTATTTTTTGCAGGGAATTATAGAGAAATCTAGGTTAGTTATCCATATCTTATAACTTGAAGAGCAGAAAAAGTTTTTTGGATGGTAGAAGTTTGAGCTCAAATAGGTCCCATATCAGATGGATAGATGTCTACCCATCCACTATCAAGACTTCAGTTATGTGGCATGAAAACAGAATTGAAAAACTATAAACATAATGGGAGATATTATTTGGAAAGGGCTAATCATGGTAGAGAGAAGAAGTAATTAATTATTAATTTAGAAGAAATAATAGGCAGCGTGACTAGATGCCAGATAATCTAATAAACATGATGTCAAAGCCATACCACAATAAAGTGCTATCAAATTATTGAATTCTGTCTTTAGTGGCTGATTAAGCTTGTGATTACAAAGAAAATAAAAACTGTATCATTGTAAAACTCAAAAGAAAAATAAGAAAAGAAGGAGGAAGGAGACTGGGAGTGTGATTATATTCAATTAGAAAACATATTTATATATCAATGTAATAATAACTAAAATAATACAAAAAAGTTTCATAAAATTCCAACATTACATATGATAAAATCTCTTTATTACTTATGAGCCAGAGATCTTAGAAATAACTAGCAAATTTCTTTAAAAATGGACATAATAATTTTAGTTAGAAAAATCAATCCATTTATCACCAAAATCTTTTTCAATATTATAATAAAATGAAGCAATTTTATAAAATTGGAAATAAGAAGTGTTACTTGTTCATTTGTTTTGGCAGATTATGTATATCTACTGATAGAAAACTATGGAAAATTAATCCAAAGAATTAGGGAATTAGCCAGTGTGAAAGCATCAATATCTAAAGAATTATTATAATTTTTATAGACAACATATTAAAAAATAAATTTAAATTATTAATTACAAGAATTAGCAAAACATCTCATATCACTAGGGATACATTTTAGCCAATGTTGTCAGCATTTCTATAGAAAAAACAATAAAACATTACTGAGATATTAAAAGTAACTTATACATGAAGAGATGATATATTCAATTTTCATGGGAAGAGGTGTTCAGGGAATGGAGTATCAAACAAAAGATTAATGATCAGAACAGTATCTTTATTATATCAGGCATAGTGATGTATGTGCTATTCTATAATGGTTCATTTAGTGGGGTTATATTTAATAATCATCATGTTTCTATATTTAACCACTTTTATCTTTTGCCAGTTTTAAGTTGTATATCCCAAAATCATGGGAGAGAATTAAGAGAATTAAATATGTTATACACTTAGTGTAATGACAATGGCAGATTTTTCAACATAGAAAAATATAATAGCATACCTATGTCAAATCTGACTGAGGAGGTCAAAAGATACACAACTGAGAACTGTCAACAGAATTTGTCAAAAAGTGACCTAATGCTGTCAATGTAGTATTCTGTATAAGGCTGACAGGAATAGATTCAATATGTAACAAAAAGAACTGAAGACCAGAAATAGCCATATTTGTTGTAAAAGTGAGAGGAAAAATAGTTAGAGGGGAAAAAATTGAGGTAAAGCAGACATTTTCACAAATGTGTCATAGGGAGATGACAGCATATTTGATTGCTGCTGAGAATAACATAGTGGATATATTAAAATACTGCATGAGGGATGTGCATTTAGCCAGTGATTATGACTTTCTTCCCACATGATACTACCAGGGTTCAATTCATGGCTCATGCTCCTTAGTCCAGGCTTGCTCTCCCTCTCTCTCTCCCACCCACCTCTCTCTATATTTCTCTCCCTCCCTCCCTCTATCTTTGCCATCAATGAGGGAAACTTGGATTGAATTTCTATCTACAACTTCAGAACTGGCCAGGCATTTTGGGAACAAACCAGTAAATGGGAGTACTCTCTTTCTCTTACTGTGGCTCGCTCTCTCTCTCTCTCTCTCTCTCTCTCCCTTTCTCTTCCTCTCTCTTTCTCTCTCTCTCTCTATATATATACATATATATATATAGCATACATATTATTTGATATATATCAAATAATTTTAAAAAATATGTGATGTATATGTGCTGCTGAATACATTATCCATCTTAGTATTTTTTTTCTTTGTTCTACTTAATACAATTGGTTGAATTCTGTAATTAATACACAGTTATTCTTAGGTGTTGAAACTTAACTGAAAACTGATCTCTGAAAAATATAAGAGTGGGAATAAGAGAAGAACAGATGTACAATTTGGGACGTGGTCAAGCTGACTTGCCCCAAACGGTAGAGTTAGAAACATACCAGGGGATTCCAATTCAATCCCATCAAGGTGGCATGTACCAATGCCATCTCACTAGTCCAAGTGATCAATTGCTGTTCACAATTGATCATAATGATAGGACTAAGAGCGAAAGGGAGCGCATAAACAAGACTAGTGTCTGCTAATACTAGCTGATAGAATAAAAAAGGGAGAGAACAATCCAACATGGGAAGCGAGATACACATCAGACTCATAGAATGGCAGATGTCCTAAACAGCACTCTGGCCTCAGAATCAGCCCTTAAGGCACACGGATCTGGCTGAAAAGCCCATGAGAGTATTACAGGCATGGAAAGCCAAAACACTCTGGAAAAAAAAAAAAAAAAAAACACCTACATGAAAGATCTCTGCGAGTGAGATCCCAGTGAAAATAACAGGTCATCAATGAAGGAGGTACCTTTTTCTGAAGGGAAGAGGGAACTTCCACTTTGACTACGACCTTGTCTACATAGGATCAGAGTTGGTGAACTCAAAAGGCTTCCATAGCCTTGGCAGCTCATGACAAGAGCTTAGGGTGATTACTGATGCCATAAACAAGAGTGTCAATTTGTTAAGTCAACAACAGGAGTCACTGTGCACTTACTCTTCATGTAGGATCTCTCTCCTTAGTGTGCTGTACATTGTGATTTAATGCTATAACTAGTACTCAAAGAGTATTTTTCACTTTGTGTTTCTATGTGGGTGCAAACTGTTGAAATCTTTACTTAATGTATGGTAAACTGATCTTCTGTATATAAAGAGAATTGAAAATGAATCTTGATGTGAATGGAAGGGGGAGGGAGAGAGAAAGGGGAGGGTTGCGGGTGGGAGGGACGTTATGGGGGGGAAGCCATTGTAATCCATAACCTGTACTTTGGAAATTTATATTCATTAAAATAAGTTAAAAAATATGTGATGTCGTATTATGTGTGAATAATGGAATTATTTAATTATTTGGCAATAGTTTTGCCATGTCTTGAAATTGAAAGATAGATGGTCTGGTGCAAATATAGAGAAATTACTTCTCTGTAAGAGTTGATTAGATATAGCTTAATATCATGATGAAATTAACCTGCTATCTGAATATCTGAGTGTGATTTCTTTAGACAGTTGATCATAGAAATTCTTGGCATACAGACCATCTTTATTACAGGAAATCCAAAGAAACATTTGCCTTTAAGACCACTTTTGTTCTCATAAAGATAAAAGAAGGAAGGGCACTCTGCATACTTGGTTTTCCATCCTAAAATGTCTTTCTTAGTTCATTAACTTCACACAGTTGGAAAAGGAGAGTAGGACTAGGAGTCATTTTAGTCCCTCCCCTCTAGGGGGAAGAAAACATCTGGATGTGTCAGAATACCCCGCCAATGCCAATGAGCTTTCAGGATATTGGTGCAAAAACTGAAAGAGCGGCATTTTTATAACATTATTTATTTGAATGGCAGACTTAGAAAGAAGGAGAGAGAGAGCTCTTCCATCTACTTTTTCACTTCCCAAATGGTTACAATGGCTGTGGCTGGAAGAGGATGAAGCCAGGAGCCCGGAACTCCATCCAGGTCTCCAACGTGAAGTGGTATGGGTCCAAGCAGTTAGACCCTCTCTGCTGCTTCTCCAGGAATATTAACAGGGACCAGATCATAATGGGAGCAGCTGGGACCCAAACTGATACTCATATGGGATGCCGGCATTGATGGGGGTGGTTTAATACACTGCACCAAAATGCTGGCCCATATAGTAGCATTTTTTATGTTTTATTCTATAAACTGAAGGCATATTTCCTATATACATAAAATATATAACTGGGTTTTGATATAAGGGAATTTGTATCCCTCTCTTGGTCTGCTTTCTTATTAAATTTTTTTCTAAATTTCCATAACCAGGTAATGCTTGTTAAAATATTATAATCTGAATATTTTGGATTTTAAAATTAAAGGCATAATAACTATGGTGTTTTATATTCCTTGAAGGAGTTGTAAAAGCTAAGCATCAGGAGACAGTGTTGTTAATAATGGGTTAAGCCACAGCCTAGAGTGCCTGCATCCCATATTGGCATCCTTTGGAGATCAGGCTACTCCACTTCTGATCCAACTCCCTGCCAGTATCCTGTGAAAGGCAGCAAGCAGACAATGGCCAGGGTGCCTGGGGCCCTGCCAACTACATAGGAGACCCAGATGAATTTCTGGGGTCCTAGCTTTGGCCTGGCTCAGTGCTGGCCATTGTGGCTATCTGGAGAGTGAACCACTGGAAGGAAGGTCTCTAGGTCTCTTCCTTTTTCTCTGTAATTTTGACTCTCAAAAGAAATAAGTCTCAGAAACAAACAAACAATCAAAAAGAAAACACAACACAAAAATGAACACACACCAACAGAGGAATTAAAAAGAAAATAGATGAATTGATACAGTGAGTAATACTGCCTACACATGGACTATTTCACTCCATTTTCAAATCCATTAATTTCTAAAGAAATCATTATTCAAATGAATTGCTGTGAGTCTAACATGTCTGAAATTCCTCCCTTATTTTTAAATAAATTGTATTAGGAGTCTGAGAAGCCAGATGAAGATAGATGAAGAGAGTGGTTGTATGCTCTCTGGATGTGTCCACCATCAAATAAAACATGTTGTAGCAACATATGGCAATATCAAATAGAGTTAAACACACAGCTTTGTTGTATATTAGTGACACTGATTACTGTCAAGTGTAATATTAGTATAATCCCTCAAGCTCAGTGAATGAATGAGAACCATAGAATAGAGAAGTTAAGCTTCCAATGTTGCTGTATAAGATGCAGTAAATTTCACAGGATTAGAAAGGAAATTAAACAACTGAGAAATCCACTAGAGATCTGTGCACCTCATAGACAATTTATTGAAATGTACTTATTTAATTGATGTTTGCATAATGGTTATTCTAACATTTTATTACTTGAAATCCTATTTTATTTTGCTTTCTTTTTCTAAATATTTATTTTATTCATTTGTAAGGCAGAGTTACAGAGAGAGAGGTCATCCATTTGTTTGTTTACTTCCCAGATGGCCCGAAACTGCCAGGGCTGGGCCAAGCACAAACCAGGAGCCAGGAGATTCCTCCAGGTCTCCCATGTGGATCCAAGGGCCCAAACACCTGAGCCATCCTCCTCTGCTTCCCCAGGTGCATCAGCAGGAAGCTGGATCAGAAGTGAAGAAGCAGGTGCTGGAACCAGAACCCATTTAGAATGCTGGTGCTTCAGGCAGTGTCTTAATCCACTTTACCACAACACCGGCCCAGAAATCCTGTATTATTTTCTTTCTTAAAATTTATTTATTTATTTATTTATTAGAAAGCTAGAATGACACACACAGAGAGAAGGAGACGCAGAGAGAGAGAGAGAGTCTTACATCTGCTGGTTCACTCCCTAATGGCCGGATTTGCGCCTTTCAAAGCCACGAGCCAAGAATTTCCTACAGGTCTCCCATGCCAGGTGCAGGGGCCCAAGAACTTGGGCCATCCTCCATTGCCCTCTCGGGCTATAGTAGAGAGCTGGATAGGAAGTAGAGCACCCTGGACTTGAACCAACATCCATATTGGATGCTGGCACTGTAGGCGGCAGCTTTACCCACTATGCCACAACACCAGCCTCTGATCATGTATTATTTTCAAGTAATACTTGCTTTTTCTATGTTTGAGCAGAAGGGATATTTATTAAAACAAGTAAAAAATTAAACTGTAACTACACATTTGTTTACCTACATATGATCTTGCATATATTTTTATGTTATTTGAGGTGAAGGGATTTATGTTTCTAAGTGAGTGATAGCTGATGATTGATGATATATGTAAGTCATTCTCACAGGTTTCACGAAAGACTTTTTAAAATGTGATTATCAATTAGTCTTTAAGATATTTGAGAATGTTATATTACAAAACATAAAGTTAAATTTAAGATGTATTTTCTTCCGAAGTCACAATGAAAATTAATTTCAAAATCATATTTTAAAAGTAAACAATTATATTTTCCTGCAATTTAAGAAAAATTGGACTTACAATTTCACTTAGAATATTTTCCTTTGTAATGGAACTTAATTTACCCCATCTAAAAGTGCATGTTTTAGTACATAACCTTGAAACTGAGAGCAAGTGAAATAATTCATTAACAGTGGTACATATAATTATAGGTAGTTAGCAGAAAAAATGCTCTAAAGCCTGATAAAATTAGCTTGGGTAAGTATTATAGAACAGAGAACTATAACCAATGGTATTTATATTCTTCCAAAACATTTTGTGTCCATGTTTTATATATCATCAAATGAAAATAATTCAGGAAAATCAAATTTATAATCGTTTAAGTTTGCTTTTAATGATAAAGTCAAAATATTTTTTCATTACCAATATGTTAATATTGGATAATTTTAATTCAGGAAAATCAAATTTATAATCGTTTAAGTTTGCTTTTAATGATAAAGTCAAAATATTTTTTCATTACCAATATGTTAATATTGGATAATTTTAATCAACTTTTATATACGATCTCATATGATCTTAATTTGTCTAATCCTATTGTTGTCTCACAGAGTCTATGTTCAGTCACTGCCCAATGAAAATTTCTCTGCCAGTCCCCGGGGAATGTGGTCCTTCTTTTGTTTATCTATGATCTTTCTGTGGCTGAAGTTAGTGTAGCTTCTCACTATTCAGTCATTGTGGATCTCTGAAACTTCTTTATTTCATACATATTGGCATATTTTTCAATGAAACAAATTGTATATTTTTACACATTTTATCTTTTTTAAAAAGTTTTGACTAATTTATTATTTTTGAATCCTCTTTTCTATCTTGTCTCTCTTCACTCTCAATTATCCCTAACTGATCACTTCAATGTGATCACTTCAATGTGATACATAGTTTTTGATTTTTAAATTTAAATTTTTAAATTTAAATTCTTCTGAGCCTGTTTTTTGTTTATAAAATGAAAAACTCATAACACTCATAAATATTTTTTTAAAGATTTTGTTTATTTATTTGAGAGGTAGAGTTATAGACATTGAAAAGTAGAGACAAAGAGAAAAGTCTTCCTTCTACTGGTTCACTTTCCAGATGGCCACAAAGGCAGGAGCTGTGCCAATCCGAAGCCAGGAGCCAGGAGCTAGGAGCTTCTGGGCCTTCCACATGGGCGCAGGGGCCCAAACACTTGGACCATCCCACACCATAGCAGATAGCTGGATTGGAAGAGGAGCAGTCAAGACTGCATATGGGATGCTGGCACCACAGGAAGAGGATTAACTTACCGCAACACAGCACCAGCACCAATACATTTAAACACGTATTCAAAATGTTTAGATTCATATTTGGCATAAAATAGATGCACAATACTTTGGATTTCTTTTGCTCTCTGCTTTATACGAACAGAGCATATGGATGGTATGTAAGCTTGACTAAATTTATAGATTCCAATGCCCAATTTTTTTAATTATGCTTTCATCATCAAAATTTCATTAATTTGTAATGAATCTTAATATATTTTTATGTCAAGCATTATATATAAAATGTGAATACAATAACCTATGCCACTTACTCATAACTGGTAATATTTATCTACCTTGTTTCCAGCTATGGATGATTTTGGCTCTCCATGCTGTTGTTACATTTTCTAATCCTGCAGTCAATTTATTGAATAATTTTTTTAAAATAAAAACACATATATGAACACATTAAGAAAGTTGCAGACAAAATGTAGGAAGTCTTGGATTCAATGTAAACATTTAATTTTCTATGTTTAGAAACAGTATTGCAAGTTATTTTTCAAAATCATAAATATAACATAAACTTGATTTTGATAAAAAATTATCTTGTATTTTTCAGTTTCAGTGATGGCACAAGAAGAATATTTCTAAATTCAGGTTCTATTTTAAAGATAAGAATAATGGTATCTAAACTTTTAATCTCCATTCATTAGTGAAGAACCACAAGGTGGGTTTTGTTTTGCTAATTACTATCAACAGACATTAAATCTCCACAGTATTAAAATGTCTTCAGCGATTATTAGTGCTCTTCCAATATAGCTATTTTTCATTCTCTGAATACATTTGGCAAATTTACTGTTTCTTGAATCAGCAAGCTTTGACCTTGCAAACAAAATAATTAAGAGAGGGATTGTGCAAATCACCATCCATAATTAGTGTTTTCTAAAAAGCAAGTAGATCTGAAAATGTTTATCACTTCGAGCATACCTAATGCATTTATATGAGTATCTTAGGTTATTTATATAGCCTCTTAATTCACTATGGTGCTTTTGACTTGCTTTTTTATTTTTTCAAAAACTTTTGTGGTTGAAAATGATCCACCAATATACGGTTTAGTAGTTGTTCATGTGTAGTCAACTTATTGACCAAAATGATCAATCTGCAATTTCACTAAACAGACTAACTAAATACTAACTAAAAATTAAGAAAAATATAATAAAATGAAATTAATAGAACAGAAATTAAAATATTGATTACTGTATGGAAAAAGTCTTAGAGTAGTTATCACTATAAATAGCTGTTGATGTCTGCTTGGATGTGCTATTGACCAAATCAATCTATCTTTGTATTTTTATCACTTTTTTTTAAAAGGAAGGTGTTTGTTCTCCATTTGAAGCCAAAACCTAGCATATGGCACATAATCAACTTTTTAGTAAATGCATTGCTGGTTAATGATTGAATTATGGGTGAATGCCTTTTAAAGGATTACTGAGAAGCCAAATATCATGAGCGAATTTCTGAAATTTATTTTGAACTTCTAAAAAAGTGAAAATTTTGTGAGATCTTGTGAAACACTTTAACAAGTATTGAAGCATAAAAAATACATTTGTCTCTGAAGAGGAAGAAATGGTAAGGGAGAGATAAGTCCTTTGTATTTATTGAATTATTTCCATGCAAACTACAGGAAATAATCAGAAAGTAATTAATAGAAGAACTGAGTATTCAAATTTCTGTTTGCTTTTAAAACCCAGTAGCTTTTATTTTTATCATGTCTTCTCCCTAACTTCTCTATTTTATGTGCTTAGGACTTATGGTACATTGGATAAATGATAAACTACATTCTAAGAATGTCCAATTTTTTACTATGTTTTGAATTTTGACTTGTGCTAAGAGAAAATATTTAGTTTAACTTTGATTTTTTTGTATAAAATTACTCAATAGTAAAACAAATTAAAAAGGTAATCAAAGCAATGTTTGACACAAACTTCTAGGTAAATATAATTTTGTTTAATTGGTTATTTGTTTAATAAAAAGGAAGACAAGGAGTGTCTTGGCTTTCCATGCCTGAAATACTCTCATGAGCTTTTCAGCCAGCTCCGAATGCCTTTAGGGCTGATTCTGAGGCCAGAGTGCTATTTAGGACATCTGCCATTCTATGAGTCTGCTGAGTATCTCACTTCCCATGTTGGATCACTCTCCCCTTTATTTATTCTATCGGTTAGCGTTAGCAGGTACTAGACTTGTCTATGTGTTCCCTTTGACTCCCAGTCCCTTCACCATGACCAACTGTGAACTGAAACTGATCACCTGGAACAGTGAGATGGCATTGGTACATGCCACCTCGATGGGATTGAATTGGAATCCCCTGGTATGCTTCCAACTCCACCACTTGGGGCAAGTCAGCCTGAGCATGTCCCAAATTATACATCTCTTCCCTCTCCCATTCCCACCACCATGTTCAACAGGGATCACATTTCAGTTAATTTTCAACACTTAAGAATAACTGTGCATCAATTACAGATCTAAACCAGTCATATTAAGTAGAACAGATAAAAAAAAACTACTAAGAGGGATAATGTATTAAGTTGTTCATTAACAGTCAGGGCTATGCTGATCAAGCCACCATTTCCCATAGTGTCCACCTCACTCCAACAGGTTTCCCTCTTGGTGTGAGTGAGATCTCAGTGGAAAGAACAGGTCATCAAAGAAGGAGGTACCTTTCTCTGAAGGGAGGAGAGAACCTCCACTTTGACTATGACCTTGTCTAAACAAGATAAGAGTCGGAGAACTCAGAGGGCTTCCATAGCCTTGGAAACTCATGACTGGAGCATAGGGAGATTACTGATGCCATAGACAGGAGTGTCAATTGGTAAAGTCAACAACAGGAGTCACTGTGCACTTACTCCTCATGTAGGATCTCTATCCTTAATGTGCTGTACATTGAGATTTAATGCTATAACGAGTACTCAAAAAATATATTTCACTTTGTGTTTCTATGGGGGTGCAAACTGTTGAAATCCTTACTTAATGCATACTAAACTGATCCTATGTAAAAAAAAAAAAAAAAAAAAGAAATTATCAATTCCCAACTTGACTCTCACCGGGATTAAACATGACAATAGGTCTGCTCTGATTTCATCATCATTTAAAAAAATCATCTATTATTTTTCACTTTATGTTTCTGTGTGGGAGCAAACTGTTGAAATCCATACTTAATGTATACTAAGCTGATCTTCTGTATATAAAGAGAATCGAAAATGAATCATGATGTGAATGGAAGGGGAGAGGGAGTGGGAAAGGGGAGGGTTGTGGGTGGGAGGGACGGTATGGGGGGGAAGCCATTGTAATCCATAAGTCGTACTTTGGAAAATTATATGCATTAAATAAAAGTTTAAAAAAAATAATAACAGAAAAAAAAAAAGACCTTATGGTGTTAAAGATAATTGAAAATGAATCTTGATGCAAGTGAAATGGGAGAGGGAGTGGGAGATGGGAGGGTTGCAGGTGGGAGGGAAGTTATGGGAGGTAAAAGCAATTGTAATCCATAAGCTGTACTTTGGAAATTTATATTTATTAAATAAAAGTTTTTTCTATCAAAAAAAAAAAAAAAAAAAAAAAAAAGGAAGACAAGGAAACACATTCATTTTCGTATATACATTTTGTGGGTGAATAAGGATATGTTTTATAAATTCAAGTAATCGTATATCATTTATTAAAAAAAGGGGGCCAGGAGCTTAGCTTAACATCTAATGTCCTGATTAGGACCCCTGTACCTCACATCTGGCTGCCTGGATTTGATCCCTGGCCCTAGCTGCCACCTCATCCTTCTTTCTCATGCAGACCCCTGGAGGCAGAGGTAATGGCTCAAGTACTTGTTCCTGCCACCCAGCCAGGGAACTCTGGATTGAGTTCCCTGCTCATAGTTTCCACCTAGTCACAGCATTTAGGCATTTAGGCATTTTTCTCTCTGATTCTCTAATTAAATAAATAAATAAATAATTCATAATAAAAAGAAATAGGCATGATAAATACATCATAAAATCAAGTAATTAAAAAGACAGTATATGAACATACTCAATGTCAATATTATATACCAAAACAAATGATTAATATGTAAAAGTATATAATGTTCTATATATTATGCATTTTTATGGAGTAATAATAAAAGTAAAGATTAAGATTAAAGAAGATAGGCAAAGAAATGCAGAGTGCTTAAAGGCTGACTGTGGATTCTTCAGTATGTGGAATAAAAAGGATTCGACGTGTGGTCATATGATAAATAAGTGGTTTATAAACAGGAGTGATATTTTGCTAGGGCTTTCAAAGTTAACAGATTTTGAAGTTCTGTTGAACCTAATGCATTGTTTTAATTTCTTTAGTGTTCTCTGCCTTGTAATTTTCTGTTATCACTATATCTACTTGTCAATCTCTTTTTCCCCCTACATTTAATGTTGGAGAGAGAAATCTGGCCTGAAGTCATTTTACTGTTTAGAAAATGTCCTTAGCCATGAAGCCCCGTTACTGATTTAGACAGATAATAAATTCAGTACTGTTTACCCTGTCCTTCAGAGCGCTTCTGGTCCTTTAGTGGTTTTACAGATCCACCAACAGCTAAAGAGGCTATGCTACAAACTTTAAATGGAAGACACATTCGTCCTCTTTCTGACTGCGTTGATCATTTACAGCATCTCATAACGGTAGTTTGCAAAAGTGTGAATTGGGGCTTTTCAGGTCCTTTTTGAGGGGCAAAGGAGGTTTTCTGGAAATTCCGTTAGAGCCAGCTTCTCTGGGGAACTTGTTTTTAAATCCAAAGATTGGAACCACATTCCCTGCACATGAACGTGTTTCCTTTGTTTCCCCTTTGCTCATTGTCTCCTTTCCAGCTAGTCCCATTGTAGTTATAGACATCTGCATTTTTAGAACAGATTTACCCATTTATGATTTTTTTTTAATTCAAGAACTGCTGACGTACTGTGATATAATAGAGTATAAAACTTGAAAAATGCAGATGCTGAAGGAATGGTAGTTATCTTGTGCTTTAATACTTTGTGGCAGGATTGTACTATAAGCAAATGAATCAACTATGTAATTCACAACATGAAAAATGAACCAAAGTGAAAAGGATAACTTCCAGGCAGTATCTTTCTATTGTAACTTGTTATTCCAGGGAACACTAGTGACTTCTTCTAAATAGGATGCAATACTTGTTTCAAATTACTATTCTTCAGTCTGGCCTGCCAAGAACACAAATGTAACTGTGATCTAGCAACCCTGCCCAGGTGTATTGGCAGGTGTGTGTATGATCTCAGAGTACACAGGTGACATAGATAAGATATGACAACTGATAATGGTGGACTCATTTACATTGTTTACACTGCTATGACCAGGCCTTAAGGGAAGGTCAGTTTTTTAAGAAACCAAGTAGTGTCCTCCTACCTGTCTCCAAATGCATGTAAAAGAAGAAAGGTGTCTGTGCTTCAGCATTGTTTTTGCTCAGAAATACAGTCATGCAAGAGTTTGTTTCCAAGTGATGCACTGAGGTATGTAAGCATTTTTATTTATTTCAAATAAAAGATATTTGTATTTTATGTTATTCATACTATCCACCCATACCACACTATCATCTGTATCAGGTAGATACAGGTACCTGTTTTGTTCTAAAAAATAATTAAAAAAAAAACACTACAAATGCTTACATTTTAAAATCATTATAAATTGATGTCAGATAATGAAAGTATAAATGATATAAATAATGCCTTAAAAGATGGCCCACTTTAAATGATTTTAAATAATTATGAATCATAACATAATCTATTATATCTCTCACATTTTTTCGATTCATTAATGTAAGCATTAAGATAAAAAATATTATGAACATATTGTGGCAGATAATGTTCTAAGCACTTTTTACATATGAGCTCTCCATTTTGCTTTAAAAAAGTTACTATAAGGTACAAACAGCTAGCCCTTAGTGTTTCTGATGAGAAATCAGATGTCAGTCTACTTGCAGATCCTTTGAAGATAATAAGGAAATGCTAATAACCAGAGAGGTTTCACCCCACTCCTGTTAGAATGGCTATTAAAGAATTAAGGAATAAAAAATGTTGGGAGGATGTGGAAGAAGAAGATAACACAATACACTGTTGGTTGGAATGTAAACTAGTACACCATTATGGAAGATAGTATGGGAGATTCCTCCGAAGCCTGAAAATAGATCCACTATATGACCCAGCCATTCCACTGCTGGGAATTTATCCAAAGGAAATTAAATCCGCATATGATAATGTTATCTTTTATGGTTCATATTTATAACATCTCCTCTCACAACAGCTAAAATACAGAGTTAACCAAGATACCCAGCAAACGATGGCTGGATAAGGAAACCATGGTATGCACTCCTATACATGCATATCAAGTACTCTGTTACCTAAGATAAGGGAAAACATATGAAATGGACATTTTGAGATTTGATGATTGTTTACAGTCCTTGTCTCTTCCATTGATGAACAGTTTTTTCTTCTTTGTACTATTTGAACTCTTTTACTTAGTGTAGAATTAACTATAGGATCATTAAGTAAACCAAAGCAGACCTTTGTGAAAATTAACAGTGTGAATGTGAGAGGAGGAAGAGCTGGAATGTGGGTGGGAGGAGGGTGGAGAGGGGAAGTAACACTATGTTCTTAAATCTGCACATATATGAAATATATGAAACTTGTATTCCTTAGATAAAATTTTGAAAAAATAAACTGTTGTATATATACATGATGGGATACTACTCAGGTATAAAAAAAAAGAATGAAATCCTGTTTTTTTGCAACAAAATGTATGGAATTGGAGACCACTATTCTTAGTGAAGCAAGCCATTCACAAACAGACAAATATCATATGTTAACCCTGGTTTGTGGTAACTAATATACAGAGCACAAAAAATGCAATATATATGAGCAAAATTGACATATTGAGATTTGATTATTGATTGTAGCCCTTGTCTATACTCTTGAGGAACACTGGTTTTTCTGATTATTACTTCAATTCTTTATTTAGTGGAGAGTTAAGCTTGTGATTATAAAATAAACTGAAGGTATGTCATTGTAAAAATTAAAAATAACAGGAGGAAAGAGGGAGAGTAGGGTGGGAGGAATTATTATGCTCTTGAAACTGTATATATGAATACAGTGGATCTGTTTCTTTATATAAATAAAAATAAAACTATAAAAGATAATAAAAAGTAATTTTCTAAATTTCTACCATTATACTTTTATAATAAAAGAATCTATAAAAGGCTTACATTTGCACACAAAATTGCACAAAACCATTGCTCGATCTCAAGTATACCTGAATTCAATATTTCATTAGCTTTTTTGAGTTTACATTATAATATAATTAGTGACATTATTATACAACCATTTTACTTGTATAATATATCATTGTGACAATACAAAATGCTATATGAGAGAAAGTAAGAAAAAAAGAAGTTAATGTTTGGAAGGTTAGGTTATTATATAGAATAAGTGATATTTGTCTTGGAATTTGAAATACAGAGAGCATTTTATCAAAGAGGAATAAGGCTATCAATAAAATAAAATAGTACTTTCAAAATTAAATGATTATTTTTAGTGGATAATATTTATTCTAAATGTTAATACAAATCCTAGCATATCAAAAATATCAAAAACCTAGTATCTATCCATTTGACTTTGTCACTTTTAAAATACAACAGATCAGCTTACATATGAGGCATCTTACAACCAGTAACCTGACAGTTTCCCACTTCTGTTTAATCTAGAGAAGAGAGCTGGAAAATCAAGAGTTGCATTCTAAGGGAAAACACATATATAATTGCAAATATTACCATATGAAAAATTTGATGAGTATAGCCTGAGTAAGAACTGAAAAGAGGAGCATACCTCTGCTTAATAGATCAGAGGGCTTCAAAGAGTGGGAAAAAACAGGTAGGTTAAGGCAGCTTACTTTGCTTCTCTACGGCTAGAGATCAGTAGATCATTGAGGAGTGGGCAGTTTTCATCAGGACTAGAAAAGGAAGCAGAAAGTCATAGTTCAAATCTTTTCAGGTGTTAGGGATAATTTTACAAGTAAAATAATATGCTGAATCTTAGAAGAGAAGTAAGAAGTCACTAGGATGACAGGACAAAAAGGAAATTTATGGAGACACAAACATAATTAACAGCTGGGTTAGCATGGAGTAAAATCAGAGATTCAGAGCTAATAGTATTGGAAAATTAGGTTCTGTCATGGTTCTTTGTATGCTGTGAATATAATTAGGAATCAAATTCTTTAAGCTTCTGAAAAGGAATACATTTTTAAACAAGTTAAAAATGCATCTACACTTGCTAAAGAGGTATCAAAATATCTGGTTTCTGTGAAGAGTATATGCAGGCAGAGGCACACTGAAGGCAGAAAAACTAAGAATGACATTTATGAATAAGTACCTGTTCCCCATAAACACAGTTTCACTTCTTACCTCCAGGTTTCAATTACCTATGTTCAATTAGAATCTAAAATATTTCGTGAAAACTTCCAGAGGTAAACAATTTATGAAGCTTAAATTGTGTACTATACATAGTACATGAAATCTTATATTTACCAGTTCTATCATTTAAGGAAATGATTCTCTCTGTTGTCCAGCATATTGATCATGTATTCCCAGTAATTACTTAGTAGCTATCTTGATTGACTCTCATGGGGTGGTGGTGCATGTGTTCAAATAACATTCACTATCCTTGATATCAATCACAAAATGCAAGAGTAGTGAAACTGGATGTTCACATGTGCTAGGACAAGTCATAAAATGCTTCCTTTAAGTGAAAGGGAAATTTCCCACGTACATTAGGGAAATTATGAATTATTTATTGTGGGGAGCAACTCAGACTAGACTAAGTTACTGGAATTAAGACTTATTCTATGCATCTGCTCTCCCACAATATGGCTCTGGGAGAGGAGTAAACAGCTTCTACGCAGCTGCTTCCAGTTCAACCAATAAACAGCAGGACCTGCTCCTGATTGGAGGAGAGCAGCGTGCTTGGCATGTGGGTAGCAGAGTTGGGATTGGTGGAAGAGGACTATAAAGGAGGAGAGAGACAACATGCACGAGGAACATCTAAGGGGAACATCAAGATAACATCTGAACAGCCCCCAAGAGAGCCCGCCGGTGGTGTGCCGCTCCCCCGCGGAAGTGGGGAAAGTGGCAGGGGGCACCGCCCTTCCATGGAGGTGGAAGGACAGCAGCCAACCCGGGAAGAACCAGCAGCAAACCCGGGGAGGGCCGAGCAGACGAAAGAACAGCGCAGGGTCCTGTGTCGTTCCTCCACGAAGACGGGGAGCGACAATTTATTATTATGTAATTATGAATTATGTAATCTAGCAGACAAAAGAAAAGTACAAGAACAGTGAGCCCTAACAGGTAAATTGTTTGTCATGGTTTAGGAGTTCTGGAGTCTTTACATGCATTTCAGTATTATAATTACATATAAAATTAAATATATTTTTGATATGAGATCCAATATTTCTTGAGTTGGTACAGGTATGGCAAATGCAATAGGAAAATAGAATAAAGCCTGTGATGCTGGAATAGCCTATATTTATTTAATTCATAAATATGAATATAAATATATGTATGTATTCATATACGTGAAAGTACTACAAAAATTCTTGGAAATGGAGTTAAAATATATATTTTTATTTATTGAACTCCAAGAATACGAAGGATTTCAAACTTTTCATGAAAATGTGTATTATGAAGGATATATGTATGGATTTCAAATTCTTTGCACCGGGGCTGGCGCTGTGGTATAGTGGGTAAAGCCACCGCCTGTAGAGTCAGCATCCCATGTGGGCGCCAGTTTGAGACCCAGCTGCTCCAGTACCATTCCAACTCTCTGCTATGACCTGGGAGAGCAGTATAAGATGGCCCAAGTGCTTGGGCCCCTGCACCCACGTGGGAGACCCAGAAGAAGCTCCTGGCTCCTGGCTTCTGATCGGTGCAGCTCTGGTCGTTATGGCCAATTAGGGAGTTAACGAGCAGATGGAAGGCCTCTCTCTCTCTCTCTCTCTCTCTCTGCCTCTCCTTCTATCTCTGTGTGACTTTGATTTTCAAATAAATAAAATAAATCTTTAAAAAGATTATTTGCACCAAAATAAAGTTATCTTTTAATTCCAGTTTTCCTAGAAAATTTTGAAGTACCTTCATATACATGTACTCATGTAAAGTGACTTGAATGATTTTGTCTCTTTTGTTACCTTTGTAACGTATTTGTAAAATTTTCTACTCCTTTTTAGCAATGGCTATATTCTACACATTTCTGATATTATGATCTCTACAGAAAAACATGCTTATTCTTCATATCACTAATGCCACATAGCAAGTGGAACATGGACTTTGCTTAATCCATGCAGTGATATGTTCTTATTATAAATATCATTTTATAAAACAAGTCCTTTTAAACTTATTGTTTCTAAGCATAACTTAGGTTTTTTTTTTGCTCATATGCTCACTTCAAATAAGAGAACAAATGTATTATATTAAAAAATGGAAAATTGCTATTCAAAACACATTTTTCAAATATGGCTTTAATTGTTTTAGAGTCTTTATTTATTTGTCCTTGAATTCTTTTATAGGCAACATTGTGAAAGTAAGGAAGTATTTAGTGGGCAGAGATTAAATTGGCTCTTGAGTATTGTAAAATAAGGGTTTTGCTTTAGGAAAAATTCATCTACATGCTGTTTGAATACATTACCAGTTTTTTATTATTAATATAAAGAGAACAGATGTCATGCATGCCATTGGTATAATTCCAAGAAGACAATCACACTTCTCTCACCCTCCTCTTTCATTCGGCTCTCTTCCTTTCATCAGATTTTACACAGACATAATTTTAATTCACTCTATAGTCACAGGTTTAATTCACCTCTAACCATAATCAACAAATGAAATGTATCACTGGTGCCAGTAGCATGTTCTCATTATCTTATTGTTCAACAGTTTTGGATGAGTATCAATAAATGGGAAACATAGAATCACCATTAGAAGAAAACGAATCTTCACAGATTCATCTTTGTATGGTCTCTCAACAATTAATGTAAACAGTTGATCACAAATTGTTTCCTTTCCTGTTAGTGATTGCCATCTGTTTATAGTTAAAGAAAAAAAACATTTTACATGTTCAAATATCTGGATATGCACAATGTGCTGTAATATGTTCATCAAATCCAGATCTCTTTGAACATACTTATAACTGTTTGCATCAAAGTATTGAAAACCAGAGAAAGAATTCACAAAGAAACTAGCTCCCGTTATTTGTTAATGGTGAAGTTGATTTATTTTTTTCATAAAATTTTATGTAAAACTTTTTTAAAGATGTGTTTTAGTTGAATCTGAATTGTAGTATCTATGTCATGTAACTCAGCCATCAATCCATGATGTGTTCTTGATGAACAGTGTTAGAACTCTTCAGAAAACAATTAAAATTCATCTCTCTATTAAAATTGAGCAGATTTAAGTCAGTGTTAACAAAATACTGTTTCAACATCAATTTTGCAGCCATATAATAAGAAAGATCTGGTAAGAAAATTGTCAATTTGAAAAATATTTTAAATTTGGTTGTTTTTATTCCAGTAATAAAAATGTGTTAAAATTTTAATACATTTGACTATGAAAACACTCATACCTAAGAATCACAAGTAATGATCATTAAAAGACACTAGAACTGTTTGGGAAACAATCAGAATAGAGAAACTTCATAAAACTAAGCCACCTAAGGAAGTTTGTGGATAATGAGCCTGAGCAAGAAAAAAAAAATAAGGAAATAATACGTAATGTCAAATATTTGAAAAAGTTATTTGGAATGGGAATTGATTAGTATTTCTTCAGCATTTATTGAATATACTGTGTCTATTTTGCAATCTGAATCCAACATGAAATAGTAATCACAGTTTTGACTCAATGGATTTTATAAGAGGGGTGCAAACAACCAGCTCATTTGAAGAAATAAAATATTAAATTGAGATGTCTGTTGTGAATAAAATGAAATGTAACATATCAGTTAACATGAATAGAAGACAATATAAAATGTATGCCTTAAAGACAATATTGTAGTTAGCTTTGAATATATCAGAGAACTATTCATTTCAATAAAGATCAAATTCTTGAAAGATATAGCATATTGGTTGAAAATATAATGATGAAAAGTCATTGGATAATTTATACACAGTTTGAATGACGTAGAGAATGATTAAAAGTAGTCTGTTCAAGGGGCTGGTATTGTGGCATAACAAGTAAAGTTGCTGCCTGCATTGCTGAAATCCCTTATGGTTCATGTTCCAGCTGCTCCACTTCTGATCCAGCTCTCTGTTAATAGTCTTAGAAAAGCAGCAGAAGATGACCCAAGTTTTGGGCCCCTACCACCCTGTGGGAGACCCAAATGTAGCTCCTGGTTCCTGGTTTTGGCCTAGCCCTGCCCTGGCTGTTGCCCGCATCTGGGGAATGAATCAGCAGATGGAAGATCTCTTTCCCTGTCTCTCTTTCTGTGTAACTCTGACTGTCAAATAAGTAAAAAAAAGCCATCTATAAAAAAGATCTATTCAAGTGTTAGATGAAAGAATGAGAAGTGAAATTTAGCAACAAAAATGTTGCCGGCTTGAAAATTTATATTTTTAAACGTAATTATTTTATTTACTCAAATGTTGAGGCAGATATTTTTACTCATAGATTACTGTACAAAACATAATTTTATGGGAAAGTTTTCCAAAATGACTCAAAATATATCCTTGGAATATTAATAAATTCTTAAGATGTGCTTATTAGTAAAGTACGTGGAAAAATGCCCCTCATTAAACAATAATAAATTATCCCATGCTAAATTAAATATTGTATTTAAAAAATTTAAATTATTTCTATAAATTATCTTAGAATACATGGATGTTAATTGATTTATCAATCTGAAGAAATTAAGGCTTAGGAAATATGCAAATAATACTTGTGAGAAAACTAAGCCTGTTTCTTTCAATATATCAACTAAAGTCCATAACACAAGAAAATGCAAAACCGACAGAACATGGCTAAGGGTCTTGTGTAGTTACTGTTCACACCTGCATTTCAGTTACTTATAGGAATGTGATGGGTGAAGAGAATGACTGTATCAAGGTTTAGTCTTGGTATTATGAAACAAAACTAAGTATTCCAGGCTAATAAACCTCCAGGTTTTTGTTTGTTGTTGTTTCATATGCCAGCATGCTATTTCATGTTTTTTTTTTTTTTTGATGTCTCACATATGTCTTAGTGTTTCCCTTAAGTCTTAGTTTTTTTTTTTTATTTCTCAAATGTGAAAAGTCTGAGGATTCTGTTTTTAGTTTAGCCGCATTATTCTTCAATATTCAATACACCAAATAACGCCATATGCATGATTTTCCATGCATGTTGTGATGACTTTGCATGGATAAACACTAGCTCTTATTGTCCAAATTTGTAGAGTATGGACTGAGCTATATGGGCTACATCAAATAAATAGCTCCATGCAATGCCAATTCAAAATTGACATATCTAAAACACTTTTGATCTGTAACTCTTCAGTTTATGCATATGTTGCACATGTACATATACACAGATATATTAGTTTGTGTTTATTCTTTCAAGTATTGCCATTTACCCAGCCTTGTAAATTAAAATTTTGAATCATTCTACACATCTTCTTTATGTTCTTCCTCATGCACAGATGCATATACACACATATTAAACAAAAATGAAGATTTATTGATACTAACTACTAAATATATTTTATATCAGTGCTCAGTACTAATATAGGCAACAGTTGAAATAGGCTTAATTGAACTTCCTACTCCAATTTCCTAATTTCCTCTGCCTAAATCCCCCACTTTGCTCCCCTCATTCTTATATTATCTTGTGTGATCTTTTCAGATGCATATTAATCTGGAAATTGAATTAAATCAACCTCAGAGGTGAAAATGTCACATGTATTATCTATTTTTTGAGATATATGCTTAAATATGCATAATGTTACCCGGTTGTTTATGTCTTGGGAAGTATAAATAAATAATTCATAAATATATAATATACAAATATATGGAAATATATTATTATAAACATGTAATATGCTATTATATTACATAGTGGTATGTTACATATTTTTGTGAAGCATTTATTTTAAATGTTGGAATCTATCAGACTAATCAAGCTCTGTTATTCCTTGGGTTCCTCAGAATGTTAAGCTTTTTTATTTTGTAATGCTGTGAACTCAGATTTACAATGTAAGAAATAAAAGTTTGAATGCTTTGCATTGTATCACTGAAACATAAATAATCTTGGAGTTATTGAGAGGAAAATATTCTCTCAAACCTTCATTGGCATTCACATAAACAATATTTGCTTATCAAATGTTATAATTTTTCAGTAAATATTAAGATAAGCTTTTGACAGATTCAAAAATATGTGGTAGAAGTGAGTTTTTGCACAGTGATTAAGCTTCACTCAATTTTGGAGTGCTGAATTCCAGTTCCAGCTCTGCTCCCATTTCAAGCTCCCTGGTAGTGCACATACTGGTAGAGTAGAGGTAATAGATCAAGAAGTTGGGTCTCTCTCTCTCTCTCCCTCTCTGTCTGCCCATCCATCCATCCATGCATCCATTTCCCTGTCTCTCTGCATTCTAAATAAAATGAAAATAAACAAATAAAGTACTTCAAACAAAGGTTAGCCACTAGGTGCAATGGTTAAGATGCCCAAGTCCCATATACGAGTGCCTGGTTTGAGTTCCAGCTCTTCTAAATTTAACCTCGTTCATTTATTTCTAAAGTGCATCTTGGCAAGCTACATGTGATGGCTCAAGCACTTGGTGAGATCGTGAGATTGAAAACTGGATTGAAAACTAGGTTCCTGGCTTTGGCTTGGCCATGCCCAGGCTATTGTGGGCAATCGAAAAATGAACCAATAGTTGGAAGATCTCTGTAGGTCTATAAGATGTTCTTACTCTTCATTTTGCCAAAAGAAAGCGTAAGAAAGGGCAACAAGAAAAAACAGCATAATTATCAAATAGGTACTAAGAGATTTTAAATGAAAGAGTTTGTATTAATCTTGTGATGAAAAACATATTTTATCTTTCATGCATGTGAAAATATAAAATAATGCTTTTGAAACTATATGATAAATAAAAAGTTCAAAATAAAATTGTTAGGAGAAGGTTTGGCTGACAAGAATCATGGTATCACATGAGAATAAATAAGGATAGTTAAAAGTAATCGCATAAATATGTAGCGCTATAAACTTTAAAACAAATTTTGCTTGGATTATTATTATTATTATAGTATTAGATAAAACTATCTTTTAAGTATACTGATTCATTACTTAAGTATTTGTATGTATGTATGTATTTGAAAGGCAGAGGCACAGAGAGAGAGATAAGGAGAGAGGGAAATATCTTCCATCTTTTGGTTTACTCCCCACCGCTGGGGTTGGGTCAGGCCAAACTCAGGAGACAGGAGCTTCATTCAAGTCTCCCTTGTGGGTGGATGCAGAGGCCCAGGGGCTTGGGCCATCTTCCGTTGCCCTTGCAGGCTATTTACAGGGAGCTGGATCAGAGTACAGCAGCCAGAACTTGAACTGGTGCCTCTATGGGATGCTGGCACTCCAGACAACAGCTTAACCTTCTATGCCACAATGGCAGCCCCATTACTTATAACTTTATGTATAAATTTATAAATAGAAGTACAGATAACTCTTGAAGGCATTGTTTTAAAAATTAAAAAATGTAAAAATTTAAAAATGTAAAAATTTATGCCTCATAGTTTGAGATATGGAATACCATGGATTAAAATATAATGTTATGGTAAGCATGTACCAAAACTAGCTTCAGCCATGGTAAAGTAAATTAATAAATAGATACTTAAGAAATTAACTTAATTATTAACTTAATAAATACTTAATTAATAAGTATTTATTGAGTGAATATGTAATTCCTAACAGTATGTCATAGACATAATTCAGTTAATGTTATATTTGAATATTTGGTATTGTATATGCTATAATTATTTGTGAGTGTCCAGTTATTTTTGAAAGGAATGCATTTGTGTTCAGAGTGTTACATAAAATAATTCTAAAATTATCATAATAATTCTACTTAATTATAAAATTATTCAAGTTACTTTCTAAATACAATCATATTAGAAAACAATAATTTCTTAAGTTCTAATCTTTCTTTGGCTGTTAGCAAATTTCAGGTTATTATATATCTATGTTGACTACTTAAATTCAATGAACACTTGGAGTTATACAGCAAACTTTTTGTCATGAATTAACACCCAGTCCCAAGACTTCCCTGAAAAGTAGAGGATATGAGAAGTATTTTAATGTATTCCCATCTCCGAGAAGCCTCATAGGTAGGCTAGAGGCAATCCACAGTGCTGCCTATAGCAATCTTCACTTCCAACTCTTGGGTTTAGTCCTGACTGCAGAAAAATTGTGGTGTGATGAGAGAGAGCAACTTTGTTCCCTTGAGGCACTGTCAGGGATCCTTGCTAACAAAGGCAAAATCTTATCTCCTAGGACAAGCCTACAGAATACTATCTTCAATGTAAGGTTTGAAAAATTCTGAATTTTTCTTAAAATGTATGCATGTACGCTAAAATATTCCTTTGAAGAGTCCAGTTTGTGTGAACTGGATTCCTGTTTTGTAGATTATCAGCTGAGTAAAATTAAGAATGTAATTTAAAGTCCATGTATGTTAGTTTCTGCACATGTAAAATGTGTAAAATAATGCCACCATGGTAAATTATTGAATAAAGGTTGCTATGTAATTTTGTATGATAACAGTAAAAATAACCAGTTATTGTTAGTTATTGCTATAAACACATGTACTGTGTACATGTTTGTATTTGTTAGTGTAGGTAGTATTTGATAATAAGATATTAATGAGAGTGTCAAGTAAATTTAAAATAAACTGTTGGGAAAAACCTGTGTTTATAGAAATGATCAGTTTTAAAGTACGCAGAAGGAAACATAAGACAGAAAATTTTGGGGGAGTTTTCTTAAAAATATCCTTCAATTGAGAATTCACTGTGATGCAACAGGTTTATCTATCACTTGGGACATCTTCATCCCATGTCACTGTACCAGTTTCAATCCTGGCAACTCTGCTTCTGATCCTATTTCCTGATAATGTACCTGGGAAGGCAGCAGATAATTCCCCGGGTGCTTGAATTCCTGCTACCCACGTGAGAGATCCAGATGTGGTTCCTAGTTCCTAACATTGGCTTGGCACACTGTTACAAGTATTTGAGGGATAGAACAATTAAAGGAAGTGCGCGCTCTCTCTCTTGCTCTCTCTCTCTCTTTTTCTGTGTGTGTGTGTGCTACTGCCTTACATTAAATAGCCTGTAAAAATATTCATCAGTTTGTTAAAAATTCTATTAGTCTAATATCCATGAATACAATTTAAATGCTGGGTAGTAAATGTGTTGAAATATCACATTGAATCCCATAAAATGTACTAAGATTACAAGCTAATAAATATTTTTAAAATTTAAAATGATTTCTATAACAGTTCCAGAGTAAAATTTTAAAATAATAAAATAAAAGGAAGTAAATAGAATAATTAGAGCATATCCAAGAGTGAATGAATTACAGACAATTCTGGTACAACTTATAAATTAAATTTATAGTTTTTGGACTTTATGATGGTGCAAAAGTGATGAATTAAAAACTGCACTTCAAATGTTATTTATTAATATTTATTTATTTATAATAAATTCACATAAATAAATAAATTCACATTTATTCTCTTATTTATTTATCTGAGAGATGGGGTGGACGGGAGAGTCTTTCAGCCCCTGGTCCACGCCCCAGATTCTTGGAACTGCTAGAACAAGGACATGTTAAAGCCAGCAATCAGAACTCTATCTGGTCTTCCAGGTCTGTGGCAGGAACCAAAGTGCTTAGGCCAATTTTTTGCTAATTTCCTAGTCCAATAGCAGTGAACTGTATTGGAAGCAGAACAGCCCAGGACTCAAACCAGCCCTCTGGTATGGAATGTTGGCATTGATAGTACCAGCTTCACTCACTGTACCACAATGGTGTCCCCTGAACGTCAAAATTTGAACTTTGATTTTTCCTGGTCTAGGTTGATGCAATACCATATTCTCTTGAGATATCAAGCAGTGTAAGTGAGATGCTGCAGCACCCATTCAGCCATGGGAATATGAGGATAAACAACTCATCAATGTTGTACTCTGTAGAATACTATTTTTAACAAACTACATGAGATATCTATCTATTTATTATACAGTCGACTTCGTGTTAGATGATTTTGTGAAACTTAACCCACTGTTGGTGGGAATTCAAACTGGTAAAGCCACTATGGAAGTCAGTTTGTAGATTCCTCAGAAACCTGTATATAACCCTACCATACAACCCAGCCATACCACTCCTTGGAATTTACCCAAAGGAATTTAAATTGGCAAACAAACAAGCTGTCTGCATCTGAATGTTTATTGCAGCTCAATTCACAATAGCTAAGACCCAAACCAACCCAAATGCCCATCAACAGTAGACTGGATAAAGAAATTATGGGACATGTACTCTATAGAATACTATACAGCAGTCAAAAACAATGAAACCCGATCATTTGCAAAAAGATGGGGGGATCTGGAAAACATTATGCTGAGTGAAATAAGCCAGTCCCAAAGGGACAAATATCATATGTTCTCCTTGATTGGCAACAACTAACCGAGCACCAAAGGGGAAACCTGTTGAAGTGAAATGGACACTATCAGAAACAGTGACTTGATCAGCTCTTGTGCTGACTGTTGATGTACAATGTAATACTTTATCCATTTTAGTATTTTTTCTTTGTTTTGTTATAGTACTATGGTTGAACTCTGTAATTAACACACAATTATTCTTAGGTATTTAAATTTTAACTGAAAAGTGATCCCTCTTAAATATAACAGTGGGAATAAGAGAGGGAAAAGATGTACAATTTGGGACATGCTCAATCGGACTTGCCCCAAATGGTGGAGTTAGAATCATGCCAGGGGATTCCAATACAATCCCATCAAGGTGGCATGTACCAATGCCATCTCACTAGTCCAAGTGATAAATTTCAGTTCACAATTGATCACACTGATAGGTCTAAGAGTCAAAGGGATCACACAAACAATAGTAGTGTCTGCTAATAATAACTGATAGAATCAAAAAGGGAGAGAATGATCCAACATGGGAAGGGGGATACACAGCAGACTCATAGAATGGCAGGTGTCCTAAATAGCACTCTGGCCTCAGAATCAGCCCTTAAGGCATTTGGAATGGATGAAGAGCACATGAGAGTATTTTAGGCATGGAAAGCCAAGACACTTTGGGGGAAAAAAAAGACCTAGGGAAAGATCTCTGTGAGTGAGATCCCAGTGGAAAGAACAGGTCATCAAAGAAGGAGGTACCTTTCTCTGAAGGGAGGAGAGAACTTCCACTTTGAATATGACCCTGTCTGAATCAGATCAAAGTCGGCGAACTCAACAGGCTTCGATAGCTTTGGCAACTCATGACTAGAGCCTAGGGTGATTACTGACGCCATAAACAAGAGTGTCAAATTGTTAAGTCAAAAACAGGAATCACTGTGTACTTACTTCTCATGTGGGATTTGTCCTTAATGTGTTGTCCAGTGTGAAGTAATGCTATAACTAGTGCTAAAATAGTATTTTCACTTTGTGTTTCTGTGTGGGTGCAAACTGATGAAATCTTTACTTGATATATACTAAATCAATCTTCTGTATATAAAGCGAATTGAAAAATGAATCTAAGCTGGTGCCGTGGCTCAATAGGCTAATCCTCCGCCTTGCAGCGCAGGCACACTGGGTTCTAGTGCCAGTGGGGCGCCGGATTCTGTCCCGGTTGTCCCTCTTCCTGGCCAGCTCTCTGCTATGGCCCGGGAGTGCAGTGGAGGATGGCCCAAGTCCTTGGGCCCTGCACCCGCATGGGAGACCAGGAAAAGCACCTGGCTCCTGGCTTCAGATCAGCGTATTGTGCCAGCCATGGCGGCTATTGTAGGGTGAACCAATGGCAAAGGAAGACCTTTCTCTCTGTCTCTCTCTCTCTCTCTCTCTCACTATCCACTCTGCCTGTCAAAAATTTAAAAAATAATAAATAAAAAAAAAGAAAATGAATCTTGATGTGAATGGAATGGGAGAGGGAGCGGGAGGTGGGAGGGGAGTGAGTGGAATGGAAATTATGGGGGGGAGGAGCCACTGTATTCCATAAACTGTACTTTGGAAATTTATATTTACTAAATAAAAAATAAAAAAAAGATTAACAGAAGTGTTTTGAGCACATTCAACAGGCAAATCTAAACTGTATTCTTAGATAAAGTAGGTATATGAATACATTTTCATTTTAGCATATTTTCAATTTACAATGGATCTTTCAGAATGAAACCCCATCATTAGATAAGGGGAATCCAAACTGGACTGGTTGCCAGGCCATGGTTTGAAACATAACATAAGAAAATATTCTTTTTGAAGACTAAATTGAAGTTCTAACAGTTTGAGGTTAAAAAAGAATGTTGGCAGTTTTATGTTTTGGCCAGCGAAACAAGAAACAGTGACTTCACTAAATTATCTTCTTATGCTAGAAACGGTTATTGGACCTGCAGAGGAAATTAGTGAATGGGCTCTTAGAGTCTTGATATTGTACCTGTGTAGGCAAATTCATTCCTATTGGTCAAGGAACTGAGGATTTTTGAACTACAAATGTAGTTAATTTGAACTACAAATGTAGTTAATTCACACTTTTATGTATATCTGTAACATACTGAAAAAATCTACAGAAGTGATTCAGTCTATTCTAAAAATCACACAATAGTCTCTTCCTAAGTATTAGGGTTGGTTCCACTAAATTAAGTTATACATAAACAGTATCAACATATGCTAACATTTTGTACTCAATATTTTTTTTTATTTTTATTTGACAGGTAGAGTTATAGACAGTGAGAGAGAGACAGAGAAAAAGGTCTTCCTTCCATTGGTTCACTCCCCAAATGGCCGCTACACCCCGTGCTGCACAGATCCGAAGACAGGAGCCAGGTGCTTCTTCCTGGTCTCCCATGCAGGTGCAGGGCCCAAGCACTTGGGCCATCCTCCACTGCCCTCCCAAGCCACAGCAGAGAGCTGGACAGGAAGAGGAGCAACCAGGTCTAGTAACCGGCGCTCCAACCAGGACTAGAACCTGGGGTGCCAAGTGAGCCACTGCCCCGGCCTGTACTCAATATTTACAGATTAGTTTTAAATGTCTTTCTGTTCTAGAGTAATGTGATATTCTTCTTTGCAGATAGTTAACTACCTGCATAATAATAAGTAGAATTTCCCAAAGAAACTTGTACATCAGCTTTCTTTATGTGACTGAATTATTACCAGGATGAATGTGACACATTTAGAACAAATATCTGCAAGTTTTCCAAAAAAACACTCTTAAGTTAATAATGTTAAATCACTTTTAACAAGTAGGTAAACTTCCAATCTAATTTAAAATATATTTTCAATTAAATATTTTATTAAGGATTCATGAGCTTTGAATTAAAATAATAATGATTATCCAACTACTTTGATTCAAGGATTTCTAAGTACTTGAAATGCTAAATCATATTTTCCAGTCTTCTCTGGGGGCTCCAAGTGAGGTTTACAAGTGAGGAAAAACTTTTCCACTCCCCTTGCCCCAGGGTTTTATCTGTCAGAGTGATTTACTTTATGTAGTTATTAACTAAGTGTGCAGAATAAAAATTTCTTGCACACAGGTAAAACTAAAATGGATGTTTGCTGAATAATGAAGCGCCATCTTCCATGCAATGTGTTTGGGTGTGGAACATGGTATTAGGCAAAAGATTATTTTAGAACGGTTTTTCATTTTAATGTCTGAGTATCCCAGGGTTAGTATTTCAACATCCATAAACATTTATTCATGGAATATTTGAGTCACAATATGATTAAAATATACATTTTAAACAATAATGGATCAAATAAATATCTCAGACTCTAAAGAATGTAAGAGGAATGGACATGAGTTAAATTTTATACATCGGTCTTTCTACACAATTTAACATTTGAGAAGGTACTTGAATTTTAGTTATCCCTTATTTAATGCAAAAATAATTTATCTATAATTATTATTTTAATTGTTGTAATCATGATCCTTTCTGTAAGTTTTGATCAATGACAAACAGATGGCATTTCTAATGCTGGCTGCAAATCAGTGTGCTGAACCTAGACTTTTACTGAAGTTAAGAGGGACACGTGAGAGTTGTTTTTGTTCCAAGCCATAGAGCCATTCACTGCTGCAAGATTACAAACAAACAGCATGGATGAATTGCAACAACATGAAATGTTAATAAGCAAACATATTTTCCCAGGGAGCATTAGGTTTCCTCAATGGATCCAAAAAAAAAAAAAAAAAAAAAAAAGGTAACATTTCTCCTATCTCATTAACATAGAAGTGGTAGATCTTTGTAATATTGCCTCTTGAATAGTCTGAGGTCCAGTCTGAAGATACAATGTGAAAATGTCTGGTCTGTGTTGTGCATACTTTCTAATTTAAATCCTAAAATGGTGCCACAAGTGGAAATCTTGCTATTATCAACTCAGGAAGGCTTTATTTACTTTTGCATAATGTGACATGTTTCAATGTCAGATCCTGTGGTTGCCATTTGTTGAAAACAAAAGTTTAATTCAGTGGCTACATCACAGGTTTTTAAATATCCAGTTGCCTATTGGGATTTTTGATTCTTCTACTTGAAAATTATCACATAAAGTGAAGTATTTTTTTAATATTAATTAATTTGAAAGTCAGAGTTATAGAGAGCCAGAGTCAGAGGGAGAGAAAGAGAGAGATTTTCCATCTGCTGGTTCACTTTCAAATGGCTGCAATGGCAGGGGCTGGGGCTGGCTGAGGCAGGGAGCCAGGGGCTTCTTCCAGGTCTCCTACATGAGTGCAGGAGCCCAAGTACTTGGAAAATCATCAGCTGCTTTCCTAAGAGCCTTAGCAGGGACCCGGATTGGAAGTGGAGCATCTGGGACTCAAATCAGGGCCCTATGGATTACAGCCACTGCAAGTGCAGGCTTAACCTTCTACATCATAGTGCTGGTTGCATGGTGAACTATTTCTTTCTTTTTTAAAAATATTAAAAATTTATTTATCTGGGAAATAGAGTTACAAACAGACAGAGGGAGAGATGGTGAGAAAGGTCTTCCATCTGCCGGTTCATTCCCCAAATGGCTGCAATGGCTGAACCTGAGCTGATCCAAAGCCAGGAGCTAGGAAATTATTCTGAGTCTCACATGTGGGTGAGGAGTCCCAAGATCTTGTAAAAAGTAGGAAGCATCTTCTGTTGCTTTCCCAGGCCATAGCAGAAAAATGGATCAGCACCCATATGGGATGCTGGTGTTACATTGGAGGCCTAGCATTCTATGCCAGAGAGCCACTAGTTGGGGGTTAGTTATTCTTATCAACATACAGTGTGAAACTTTAAAGAGCACTTCGTTGTTGTGTAAATCAAGATTAATATTCCTAATTTAAGGTATATCCATTTTATAAAATAAGTAAAGAAATACAATATTTAAAATACTTTCTATGATCAAAATAATGTATCCATTGCATATATATATATTTTTTTTTTTGACAGGCAGAGTGGACAGTGAGAGAGAGACAGAGAGAAAGGTCTTCCTTTGCCGTTGGTTCACCCTCCAATGGCCGCCGCGGCCGGCGCGCTGCGGCCGGCGCACCGCGCTGATCCGATGGCAGGAGCCAGGAGCCAGGTGCTTTTCCTGGTCTCCCATGGGGTGCAGGGCCCAAGCACCTGGGCCATCCTCCACTGCACTCCCTGGCCACAGCAGAGGGCTGGCCTGGAAGAGGGGCAACCGGGACAGAATCCGGCGCCCCGACCGGGACTAGAACCCGGTGTGCCGGCGCCGCAAGGCAGAGGATTAGCCTAGTGAGCCGCGGCGCCGGCCCCATTGCATATATATATTGACAGATGTATAGTATTCTGACAGTTCACATTCTTTCTTTTGGCAATGAAATCACTTTTTTATTCAAAATAGTTATGTAGCTGCAAAAGAGGCCAATACTGTATGGTGAAATACTTAGTGATTGAGAATCAATAGGAATGAATAACCAGCAACATATTAATTGAGCAATTTATGCTTCTAAATGCTAATGCCATTATATGTAAAGCAACAAACAAGATAATTTTTGTTTCTTTCATCTATTTGAAAGGTGGTACAACATATATATAAGTATATATATGTATGTATATGTATGAAAAAAGACTCAGTTTTATTTATTAAGTGTGGATTCCTATAAAAGCCTTAAGTAGGTAGAAATTGTTTTCTTACTCTGTGTGTGTGTGTGTGTGTGTGTGTATAGAGAGATAGCAAGAGAGAGAGGGGAAGAGAGAAATAGAGAGAGAGAGAGAGAGATTCCATCCTCTGTATCACTTTCCGTAATGCCCACAAAAGTTGGGGCTGAGCCAGGCTAAAGACAGAAGCCCAGTACTCCATCTGGACCACCCACATGGGTAATAGGGCTTCAACTATGTAAGCCATCTTCTGATGCCTCTCAGGTATTATCATGAAGCTGTAGGAAGCAGAGTAGTTGGTACTTGAACTTGCACTCCGATATGTAATGCAGGCATCATAAATAGCCGCTTAACCCACTGAGACACAATGCCTGTCCCAATATGACTTTTTTCATTATGGGTAATTTTCAATATCATAATATTGTAGAAATCAAGATATCTGAAAAGTATACTGAACCATATTACATTGATCCTGACTTCATTATGATCTAGAGGAATGATAAAATATTCAATATTCAGGAATGATTTGCATCTAAGCATAAAAGTACAATTACATAAAATATACCTCACTTTCAATGAGTAAATAAAAAGGTATCATAACTTGTCATGTGAGCTTGAAACTATAATAATGTTCATTTAGCTTTAATTTTAAATACTATTTATATTAGTACATTTTAATGCTTTGGTTATTTTTGCTGGGATATGGTTTTGGAGTAAAAGAAATATGGAATAAATTAATGTTATTCTTGGAGAGTTTATTGACTGCGCATGTGAAGTCTGAATAAATGAGTACATACATGTGTGTATGTGTAGTGGAAGTAGAAAACAGATTATGTTTTATGAGATGGGAGGCCAGCAGTAAACAAAAGCAGCATGTACTTGTTATCTCTCCCAACACAGATACATTAAGAACTAGAACAGCAGAGTATGCTGAGTTATGTTACAGCTTAAGAAAGCTTGATAATGAAAGACGACAGTTTGATATATGGCCTTATCTAAAAAAATATATTGAAACTTAAAACAATTTACAAATATCTAGGTAAGAGGATAGTTGGTAATGCCTAATTTAAGGAAAGTGTAATTCATCTAGAAATGTTATTTTGGATAGGATTTAGTAATAAATGTGATAATTGCAGATTCTTTTCTTTATTGATCTTTCCAGAGAGTAAGAAAACAATTTCTAGCTACTTAAGGTTTTTATAGGAATCCACATTTAATAAATAAAACTGAGTCTTTTGTCATCAAAATAAAAATCGCCTGCAGCAGAAAATGCATTTATAAAGATTCTAACACAATTATATTAACCCCTATATTCAGAGTCAGTTATTGAAGATTATACTTGCATGTTTGCTGGATTCTACTGGCATTGGGTAAACGTGGCTAAGAGTTCTTTGTCATAACTTTTATCAGTTTTTCAAGTCACTGGACGCTCATATCCCTATATCACATGCGACTATTGTCCTCTGGTTTTAATTTGCGTGTCTGGCAGTCCTTCTTTTAATCCAACTCACTTGAGGCGCACTCTGGGCAGTCATTTCACCATACCAAGATAATCGTGTTAGAGTCAACTACTATCCACCTATTTAATCTAATTTCCTGATTTCAGTATTTCAAGGATTATCCATTAAAACCAACAACATTAACAAAGAATTTTAAAATGAATACTCTCAAATATAAAGAAGTTCATGGGTCAGCATTCACTCTACCTAACTGCTTTATTCAATTCTCTTATTTTTCACAACTGTATCAAACCATCTCTTCATAACCTACACATTTTTTTGTGCATTAAAAATGCTAGTCCAGAACTTACGTGGTCTAGAATGTAAGAATCTCAAGAAATTTGTTTTCACATAAGAAAATACATTTTCAATTTATAGATTCAATGTGACACCAATCAAGATACCAAAGACCTTCTTCTCAGATCTGGAAAAAATGATGCTGAAATTCATATGGAGACCAGGAGACCTTGAATAGCTAAAGCAGTCTTGTACAACAAAAACAAAGCTGGGGGCCTCACAATACCAGATTTCAGGACATACTACAGGGCAGTTGTAATCAAAACAGCATGGTACTGGTACAGAAACAGATGGATAGACCAATGGAACAGAATTGAAACACCAGAAATCAGCCCAAACATCTACAGCCAACTTATATTTGATCAAGGATCTAAAACAAATTCCTGGAGCAAGGACAGTCTATTCAATAAATGGTGCTGGGAAAACTGGATTTCCACATGCAGAAGCATGAAGCAATACCCCTACCTTTCACCTTACACAAAAATCAACTCAACATGGATTAAAGATCTAAATCTACGACCCAACACCATTAAATTATTAGAGAACATTGTCGAAACCATGCAAGATATTGGCACCGGCAAAGATTCTTGGAAAACACCCCAGAAGCACAGGCAGTCAAAGCCAAAATTAACATTTGGGATTGCATCAAATTGAGAAGTTTCTGTACTGCAAAAGAAACAGTCAGGAGAGTGAAGAGGCAACCGACAGAATGGGAAAAAATATTTGCAAACTATGCTAAAGATAAAGGATTAATAAGCAGAATCTACAAAGAGATCAAGAAACTGCACAACAACAAAACAAACAACCCACGTAAGAGATGGGAAAGGACCTCAATAGACACTTTTCAAAAGAGGAAATACAAATGGCCAACAGGCACATGAAAAAATGCTCAAGGTCACTAGCAATCAGGGAAATGCAAATCAAAACCACAATGAGGTTTCACCTCACCCAGTGTGAATGGCTCACATTCAGAAATCTACCAACAATAGATGCTGGCGAGGATGTGGGGAAAAAGAGACACTAACCCACTGTTCATGGGAATGCAAACTTGAAAAGCCACTATGGAAGTCAGTTTGGAGATTCCTCAGAAACCTGACTATAACCCTACCATATAACCCACCCATACCACTCCTTGGAATTTACCCAAAGGAATTTAAATCGGCAAACAAAAAAGTTGTGTGCATCTGAATGTTTATTGCAGCTCAATTCACAATAGCTAAGACCTGGAACCAACCCAAATGCCCATTGACAGTAGGCTGGATAAGAAAGTATGGGACATGTACTCTACAGAATACTATACAGCAATCAAAAACAATGAAACCTGATCATTTGCAAAAAGATGGGGGGATCTGGAAAACATTATGCTGAGCGAAATAAGCCAGTCCCAAAGGGACAAATATCATATGTTCTCCCTGATCGGCGACAACTAACTGAACACCAATAAGGAAAACGTGTTAAAGTGAAATGAACACTATGAGAAATGGTGACTTGATCAGCCCTTGCCCTGATTGTTGATGAACGACTTAATACGTTATCCCTCTTAGTATTTTTTTGTTTGTTCTACTTAATACTATTGGTTGAATTCTATAATTAATACACAGTTATTTTTAGGTGTTGAAACTTAACTAAAAAGTGATCTCTGTTAAATATAAGAGTGGGAATAAGAGAGGGAAGAGATGTGCAATTTGGGACATGCTCAATCTGACTTGCCCCAAATGGTAGAGTTAGAAACATACCAGGGGATTCCAATTCAGTCCCATCCAGGTGGCATGTACCAATGCCATCTCACTAGTCCCAGTGATCAATTACTGTTCACAATTGATCATAATGATAGGACTAAGAACCAAAGGGGTCACATAAACAAGACTAGTGTCTGCAAATACTAGCTGATAGAATCAAAAAGGGAGAGAATGATCCAACATGGGAAGTGAGATACACAGCAGAACCATAGAATGGCAGATGTCCTAAACAGCGCTCTGGCCTCAGAATCAGCCCTTAAGACATTTGGATCCAGCTGAAAAGCCCATGAGAGTATTTCAGGCATGGAAAGCCAAGACACTCTGGCAAAAATAAAAATGGCCTAAATGAAAGATCTCCACGAGTGAGATCCCAGTGGAAAGAACAGGTCATCAAAGAAGGAGGTACCTTTCTCTGAAGGGAGGAGAGAACTTCCACTTTGACCATGGCCTTGTCTAAATAGGATCAGAGTCAGTGAACTCAGGGGGCTTCCATAGCCTTGGCAGCTCATGACAAGAGCCTAGGGTGATTACTGATGCCATAAACAAGAGTGTCAATTTGTTAAGTCAACAACAGGAGTCACTGTGCACTTACTCCTCATGTAGGATCTCTCTCCTTAATGTGCTGTACATTGTGATTTAATGCTATAACTAGTACTGAAACAGTATTTTTCACTTTGTATTTCTATGTGTGTGCAAACTGTTGAAATCTTTACTTAATGTATGCTAAACTGATCTTCTGTATATAAAGAGAATTGAAAATGAATCTTGATGTGAATGGAAGGGGAGAGGGAGCGGGAAAGGGGAGGATTGCAGATGGGAGGGATGTTATGGTGTGGGGGGGAAGCCATTGTATTCCATAAGCTGTACTTTGGAAATTTATATTCATTAAATGAAAGTTAAAAAATAAAAAATAAAAAAAAGAAATGAAAAAAAGAAAATACATTTTAATGTATTTTAAATAGATTAAAATAAAACAGTCATCAAAGAAGACATTGAACTTGGGCATTTATTATCTGACGTAATGGAATAAAGTACATTATCTGACATAATGGAACTGTCAATACAGACACATACATGAAAAACAATTACTTCTTAGAAGTAATTTTTGTACATAATTTATTCAGCTAATACAGGATGTATAATTGTGTTACCTTTAGTATTGGAATTAATTCATAATTATCAATAATTTGTATAGAACATTGACTGTTGCCTCCTGTATTATTTATGGACACCCTACATAGGCTTTATATCTTCATATGAAGCTAAATCTTGGCATCTACAATCATAAATTGTCTTCACATGATCATTTTAAGTTAGTATAAAGTTTGCAAGCGACTACTTGCTCTCATTTGTTTCAACCAGTACAAGTTGTATAATTACAATAGGGATTCTAGTGCTCAACAACATCAGTATTTTCTCTACTTGTGCACAAAGTAGAGAAAAGCACAAATACAATCTGTTCTCCCTGACTTGTGATAATTAATAAAGTCCCTAAAAGGTAATCAATAGAAGTGAAATTTTTATACTTTGAGAAGCAATGACTTTGAATAGCCCTTGTCTCAGCTATTGAGGAAAAGTTTTGTTTTTCTTATTCCATACTATGTGTTGAGTTCTTTACTTATCATAGTTAATCATATGTGCATAAAATTAATTTAAAATATACTTTAGTGAAAAATAGGAATGGGAATAAGGGGCCGGCACCGCAGCTCACTAGGCTAATCCTCCACCTTGCAGCGCCGGCACACCGGGTTCTAGTCCCGGTCGGGGAGCCAGATTCTGTCCCCGTTGCCCTTCTTCCAGGCCAGCTCTCTGCTGTGGCCAGGGAGTGCAGTGGAGGATGGCCCAAGTGCTTGGGCCCTGCACCCCATGGGAGACCAGGGTAAGTACCTGGCTCCTGGCTTCGGATCAGCGCGGTGCGCCGGCCGCAACGCGCCGGCCATGGTGGCTATTGGAGGGTGAACCAATGGCAAAGGAAGACCTTTCTCTCTGTCTCTCTCTCTCTCACTGACCACCCTGCCTGTAAAAAAAAAAAAAAAAAAAAAAAAAAAAAAGAATGGGAATAAGGGATAGAGGAGGAAGAGGGGTAGGAGAGTGGGTGGGAGGACAGTTATGGTGGGAAGATCACTATGTTCCTGAAGTTGCAAATATGAAATGTATGAATTTTGTATTTCTTAAATAAAAAGTCTCTGGGGAAAATAAAAATAAATAAGGAAAATCATAATGAAATATAATGCTTCATTTAAAAAAAAAAGAAGAATGCATTTATTGTAGTTTAGGAAGTTAAGTCTCTGCCTGTGGCACTGGTATCCTGCCCCAGTAGTTCCTCTTCAAATCTAGCTCCTTGCTGATGGAGCAGCAAAGCAGTGAAAGATGGCCCAAGTGCTTGGGCCCCTTCACCCACATGGGAGACATAAAGAACCTCCTGTCTCTTGCCTGGCTCCTGCACCAGCTTTGGTAGTTGCAGCCACTGGGGGAGTCAACCAGCAGATGGAGGATCCCACTCTCTATATCTCCCTCTCTCTATCTGTAACTCTGCTTCTCAAATAAATATTTGTTTTAAAATAATGCATTTCTCACCTCCTTATAATTAGGCTAGGTCATTGGCTTTTTCTCAACAGTAATCACTGGAAAAATTTACAAATTATTAACAGTTGCAAAAACGTTATAATTTTCTCAATATGATGCTTAAAAGGGTAAAGAATTAAAATATTTTCTAATGTACTTGAAAGGATATATTCAAGCAGTGAGTGACAATAAGACTGTATTAAAAATAACTATCTTGATTGTTTAATAGAATAGTAGCGATCATTTCAACATGTTCACATAAAATATCAGGTCATATATTTTCAGGGCATACAATTTTTATTTGTTTGCTATACTTCAATAAAACTGAAAAACAAAATTGTGGAAATAGTGGAGAGAGTGGAAGGATACTTCATTTTTTTTTGTAACAACATAAACAAGTTCATGATGGAATGAGAATCTATGGTGTGTATCAAACATGAAAATTCTATTTCTAAGGGGGCACTAGACCTCAGTGTAGGATCAAGATGTGTAAGCTGCGGAGGCAGAATAATGATGGACTAAAAGAACAAAGCTATGCAGTATGAAAACAGAGGTAATTACTTCCTAGAAATATTTGGGATCTAGAAACAGCAATTTTGTTTTTCTTGTGTAAACACAAAGGAATTAGAATGAATGAATTTATGGTTTCATATTACTGATGTTTTTATTAGCACCTGTGCAACGGAAATATTGTTATCTGGATATAAAAATTAAGTATGAATATGGTATGGAAATATATTGACTCTCACTGGGATTAAACATGACAATAGGTTTGATCTGATTTCATCATCATTTAAAAAATCATCTATTATTTTTCACTTTATGTTTCTGTGTGGGAGCAAACTGTTGAAATCTTTACTTAATGTATGCTAAACTGATCTTCTGTATATAAAGAGAATCAAAAATGAATCGTCATGTGAATGGAAGGGCAGAGGGGATGGGAAAGGGGAGGGTTGCAGGTGGGAGGAATGTTATGGGGGGGAAGCCATTGTAATCCATAAGTCGTACTTTGGAAATTTATATTCATTAAATAAAAGTTAAAAAAAAAAGGAGAAGAGGTTAAAAAAAAAAGAAATATATTCTAAATAATCAAAATTGTCGCTCCCCCTCTTCGTGGAGGAACGACACAGGACCCTGCGCTGTTCTTTCGTCTGCTCGGCCCTCCCCGGGTTTGCTGCTGGTTCTTCCCGGGTTGGCTACTGTCCCTTCCACCTCCGTGGAAGGGCAGTTCCCCCTGGCCACATTCCCCACTTCCGCAGGGGAGCGGCACACCGCCGGCCGGCTCTCTCAGGGGCTGCACAGGTGTTCCTTCAGATGTTCCCCTTAGATGTTCCTGGTACATGCCCTCTCTCTCCTCCTTTATAGTCCTCTTCCACCAATCCTAACTCGGCTGCCCACACGCCGAGTACACTGCTCTCCTCCAATCAGGAGCAAGTCCTACAGTTTATTGGCTGAACTGGAGGCAGCTGTGTAGAAGCTGTTTTCTTCTCTCCCAGCGCCATATTGTGGGAAAGCAGATGCATAGAATAAGTCTTAATTCCAGTAACTCAGTCCAGTCCGGGTTGCTCCCCACAAAAATCTTTGGGATTTATTTTTAAGTCATTGCCACCCTCCTATTCAAAACTGTAGTTTACATAGTTTAAATATTTCAGATTTGGATGAGATGAGAAACATGCATTTTTAGTGTTCAAAACTCTATGTGAAAATAAAGGGATTTTTTAAGATAAATTATTGGGGAAAACAGGAAGAACAGTGATAATAAAAATGCTTGACTATTTTATAATTTTAGAATGCACTAATTGTACATTTTAATTATTTGAGCATTTGTGGGGTCTTGTTACAATTAAAGGGAATAATGTATTTGACATTATGTATCTTATGTAAGTAAATTGCATTTAGTTACTAAATAATTGAACAGCATCTTGAAAGAAAAAAATAATTTTAATGATTAAACTCATAATTGTTTCTCTGTGTTTATCAGCAGTGAATTTATAGTTTGTGTGTTTATTATAAGGTTGCTTTGGAATATCTGCTTCTAAAAAAAAAAAAAAAAAAAAACTATTATTCCTTACATGGAATTACAAAATCAGAGTACTTGACACACTTTATTAGACCAGACAATGAATAAGTTTCTTGGATCTCACTCTTAATTTACACAATATACAGTTAAGAAGCAGATGTCTCATAACTGACCATAGGGAACTGCTCATCCTACTGCATGAAAGCAGCATCTTCCGCTCTGAGAATACAAATGAATGAAAAAAGGCAATCTGTACAATAATAGTTTAGGGCATAAATTCCCCTCCTGTCTGTCTATGCAATGATGCTTTAATTTGAACAATGTGAAAAATACGCAAGTCCATAAGGAAGAAGAAATATATAAAAGTCAGATTTCAAACACTGCATATAAAATTGGGAGAGTATTTTCAAATTAGCCATGTGTGTAGAAACTTCTACAAAATGTTAAACTTTTAAGTATTTAACAGACTTGACAACAGAAGAAGCAATGTCATTTTGATGTTTCTATTATAAATAATAATTAATTTTATAGTAGTCAGTGTTGTGGCATAGAGGGTAAAGCTGCTGCCTGCATAACTGATATCTCATATGGGTGCTGCTCCACTTCCAATTAAGTTCTTTGCTAATGTCCTGGGAAAACAGCAGAACATGGGCCAAGTGCTTAGACCCCTGCCACCCATGTTGGAGACAGGAAGAAGCTCCTGGCTTCTTTCTGGCGCATTCGTGGCCGTGTGGCCACTGGGGGAATGAACCAGCAGATGGAGGATCTCTCTTTCTCTGTCTCCCTGATTCTCTGGAACTCTTCCTTTCAAATAAATAAATAAAATAAAATATTTTTTTTAAAAAATGATGATAGGCAAATTCTGTAGAAATTTGTATTAAAATATCAAATTCCCAAATTATTATTATTATTTTTTAAGATTTATTGAAAGAGGCATGTGGGATGAGGCAGAGGGGAGAGGAGAGAGAGAGACAAAGAGAGAGAGATGCCTACTGATTCATTCTTGAAGTGTCTGCAGCAGCCTGTAATGGGCCAGGCTGAAGTCAGGAGCCTGGAGCCAGGAGCCAGGAGCCAGGAGCCAGCAGCTTCTGCATTTCTCACATGAGTAGCAGGGGCCCAAATACTTGAGCCATCCCCTGCTGCCTTTCCCAAGGCGTTAGCAGGAAGTTAGCTCTGAAGTGGAGCAACTTGGACATGAACTGGAACCCATGTGGGATGCCAGCGTTACAGGTAGTGGTTTTACACGCTATGCCACAGCTCCAGCCATCCAAATTTTTAGTACTAAATAATTCACGCTCTAATTAGAAGAAGGGATTATGTAAATTTTTTCTGTTATGACTAATTATAAATTAATTTTGATACATGTCTAATAAGTCAGTTTTACCACTGTATATTCTTCATTTGCTTAAGACACTGAGGTTTGTGAATGTATATTCTCATGTTAAAAATGATATGAATATTAAAAAATTCTTTAATTATATTATTCAATTTTAAATAACATCTAATACCTGTATATTGCTGTATGCAATTAACATTATATTTTACCAGATATTTTGAATTGTTCACTGTAACTGTTGTTTTACTTTTCCATCTTGCACACATAAAAATAAGATTTTAGAATTAAGTTTCATGTGGATGAGTGATCTATAGACTATTGTGGTATACAATTTTTAAGAGGACTTAATTAGAAATCTCTGAAAGAAAAAAAGTATTTTTCTAAGAAGAATTTACTCCTAATACATTATAAAATAGACATATATAGTGTATGTAGCCATATGTAGCCTAAAAGAATTTCACAATTCTGTTTATTTTTATTAAATGAGAAAGAAAGCATGAAAATATTTGGAGAACTTAGACATTTAATTAATGGTTTTCTTCATGCATGCAATATCAAAAATAAAAAAATAAGTATTTCTTGCTACGAATGTGATGATTAACATCAGTTATGTAGGAAAACACATTTTAGATTATTTTCTTTTAAACCTTTGAACAACTAGGTTTTCTATATGTTGTCTATGATGGTTATATCAAATTAGTTTCATTTGAAGGAAAACAAATAATTATAATATGTGTCCAGCACTGTGGTGAGAGCTTGTGATAATTTAGAATTTATGTATGAGGCTTGAATATATACCAAAATGCAGTTATTTGTTTAAATAAAATATGTATGAGTTAAAAAGTTCATAAAAATGCATATTATGGAAAAACAATGCATTCAATTTTTAGAAATGCACCACAATAAAAATACAATAACAAGCACTATAGTAAACATCTTTTAAATATATTTCCTATGAACTTTTTTTTAAGATGTATTTATTTGAAAGTCAGAGTTACACAAAAAGAGGAGAGGCAGAGAGAGAGAGGTCTTCCATCTGCTGGTTCACTCCCCAACTGGCCACGATGGCCAGAGCTGTGCCAATCCGAAGCCAGGAGCCAGGAGCTTCTTTCAGGTCTCCCACACGGGTGTAGGGGCCCTAGGACTTGGGTCATCTTCTACTGCTTTCCCAGGCCATAGCAGAGACCTGGATGGGAAGAGGAGCAGCTGGGTCTTGAACCTGTGCCCATATGGGATGCCGGTGCTTCAGGCTAGGGCGTTAACCCGCTACACCACAGCGCTGACCCCTCCGTGAGCTTTTTCCTGTATTCTCCTTTGTGTATAAACCCATTTCAGTTCTGTTGATCTATACACCCCTTGAGAAATTTAACAAGAGCAGAGTTTATGTACAATTCCTTGTCTTTATCATGATAGCTACAAGTTGTAGTTTTCCTAGTATTATTGAAATCACGTACTCTGAGTCCTTCAGAGGGGTAATGTTATACATTTGCAGTAATGTCAATTTGTCACAATCTGCCTTCTATACCAGGATTAACCACAGCTCTATGGGTACGGGTTTTGATAAATTTACATAATTATGAATGTGCATCCCTAGGACCAAACAGTATAGTTTCTTTATTCTAAAAAATTTCCTATATATCATCCTTATACTTAAGCTTCCTCTGGCTAGCAACTCCTGACAACTACTGATCCATTTATCCGTGTCTGTAAGTTTACTTTTTCCATAGTTTTCTATGAATGGAATCAAGCAATAAGTAGAATCTGATTTCTTATACTTAAAAATGTATTAAATTTATTCATGTTGGGACTGTCACATAAATATCTTTTTGTGGATATTCTTATCGTTTTTTTTTTTTGTGCATGTGTATTTATACTTACAGTTGTGCATCACTCTAATAAAGGAAACATGATAAATGGATTTTAAATAATTTTGTCATGAAAACATCATAGATTAGAACTAAATAAATAGTTATGTAGCCTTCTACATACTGAGACTGTATGGTACAGCCTATTGATGCTAAGATACACACTTACAGTGTTCCTTTCCTTTTTGTCATGGGCAATTGTGATGAAATTGTATTTGTGTATCTAAACATTGACCAATCTTTTGTGGTCCATCATTGACCAAAACATCATCAGGTAGTGCATTATGGTAAATTCTAAATTCCTGCTATTGCTTTTGTGTGATTCACTTCCTTTTGTGTAACCAGTTCCAGTTAAGACTGTGTTTTAGCTAGTGATTTAATGCTAACAGAATATAGCAAAAATTTTGGAATGCCAGTTCTGAGATTAGATTATAGCAATCTTCAGCTGGTTCTTTTTTTCTGGCTTGCTATGATGAAGAAATCTACAAGGCTATGTATTAAATTATGGTCCAGCCTATGTTGCTGGCAATGTACTAAAGGAAGCTTCAGTACTACATCCTGCTAATAAACTTGTGAATGTGTCTAAAATCAGATCTTTCATCACTCTTTGAGGTAATTGCACTTACCTGTGAAAACATGCTCCTAGCCAATGAAAGAACTTGATCAATAGAGACTGAATTGTGAGGTAACTAATATGTTTTAATGCACTGAATATTTGATTAATTCCTGTAAAGTTATAGGTAATACAGGACCACATCTGTTCCTTTTGCCAAATGTGCGAATTGATCCTCCGTGGCAAAGGCGTCCTTTTCTCCTCTTCACATTGTATAGATATTATAATGGGATCAAGCGCATGCCAAATAGTGCACATACTGAAAAAGAGCAAAAAGGAACTCATTATATATAAAACAAGTTATTATATAGCAACACAAGGTCACAAGTCTAGCACAGGCTCTGTGAATGACTTATGTCTTGCTAAAGAAATGTTCTAGCCCAATTTTGTTCATGTGTTCTAGATCCAGTTTTACACATTGAGTGACTTGTCCAAAGCTGATATGTATGAGATTTTCTTGACATATTTCTCCATTAAATAGTGCTATTGAAAAAAATTGGAATCTTAGAGACTTAGTAAAGAATCATACATATACAATGCAAAGAGTTAATAACTTTCATATTTAGCATTATTTCTATTGTTTGAAATACCATTAAAATCCATCAATAACAATTATTTTTATATTGATACCACATTGTATTATGCTGTTACTTCCAAAACTGAGTAAGAATTTGCTCTGTAATGTTATGACCAGAGGCTTATAAAGAATTATAGCAAGTAAGAAAATAAATGAATGACCAGAATCCTTATCTGGCTTAGTAAAAATAATCAGATTGATTTTGAAACTTAGACCTGAATCCAATTTCCTGCTAATACAGACCCTGGTTGGCAGCTTTGATTGCCCAAGGAATCACAAACTGAAATGATTAGCCTATTTTTACCTAAAATGTCATTATGTATTAGCATATTTATTTTAAAACTTGCAATGATCTTATATTTAGAAAATGGTATGCTTTATATTAAAAGAAAAATAAAAGAAAATATTAACATATTTTATGGATATATAGGTGACTTATAATAAGCTATTTGTGTTAGCAAATTTAAAATACCAGGTGTGAGGTATTTTGCTGCTTTATCAGAATTGTTTACCTCTGCATCTGAAATCTGAAAGCAAAAGGATGGAAGAAATTTCACTTAACTGAATTTTATTCATTAAATTTTGCTTGTTACAAAGAAAGTGATTAGTAATTAAAACAGCTGCATATAGTATTCTGGATATTTATAAAATATAATTCAGATATATATTCTATAATATGAAAACCATATAGAAATATTGTCTTATTGGATTAAAATGAAATGTAACTGTATGTTTAGCAGTAAAAAATAAACTATTATTCTCTTAAGTCTAATTTAACGTACTTTTAAAGTAATAATTTTTACTGATACTAAGTAAGCATTATGTGCTATTACCATGTAATACACTAGTTACTAATATTTGCATATTTTTATTATACTTTCCATTTAACTGTATGGCTCAATGTAGATCAAACTGTTAGCAGTGTCTTGTTTTTGTCTTTATTAATTTATTTTAATTGTACTCTTGAGCATTCTTTATTGTTAATTTATGTTATAGACTATATTCAATTTCCTGCTTCATCTGAATATTTTCTTTGTAATAGGGTGGTATCCATGGTCAACAATTACACATATGATACAGATTATGTGAGTAAAACACAGCTTGCTAAAGAAATAGCATTAGTCATGAATAATAGGTTACTATATAATAGTTAACAATGTGTTTATTGACAGTAAAATAATTAACAAAATTTATTGACTTAATTCTGTGGAGCTGTAATAACTAAATTTCAGTATGTCAGACATCTAAAATCATAATCCAGAAAAGGTACTGAGTGCATCAAATGATTGAAGGAATGTAGAACTCCTCTAAGGCTGAGCATTTGGCACAGTGGTTAGATGCCACCTGTTATGGCTCCTTTCCATATTGGAGAGCCTGGTTCACACTTCCCATCTCCTATACATGCCTTTTGGCTTCCTGCAAATGTACATCCAAGGGGGCAACAGATGACGATTCAAGTACATATGCCAATACCACCTACATGGTGACCAGGATTTACTTCTGGCCTTCTAGATTCCCTTGGCCCAGGCATGGCTGTTAAGAGCATTTGGAAAGTGAACCAGCAGATGGAAGATCAATCTCTTCCTGTGTCTCTGCATTTCAAATACAATGAAAATAAATAAAAAGTTAAAAGTTTTTTAAAAATTCTCCATGTTTTCATTATTTTTTATGTTTTCCATTATTTTATCTACAGAAATGACAGAGACTATTAGCCATATAATGCTGTACAGAATTGAACATAATAGAGATTTTTACTCTAGAAGAAGTAAAAAAAATCCACGTTTTTATATTATCCAATATTTGAAATACATAGTAATCAATGAATATCTCTTAACATATTTTAGAGTCATAGATAAATCTTTATTTATATGCTTCATAATATATCACATATTAATTCAGACATTTAGATATAGGGATAATTGCTATGAGTATTAACCACAAGATATATCATTCCAATTAAAATAATTTTATAAAGTTTATGAAATGAAAATGAAATATCCAATTTAGTTTATTGGCTTGTTGTTGTTTTGGTCTTTTGCTTCACACGATATTACTTTGATCTTGTGTGCATATAAATGGACTGATTCATATTCTTTATGAAATAATAATTGCTCCATATATAATCTTTTATATGCACCAAATAATTTAATTTCACTCTTTAACAATGTTACTCTATCATTCTGATCAATTGTGAACAGAAATTGATCACTTGGACTAGTGAGATGGCATTGGTACATGCCACCTTTATGGGATTGAATTGGAATCCCCTGGCATGTTTCTAACTCTACCGTTTGGGGCAAGTCAGATTGAGCATGTCCCAAATTGTATATCTCCTCCCTCTTTCAGTTCACAATTGATCATAATGATAGGTCTAAGAGTCAAAGAGATCACATAAACAAGATTAGTGTCTACAAATACTACTGATATGATTAAGAAGGAGAGAACGATCCAACATGGGAAGCAGGATACACAGCAGACTCAGAATGTCAGATGCCCTAAACAGCACTCTGGCCTCATAATTAGCCCTTAAGGCATTCAGATCTGGCTAAGAACCCATGAGAGTATTTTAGGCATGGAAAGCCAAGACACTCTGGTCTGGCAAAAAAAAAAAAAAAAAAAAAAAAAAAAAAAAACACCTAAATGAAAGGTCTTTGTGAGGGAGATCAAGTGGAAGGAACAGGTCATCAAAGAAGGAGGTACCATTCTCAGAAGGGAGGAGAGAACTTCCACTTTGACTATGACCTTGTCTAAATAAGATTGGAATTGGCGAACTCAAAAGGCTTCCATAGCCTTGGCAACTCATGACAAGAGCCTGGGTTATTAATGATGCCATAAATAAGAGTGTCAATTTGTTAAGTCAACAACAGAAGTCACTGTGCACTTACTCCTCATGTAGGATCTCTGTCCTTAATATGTTGTACAATGTGAATTAATGCTACAACTAGTACTCAAACAGTATTTTACACTTTGTGTTTTGCTGTGGGTGCAAACTGTTGAAATCTTTACTTACTTTTTACTAAATTGATCTTCTGTATATAAAGAGAATTGAAAATGAATCTTGATGTGAATGGAATGGGAGAGGGAGCAGGAGATGGGAGGGTTGCGGGTGGGAGGGATGTTATGGGTGTGAAAAATCCATTGTAATCCATTAAAGTGTACTTTGGAAATTTATATTTATTAAATAAAGTTTAAAAATGTTACTCTAATTAACATCAGTGAAACAACCACAAAAAAGGAAAAATAGAACGGAAAATAATGTTCACTTGTCTGAATACATCTCTTCATCTGTCATCATCATTCAGGGCCTGCATGATTAAGAACCGCTTGTTCACTATTTCCTGTATTTATACAACGTATATTTACCTTATTTTCTGTTAAAAGATCATCTTTATCTTTATATTTCTTTTTATAAAATGTTTCCTTTATGTAAAAATAAGTCAATGCTAGTATTTATTCAGCATTATTTTAACCATATATCCATATCGGGTAAAGTTTTAGTTTATTTTATTGGAGCAAATATTTTTCACCACTATGCAACACAGCATGCAGCTGAAAGCTCTAGAAGTGTGCTTTGGCAGGTCAGGTAGGAATGTCAAGTGTCCATTTTCTGAGCGTGATACATTTAAGGTAGTCTCCACAGGCAGGGAACAGAAGGAAGGAAACAGATCCCTTGGCTTCATTCTCGGGGCATGTAACTTCATAAATAGTCAGAGGTGGCAGGATGAGAAGTAGTAAAATCATTTTCCTCATCTAGAGACAGTTCTTTAGCATCAGCTGAGGAACAGGAAGCCTTTTACTCTTAACTGAAGAAGATTATGGAATGAAAGCAGAGGGGGAGGTAATGTTCTGGTTATACCATGTGCACTTGGTTTCTTGAGTAAATCTTCATAGATGTTCTTGAGTATGTGTTCTTCATTATCATTTGCCCTTTGGAATTTTCCAGAGACTTGATGTAAAAAGAAATAATTTTCATTAATCTCACTGTGGTAAAAGTCACTATAGTTTTGCAAATTATCATGATGAAGTCAATATGAGAAGGCCAGTTTATTGCAGGTCTTGTAGTTGTCTTCCACAAATGAAATGATTTGTATGTCACTTATTAATATGAAAAGTTGACTATAAGGGGGAATTGTATGATGTTATAATTAACCATTAGTCTTGGACCAGTACTGAATCTTGGTCTTATAGATGCAGTCTTCACGATGTTTTTTACCCATAGTCTGGGCAAGATTCTGGTCCAGGCATATTTTCATGCCTTGTCCCCTACACTTAGAGTTCCTATGCACTATTACCCCTCTCCTGGGTGCACTGGGGGTTCTCAGTTCCTACTTGTTACATTATTGGTTACTTTGCACCATGAATAACATATGTATTATAATTACCAGCAGGAAACAGGAGGAATAGGTTTAGGTGCATTATTGAAATTGGAGTCATTTCTCTCCTCATGTTATAAGGATTTCACACATTGTCATTAAGCCACAGCTTTTTATGACATCCATCTATATGTAAAAAAAGTGGTACCCACCTGTGATGGCTCAACTTATAAATGTTACCTTTACAATAGAGCAAATATGGTACTATACTTCAATTTTTTTTTTAAATTTTTTGACAGGCAGAGTGGACAGTGAGAGAGAGAGAGAGACAGAGAGAAAGGTCTTCCTTTGCTGTTGGTTCACCCTCCAGTGGTCGCCACAGGCAGCGCGCTGCAGCCGGCGCTCCGCGCTGATCCGATGGCAGGAGCCAGGTGCTTCTCCTGGTCTCCCATGGGATGCAGGGCCCAAGGACTTGGGCCATCCTCCTCTGCACTCCCGGGCCACAGCAGGGAGCTGGCCTGGAAGAGGGGCAACTGGGACAGAATCCGGTACCCTGACCGGGACTAGAACCCAGTGTGCCGGCGCTGCAAGGCGGAGGATTAGCCTAGTGAGCTGCGGCACCGGCCTGTACTTCAATTTTTTACACATGATAGCGATATGTAGGATGATGTGCCTTTGAGACACTAGGTAATAGCAATGAGCCAGTTTGAAATAAATCATGCATTCACAAAAGTGAGCAGCTGATATACTCATGTAGTATGTTGCAAAGCTATGGTACTTTTTAGATTAGGAGTAGGTGTGGAATATTCACCTTATAATATTTTAACTTAACTTTGGTGTGATCAAAACATGCCACTATCATTAACTGAGGAGCATTTACAGTTTTGTGGCATAAAGAAGAGATCAGACATCGTTCTGGATGTTTCTTCCTCTGTCTGCACCACTGGGGGAGCATAATAAAGATTTCCTTGATGCTTTCTGTGTTCAGCTGGTGGGATTTTTAGAGAAAATCCTGCAGAGTCTGCTAGTTTCCTTCGGTCTGCAATCCTGAACACTTAACTCTCTGACTGTAACCTGTATTTGGCTTATAATTATTTATTTAAAATATTCTAGCTTGATTTTTCTTCCATTATATGTGGCACTGAGAAGTATGCCTCATATGCAGTCATACCTCCAGTTATCTGTCTTTCTCAAGATTTGGGGTTATTTATTCTTTCTGGTATTTGTTTTTGGGTGGGTTCCATGAATTATATCTAGCACCTGTTTGTCTAGCTTTTTAATTTTTGATAAGGGGCACCCTCTCCAATTTTTTACATCTTCAAGAGTAAGCTACATTATCAAGTGTGTTTTTAAATGCCATCACCACATTAATAAAAAATATCGATATATCAGACTAGTCTCTTCTTGAAGCACTTGGTATGGCTTCATCTGATAAGTTTATGATCTTTGATCCTCTTTATTTGGGAAAAAATCTATTAGAGGAGTAAGTGATAGTGCAACATTCCACGAAATATTTCTTTACTGAAGTTTCAATCAGAGAATCCTTGCTACAATCTGGCTTTCTAACTGGTGAGACCATGTTTTTTACAAGAAAATGGTAGCTGTGAAGAATGAACTCATCTTATATTTGCTTGCATATTCCATGGCTGCAAAGTTAAATATAGAGTTATACAATAAGACTTGGATCTAATATTCATACCAAACATTTATACTAAAAGTATAATTTAAAGCTCTATGCCAATTATACAAGAAGCTTTAGCTCTTCTAAATTCCACATAGATTTTATAATAAATAAATCAACTTATAGATATTGCAATTTTATAGATCATGAAATAGGTCTTCATTTTATAAATAAGTTTGCCATTATTACTATCAACTTCATATATGTATGGCACTAAGAATTACTTAAGAAATTTACTATGATTTCTTGGGAATAAACATGGAGTGATATAGGAAAGAATAAAGGAAAATTTAGTTTCAAGTTTAAGAAAAAACATATATTAGCCGGCACCGTGGCTCAATAGGCTAATCCTCCACCTTGCGGCGCCGGCACACCGGGTTCTAGTCCCGGTCGGGGCGCCGGATTCTGTCCCGGTTGCCCCTCTTCCAGGCCAGCTCTCTGCTATGGCCAGGGAGTGCAGTGGAGGATGGCCCAGGTGCTTGGGCCCTGCACCCCATGGGAGACCAGGAAAAAGCACCTGGATCCTGGCTCCTGCCATCGGATCAGCGCGGTGCGCCGGCTGCAGCGGCGGCCATTGGAGGGTGAACCAACGGCAAGGGAAGACCTTTCTCTCTCTGTCTCTCTCTCTCACTGTCCACTCTGCCTATCAAAAAAAAAAAAAAAAAAAAAAAAAAGAAAAAACATATATTGACTTTTGATTTAAGCATAAACTATAAAAAAGCCAAAATTAGTCAGGTGTTATTTATCATATGCAGATGATAAGAAGACAATCCAAACATTGCCTATTACATGCGTTTCAGTTAATAACAATACAAATCCAGCTTTGGAAAATGTTACATAATTCTTCCGATTTAAATCTTGAGTAATCTGAGAAACTAAAGCTATGTGCCTGAATCTCAAATGCTTGATTTCTTATTATCTAGCTACTCCAATCATTTATAAAATACATTTACCAATTTTATATTATCATACCATAATTATGGCATCACATTTATGATTGGGAAGACCATTCACTATCATGGGATAGTGATTTTCTGTTTTAACCGAAGCATGAAAGGAAGAAAACAAGCATCTTGTAGAATTTCAAGTTTGAAACTACTGACCCTGTTTCTTTGATCCTGGAATGCCTGAGGGCTTCTTATAAATTGATATGTCCACAGTATATGACTTCTACCACTTCCTGCATTTCTGTTGCTTTTGTAGTTAGCATTTCAAATTCTGTCAACATGAACATAAGAAACTTTGTTTCTGCCCTCTACCATATCAGTGTCTAAGAATACCTAATAAGTTGAGATAATTTAGATTTCTGTTTCTTAAAATAATGTGACTTTGTATATCACAATTTTACAGATACACATATATTGCTTTTACATTTGCACAAAGATGTATGTGTTTTATATTATGTGTAGTAATTATTTTGAATTAACATGTTTTAAATTTATCTTCAGGCTTAATTGATGCCACTTCCTACTATCTCAGTCATCACTTTTTTTATGAGAACTCTGCCTGTTGCTGAATTAATATCCTAATTTGTGTCAGGCTGTATTCACTAATTTTTAAGTCTTTCATTACTGGTCTCAAGTTATTGTAAACTGTTCTTACTTTAGAGAATTCTAAAATCAACACTACTTATTCATTCATTTCCAACACATTTATTTCTACCATATATAACTAAGAATTAGTGATTGGATCAAAATTATGCATACAATTATATTTGGTAAATGATGCACATTACTTTCCTGTATGGCTATAACAAGTATTCTCCATGCCCAATAATGAAGTATTGCTCTTTATCAACAAAATTCTTGTTAATATTCAATAAGATAGGCCATCATCTTCACATTTTTTCAAAGTTGATTTACCTCTTTTGTTCTTTATATGAATTACAAAATTTTGTGTAACACTTCTTCATTGTAACTAGAATCTTGATTTGTATTTGTAGATTAAATAATTGCCATGTTCATCTCTGAAAATATTTTCTTCATTAGTCAAATTGTTTTTCTATAATTTAAAACTATTTATCTTTTCCTACAAAGCACTTACGATTTTTGTGTAATTTATTTTTAATTAATTTACATTGATTTTTCTCATCTGTGAATGGTATCAATTTCAGGAATGAAGTGAGGAGATACAATAATTAGTTTAGAAAATAATAAAGCTGAAAAAGCAAGTAGGCTGTGTCTTTGAGAAAATAAGTGATAACTGATGCAGATTTAAATGAAGAGATACATCATCATAGATATCTTTTGATAAGATTACTTGGTTTATAGAGAGCAATAGTTCTAAAGATTCATGGGCCTACATTTGGATAGATTTTGGAAAATGTCAGCTAGGAAGAAATTCATGAAGGATGGGGTAACAGCAAATAATGTTTGGAGGAGAGCATTCGGTACAGTGCTTGAGGCACTGATTGCTATCATGTGTACTATTATCAGAGTGCCTGGGTCAGGTTCCTGCACTGCTTCCAACTCAGATTCCCACAAAAGTGCATTTAGGGAGGCAGCAGGTAATGTCTAGAGAACTTGGTTCCATGTCACCCATGTGGGAGAACCAGGTTGAGTTTCTGTCTCCTGACTTCAGTCTGGCCCAGTTAGACTGAGCATTTGGGAGCATTTGTGAACCAGTGGATTGAGATCTGTCTGTCCTCACACTCCCATCCCCATCTGTATGTGTGCCTCTATGTATCTGTCTTTCAAATAAAATATTTTAAATAGTAAGTAGTATCTGAAGTTGAAAATACATTTATTGTCAGTGGCACATTTCAATTATAATTTGCATCACTTTTGCAATATATTTTATATTTATATAATACTTCTTTTTTGATAGAGTTTTTTCCCTACATAATTTGGTTTATAGCACCTTGACATTTACAGATCTATGTGTGATTTCCCTTGCAATCTCATTTGCTCTCTTGAAATTCCGTAAGTTTCTTTTTAGATTTTTCATCAGATTTTGGAAATTGAGTCATTATTCTTCAAATATTTTTATTACCAATCTCATATCTTTCTGGAAATTAAACTAGACATATTAAACAACCTTAAATTGCATAACGAGTCCTTAAGTCTCCTTCTCTCCTTCCCTTCCCCCCCTCTTCCCCCTCCTCCCTTGTCCTCCTCCTCCTCCCCTTCTTCTTCTTCTTTTTCTTCTTCTTTTCTATCTCTCAGAATTTTTCTCCTTGATTTTTATCAGATACTATTTATCTTACTTCAAGTATTATTATTTTGCTATTTTATTTTTAATTTTTTTCACATACTTAATTGACTTGTACATAAAATTTGAAGAACACATTGATATTCTCATCCTCCCTATCTTCCTTCCCTTCTCTTCCTCCCACCCTTTATTCTTCTCCCTTTTCTTTTTTTTTTTTTTAGTTTTTGAAATAACATTGTAAATATAAATTACAATGAAAAGGATTTACTTTCCCTAATAAGATGTTTAACAAGTAAAAAGCAAAAAGGTCCTAGTTTAGGGAATATACACAACAGCTATACACAATAATTGAATGGAAAAATGACCATTTCACCAATATATAATAAATTTTAAAGAAATCACATCATTAAAGTTATAGCAGTATAGCATTCTACACCATCAGTTTGACAAAGTCATAGGACAAAGTTTCATAAAACTACATATTCAGCAATATAGTACACACAGACGTTTCTTTTTCTGTTTCTTTCTCTCTTCTTTCCTTCCTTTTTCCTTCCTTCCTTCCATCCTTCCTTCCTTCTTTTTTATTTTAGCTCCCACGTATAAGGAAAGACATGTGGTATTTGTTTTCTGAGCCCAGATTATTTCACTCAACATGATGTCTTCCAGTTGCATCCATTTTGCTGCAAATGGTAAAGTATCTTTTTTATAGCTGATAATATAAAATTGTGTCTACCACATTTTCTTTATCCATTCATCTGAACATGGACACCTTAGTTCATTCCAAATTCTGGCTTCTGTGAACAGTCCTTCCATAAACCAGGTGGTGCCAGTATCTCTTTGATATATTCTTTTAAGTCTGTTGGGTATGTACCCAGTAGTGGGATTGCAGGATCTTATGAAAAGTCCATTTCTAGTTTGTTATGAAATCCCTACACTGTTTTCAACAGTGGCTTCAATAATTTGTATTCCATCAAAAGTGTATAAGTGTTGTCCTTTCTTCAAATCCTTAAGAGCATATGTTAGTCTGCATTTTGGATTGTAGCCATTTTGAAGGCAGTGAGATAATATCTCATTGTAGTTTTGATTTGCATTTGCCTGATGGCTAGTGATGTTGATCATTTTTTCATATATTTGTTGGCCATTTGTATTTCTTCCTGAGACTACTCTATTGAAGTCCTTTGCCAAGTTTTCAACTAGATTGGTTGTTTGTTCTTGCTAATTTGATAATATATTTTGGATATAAATCCTTTGTTGGACAGGTGGTTTGTAATTTTTTTTTCCTATTATTATTTCCTATTTCCTATTGGATGACTCTACACTTTGTTGATCATTTCTTTTGCTGTGCAAATCATCTGTTTTATATAGTCCCATTTGTTTAGTTTTGTTTTTGTTGCCTATGCTTTGGGTTCTTATGCAAGAAGTCATCTCCTACACCTATATCATGGAGTGTTTCTCTATTTTTTTCCAGCAACTTCATAGTCTCACATTTAATTTTAAGTTTTTGATCCATCATGATTTGATTTTTGAATATGCTGTGAGGTGTGAATCTGGTTTAATTCGTCTACATATAATCATCTAATTTTGCTAGGCACATTTCTTAAAGAGCTTATCCTAACTCCACTGTATGGTCTGAGAACTTCTGTCAAAATCAGGCTGGATGTATGTAGATTAATTTCTAGACACTCTATTCTGTTCCATTGATCTATATTTCAGTTTTTATTCCAATATCATGTTGTTTTTATTATAATAGCTTTGTAGTATTCTTTGAAGTCAGGTATTCTGATGCCCCTATCTTAATTGTTTCTTGTTCTGAATTTTCTTTGCTATTTTGGGTCCATTGTGATTCCATTTGAACTTTACGGTTGCTATTTCTAATTCCTTAAAGAATGTCATTGGTATTTTGAAAGGGATTACAGTGAATCTGGAGATTGCTTAAGACAGTATAGACCTTGGGGCTGGTGTCGTGGTGCACTAGGTTAATACTCTGCCTGTGGCATCAGCATCCCATATGGACACAAGGTTCTAGTCCTGGTTGCTCCTCTTGCAGTCCAACTCTCTGCTGTGGTCCCAGGAAAAAGGTGGAGTATGGCCCAAGTGCTTGGGTCCTGTACCCACATGGGAGACCAGGAAGAGGCACTTTACTCCTGGCTTGGGATCAGTGTAGCTCCAGCAATTGCAGCTATTTGGGGGTTAAACCATTGGAGGGAAGAACTTTCTCTCTGTCTCTCTCTCTTACTGTCTGTAACTCTACCTGTCAAATAAATAAAAAAGATAGTATAGACCTTTTAATGATATTCTTCTGATCTATGATCTAGGAATATTTCTGATTTTTGTGTCCTTGATAATTTCTTTCATCAATATTTGATAATTTTCTATTTTATGTTTCATTGTATTCATCTTTATTTTTTTGAGAAATCCAGAAATATAATATGTACATTTCATAAAAGCAAATCTAGGAACAGGAGTCAAGGTAAAAGAATAGACATTATAAAGAATTCTTCCCTTTTAGGAACTAAAGTCTCTCAGGGTCCTAGATTAAATAGAGAAACATCATTTTGTATTAGAAGAGTGCATTTATTTAATGTGCTGTGATTCTGGAAAAGCAAGCTATCTTTATTCCATGCCTAATTCAAAGAAAGAAATTTTCTTATGGATGGTGTAGATGTCATCCCGCCCCCATATTAGAGTCTTAATGTCCCAATTCCAACTCCTTCGCTCACTTGTACATAAGAACCCCTACTCTAATGAGGACCAGAGAAGTGTAGGTTGCTGCTCTGCTATTCTGGTGTGATGTAACTAACACCCCACGATGAAGTAAATTACCAATTAATCTATGAAGGTTCTGGATATTTCTAAAGATTCTACATTCCCTAAGGCTCCTTCTCATTCATAAATAATGATATATTTACGTTATAGGTGATAAGCATTACAGATGAGCAAAAATGGAGAATGTAGTGAGGAATACAAAAAATAAATAAGAATGTAGGGAAAACATTGAGCCGGGGGACTACAAGGGAATGGACAATTATGTGCTGTTGGGGCCAGCACAAGGAGTAGTCCACTCTGGGGATGAATGTTAAACTTATAAATAGACAGAGGGACATGGCCACAGCACATCATCAGTCTCTCTCCTTCAGAGTAATTCCTTCTTTGCTACCTGATTGCAATGCATAATTGTCCTCTGCATATCTTCAATACGAACAAACTGGCTTTAAAAAGAAAAAAAAAAAAAAACAACACTTGTCCCTCCCTACAATTAAATGCATTATTTCTCCTTTTCACATATTCTATGTGGAAAAATAAACCATTTTTCATCTTCTGTCTCCATAATACCATAATACAATCAGTACAGATGACTTCTGGGACCTCAAAAAATATGAGCATTTCTCCCCACCAGCAAGCCCCAGCTGGCATCCTCTGATTCAATTCAGTTCTTCTTCTTCTTCTTTTTTTTTTTTTTTTTTTTGACAGGCATTGTGGACAGTGAGAGAGAGAGAGACAGAGAGAGAAAGGTCTTCCTTTGCCATTGGTTCACCCTCAAATGGCCGCCGTGGCCGGCACGCTGCGACTGGCGCACCGCGCTGATCCGATGGCAAGAGCCAGGAGCCAGGTGCTTTTCCTGTCTCCCATGGCAGGGCCAAACTACTTGGGCCATCCTCCACTGCACTCCCTGGCCACAGCAGAGAGCTGGCCTGGAAGAGGGGCAACCGGGACAGAATCCGGCACCCCGACAGGGACTAGAACCCGGTGTGCCAGCTCCGCAAGGCGGAGGATTAGCCTGGAGAGCCACGGCGACGTCCTGACACTATCTACTTGGAGATGGCTTCACGTCGCTCAGGTTGCACACTCAATCTCTGAACGTGACCCCCATTCCTACTTTTGGTGCCTGTTGCAAGTTCCAGGTAGTGTTATTGTGACTCTGACCAACCAGCTCTAAATGAGGTTTCACTTTATTTGCTTGAGAGGCTGACAGAACTCATGGAAACATTTACTCTTACATCACAGCACCAGTCCAACACTTACTACTTTACAATAGAGGCTATTAAAAAGAATACAGATGAAGACATACATAGGGCAAGACACAGGAGAGGAGCTCAGATCTTCCATGCCCTAGGAACCTCCTCCTGTTCAGCTATCCCAAAGCTCCCAAACCCTGTCTTTTCAGTTTTTAATGGAGACGTTACTTCATAGGCATAATTATTAATAGACTGGATAGAGAAACCTAGCACGGGCTTTTGGTCTCAGCATTCTTCTTAGTCTCCCTGTGCAACATTCCTCCCTCTAGGTATGGGATGCTGGAGCCCCTCTGGAGTAGGGAGAGTGTCTTGACTTGCCATAGGGAAGAAATTCTAGTTTGTATGACCTGGCTTGGGGAGGGAGTTATGAGCCAGGAACTGAGCATAAAAATCAAAAATTTTGTTGATTGTATAATGATTCTTCTCTGTAACTGAAATTGGTGGTGTCAAGTGTTTTCATGATATTTATGACTAATGCAGTATGTACTTCATAATTTCTTGTAAGGCTGGTCAGGTGGTACTGAATTCTCTCAGTTTTTCCCTATCTGGTGAGTACTTTATTTCTCCTTTACTTTTAAAGGGTAGCTTTTTGGATAAAACTTTCTATTTGGAATTTTTTTTTTTAAATTCCTTGAATATATCATCCCACTCTCTTCTGTCCTGTAGAGTTTCTGCTGAGAAGTCTGTTGTTAATCTAATTGGCTTTCCTTTCTATGTAAATTTACGCTCTTCTGTTACTGTTTTCAGGATTCATTCCTTGTCATTAAATTTTGACAATTTGATGATGATGTGTCCTGGAGAAGGGTGGTTTTTGTTGATCCTGCTCTGATTTTTTGTAACTTTTTTTTAAAATTTTTTATTTAGAGGCAGAGTTACCAAGAGAGAGGAAGAGACACAGATAGAGGTCTTCCATCTGGTGGTTCATTCCCTTGACAAGTGCAATGGACAGAGATGGTCCAAACAGAAGCCAAGAGCCAGGAGATTCTTTTGGGTTTCCCAAATGGGTGCAGAGGCCCCAGCACTTGGGCCATCTCTCACAGCTTTCCCAGGCCATTAGCAGAGAGTTGGATAGGAAGTAGATCAGCCATATGGGATACTGGGTCTTGGGCAGAAGCTTAACCTGCTCCCCACAGTGCCTGCCCCTTTTTGAGCTTCTTGTATCTGGATGTCAGTGTCTCTTTCAAGACCTGGGAAATTTTCTTTCTTTTTTTTTTATATTTTATTTAATGAATATAAATTTCCAAAGTACAGAATATTAATTACAATGGCTTCCCCATAACATCCCTCCAACCCGCAACCCTCCCCTTATCCAATCCCTCTCCCCTTCCATTCATATCAAGATTCATTTTCGATTCTCTTTATATACAGAAGATCAGTTTAGCATACATTAAGTAAAGATTTCAACAGTTTGCTCCCACACAGAAACATAAAGTGAAAAATACTGTGTGAGTACTAGTTATAGCATTAAATCTCAATGAACAGCACACTAAGGACAAAGAACCTACATGAGGAGTAAGTGCACAGTGACTCCTGTTGTTGACTTAACAATTTGACAATTTTGTTTATGGCCTCAGTAATCACCCTAGGCTCTTGTCATGAGCTGCCAAGGCTATGGAAGCCCCCTGAGTTCACTGACTCTGATCATTTTTAGACAAGGCCATGGTCAAAGTGGAAGTTCTCTCCTCCCTTCAGAGAAAGGTACCTCCTTCTTTGATGACCCATTCTTTCCACTGGGATCTCACTCGTGGAGACCTTTCTTTTAGGTTCTTTTTTTTTTTTTTTCCCAGAGTGTCTTGACTTTCCATGCCTGAAATACTCTCATGGGCATTTCAGCCGGATCCGCATGCCTTAAAGGCTGATTATGAGGCCAGAGTGCTGTTTAGAACATCTGCCATTCTATGGGTCTGCTGTGTATCTCACTTCCCATGTTGGATCATTCTCTCCCTTGTTGATTCTATCATCAAGTATTTGCAGACACTAATCTTGTTTATGTGATCCCTTTGGTTCTTACTCCTATCATTATGATCAATTGTGAACAGAAATTGATCACTGGGACTAGTGAAATGGCATTGGTACATGCCACCTCGATGGGATTGAATTGGAATCCCCTGGTATGTTTCTAACTCCACTGTTTGAGGCAAGTCAGCTTGAGCATGTCCCAAATTCCACATCTCTTCCCTCTCTTATTCCCACTCTTACATTTAACAGCGATCACTTTTCAGTTAAGTTTCAGCACTTAAGAGGAATTGTGTATTGATTACAGTATTCAACCTATAGTACTAAGTAGAACAAACAAAAAAAAAATACTAAGAGGGAAATCGTATTAAGCTGCTCATCAACAGTCAGGGTGAGGGCTGATCAAGTCACCGTTTCTCATAGTGTTCATTTCACTTTAACAGGTTTCCTTTTTGGTGCTCAGTTAGTTGTCACCTATCAGGGAGAACAAGTGGTATTTGTCCCTTTGGGATTGGCTTATTTCACTCAACATAACGTTTTCCAAATTCCTAACAGGGATCACTTTTCAGTTAAAATTTAAACACCTAAGAATAATTGTGTGTTAATTACAGAGTTCAACCAATGGTACTGGAACAAAAAAAAAAATACTAAAATGGATAAAGTATTACATTGGTTATTTAATGGCATCCTATATTTTTCATAGACTTTCTTCATTCTTTTGAATTCTTTTCTCTATTTCTGATTGGCTTATTTCAAAATTCTTGCCCTTAATGTCAGTTATTCTTTCTTCTGCTTGATCTATTCCATTTTTAAAGCTCTCAATAGTATTTTTTATTTTACTGATTGAAGATTTTATCTCCAGAATTTCTATTTGATTCTTTTGAATGAGTTTTATCTCCTTTGTAATATTTTTATTCGTGTCACTCATTGATTTCATTTCTCTATCTGTTCTCTTGCATCTCGTTTAGTTTTCTTACAATCATTGAATTTAATACTTGTAATTTCATAGATTTCCTTCAGTTAAGGGTTTAATTCTTGAATAATATTATGTTTTTATACATGTGTCATGTTTCCTGTGTCCTTTTTTTAACTTTTATTTAATGAATATAAATTTCCAAAGTGCAGCTTATGGATTACAATGGCTTCCCCCCCCAATAACTTCCCTCCCACCCACAACCTTCCCCTTTCCTTCCCCCCCTTCCATTCACATCAAGATTCATTTTCAATTCTCTTTATATACAGAAGATCAGTTTAGCATATATTAAGTAAAGATTTCAAGAGTTTGCACCCACATAGAAACACAAAGTGAAAAATACTGTGTGAGTACTAGTTATAGCATTAAATCTCAATGTACAGCACACTAAGGACAGAGATCCTACATGAGGAGTAAGTGCACAGTGACTCCTGTTGTTGACTTAACAAATTGACACTCTTGTTTATGGCATCAGTAATCACCCTAGGCTCTTGTTATGAGCTGCCAAGGCTATGGAATCCTTTTGAGTTCGTCAACTCTGATCCTATTTAGGCAAGGTTGTAGTCAAAGTGGAAGTTCTCTCCTCCCTTCAGAGAAAGGTACCTCCTTCTTTGATGACCTGTTCTTTCCACTGGGATCTCACTTGCAGAGATCTTTCATTTAGGTTTTTTGTTTTTTGTTGTTGTTGTTGTTGATTTTTTGCCACAGTGTCTTGGCTTTCCATGCCTGAAATACTCTCATGGGCTTTTCAGCTGGATCTGCATGCCTTAAGGGCTGATTATGAGGCCAGAGTGCTGTTTAGGACATCTGCCATTCTATGAGTCTGCTGTGTATCTCACTTCCCATGTTGGATCGTTCTCTCCCTTTTTGATTCTATCAGCTAGTATTTGCAGACACTAATCTTGTTTATGTGATCCTTTTGGCTCTTAGTCCTATCATTATGATCAATTTTGAACAGAAATTGATCACTGGGACTAGTGAGATGGCATTGGTACATGGCACCTTGATGGGATTGAATTGAATCCCCTGGTATGTTTCTAACTCTACCCTTTGAGGTAAGTCAGCTTGAGCATGTCCCGAATTGCACATCTCTTCCCTCTCTTATTCCCACTCTTACATTTAACAGCGATCACTTTTCAGTTAAGTTTCAACACTTGAGAATATATGTGTTTTGATTACAATATTCAACCAAAGGTATTAAGTGGAACAAATAAACAAAAAAAAAATACTAAGAGGGATAACTTATTTAGTTATTCATCAACAGTCAGGGCAAGGGCTGATCAAGTCACCGTTTCTCATAGTGTTCATTTCACTTTAACAGGTTTCCTTTCATTGGTTGAACTCTGTAATTAACACACAATTATTCTTAGGTGTTTAAATTTTAACTGAAAAGTGATCCCTGTTAGTAATCTTGAAAGCATTATGCTGAGTGAATTAAGCCAGTCCCAAAGGGACAAATACCATATGTTCTCCCTGATCGGTGACAACTAACTGAGCACCAAAATGGAAACCTGTTTCCTGTGTCCTTACATTGACATACGCCTATCTGCTGTTTCTTCTTTATGGAACAACATCAACTCAAAAATCCAAAGTCAGTAGTTTCATCTGAGCTTCAAAGTAAACTCCTTTCACTTTTAACATCTGCATGATCAAAAACAAATCACATGCTTCCTTGATAATGGAAAGGAAGAGCATATACATTTCCAGGCCCAAAATAGGAAATGGTAGAAAAATGGATGAATCAGACCAAAGCAAAATTAACATCTAGTAGAAAAAACAGTAAATCCTGCTGCCACATATCTGATATACTGGGTACACTGTGGTAGCAGAAATGTCTCCGATGGTCTGGGCACCTCCTGTCATTTATTTTTTTTTTTTCCTTTCTGCAGCTCATGCTTCAGTTCTCACAGGTTAGAGCCTCTTTTAATCTCCACTAGGCATTGCTCTGTTGAGAACTTTCTTTAACAGCTCCAATCTCATATTACTATTTTGCATTTCCCTAACGGAAGCTGTTTGCAGTAACTTTGCAGCCTATCTCCATGTGGACCCACATTTTGTCCAACATACCTTTTAATATTAAACATAAGAGACCTTGAATAGCTAAAACAATGTTATACAACAAAAATAAAATGGAGGCATCACAATAGCAGATCTCAAGACATAATACAGGACAGTTCTAATAAAAAAAAAAAATCCTGATACTGGCACAAAACCAGACATGTAGACACATGAAATGGAACAAAAACTCCAGAAATCAATCCACACATCTACTACAAACTTATTTTTGACAAACATATTTTGAAGGATTAAAACTGGAGAGTTGATTGTATAATAACATCTGGAAAGTGAGGCTGAATGGATAGCTTTAAATCAATGGGATCTTGCCCTCAGAAGGTAGTTCTCAAGTGAATGATAATTCTCTCCTGGAGCAAAGACCGTCTCTTCAACAACTGTTGCTGGGAAAACTGGATCTCCATATGCAGAAGTATGAAATAAGACCCGAACCTTACACTTTACACAAAAATCCACTCAAAAGGATTGAAGACCTAAATCTACAATTTGAGATTATTAAATTACTAGAGAACATTGGTGAAACTCTGTAAGACATCGGTATAGGTAAAGAGTTCTTGGGGTAAAGGTATCTTGATTCACTGCTGTTGGAAATGTAAACTGGTACAGGCATTGTGGAAGCTAGTATGAAGAGACCTCAGAAATCTGAACATAGACCCACAATATGAGCTAGCCATCCCACCCCTGGGAATTTAACCAAATGAAAAGAATTTAGCATATGAAAGAGTTTCCTGTACTCCCCTATTTATTGCATCTTAATTCACAATAGCTAATATATGTAATCAACTCAGATGTCCATCAACTTAAGACCAGATAAGACATTATGGTGTATGTATACACTATGGAATACTATACAATGCTAAAAAAAATGACATCCCATAATTTGCAGCAAAATCGATGCAACTGGAAACCATTGTACTTTTGAAATTAGCCGGTCACAAAAGACAAATACCATATGTTCTCCCTGATTTTTGATACCTAAGAGAGTACCTAAAAGATAATCTATAGAAGTGAAATTGACACCTTGAGATTCAGTTATTTTAAATAGCCTTTGTCTCTACTATTGAAGAACAACTTTTTTCTTCATTCTATTTGTTGAACTTTTTACTTAGTGTATGGGCAATCTTTTTTTTTTTTTTTTTTTTTTTTTTTTTACAGGCAGAGTGGACAATGAGAGAGAGAGACAGAGAGAAAGGTCTTCCTTTGTCATTGGTTCACCCTACAATGGCCACCATGGCCGGCGTGCTGCAGGCAGCGCACCACGCTGATCCGATGGCAGGAGCCAGGTACTTATCCTGATCTCCCATGGGGTGCAGGGCCCAAGGACTTGGGCCATCCTTCACTGCACTCCCTGGCCACAGCAGAGCTGGCCTGGAAGAGGGGCAACCGGGACAGAATCCGGCGCCCCGACCAGGACTAGAACCCGGTGTGCTGGCACCACAAGGTGGAGGATTAGCCTAGTGAGCCGTGGCGCCGGCCTATGGGTAATCTTATGAGTATAAATTTAACTGAAAACATCTCAGTAAGAATGGGAATAGGAGAAGGAGGGGGAAGAAAAGTAGGAGCATTGGTAGAAGGGAGGGTAGGTTGAGTAGTATCATTATGTTCCTAAATCAGCATATATAAAATGCATGAAGTTTGTATTTCTTAAATAAGATGAAGATAGATGCCTCCCTGCCTCTGTTGTCTTTTGCTACATGGCTTCTAAGTACTTACACAGCTTTTTCAGCCTTGTCTGGCTCACTGTGTTTTAACCTTATAGATGTCTCACACAGCTGTAGCCTGTCTTTCTTTGGCTTCTATGTGACTTCACTGACAAGTTTCACTACCTATTGTGCCTTGCATGGGCTCCAACCTGGCTGCGTAACTCTGCCTCACTACTGAGACACTCTTTGGGAATCTCAGAATGCATCTTGGGGAACGTTTCATCTTTTTTCTGTTGTGTCTACTGCATCTCGTTTGGAACATTCACCTAATTAATCAATAAAACTGCCCTTCCATCTAAGATTCATGAGAACATCTCCTTTTACAGCTTTTGAAAACGCGTGGATATTCAGCTCTCAACAGCTCTCTTCAGAAAGCCTCTGTGTAGCTAGGAGTTTTTCTGTTTCCCTTTCTTTCTCTGATTTCTTTCAAGAAACTATTCTGGCTTTACACAGTGTTTGTTGCCCATGCTTCTCATTCTTTGTGGATGTGAGAAACAAACATGGCAGTGAGAAAGACCTCTACAACAGTGCCGACTTTTTAATGCATCAAATTTTCATCCTTTCAACTAAAATATGTGAGAGGAATTCCTTGGAAAGAAAGGACTATTTTGTCTCATAGATTTGGAGGTTCACAGTCCAATATTGGGGACTCCCATTGATTTAAGCATCTAATGAGCCTTGATGATAAAGATAGAAATCATGTAGAGGCAGGATTGTATGGTGATCCAGGAAGCAGAAGGTGAAAAAAGTATGTTATCTTATTTAATCAATCATTTTATGAGAACTATTTTCTAAAGACAATCTCTTCAGTAACCTAAAGTCCTCCACCTAGACACACCTTCCAGATCCCAAAGTTAGTTCATGTATCGACACTTAATCTATCAACCATTAATAGAAATCCATTCACCTTTACCTTAAGATTTTGAGGTCTTAATGTCCACATGAAGTAAGCAAGTTAAGTCCTATTCAAAGAGTCACAAAGATTGTAGATACTGTACGATAAAAGCTCTGTATTACATTTATCTTTTTTCATAATACATGCTTATCCCTTGAGCTTGTTCAGTCCGTTTTTTTTGTTTTGTTTTGTTTTAATACTGTATATATCATATAAACTCACTTCTCAGAATCCAAATTCTGTGCAGTGTATGATACCTGGAGTCTCTGTTCAGTTTTAATTCTCCTAGTTGTTTGTTAATTGTAGCAAACACATTCTGCTTATGCATAGTTTTTAAGATGCTGTCCAACGAGTTAAGAAAAAATCAATATTTTTGCAATCCAGCCTTCCTTTTCTCATTATCATTTCCTGATTTAGTTTAGACTGGGATTTTTTTCTTAATTTCTTACTGCTTCATCAAGCATGGACTGAAGGATATACTGAAGATGAAAGAAAAATTTTGGAATTTACCCATTATAATTCCAGTAGTTTTTTTTTTTTTTGTGGTTGTTGTTGGTGTGGTTTGTTTTATTTGTTTTGTTTAATTTTGTTTTCAGAGCACAAAGTTCTCCCAGGATTTAGTTTTATCACTGTCCTGTGATTTCAAATACATTTTTAAAAAATCATCCAGAATTTTTATGTACAAGATTCATCATATCTAAATTCAATACAATTCAATCAGAGCCATAAATAGACCAACATACACAAATTATTGAATAATTCCAAAAATTGATAAAAAATTATATTTATATGTAATACATTTCATATATTACAAGTAGAATACAACAATGCAACATTTTCTCAATAGCCAAATATATTCAAAAAGCAAAAATAATAGTCATTTAAATTTAGGAAACATTTAAAATTTAAAATTTAAACTGAAAAGTGATCCCTGTTAGGAATTTGGAAAACATTATGCTGAGTGAAATAAGCCAATCCCAAAGGGGCAAATACCACTTATTCTCCTTGATAGGTGACAACTAACTGAGCACCAAAAAGGAAACCTGTTAAAGTGAAATGAACACTATGAGAAACGGTGACTTGATCAGCCCTCACCCTGACTGTTGATGAGCAACTTGATATGTTATCCCTCTTAATATTTTTTTTGTTTGTTCTACTTAATACTTTTGGTTGAATACTGTAATCAATACACAATTCTTCTTAAGTGCTGAAACTTAACTGAAAAGTGATCACTGTTAAATGTAAGAGTGGGAGTAAGAGAGGGAAGAGATGTGGAATTCGGGACATGCTCAAGCTGACTTGCCTCAAACAGTAGAGTTAGAAACATACCAGGAGATTCCAATTCAATCCCATCAAGGTGGCATATACCAATGCCATTTCACTAGTCCCAGTGATCAATTTCTGTTCACAATTGATCATAATGATAGGACTAAGAACCAAAGGGATCACATAAACAAGAATAGTGTCTGCAAATACTAGCTGATAGAATCAAAAAGGGAAAGAATGATCCAACATGGGAAGTGAGATACACAGCAGACCCATAGAATGGCAGATGTCCTAAACAGCACTCTGGCCTCAGAATCAGCCCTTAAGGCATGCGGATCCAGCTGAAATGCCCATGAGAGTATTTCAGGCATGGAAAGCCAAGACACTCTGGGGAAAAAAAAAAAAAAAAAAAAAAAAAACCTAAAGGAAAGATCTCCACGAGTGAGATCCCAGTGGAAAGAACAGGCCATCAAAGAAGGAGGTACCTTTCTCTGAAGGGAGGAGAGAACTTCCACTTTGACCATGGCATGTCTAAGTATGATCAGAGTCGGTGAACCCAGGGGTCTTCCATAGCCTTGGCAGCTCATGACAAGAGCCTATGGTGATTACTGAGGCCATAAACAAGAGTGTCAATTTATTAAGTCAACAACAGGAGTCACTGTGCACTTACTCCTCATGTAGGATCTTTGTCCTTAGTGTGCTGTACATTGAGATTTAATGCTGTAACTAGTACTCAAACAGTATTTTTCACTTGATGTTTCTGTGTGGGAGCAAACTGTTGAAATCTTTACTTAATGTATGCTAAACTGATCTTCTGTATATAAAGAGAATTGAAAATGAATCTTGATGTGAATGTAAGGGGAGAGGGAGTGGGAAAGGGGAGGGTTGCAGGTAGGAGGGACGTTATGGGGGGGAAGCCATTGTAATCCATAAGCTGTACTTTAGAAATTATATTCATTAAATAAAGTTTAAAAAAAAAAACAAGGCAGGAAGGAAGGGGATGAGAGGGAGGGAGTTATCATTATATTGCTAGAATTATATCTTTGAAATACCTGAAATGTTTTATATCAATAAAAATATTTTTAAAATAAAAAATATTAACTTGAGAAATTAAAATTGGGAAAAGTACAAAAAATAAAAATAAAAAAATAAATTTAGGAAACAATATCTTTAAATATACTTAATGAATGCATGTGTGGTATTGTTGAAATGTATATGAGCATTGAACAATACATTTTTTTTTTTGACAGGCAGAGTGGACAGTGAGAGAGAGAGAGACAGAGAGAAAGGTCTTCCTTTGCCATTGGTTCACCCTCCAATGGCCGCCACGGCCGGCACGCTGCGGCTGGAGCCCTGCGCTGATCGGATGGCAGGAGCCAGGTACTTATCCTGATCTCCCATGGGGTGCAGGGCCTAAGGACTTGGGCCATCCTCCACTGCACACCCTGGCCACAGCAGAGAGCTTGCCTGGAAGAGGGGCAACCGGGACAGAATCCAGCACCCAGACCGGGACTAGAACCTGGTGTGCCGACGCTACAAGGCGGAGGATTAGCCTAGTGAGCCACGGCGCCGGCCAAACAATACATTTTTAAAAGTTCATTTATTTGAAAAGCAGAGTTAGAGAGAGCAAGAGACAGAGAGGGCATGACAGATCTTCCAACCTCTGGTTCACTACCCAGATGGTCACAGCAGCCAAGCCTGGGCTAAACTGAAGCCAAGACTCTGGATCTCCAATCAAGTCTCCCATATGGATGAGAGGGGCCCAAGTACTTAAGCAATTTTCCACTGCTTTCCCAGGCATTTGCTAATCTATTAATAAAATATGGTCTGGGTTGTCAATGGAGCATGTCTCAGTCATATTTTTTATTAAATTTAAAGTGAGCAACAGAGTAAAATGGTGTTATTAAAGATAACTGTTTAGCTCAGTAGGCTAATTCTTTGCCTGTGGCTCTGGCACACCAGATTCTAGTCCCGGTTGGGGCACCAGATTCTGTCCCGGTTGCTCCTCTTCCAGTCCAGCTCTCTTCTGTGGCCTGGGAGTGCAGTGGAGGATGGTCCAAGTGCTTGGGCCCTGCACCCGCATGGGAGACCAGGAGAAGTACCTGGCTCCTGCCATCGGATCAGCGTGGTGCCGGCCGCAGTGGCCACTGTGGGATGAAGCAATGGAAGGAAGATCTTTCTCTCTGTCTCTTTCTCTCTCTCACTGTCTACTCTGCCTGTCAAATAAATAAATAAAAATAAAAATGATAACTTTTTTTTTTACATTTATAGGTCTCATTTTGTTTGTAAGTGTAAAATAATAAAAATTCAAAGACAATCCTTCTGTATTCTTTGTCAACTACTTCTCCCATTATTTAAAAGCTACTCAAAATAACTTTAAGCAAGACTTCCCAATGATGTTTTAGTTACCCAAATCATTTTTATTATGCAACTAATTATATAAATTATAGCATATATAAACTACCTGGTCAGTCAAAGGCCTTGTAAAATTCAGGTAGAATTGTCAACTTATTTGTGGAAGAAGTAGAATTTAAATTAATAAATTATTGATTTTGTATAGGCATTCAAACCCCAAATTATAAGCTACTCAATTTATTTCTGTTTAATTGTTAAATACATATAGATTTACAATAAAGATTTATAATTTTGTTATAGTAGAATGAAAACTTAACAAACTTATTCTCTCATAGACTCTAGTTAGTAACTCTGATGGCATATAATATCCATATTATACATGTTCTAAAAGTTGAAAAACAGGCAGATTTTTTTGCATCATCAAACTTTGGGGAAAATGAAAACACCACAAGGTGAGTTTCTTGAGTTTTGGCTTGCAAGTGTAGCATTCGTAATGTTTCTTCATCAAAGGGATGCTGACATTCTGAATGAAAGACCACCATCCTGACTGGAGGAATAAGAGGATGAGGTCGAGGAAATTAGGAGAAACAGAGAGTTAAGAACCAAAAGAGCCACAGAAAAGAAACTCCAAAATCTTTGTTTAGAGTGTCCAATACCTAGAAAATGCCTGAAACATTCCAGTGCAAATGGAAAATAACTCGTAGAGGAGATATATAGGAATGAATGAATCAAGGTTTGGGCCATCTCCAAGATTTTTTTTTTTTTTTTCGGATTGACAGTAACCAAGTTAATATCCTATTATCCTATTTAAACAATGGTCATTCGGTCATTTTCCCTTCAATCATTTCTTATAGCAATTGTCTGTAATCCCACTACACTGGGGTCTTTTTGTTTTGTAGTTGTTAAACTGCTTAAATGCAAATGTAAAATGTTATCTCACAATCTAAAAAAAAAATGAGAAAAAGAGATAGATGAGGGGAGAAGATTGGCAGCAGGAAAGGAATACCATACTGATCTTAGACTTGTATCTATAAATTACATTGAATCTGTTGAAAACTAATTGAAAATTTAAAAAAAATAAATTTAAAAAGTATTTGATTACATGTGCTTTTTTATGAACTAAGTATTCCCAATTTATGAAAAAAGTATGACCTTGTCTAAATAAGATCGGAGTTGGTGAACTCAAGAGGCTTCCATAGCCTTGGCAACACATGACAAGAGCCGAGGGTGATTACTGACTTCATAAATAAGTGTGTCAATTGTTAAATCAACAACAGAAGTCACTGTGCACTTACTCCCTATGTGGGATCTCTGTCCTTAATGTGTGGTACTATGTGAATTAGCGGTATAACTAGTACCGAAACAATACTTTATACTTTGTTTTTCTGTGTGGGTGAAAACTGTTGAAACATTTGCTTAGTATATACTAAATTGATCTCCTGTCTATAAAGACAATTGAAAATTAATGGTGATGAAGAATGGGATAGGAGAGGGAGTGGGAGATGGGATAGTTGCACCTGGGAGGGAGGTTATGGGGGGAAAAAGCCGCTATAATCCAAACATTGTACTTGGGAAATTTATATTTATTAAATAAAAGTTTTAAAAAAGAAAAAAGTAAAGCATCTCATTTGAAAAAAAATCTGTAGAGTCAAGATGATTGACACCACAGCAAATGGAACAGTAGGAAAGATGGGAATATTGGGTCTGGATATGTGGCTTCTCAAGTTAAGCCTCAGCCTGCAGCACCAGCATCCCATATGGGCACTGGTGAGTTCCAGCTGCTCCACTCTCAATACAGCTCCCTGTTAACGTGACTGGGAAAGCAGTGGAAGATGGTCCAAGTGCTTGAGGCCTGCACCGACGTGGGAAAGCCAGCAGAACTCACTAGCTCCATGCTATGGTATGGCCCAGACCTGGCCATGGTGGCCATTTGTGTGTGAACCAGTGGATGAAAGACTCTCTGCCTCTACTTCTCCCTTTCTGTAACTCTGCCTTTCAAATAAATTAATTAATTAATTAAAAATGGGCTTATCATTTTGAAGATTTGTATGTTTTATTTGAAATGGTATGATGTGATATTTAGCTATGTTGTAAAACATAAAGAATGAGAATGTACAGGGGCCAACATTGTGGCTTAGTAGGTTATGTGCTGACCATTGTGTCCAATGGGAGAGTGAATTACTGGATGGAATTTTTCTCTCTTGCTCTCCCTCTATATAACTCTGACTTTCAAGTAAATAAATAATCTTTAAGAATGTGAATGAACTAGATGGAGCAGTCACTAATTTATGCAATAAAATTTGCTGTGAATAAAATGGCATGAAGATAATATATAATTCAAAAATATATGAAAATTATCCAAAAGAAGGTAAAAAAGAAGGATAGAGGGAGATAAAATAGAAGGGGGAGTAGAGAAAGTCGAATAAAAATCAAATGAAAAAGAAAGACAAGTTCAGACATATTAATTACATTTAGCATTGATGGCACAATATTCAATTCTAAAGATGGAGAATAGAAGAATGAATTAAAAAACAATATTCTACCCTGTTCAATGGAAAGCACACTTTAAATATTAAGAAACATGTTTAACATAGAAGAATCTATCTATCCATCTATCTATATATTATAAATGATGATGTGTTACATACAAGGGAGAAAACTTTATATCTACAGAAATATTTGTGAACCAGTGTTCATGATAGATTTATTCACAATTGTCAAGACTAGACATGATGTATAGGTCCACAAACCTATAAATTGAAAAGCATACCATGGTATATCTGTAAATTGGAAGTCTTTCCAGCAACAAAACCCCAAAACCACTGATCCATGGATCTCAAATGCATTGTGTTAAATAAAGTATGTCAATCAGATAATAGTATATTCTGTTATTCTGTTTCTATAATGAACAATTATATTCCCAAAAAGTAGATCAATATTTGCAAGAAGTAAGAGATGCAAGGATTGATAGATTTCAATATGCATAAAGAATATTTAGAAGAAATGAAACTATTCTGTAACTTAATTATGATGGCAAAGTTTTCCTTCTGAAATTTCATTTCATGTTTTTTCCAGAGAAAACTATTATTTAATGAAGTTAAACTTTATGCATTTCTTAAGCACAACTATAGGAATATAGTGATTCTTCCCACGGTGCATGCCCTCCCACTCACACTCCTACTCCTCATCTTCCTCCTTCTCCTATTCCCAGTATTATTTTATACTAAGATCTATTTAAATTAACTTTATGCACAGAAGATTAAGTCTACAGTAAGCAAAAAGTTCATCAATTTGTATGAAAAAAAGAAGAAAAAAGAGAGTAAAAAAAGAAGGAAAAAAATTTTTAAAAACAGAGACGGGGCTGTTCAAAGTCATTGCATCTTGAAGTTAATTTCACTTTGTTTTATTTTGAGAAACTTAATGAACTTTAAAAAAGCACCCAAAAATGATACATCTTTTGGGAGCAATTAGACATAACTGTAGCTTATGTGACATAAGAGTATCCTCCTCTTCATATTTTAAAAGAGGGCCAGTGCTGTGGCATAAAGGGTAAATCTGCTGCCTGCATTTCAGGCATCCCATATGGATGCCAGTTGGAGACCTGGCTGCTGTAATTCCAATTAAGTTCTCTGCTATGGCCTGGGAAAACAGTAGAGGATTGTCCTTGGGCCCTTAAACCTGTGTGGGAGACTGGGGGGAAACGCCTGGCTCCTGGCTTCAGATTGGCACAGCTCCAGCCATTGCAGTTATTTGGGAGTGAACCAGCAGATGTAAGATTCTCTCTCTCTCTCTCTCTCTCTCTCTCTCTCTCTGCCTCTCTATAACTCTGCTTTTCAAATAAATATTTAAAAAATACATTTAAAGAAAGTAAACCTTTGGGAACAAGTTTTGTCATTAATTAAAGAAACACCTAAGAAAACAAACAATGGAGTTGGACATTTTGGCTTAACTAAAATTTGGAAGACATAAGTATATCCTCCATGTAATAAACTAAAATGGAGTACATCTTTGAAAAAAAGTTTTATTGTTGACTTTCTTAATAAAACTCTTTGAGGGCAGAGGTCCTGCATGGGAAGTTAGTGCACAGTTGACTCCTGTTGCTAATTTAACAACTAACACCCTTATGTATGACCTCAGTGATCAATCAGGGCTCTTGACATGAGCCACCTGGGCTATGGAAGCCTTTTGAATTCACAAACTTCATCAGTATTTGGACAACGCTGTCAGCAAAGTGGAAGTTCTCTCCTCCCTTCAGAGAAAACCATATCCTTCTTTGATGACTACTTTTTTCCACTGGGGTCTCACCTATACGTGTCCTTCATGTTTTCCATAGTGTCTTGGCTTTCCATGCCTGAAATGCTCTCAGGGCTTTTTTTTTCCAGAACATAATTCCTTAAGGGTTGATTCTGAGGTCAGAGTACCACTTAAATTGATTGTCATTCTATGAGTGTGCATATTTTGACTGCTTCTCATGTCGGAGCCCTCATTCCTTTTAATTCTATTATTATCACTGAACACTTAATCCTATTTATATGAACACTTTAACACTTAATCCTATCCTTATGATCCCAAAACTAAAAATGTTATTTTTACCACCAAAGATTAAGAGGATTAGGGGGTCCAACGGCATGTTTTTCAACTGTACCCTTAGAAGTAAGTTTGTATCAACGTATACAGAATTATACAGCTATACAGTTACAAACTTCATATACTTCCTAATCACAACTTTGGGGATGATTGTAGGAGTGTGGGCATGGTGGGAAGAATCACTATGATGGCAATTTTTATGAACGTCTACAACTTAAAATGATTTTTAATGATGGTTCATTTTTTCAAGACTATCCGTTCATTTATTTTTTATTTATTTGCAAGGTGAGTACACGCACACATGAACACATCACATCACATCAGACAGATACAGAGAGGTCTCTCATCTGCTTGACCACCCCCCAAATACCCACAACAGCTGAGGAGGAGACAGGACTAACCTCATAGGCTGTACATCAGAAGGAAGATACAATAAGAAACAGAGCCAGCACTCTAACCCAGGAACATGGAATAGAAGAAGTAGGCATCCCAACAGGTATTTTATCTCTTGGGACAAATGCCAATTCTCATGGATCTTTATTTTTATTTAAGTAAGATATTACTAAATATAGTTTTATATATATAAATGACATATATATAAAAATGTATACCCATATATGTGTGTATGTGTATTAACAATAAAATTGATTGTTAAAATGCAAAAAATACTTTTCTTTAAAAGTGGCATGTCAAAATTACTCAAGTGTGAATTATCTTATCTAATAAAATTAGTCAATGCATTTTGAGTAGTGCATGTAATCATGAATAGCTCACTGATGAACTATCTGAAAATATACATTACATTACACTCTGACCAATGTGTTTTCTCCCATGTTTACCTAGGCAAATAGGCAATTTTGTTGGATAACTTTAATAAAAATTCCAGAAACAGTCATGAAACAGTTTTATGCAGCATTCAGAATAATCAAACACATTTAAGGATAGGAGAAGTTGTTTATGTCATTTTTACAAGTTTCAAGAAATATCTTGCACAAAATGTAAGAACAGCAGGTATTTTATGCAAATTGTTAGATCATTTTGACAGTTACAAGAAATTCAAGCATCTGAATTTTATACATATAAAATTCTGATAATTGGAATTTCAAGCACAAGGTTAAAGTAACTGCTGTTTTAGAGGATCTATTCAATCAGAAAATATTATAATTGTACTGAGATAGAAAATATTTTTTGAATTTATCAACAAATATTCTGAGTTGACAACTAGATTAAATAAATGAACAAGTATAAAGGATTGGATACAAGACATCAAGAAAGAGGACTTGCTAGCTGAAGCTGAAATTAATTCCATTAAATATAATGTTGTAGAAGATTTTAGAGTTAGCCAAAGAACAAATGAAATTTCTTGCTGTTGATGTTTATCATGAGATGGATATTAAATGGTTGGGTAAAATAGCTTAACAAGGAATCCAGGACCTGTGTGAATAAAAACTGATTTCTCAGATTTATTTTTTTTATTTGTTAGAAGAGTCTTTTCTTCAGAACTTGTGGTCTCTTAGTATTCAAAAAGTAACAGATAAAATTAAAAGTAATAAGGTTTAATGCAAACTCATTGCCTTTCCAGAGAGTAATATTTTCCAAAGTAAGCACACCCAATCACACACACACACAGAGAAAGAGAGAAAGAAAGAGAGAGAGAGAGAAAGAGTGAGACAGATATGGTTTCAGTGTTTGGCTGTGTGGAGGAGATAACTACTTTTGCAGTTCCCATAATTAGCAGCATCATTATTAAAGCCATTTTAAGGTCAAAATAATACATTATTGTTGACCTATTCTGTAACTTAAAATATCCCCACCTGGCATCTTTTGTATATTGAAAAGTAAATATTGCTTAGATTTACATATTCCTTCAAAAAATTAAGATATTCAAGAAAATCACAGCAGTACAAAAATTCAGGAAAGGTCTTAGCTATTGTGAATTGAGCTGCAATAAACATTAATGTGCAGACAGCTTGTTTGTTTGCCAATTTCATTTCCTTTGGGTAAATTCCAAGGAGTGGGATGGCTGGGTCGAATGGTAGGGTTATATTCAGGTTTCTGAGGAATCTCCAGACTGACTTCCATAGTGGCTTGACCAGTTTGCATCCCCACCAACAGTGGGTTAGTGTCCCTTTTTCCCCACATCGTCTCCAGCATCTATTGTTGGTAGATTTCTGAATGTGATCCATTCTAACTGGGGTGAGGTGAAACCTCACTGTGGTTTTGATTTGCATTTCCCTGATTGCTAGTGACCTTGAACATTTTTTCATGTGCCTGTTGACCATTTGTATTTCCTCTTTTGAAAAGTGTCTATTGAGGTCCTTTCCCATCTCTTATGTGGGTTGTTTGTTTTGTTGTTGTGCAGTTTCTTGATCTCTTTGTAGATTCTGCTTATTAATCCTTTATCTTTAGCATAGTTTGCAAATATTTTTTTCCCATTCTGTCGGTTGTCTCTTCACTCTCCTGTTCCTTTTGCAGTACAGAAACTTCTCAGTTTGATGCAATCCCAATAGTTGATTTTGGCTTTGACTGCCTGTGCTTCTGGGGTGTTTTCCAAGAAGTCATTGCCGGTACCTATATCTTGCAGGGTTTTTCAAATGCTCTCTAATAATTTGAGGGTGTCAGGTCGTAGATTTAAGTCTTTAATCCATGTTGAGTGGATTTTTGTGTAAGGTGAAAGGTAGGGGTCTTGCTTCATGATTCTGCACGTGGAAATCCAATTTTCCCAGCACCATTATTGAATAAACTGTCCTTAGCCAGGGATTGGTTTTGGATCCTTGATCAAATATGAGTTGGCTGTAGCTGTTTGGATTGATTTCTGGTGTTTCAATTCTGTTCCATTGGTCTATCCATCTGTTTCTGTACCAGTACCATGCTGTTTTGATAACAACTGCCCTGTAATATGTCCTGAAATCTGGTATTGTGATGCCTCCGCTTTGTGTTTGTTGTACAAGATTGCTTTAGCTATTCGAGGTATCCCGTGTCTACATATAAATTTCAGCACCATTTTTTCCAGATCTGAGAAGAAGGTCTTCGGTATCTTGGTTGGTATTGCATTGAATCTATAAAGTGCTTTTGGGAGAATGGACATTTTGATGATAGACCTGGAACCAACCCAAATGCCCATCAACAGTAGACTGGATATAGAAATTATGGGACATGTACTCTATTGAATACTATACAGCAGTCAAAAACAACGAAACCCAGTCATTTGCAACAAGATGGAGGAATTTTGTAAACATCATGCTGAGTGAATTAAGCCAGTCCCAAAAGGACAAATATCATATGTTCTCCCTGATTGGTGACAACTAACTGAGCACCAAAGGGGAAACTTATTGAAGTGAAATGGACACTGTGAGAAACAGTGACTTGATCAGCTCTTGTCCTGACGGTTGATGTACAATGTAATACTTTATCCATTTTAGTATTTTGTTTTTGTTCTAGTACCCTTGGTTGAACTCTGTAATTAACACACAATTGTTCTTAGGTGTTTAAATTTTAACTGAAAAGTCATCCCTGTTAGGAATTTGGAAAACGTTATGTTGAGTGAAATAAGCCAATCCCAAAGGGACAAATACCATTGTTCTCCTTGATAGGTGACAATTGAGCACCAAAAAGGAAACCTGTTAAAGTGAAATGAACACTATGAGAAACAGTGACTTGATCAGCCCTCACCCTGACTGTTGATGAGCAGCTTAATATGTTATCCCTCTTAGTATTTTTATTGTTTGTTCTACTTAATACTTTTGGTTGAATACTGTAATCAATACATAGTTATTCGTAAGTGCTGAAACTTAACTGAAAAGTGATCGCTGTTAAATATAAGAGTGGAAATAAGAGAGGGAAGAGATGTGCAATTCGGGACATGCTCAAGCTGACTTGCTTCAAACGGTGAGTTAGAAACATACCAGGTGATTCGAATTCAATCCCATCGAGGTGGCATGTACCAATGCCATTTCACTAGTCCCAGTGATCAATTTCTGTTCACAATTGATCGTAATGATAGGACTAAGAACCAAAGGGATCACATAAACAAGAATAGTGTCTGCAAATACTAGCTGATAGAATCAAAAAGGGAGAGAATGATCCAACATGGGAAGTGAGATACACAGCAGACCATAGAATGGCAGATGTCCTAAACAGCACTCTGGCCTCAGAATCAGCCCTTAAGGCATGCGGATCCGGCTGAAATGCCCGTGAGAGTATTTCAGGCATGGAAAGCCAAGACACTCTGGGGAAAAAAAAAAAAAAAAAAACTAAAAAAATTAAATGAAAGATCTCCACGAGTGAGATCCCAGTGGAAAGAATGGGTCATCAAAGAAGGAGGTACCTTTCTCTGAAGGGAGGATAGAACTTCCACTTTGACCATGGCCTTGTCTAAATAGGATCAGAGTCAGTGAACTCAGGGGGCTTCCATAGCCTTGGCAGCTCATGACAAGAGCCTAGGGTGATTACTGAGGCCATAAACAAGAGTGTCATTTTGTTAAGTCAACAACAGGAGTCACTGTGCACTTACTCCTCATGTAGGATCTTTGTCCTTAGTGTGCTGTACATTGATATTTAATACTATAACTAGCAATCAAACAGTATTTTTCACTTTATGTTTCTGTGTGGGAGCAAACTGTTGAAATCTTTACTTAATGTATGCTAAACTGATCTTCTGTATATAAAGAGAAACTAAAATGAATCTTGATGTGAATGTAAGGGGAGAGGGAGTGGATAAGGGGAGGGTTGCGGGTGGGAGGGACGTTATGGGGGGAAGCCATTGTAATCCATATTCTGTACTTTGGAAATTTATATTCATTAAATAAAAGTTAAAAAAATATTCAGGAATGGATAACCCATTATAATTACTTTGTAGTAAAGAAAATGTTTTGGGGCCGGCGCTGTGGCCCACCGGGTTAAAGCCCTAACTTGAAGCACTTGCATCCCATATGGGTGCCGGTTCTAGTCCCAGCTCACTCTTCTTCCAAACCAGCTCTCTGCTATATCCTGGGAAAGCAGTAAAAGATGGCCCAACTGCTTGGGCCCCTGCACCTGGAAGAAGCTCCTGGCTCCTGATTTCAGATCTGCACAGCTCCAGCTGTTGTGGTCATCTTGGGAGTGAACCAGCAGATGGAAGATCTCTTTCTCTGACTCCACCTGGCTCTATAATTCTTTCTTTCAAATAAATAAAATAAATTTTAAAAGAATGTTTTATGTAAAAAATTGTCAGAAACATCAGGAATATATGTTAATATTTTTAAAAGTATGGAGGGCATGTGGTAGGGCTATATCTAGGGTTCCGAGCAATCTCCAAATTGTCTTCCATAGTGGCTTTACCAGTATGCATTCCCATCAACAGTGGATTAGTGTCCCTTTATCTCCACATCTTTGCAAGCATCTGTTGTTAGTTGATTTCTGTATATAAGCCATTCTAACCAGGGTGAGGTAAAACCTCATTTTGGTTTTGATTTGCATTTCCCTGATGGCTAGTGATCCTGAACATTTTTTCATGTATCTGTTGGCCATTTGGATTTCTTGAAAAATGTCTATTGAGGACCTTGGCCCATCTCTTAAGGGTTTTTTTTTTTGTTTGTTTGTTTTATTGCTGTGGAGTTTCTTGATCTCTTTGTAGATTCTGGTTATTAAACCTTTATCACTTGCAAAATTTGCATTTTTTTCCCATTCTGTCAGTTGCCTCTTCAGTTTCCTGACTGTTTCTTTTGCAGTACAGAAACTTCTCAATTTGATGCAATCCCAAATGTTAATTTTGGCTTTGACTGACTGTGCCTCTGGGATCTTTCCCAAGAAGTCTTTGCCTGTGCCTATATCTTGCAGGATTTTTCTCATGTTCTCTAATAATGTTTTGGTGTCAGATCATAGATTTAGATCTTTAATCCATGTTGAGTGGATTTTTGTGTAAGGTGTAAGGTAGGGGTCTTGCTTCATTCTTCTGCATGTACAAATCCAGTTTTCCCAGCACCATTTATTGAATAGACTGTCCTTGCTCCAGGAATTGGTTTTAGCTCCTTGATCAAATATAAGTTGGCTGTAGATGTTTGGATTGACTTCTAGTGTTTCTATTCTGTTCCATGGGTCTATCCATTTGCTTCTGTACCAGTAGCATGCTGTTTTGAATATAACTGCCATGTAGCATGTCTTAAAAACTGGTATTGTGAGGCCCCCGGCTTTGTTTTTGTTGTACAAGATTGCTTTAGCTATTGGAGGTCTCCTGCGTCTCCATATGAATTTCAGCATCATTTTTTCCAGATCTGAGAAGAATGTCTTTGTTATTTTGATTGGTATCGCCTTGAATCTATAAATTGCTTTTGGGAGAAAGGAAATTTTGATGATATTGATTCTTCTAATCCATGAGCTTGGGAGATTTTTTTCTATTTTTTGATATCCTCTTATATTTCTTTCTTTAAGAAATGTAATTCTCAGCATAGAGATCTTGAAATCCTTGGTTAATTTATTCCAAGGTATTTGATTGTTTTTGTAGCTATTGTAAATGGCATTGATCTTAGCAGTTCTTTTGCAACAGTGGCATTCCCGGTGTATACAAAGGCTATTGATTTTTGTGCATTTATTATATCCTGCTATTTTGCCAAACTCTTCTATGAGTTCCAATATTTTCTTAGAAAAGTTCTTTGGATCTCCTAGATAAAGAATCATTCCACTCCTTGGAATTTACCCAAAGGAATTTAAATTGACAAATAAAAGATCTGTCTGCACGTCAATGTTTATTGCAGCTCAATTCACAATAGCTAAAAAATTGAATCAACCTAAATGCCTATCACCAGAAGACTGGATAAAGAAATTATGGGATATGTACTCTGCAGAATACTATAGAGCAGTAAAACAAATGAAATCTGGTCATTTGCAACAAAATGGAGGAATCTGGAAAACATCATGCTGAGTGAAATAAGCCTGTCCCAAAGTGATAAATATGGTATGTTCACCCTGATTGCTGACAACTGATTGAGCAACTAAAAGGAAACCTGTTGAAGTGAAGTGGACACTATGAGAAACAATGTTTTGATCAGCCCTTGATCAGCCCTGACTGTCGAGGAACAACTTACTATTTTGTTCCTTTTAGTATTTTTTTGTTCTACCTAATACCATTGATTGAACTCTTTAATTAACACACAATTATTCTTATGTGTTTAAACATAACTGAAAAGTGATCCCTGTTAAATATAAGAGTTGGAATAACAGAGGAAGGAGTTGTACTGTTCAGCACATGCTCACTTGGACTTACCCCTAATGGTAGAGCCAGGGAATTCCAATTCAATCCCATCAAGGTGGACTGTACCAATGCCATCTTACTTGTTAAAATGATCAGTTTAAGTTCATAATTGATCAAAAAGGTAGGATTAATTATCAAAGGGTTTACATAAATAAGACTCGTGTCCACAAATAATTGATAGAATTAAAAAGGAGAGAATGATCCTACATGGGAAGCAGGATACACAGCAGACTCATAGAATGGCAAATGTCCTAAACAGCACTTTGGCCTCAGAATCAGCCCATAAGGCATTCGGATCTGGCTAAAAAGCCCAGGAGAGTTTTGCAGCCACGGAAATCCAAGACACTCTGGCAAAAAAAAAAGTCTAAATGAAAGATCTCTGAGTGTTATCCCAGCAGAAAGAATGGGGCATCAATGAAGGAGGTACCTTTCTTTGAAGGGAGGAGATATCTTCCACTTTGACTATGGCCTTGTATAAATAAGATCAGAGTTGGTGAACCTTAGTGGCTTCTATAGCCTTGGTAACTCATGACAAGAGCCTTGGGAGATTACTGATGTCATAAATAAGAGTGTCAATTGTTAAATCCACAACAGGAGTCACTGTGCACCTACTCCCCATGTAGGATCTCTGTCCTTAATGTGTTGTACTGTACTAATTAACAGGAAAACTACTACTCAAACATTACTCTATACTTTGTGTGTCTGTGTGGGTGCAGTCTCTTGAAATCTTTACTTAGTATATACTAAATTGGTCTTCTGTATATAAAGACAATTGAAAAATGAATCTTGATGAAGAATGGGATAGTAGAGGGAGTGGGAGATGGATGGTTGCGGGTGGGAGGGAGGTTATGGGGGGAAAAGCCGCTGTAATTCAAACGTTGTACTTTGGAAATTTATATTTACTAAATAAAAGTTGAAAAAAATTTTAAAAGGCACCAAAAAAAGCAGTATGGAGGGCAAACATTGATTAAAGTGTTCTGCCTTTAATGGAGGGTCAGCTGGTTCAGCAGGCAGCTGGTGGTTTCAAAAGTTCCCTGCAGTTTTATGGGCCTTGGGAGGAAGTAATAGGGTATGAACAGAGTATGGTTTGCAGCTAAGGACTAGAAGTGAAAAAGTGGTACATACTGAGTCAGAGTGGAAGGAATATTTTCAAGGTTTTCCCTCTCATTCCAATAAAGTGATCTTCCCAAAGGCACTTGAAAAAACCTCTGACTAAGGTCTTGGAGAAATATCCTGCAACTGAATATGCTTGGACATAGAATGCAACAAAGACTGCCTGTAGAGTTGCCCAGAAGGCTCAAGTCTCTGACTGCAGTTCCACCCAGAGACAAAATGAACTGACTATGTAATAAGACTGTGTGGAAAGGTAAGCTCACCCTATCAGGTCTTCCAAGTGAAGCATTTGTCATTGTCAGGGACCACAGTTGAAGATCAGTTACACGTTTTTAACTGGGAGCTAGACTGTGCTCATGCATTCGAGAAAATAGCAGAGTAAATGGATGCCTCTGTAATACACAAATTTATTAATTGAAAACATGATTATGTTCCCTTTGGGTGCTAGATGACATTAATTCTATACAAACTTAGCAAGTCCAAACTAGTATTTGCTGTTGTGGTACTTCCATCAGTGAAAATATTCACTTAACAATAACAATATAACAAATAATACATCAAGCTTAATATTTGTTAATCATTATTCAAGTAATTTAAATTATTAGTTAACTGCAATCTCCTTAGAGCCATATGCAGATGTCAATAATATATTCATTTTACAGACAATAAAGTGTAGAAATGGAGAAACAGAACAGGGTGGTGACAGTGCAAAGTCAGTATGGCTACAGAATATTCTCTAGTACTTTTTCTGTACCTTTGAGTACCTAGCTATTTAATTTGTTTTGCTCAGTATAATACTAACAGATGGGATGCATGAATTGTTTTACTCTTTTTTTAACTTAACTGAGTTCATGAGAGAATCCATTCAACGCAGCAACACAGTTCTACCAAAGTTGCACACTTATAGAACTATGAGTCAGATGTCAGTTCTTGTTTTAAGCACAAAGTTTTGTGGTGGCTGGTAATAAATGATAAATATTTTATACAATTATGAATACTAAAACATGTATTTATGTGGGTTTCTATAAGTTAAATTAAATTAGTATATTGTGATCTTTGTTATGAAATTACAATACATAAAAAGTTAAAATCACCAAGCAGTAGATGCGAACAGAAGAAAACATATTCTGTATAATACAGCAGAAACAAATGGAAAATGATTTATTCCTCAAAGGGGAGATTGATCAAATATGTTGAAAAGTACTTTCTATCACTGTGTTCAAAATTCTTATATTTTTCTTGAATTGGTCCTTTAGGTGTCACTCTGGAGGACATCTATGGAATTGATCCCTGCCCTTATGGGACTCTGGGGAAGGTGGTGATGAATTTTACAGGAATCCTTCAGGGAATACTTCTGGACCCTAGCCTATAGCCTACTGCCTAAATGTGCAATCCATGGCAGGTGTCCCTCTCACAGGAACCTTCTTTACACTGGCAGATGCCCTTAAGGCTCTCTTCTTTTTACTGATTCCAGTCTATTTCATGGTAATCACTTCTTTTGACCGGGAGATTTAGGGTCAAGTGTGTATGTGAGCCGAGACAGAGGAATCAGTGTAACAAGATACATGGAAGAGAAGCAGAGTTGATGACTTAAAGGTACCAGAGGGAAGAAGGCATATGCCTACCAGGGCCAACAGGAAATAGGTAACCCCCTTGAGCACCCACTGTCAACTCCTAGGTGGAGAGCAAGAGAGAGGGACATGAGGGTTGAAACTTCTAATGGAGTTCTTGGCAATATCCAAGTAGGTTTACCAAAAGGAGTTTTTTGGTTTTTATTTATTTATTTATTATTTATTTTTTGATAGAGTTAGACAGTGAGAGAGAGAGAAAGGTCTTCCTTCTGTTGGTTCACCCCCCAAATGGCCACCACGGCCAGAGCTATGCCGATCCGAAGCCAGGAGCCAGATGCTTCTTCCTGGTCTCCCATGCGGGTGCAGGGGCCCTCCACTACCCTCCACTACCCTCCCAGGCTACAGCAGAGAGCTGGACTGGAAGAGGAGCAACCAGGACTAGAACCTGGCATCCATATGGGATGTCGGCACCGCAGGCGGAGGATTAACCAAGTGAGTCATGGCGATGGCACCCCAAAAGGAGATTTTATGGATGAATTTGAAGCAAGCAGGCTTTTATAAGCTCCATGGAAGCAAGCTGTAACTGCTGCGGGCACTGTAGTATATCTGGACTGTTTTAACAATGGGTGTGGGTCTGTGTGATGACTCAAGTAGGCTCTATTTGGGTGTTTCAAAGCACAAACAGCTGTATAAGGCAGATATCAGGATGGACCATAATGAAGAACTGGAAACTTTATAACTGCAAACTCCATCAAGAGGAACTGAACCATGCCTCTATGTGAGGAAGTAAACGTAAAAATGTATGACAAAGCAATGCATATGAATATAGTTGAATTTGCTGCAGCACTAATTCAACAAAATCATTGACTTCTCAAATAAGAATTGTCTTCAGACTAGCGGGAAAAATCAAGTGACCAAAACTAAATTTTTGATAAAGATTGGCATGTTCTCATGCAGTCTGCAGATATCTGAACAATATATAAACAACAATTGTATCATGATAACTAGTCACAGTTGTTTGAACTTAAATTTTATAACTTAAGGCTGTGTTTAACAGTAAGTTTGACAATTTCTTAAAACAATTTGGCAAGTAAAAGAACATTATTCCACATGATTAATGTAGATATTATTCCTAGACATTCTCATTTTATAGGTTAAACTATTTTTATCCTAAAGCAGACTTTTGACATTTGTATTTAGGTGTTTTTATGAAATGTCCTCAATTCAAATATAAAAGTAATTTATGTATATTAAATACTAAACTGATGATAAATTATATATTATGACCTTAATGCATTTTTAAAATGTTCAGGTGTGTTTAAACAGCATTCAATTAATATAGCACTATTTTGCTCTGGCCAAGTGAATTTTCCCTCTAAATTTGTTCATAAAACTATTCAATAGAACTAATTATATTTAAATTTTATTAAAATGAATTTTTAATTCATATCTTAATCTATATTTTCAGATTTTGAAATAGAATGGAATTTTCAAATTTTTAAACAACGAAGAGTGATTAAAAGATCACCTCACCTCCAAGTATCCTTTCAGTTTCAAAATTATATTAAATGTACATTAATCACAACTTGGGCTTAGAACAGAAGTGGTAATGCACCTCTATATTTTCTAATCATTCATGTAATAAATTTGATGATTATTAATTTGGGGAAAATACTTTTAAGGTTGTGGAAAAATAATTAGAAAAATAAGCTTATTTCTAGCATAAAATTTTGAAAACCACACTTTTTTTTTTAAATTACACATTTTCTAAGAACTTTATGGAGACCCCCAAACACATGGATTTCAAAATACTGTACACCAAAATAACTTTAATTCTATTTTCCTTGAACTCTTTGAAGTATCTTGTGTAGTATTTATACTAATTGACACAGAATGCCTGTACTCCTGTAATACTTAATTATGTAAGTGTAGCAGTATTTATTTTTTCAAAGGAAATTTTCCACACTCAATCAACTGCTGTGCATTACATCACATATAAACTTTGGTGATTTTTTAAAACTGTTGTACTTGGGGTTATCCCATCAACTAATCTTAGTGTTGTTAAAAGTAGTCCTTAGCATTTTGGTGCTTGATCTTTGGGGTCATGTTTTGATTTATCTTGTTAATTTTGTATCATTAAGTTGTATTCCTATATACCTCATCAATGTCACTATAACTAGAAATCAAAGAAAAAGAAAAAGGTAGAAAAATGCTCTTGAATTTACTTTTTCTAAAATGTCCTAGAATCCAAACAAAAAAACAAACTTAATATTGTCTGACTCTGTGTTTCTCAGGTTCATCCTAATCACCAAATTTGTCAATGGAGAAGTCATTCTTTATGAACATACCACAATCCACACTCTGTGCTCTCCCTCACTTAAGAAATTTAGACATATGTACTTCAGTTGTTGCTTTTTGTGCTGTCTTTGTGAAATACTGCCATACAGAACTCCCTTCCCCTAAAAAACTATTTTAAATGCCTCCCTTTACCTGATATTTTCCTATTTTATATAACGCAACAGCTCTTCAACTGTTTAACTATGTGAAGTCACAATATAAAGTGAATAATAATATATTGAATAATAATTTATATTATACATATACATCATGTGATAAATGAATTTTAATGTCTAAACACTTAAAGAATAGATCAACGATTGTGCATACTTATGCAGTGCAGTATGACATGTCATTTTTTATTTAATAGGCAACCATCATTGTGTGGTAATTAACATTTCCTGCTATATCTCATTATTTTATGATTGCTGCTTTGAGCTCCTCTCTTTTAACTGTTCAGAAAGTAAACAATAGTTATTGTAGTTATATTCGTATCTACAGTGCTGTGTAGCACTAAGAACTTATTCCTTCTATAAAAAAAAAACTGAGACGTTATTTATTTTTTATTTAGATGAAAGTCAGAGAGGCAGAGAAAGTAAGAGATAGAGAGCGTCAAAGAGAGATCTACCTTCCTCTAGTTCATTTCCCAAATGTCTGCAAGAGCCATGGGTGGGCCTGGCTGAATCCAAGATCCAAGGACTCATTTCAGGACTTAGAAGTGGGTGACAGGCATCCAATTACTTGAGCAAGCACCTAATTCCTTTCTGGATGCACATCAGCAGGAACAGAAACAGACAAGACTTGTACCATTACTCCATTATGGAATGTTAGCATGACAAACAGCTACTTAACTTCATCAAATGTTCAACTCTATACCTTCCATCTAGTTGTAATTTGGTACCCATAATCCAGCTTCCCTTCTTCCACACCCCTGCCTGCTTCTGTTATTACCTATTCTATGTAGGATCAGATTTTCTAAGTTTCTACATACTGGGAAAGACATCCAAATCATTTGTCTTTCTGTGCCTGACTTATTTCACTTAATGTCACGTAATTCTATTCATTGACCTCCAAATGTCAGGATTTCATTATCTCTTGTCGCTCAATAACATTCCACTGTGTATATGAACTCCATTTCTTTATTTATTGTTTCTCTTGATGGACACCTTAACTGATTCAGTATCTTGCTGATTGTGAGCAGTTATTGTAATAAGCATGGGATTCACATGTCTCTTTGAAAAAATGATTTCGCTTCTTTTCTACATATATTCAGTAATGTGATTGCTGGATCATATATAGTTCCATTTCTACTTTTTAAAGAAATTTTCTTATTTTTCCATAATGACTGTACTCATTTAATTTTCATCAAAATTGTATGAGTTTTTTCCCTTCTCTACATATTCACCAGCATTCGTTTCCGTCTTTTTGATAATAACATTATAAGTTTGATGAGGTGATATCTCACTTTGTGTTTCATTTGAATTTTTAAATTTTAAAATTTGAAATGTTACTGAAAATTTTTTCAGATGTTTGTTCATCACTTGTTTTTATTCTTTTGAGAAATGTCCACCCAGATTCTTTATTCATTTATTAAGTGGATTGATTGTTTTTGTTTTTGTTTTTGTTTTTTGTTTTGTTTTGTTTTTCACATGGCAGAGTGGACAGTGAGAGAGAGAGACAGAGAGAAAGGTCTTCCTTTGCCATTGGTTCACCCTCCAATGGCCGCCGCAGACAGCACACTGCGGCCAGCGCACCGCGTTGATCCGAAGGCAGGAGCCAGGTGCTTATCCTGGTCTCCCATGGGGTGCAGGGCCCAAGCACCTGGGCCATCCTCCACTGCACTCCCTGGCCACAGCAGAGAGCTGGCCTGGAAGAGGGGCAACCGGGACAGAATTCGGCTCCCCGACCAGGACTAGAACCCGGTGTGCCAGCGCCGCTAGGTGGAGGATTAGCCTATTGAGCCGCGGCACCGGCCTTGTTGCTGCGTTTTTAGAGTTTGCATATATCCTGGATATTAATACTTTTTTCAGATGTCTACTTTGCAAACATTTACTCCTGATACTAACATATGGAAAAATGTGTGCAATTATCACACTTTACCTCATAAATATACATAATTTTTAAATGTTTAATTATAAACAAGCTTCTAAAGTGCAATAAAATTGTCAGCTAATGAGTTAAGAAATCTAAACATTTGAGGAAACTATGCTGAATGACTCCAACTTAATTGTTTAGAAGTATATAATTGCAAAATGTAAAAATGAAGTGCTACTTTCTATAAGCTGTGGTAAAGTATTACTGTTAAGTTTTCATAAAAGGTATTGCTATGATGTAAATGTGTCCCCTCCAAAATGCATGTTGAAATTTAGTCACCACAGTATAGCACCAAGAGGTAAGGTCTGTAGGAATGAATTATGGATGAGTTTTCCATGCTCTTGGGTGGGTTTAGTGTCTTTAACTAATTGCTGGAAGTAATGAGTTAGGTCTCTTTTGGCCTTCTGCCTTCTGCCCATTGAGAATGCAAAAACAAGGGACTTTCTGGGAAGCATAGAGCAGCTCTCAGCTGACAATGAAACTGATGGCATTTTAATGTTGCCTTTCTCAGCCTCAGGAGCTATGAGAAAGAGGTTGTGGATCTTTGTGAATTCTCCACTGAGAATTATTCATTCTGGCAACATAAGCAAGCTATGAGAGTCATATCATTGTAAGTGATTCTGTTATCAATGATGCTGACACTATGTCTTTACTTTTTTTTTTCAAAGATTTATTTTATTTATTTGAAAGACAGAGTTACAGAGAGAGGTAGAGTCAGAAAGCTACAGAGGTTTTCCATTCTGCTGGTTCTCTCCCCCAATGGCTGCAAAAGCCGGAGCTGCACTGATCCGAAGCCAGGAGCCACGAGCTTCTTCTGGGTCTCCCACATGGGTGCAGGGGCCCAAGCGCCAAGGAGATCTTCCACTGCTCTGCCAGGCCATGGAAGAGAGCTGGATTTGAAGTGGAGCAGCCAGGACAAGAACCAGTGCCCACATGTGATGCCTGCAATGCAGGCTAGGGCTTTAACGCACTGCGCTACAGCACTGGCTCCAGTGTCTTCACTTTTAAAATATTATTTTTATATGTCTCCATAGAATAACAAATTAAAACTAAAAGTAGGCAACACCAAAATGAACTTTAGTAAATGCTAACTTGTAGAAGAAAAACTAATGCTCTGTATTTATGAATTTACCTTTGAAAATCAAAATACGTAAAGTAAGAATGGTGATTTTTCTTGGCATGTTAGCAATAAGAAGACAGAATGATAAGGCTTTTTGATAGAGATAATAGTCAGGGTTTTTCCTTTGTATGTTTTTGTCAAAATACAGTATATTAATTTGAAAAGTGTCTTTTTGCCCTTTCTGAAAAACTGTAACAAATATTCACATTAATAAATGACATTTGAGAGATCTAATTACAAAGAAATCCCAAAAAAGGTAAAGTTAATTGTTAAGAGAGAAAAAAATTACTCCAAATGGAATAACATAGACAGGAGAGCCAGGAACAGAAGAGAATTTTCTGTATTTGGAGTTATTGAGAGTACAGATTGGTCTTAATGAAGAATGGTTAAAATTCCTGTGAATTGAAGAATTAGACAAGAATGCTCATTGTTACTATGTGACTATTAGAAATTTTATCCAGTTTAAAAACACAATAAATATAAATACATATAAAACTATTAAAATTAGGAAAGAGTCCATTAAGAATGTGAACATTCATGTCACAGACTCAGAAAAAAAAAATAATGGAAGATGGCTCAAGTAATTTGATCTCTTCCAAGCATGTGGGAGACCAGGATGGAGTTTCTGGCTTCTGGCTTAACCTGACCCAAACATTATTGCTGCAGCCATTTGGGGAGTGAAGCAAGGGAAGGAAGATATTATTCTCTCTCTCTCTCTCTTGCTCTTTCTCTCTCTCTCTCTCTCTCTCACACACACACACACACACACACAGTGCCTTTCAAATAAAGAAATACAAATAATGTAAAAAAAAGACATTAGATAGAAGGATACATTGGTAGAAAAAAATTCAAAGGCAATTTTGGAGAGAATGACAATGGTTAACCAATGATGTTAGTCAACCAGATACATATATTCAAAAAAAAAAAAAAAAGAAAATGAAGTTTTCTTAGACTTACTTATAAAACCTAGATCTATACCATTTCAAATAAAAAATTAGTAAAATTCTTATGATTTGAAGTTAGATATTTCTTTAGTAAGAGAATGAAAATATAATTAATAAAGTGAAATAATGATAAATAGGATTGCTCCTAATTTAAAATTCTTCATATCAAATGACTTTATTAATAGAATTGAAAAACCACAAGAGACTGATAGATTGCATTTTCATGTTGCATATTGATAAAGAGCGTGTATGTAGAATAAGAGTTAACTTCCTACTAACAAGATAGCTAAAATTTCAGCATTTCCAAACCATTCAGCACATGACAGATACTCAATTCTACTGCTTTACCATCAATTCATCCTGACATAACCTGAAGATGAATGCATTTTAGCTGTTTCCAATAGGGTTTATTTGCAGAAATAGGTGGACGCTGGATTTGGCCTATAAATTATAGTTCATCAATTTCAAAACACTAGAATGCATAAAACTTAATAAGCAAACAATGCAATAACAAGATGGGCTGCAACAGGCATTGGGCCTAGCACTTAGGATGCTGGTTAGGATGCTTGAGAGCTAGATCACAGAACTTGGGTTCAATTCCTTGCCCTAGATCACAATTCTACCTTCTTGCTAGTGCAGACACTGCGATGCAGCAGTTATGGGAAGTAATTGGGTTTCTTCAACCCACACGGGAAACTTAAATTGAATCTTGGCTCTCAGCTGCAGCCCTGTCCAGTCTTCACCATGGTGTACATATGCAGGAGTTAACCAGCAGACAACAAAGGTTTTTCTCTCTGTGTCTGTCTCTCTTCCTCCTAATATTTTGCCTCTATAAAAAAAGAAAAATATAGTGTTTGAAAGGTTTACAAGCATGAATAGGCAGTCCACTAAAGAGGATTATCTGGTTTCTATGTTGTAGTTTTAGTAATGACAGAAAAAGTCCTCTTTTCTCATAGTGTCAATTTCACTTTAACAAGTTTCCCCTTTGGTGCTCAGTTAGTTGTCGCCGATCAGGGAGAACATATGATATTTGTCCCTTTGGGACTGGCTTACTTCACTCAGCATGATGTGTTCCAGATTCCTCCATCTTGAGCAAATGACCAGATTTCGTTGTTTTTGACTGGTGTATAGTATTCTAGAGAGTACATATCCCATAATTTCCTTATCCAATCTACTGTTGATGGGCATTTGGGTTGGTTCCAGGTCATAGCTATGTGAATTGAGCTGCAATAAACATTAAAGTGCAGACAGCTTGTTTGTTTGCCAATTTAATTTCCTTTGGGTAAATTCCAAGGAGTGGGATGGCTGGGTTGAATGGTAGGGTTATATTCAGGTTTCTGAGGAAACTCCAGACTGACTTCCATAGTGGCTTGACCAGTTTGCATTCACACCAACAGTGGGTTAGTGTCCCTTTTTCCCCACATCCTCTCCAGCATCTGTTGTTGGTAGATTTCTGAATGTGATCCATTCTAACCGGGGTGAGGTGAAACCTCATTGTGGTTTTGATTTGCATTTCCCAGATTGCTAGTGATCTTGAACATTTTTTCATGTGCCTGTTGGCCATTTGGATTTCCTCTTTTGAAAAATGTCTAATGAGGTCCTTGGCCCATCTCTTAAGTGGGTTGTTTGTTTTGTTGTTGTGGAGTTTCTTGATCTCTTTGTAGATTCTGGTTATCAACCCTTTATCAGTTGCATAGTTTGCAAATATTTTTTCCCATTCTGTCGGTTGCCTCTTCACTTTCCTGACTGTTTCTTTTGCAGTACAGAAACTTCTCAATTTGATGCAATTCCAAATGTTAATTTTGCTTTTAAATGCCATGCTTCTGGGGTATTTTCCAAGAAGTCTTTGCCGGTACCAAATCTTGCAGGGTTTTTCCAATGCTCTCTAGTAATTTGATGGTATCGAGTAGTAGATTTAAGTCTTTAATCCATGTTGAGTGAATTTTTGTGTAAGGTGAAAGGTGGGGGTCTTGCTTCATGATTCTGCACATGGAAATCCAATTTTCCCAGCAACATTTATTGAATAGACTGTCCTTAGCCAGGGATTGGTTTTGATCAAATATGAGTTGGCTGTAGCTGTTTGGATTGATTTCTGGTGTTTCAATTCTGTTCCATTGGTCTATCCATCTGTTTCTGTACCAGTACCATGCTGTTTTGATAACAACTGCCCTGTAGTATGTCCTGAAATCTGGTATTGTGAATACTCCCGCTTTGTTTTTGTTGTACAAGATTGCTTTAACTATTCGAGGCATCCCGTGTCTCCATATGAATTTCAGCATCTTTTTTTCCAGATCTGAAAAGAAGGTCTTCGGTATCTTGATTGGTATCACATTGAATCTGTAAATTGCTTTTGGGAGAATGGACATTTTGATGATATTGATTTTTCCAATCCATGAACATGGAAGATTTTTCCATTTTTTGGTATCCTATTTCTTTCTTTAAGGTTTTGTAATTTTCATTGTAGAGATCATTAACATCCTTGGTTGAGTTTATTCCAAGGTATTTGATTGTTTTTGTAGCTATTGTGAATGGGATTGATCTTAGAAGTTCTTTCTCTCCTGATCAGCTCTTGTCCTGTCTGTTGACGTACAGTGTAATACTTTATCCATTTTAGTATTCTTTTTGTTCTAATACCATTGGTTGAACTCTGTAATTAACACACAATTATTCTTAGGTGTTTAAATTTTAACTGAAAAGTGATCAATGTTAGGAATCTGGAAAGCATTATGCTGAGTGAAATAAGCCAGTCCCAAAGGGACAAATACCATATGATCTCCCTGATTGCTGACAATTAACTGAGCACCAAAAAGGAAACCTGTTAAAGTGAAATGAACACTATGAGAAACGGTGACTTGATCAGCCCTCACACTGACTATTGATGAACAACTTAACACGATATCCCTCTTAGTATTTTTTATGTTTGTTCTACTTAATACTTTTGGTTGAATACTGTAATCAATACACAGTTATTCTCAAGTGTTGAAACTTAACTGAAAAGTGATCGCTGTTAAATATAAGAGTAGGAATAAGAGAGGGAAGAGATATGCCACTGGGGACATGCTCAAGCTGACTTACCTCAAACGGTAGAGTTAGAATCATACCAGGGGATTCCAATTCAATCCCATCAAGGTGGCATGTGAAAATGCCACCTCACTAGTCCCGGTGGTCAATTTCTGTTCAAAATTGATCATAATGATAGCACTAAGAGCCAAAGGGATCACATAAACAAGAATACTGTCTGCAAATACTAGCTGATAGAATAAAAAAGGGAGAGAAGGATCCAATATGGGAAGCGAGATACACGGCAGACCCATAGAATGGCAGATATCCTAAACAGCACTCTGGCCTCAGAATCAGCCCTTAAGGCATGCGGATCCGGCTGAAAAGCCCATGAGAGTATTTCAGGCATGAAAAGCCAAGACACTCTGGGGAAAAAAAAATAAAAAAAAAAATAAAAAAAAACAAGATCTCCATGAGTGAGATCCCAGTGGAAAGAATGGTCATCAAAGAAGGAGGTACCTTTCTCTGAAGGGAGGAGAGAAATTCCACTTTGACCATAGCCTTGTCTAAATATGATCAGAGTCGGTGAACTCAGAGGGCTTCCATAGCCTTGGCAGCTCATGACAAGAGCCTAGGGTGATTACTGATGCCATAAACAAGAGTGTCAATTTGTTAAGTCAACAAGAGGAGTCACTGTGCACTTACTCCTCATGTAGGATCTCTGTCCCTAATGTGCTGTACATTGAGATTTAATGCTATAACTAGTAATCAAACAGTATTTTTCACTTTATGTTTCTGTGTGGGAGCAAACTGTTGAAATCTTTACTTAATGTATGCTAAACTGATCTTCTGTATATAAAGAGAATCGAAAATGAATCTTGATGTGAATGGGAGGGGAGAGGGAGTGGGAAAGGGGAGGGTTGCGGGTGGGAGGGACGTTATGTGGGGGAAGCCATTGTAATCCATAAGCTGTACTTTGGAAATTTATATTCATTAAATAAAAATTAAAAAAAAAAGAAAAAGAAAAAGTCCTGTTTTCTACTTTCTACATGCCAAGAGAATTTTTTTATTTTTTATTCAATTTCTTTTCCATAATTTTATCCAACTTAATAGCAGTCAATTTAGTTATAAATAGTCTAATTTCACAGTCACAAAAGGCTTATTACCAGAAAAATATTAGTTGCATACTTCTTAATAGAGAATAAATTTAAGTTCTATGGACCAGCTTGTACCTAACAGATAATAGCTGAAGTACTTATGGCAACCAAATATTATAATTAATTGCATATTGTAGATATAAAAACAAAAAGGTTGAATTCAAACATAGACATTGGGAAATTTTAATTAGGGCTGTTATAGGTATTTTTATTAATATCTTTTATGCTTCCTATATAATGATGAAAACTAGAAACTTTTTCAAAGAATAACTTGAACTTCTAAATATAAAGTATCCAGTTTTGTTTGATTGCTTGCTTTAATATGGGTGGAAATCATTTTAAAGTATGGATGACATTTGGCCAATATCTTAAGGTATGTGTGTTCACTCAAATGTTATTCAAAATTACATGTTAGTGCAAGGAACTGAAAGGGATGCATACATTAATCCTGCCTGAGAGCACAGAGAAAGTCTGTTACAGTGATTTTGTTTCCATTACATGACGAGTCCATATGAAACTGTTCCTTTTTAATTGATGCTTTTCCAATATTCCCTCATAGCTACAATTTAGACAACAAAATGGAGGAATCTGGAAAACATAATGCTGAGTGAAATAAGCCAGTCCCAAAAGGACAAATCTCATATGTTCTCCTTGATTGGTGAAAACTAAGGGAGCATCAAAAAGGAAACCTGTTGAAGTGAAAGGGACAGTATGAGAAACAATGACTTGATCAGCCCTTGTCCTGACTGTTGATGAACAACTTAACATGATATCCCTCTTAGTATTTTTTTTTTTGTTCTGCTTAATACTATTGGTTGAACTCTGTAAATAACACACAATTATTCTTAGGTATTTAAATTTAACTGGAAAGTGATCCCCATTAAATATAAGAGTGGGAATAAGAGAGGGGGAAGATGTACAATTTGGGATATGCTCAAGCTGACTTACCTCAAACGGTAGAGTTAGAAACATACCAGGGGATTCCAATTCAATCCCATCAAGGTGGCATGTACCAATGCCATCTCACTAGTCCCAGTGATCAATTTCTGTTCACAATTGATCATAATGATAGGACTAAGAACCAAAGGGATCACATAAACAAGAATAGCGTCTGCAAATACTAACTGATAGAATTAAAATGGAGAGAAGGATCCAACATGCGAAGTGGGATACACAGCAGACTCATAGAAGTGTAGATGTCCTAAAAGGGACTCTGACCTCAGAGTCAGCCCTTAAGGCATTCATATCTGGCTGAAGAGCCATGAGAGTATTTTAGGCATCAAAAGACACTCTGCACTCTGGCCCCCTCCTCCACCAAAAAAAAAAGAAATACCTTAAGATATTGGCCAACTGTCATCCATACTTTAAAATGATTTCCACCCATATTAAAGCAAGCAAGCAAAAAAAACTGGATACTTTATATTTAGGAGTTCTAGTTATCCTTTGAAAAAGTTTCTAGTTTTCATCATTATAAATAGGAAGTGTAAGGGATATTAATAAAAATGTCTATAACAGCCCTAATTAAAATTTCCCAATGCATACGTTTGATTTCAACCTTTTTGTTTTTATATCTACAATATGCCATCTTTCTAAATGAAATATCTCTGTGAGTGAGATCCCAGTGGAAAGAACAGTCCATCAAAGAAGGAGGTACCTTTCTCTGAAGGGAGGAGAGAACTTCACTTTGACTATGGCCTTGTCTAAATATGAGCAGAGTCAGTGATCTCAAAAGGCTTTCATAGCCTTGGCAGCTCATGACACGAGCCTAGGGTGATTACTGATGCCATAAACAAGAGTGTCAATTTGTTAAGTCAACAACAGGAGTCACTGTGCACTTACTCCTCATGCAGGATCTCTGTCCTTAATGTATTGTTCAATATGAATTAATGCTATAATTAGTATTCAAATAGTATTTTCCACTTTATGTCTCTGTGTGCGTGCAAACTGTTGAAAAATTTACTTAATGTATGGTAAACTGATCTTCTTATATAAAGATAATCGAAAATGAATCTTGATGTGAATGGAAGGGGAGAGGGAGCGGGAAAGGGGAGTGTTGTGGGTGGGAGGGACGTTATGGGGGGAACCATTGTAATCCATAAGCTGTACTTTGGAAATTTATATTCATTAAATAAAAGTTAAAAAAATAAAAGTGAAAAAAACACAAAAAAACTAATATGGAAGTATAAAGTGAGTAATATATGAAGGAACAAAGGAATGTACATATGGGTACACACCTATGTGAGTCCATAGAAGTGACTCAAAAGAGCTGAGGACATTCATGTGCTATGATCTGAGAAGTACGACTACCTGATACTTTTGCACATTAAACACTAAAATGATATCATGCTGTCCTGTGCATATGGAGATGATTACCAATTCCTAAAAATAAGTTATTATATGCTTCCAGAATGACAGTTTTCAGAACTGGGATAACCAAACCAATTTTCTCAGTGGGTTTAATGTAACTGACTTTATTTCTCAGAACAAGTTCATTCACATAATTTAAAAATGTCAGTGCCTTAATTTGCATATTGATCAGAGATTAAGAGCTATATTATAGCTATCTGAAATATCTAACAAGGGATATTGAAACAATTCAAAACCTGAAAGCCACTGAAAATATATGGGCCAGTGCCTCAGCTCACTAGGCTAATCCTCCGCCTACGGCGCTGGCACCCCGGTTCTAGTCCCGGTTGGGGCGACGGATTCTGTCCCAGTTGCTCCTCTTCCAGTCCAGCTCTCTGCTGTGGCCTGGGACAGCAGTGGAGGATGGTCCAAGTTCTTGGGCCCTGCAACCCCATGGGAGACTGGGAGCAAGCACCTGGCTCCTGGCTTCAGATCGGTGCCGTGTGCTGGCCGCAGCGCGCTGGCTATAGTGGGGGTGGTGAACCAACGGCAAAAGGAAGACCTTTCTCTCTGTCTCTCTCTCTCTCTCTCTCTTACTGTCTAACTCTGCCTGTCAAAAAGAAAATATATGGAAACTACACACTTAAACTGATACTACTATAGAAATAAAGGAGTAAAACTGCATATTTGTAAATTCAAAACTTACTGTTAAGATGAAATCTGGAGTTCAATTTAAGTGAGAAAAATGTTTCAGATGAACTGAAATTAAAATATTCACTAGGGGCAGGCATTTAGCCTCTTGGTCAAGATGTTGATGATGCTGTTGTTGCAGGTTGGAATACTGGGGATTAATTTTCAGCTCTGGTTTCCAATTTCAGCTTCGTGCCAAAGCAGACCTTGGAAAACATTAGTGATGGCTCCAGTAACTGGTTTCCTACTTCCCACTATGGCAGCGAGATTGAGATCACAGATTCTAGAGTAAGCCTGGCCCATCTCTGCATGGTGTGGATATTTTGGGAGTGACTGGGTGTATAGGACTACTCTGTTTCTCAAATAAAGAAATAAAATTATTAATTTATTTCCGTATTAAAAACATACAATCTTGGGTAGATTGTTAAATGATTGTTTAAACAAATACCAAAAGCCGTCTAGTGTGATATTTGGAAGCTGTGAGTGGAGGAATCTTTGTTGTTGTTTTTGAATCATTTCAAAATCTTTAATTCCAACTGTAAAAAAGAAAAATAAGATAATTTATGTATTTTATTCTAAATGGAAGTTTACATGGTCTTGCCTTGTTTACTGCTTAAAATAATCCAATGGTATACTTACCACCTCTTATTTGTCATCTTTCTCTTCCTCTTCCTCCTCCTTGTTTTCTCTTTTCTTCTAGTTTCCTCCATATTGACATCCTCCTCCTCCTCCTTCTCCTTCTTCTCCTTCTTTTTATTCTTCTCACTATTATTATTATTACTATTTTTGCTTCATATTTTAGAATGATCTGTAAAAGATTAACCTATCCTAGTCTGTATGACTACTAACTACAGTAATTGGAAATACTTGGCTGTAAAGCATACTAATAATGCCACTGCATAACACTGCTTATGCATTCAGAGCCCAGAAATAAAGCTATCTATGTAAAATCTAGATTTGTTTGAAGGTATGTTGGAGATATTTTACTTTTAATAAATATTGTACCTTTAAGATGGAAGTAATTTATATAAATGTAAATTCATGTAGATGAGTACCCATGTGTGTGTATAGATGGAAAGATTGATATGTTTGGAAAAGATTTCTCAGATGAAATAAAACAAAGAAATATTAAACCAGAATTAATAGGTTTATTTTGTCTATCAATAATATTTATATTGCTTTTATGTTTTATTTTTAGTTAACTATGAATTAGTACTTACAAAAAATCTCCCTGTTTCATGTAGTATATACATTCAACTGCAGGAATAATTGATTAAAAATCAAAGACTTTCTTGGTGTTCTAAAAGTTTAGATTTCATTTAACACAAAACTTTGCAAGTATAGCTATTTGGGTCTAATGTTGTGGCATAATGGATAAACCTGCCCCCTGAGATGCCATCATACCATATGGGCACTGGTTTAAATCCTGGCTGCTCAACTTCTGATCCAGCTCCCTGCTAATATGCCTGAGAAAACAGTGGAAGCTGTCTCAAGTACTTGGGACCTTACCACCCACGTAGGAGACCAAGTAAAAGCTCCTGGCTCCAGCCTGAACTAACCTTGTCTGTGGCAGCCACTTTAAGGGGGTGAACCAGAGAATGGAAAATCTCTCTCTCTCTCTTTCTCTCCCTGTCTCTCTTCCTCTTTCTCTGTAACTCTACCTTACAAATAAATGAATAAATCTTTAAATAACTAGAAATGTCTGAGAATTTTCATGTTTAGCATTTTCTTATCTTCCTCATGTATTTTTCAGTGTGGCTCCTGGCTAGAGAAATATGAGAACTGTGTTCATTGGTGTAAGTAACAGAGTTTACTAGGTGGATGATCTCCAAATAGCTCTTTTAGTACTGCACATTTAATGTACCACACAGATAATGGCAAATATTAACTGTTCTGCCTAAGCCAAATAGTTAGAATTTATTGAGTCTGAAAAAATATCTAGTGAATAAGACACTCATTTAATATGTAATGTTGGAAAAACAAGTCATTTGAGATATAACATGGCTAAAATCTAAAATATCCAGGTTTAATAAGGCCAGAACCTGGATCGAATGATGTGAGGTAATAAAAACTCAATGAGGAAAATTATTGAGCAGTTTAATGAGTAGCCAATGTTATTCTTGATTAAGAATCTAAACCAGCTCTGGGTGAGATGGGAAATATTCCAGACTCAGCAACATCAAGATTCAACAATTGCAATTTAATTTAACACAAAATTTAAATCATTTTCTGGTATAGCTGATATGAATTATTTAATTTCCACACATAATTTGAAAATTTAAATAGTTATATTATATAATTACAAAGTGTTACTGTAAGACAGACGTGATTCCATGGGCTTCACAGGTGACAACTCTATGAGGTAGGTGCTATCATGAGTGCTACTTTCAAAGTAAGGAAACAGCATTCCAAATCTATTTGTCTACTTTCATTTCTTCTACTTAAAACAATTACTGTTTTGTCAGGAAAGTCATAGCAAGCTGATTTATTTTGGCATTAATTTTAATTAAGCTCCTCTGTTATCACAATATTCTTATAAATATGCAAGGTAAATTCTAGAGGAAAAACATTCCTCTGAGGATGTAGCTCCTGGTTTTGAAGAATATTTGTATAATCTGTAATGATCTTGCTTAACTGATTTGAAAAAAAAAAAACACAAGTTCTTGAGGGCATAAGATTTTTACTTAAACTTTGCATTTAACAGGCTATAATTGTTGTCAGAGTCTTGGAATTTTGGCCCATAACTATGGTTTCAATAAAGGAATTTTTGATAGCTACCATAAACCATTTACACATTTAACCAAATGTAACACATTTCACGTGAAAGAGTTAACTCTCCCCTGTGAAGTGGACATTTGATGATTTTATCAGTATATAAAAAGAGTATTTTTGAAACTGAGTGACAAAGATGAGGTAGTGACGGAGTTTGCTCACATGACACAGGAAAAATGGAGAGAGTATTTAACCAAAGCATAGTTTTTGCCTTGGTACTTCAAACTCAAACTTCTATGTCTATTTATGAAATCAACATCTACAAATGTAAATAATGGCTATTATATATTTTTGCTTGGATTATTTTAGTCAAGGACACATTTTTTTTTTAACTTTTATTTAATGAATATAAATTTCCAAAGTACGACTTATGGATTACAATGGCTTCCCTCCCTTACCGTCCCTCCCACACGCAACCTTCCCCTTTCCCACTCCCTCTCCCCTTCCATTCACATCAAGATTCATTTTTGATTCTCTTAATATACAGAAGATCAGCTTAGTATACATTAAGTAAAGATTTCAACAGTTTGCTCCCACACAGAAACATAAAGTGAAAAATAATAGATGAATTTTTAAATGATGATGAAATCAGATCAGACCTATTGTCATGTTAATCCCAGTGAGAGTCAAGTTGGGAATTGATAATTTCTTTCTTTCTTTTTTTTTTTTTTTTTTTTTTTTTTACAGAAGATCAGTTTAGTATACATTAGGTAAAGATTTCAACAGTTTGCACCCCCATAGAAACACAAAGTGAAATATACTGTTTGAGTACTCGTTATAGCATTAAATCTCAATGCACAGCACATTAAAACAGAGATCCTACATGAGGAGTAAGTGCACAGTGACTCCTGTTGTTGACTTTACCAATTGACACTCCTGTCTATGGAATCAGTAATCTCCCTATGCTCCAGTCATGAGTTTCCAAGGCTATGGAAGCCCCTTGAGTTCTCCGACTCTTATCTTGTTTAGACAAGGTCATAGTCAAAGTGGAAGTTCTCTCCTCCCTTCAGAGAAAGTTAGTTTTGTTTTTTTTTTTTTTTTTTTTTTTTTTTTTTTTTTTTGCCAGAGTGTCTTGGCTTTCCATGCCTGAAATACTCTCATGGGCTTTTCAGCCAGATCCGAATGCCTTTAGGGCTGATTCTGAGGCCAGAGTGCTGTTTAGGACATCCGCCATTATATAAGTCTGCTGAGTATCTCGCTTCCCATATTGGATCACTCTCCACTGTATTTATTCTATCAATTAGTATTAGCAGGTACTAGACTTGTTTATGTGCTCCCTTTGACTCTTAGTCCTTTCATTATGATCAATTGTGAACTGAAATTGATCACTTGGAATAGTGAGATGGCATTGGTACATGCCACCTTGATGGGATTGAATTGGAATCCCCTGGTATGTTTCTAACTCTACCATTTGGGGCAAGTCAGCTTGAGCATGTCCATGTCCCAAATTGTACATCTCTTCCCTCTCTTATTCCCACTCTTATGTTTAACAGGGATCACATTTCAGTTTATTTTCAACACTTAAGAATAACTGTGTATTAATTACAGAATTAAACCAGTCATATTAAGTAGAACAGACAAAAAAATTACTAAGAGGGATAATGTATTAAGTTGTTCATTAACAGTCAGGGCTATGCTGATCAAGTCACCGTTTCTCATAGTGTCCATTTCACTTCAGGAGGTTTCCTTTTTGGTGTTCAGTCAGTTGTCACCGATCAGGGAGAACATATGGTATTTGTCCCTTTGGGACTGGCTTATTTCACTCCGCATGATGTGTTCCAGATTCCTCCATTTTGTTGCAAATGGCTGGATTTCGTTGTTTCTTACTGCGGTATAGTATTCTAAAGAGTACATATCCCATAATTTCCTTATCCAATCTACCGTTGATGGGCATTTCGGTTGGTTCCAGGTCTTGGCTATTGTGAATTGTGCTGTGATAAACATTAGGGTGTAGACTGCTTTTTTGTTTACCAATTTAAATTCCTTTGGGTAAATTCCAAGGAGTGGGATGGCTGGGTCGAATGGTAGGGTTATATTCAGGTTTCTGAGGAATCTCCAGACTGACTTCCATAGTGGCTTGACCAGTTTGCATTCCCACCAACAGTGGGTTAGTGTCCCTTTTTCCCCACATCGTCTCCAGCATCTATTGTTGGTAGATTTCTGAATGTGATCCATTCTAACTGGGGTGAGGTGAAACCTCATTGTGGTTTTGATTTGCATTTCCCAGATTGCTAGTGATCTTGAACATTTTTTCATGTGTCTGTTGGCCCTTTGGATTTCCTCTTTTGAAAAATGTCTATTGAGGTCCTTGGCCCATCTCTTAAGTGGGTTGTTTGTTTTGATCTTGTGGAGTTTCTAGATCTCTTTGTAGATTCTGGTTATCAACCTTTTATCAGTTGCATAGTTTGCAAATATTTTTTCCCATTCTGTCGGTTGTCTCTTCACTCTCCTGACTGTTTCTTTTGCAGTACAGAAACTTCTCAATTTGATGCAATCCCAATAGTTGATTTTGGCTTTGACTGCCTGTGCCTCCCGGGTCTTTTCCAGAAAATCTTTGCCTGTGCCAATATCTTGAAGGGTTTCTCCAATATTCTCTAATAACTTGATGGTGTCAGGTTGTAGATTTAGGTCTTTAATCCATGTTGAGTGGATTTTTGTGTAAGGTGTAAGGTAGGGGTCTTGCTTCTTGATTCTGCACGTGGAAATCCAGTTTTCCCATCACCATTTATCGAATAGATTGCCAAGGACACATTTGCTACAGTTTCCAATTGTGCTACATTTCAAGAATCAAGAAATTTTGCTAGCATTATTTTCTTTTTGCAGAAACCATGATATGCAACTAAGAATGAAAGAATAAGGAGTATTCTGGAAGGTAATTGGCTTTAGAGTCAAAAATACAAAATTTAGCCAATCAGAGTATATGAATTGCCATAATATTTCAAACTCAAGCATTAAATGTCCAGTTATGAAATCAACCTATATAAATATAAATTGTTATTGTATATTTTTGCTTAGATTCTTTTAGTCGAATTGCCATTTATGTTACATCACAAGAATCAAGAAATTTTGCTGGGGGCTGGCACCGTTGCATAGTAGGCTAAACCCGCATCCCATATGGGCATCAATTTTTGTGTCCCATCTGCTTCACTTCCAGTCCAACTCTGTGCTTATGTCCTGGGATAGTTTCAAAGATGGCCCAAGTGTTTTGGTGCCTTCACCTGTGTGGGAGAACTGGAAGAAGCTCTGGTTCCTGGCTTCAGATCAGCCCAACTCTAGCTGTTTGAGCTTTTTGTGATGTGAACCAACTGATGGAAGACATTTCTTTCGCTTTCCCTCTCTCTGTAACCCTACCTATCAAATAAATAAATAAAATATTTAGAAAAGATAGATTTTGCTCTTCTTGCTTTTCTTCCTACAGAAACCGTGGTTTCCAGCTGATAAATCAATGAGTAGTAGTCCAGAGGAAAAATGGTTTTAGAGTCATAAATACCAAATTCAGTCAGTAGCATTTTGCTGAAAAATAAGAACAAAATATTCCAGATAATCATTTAGTAAATATTTAATTGTACTAGTACATTTTTACTAGGGATGAGAATTTATATCTGAATTTCATAAAAACTAAATATAAAGCTTTGGAGCATGGCAGGTAAACCCTCTGCCTGCAACCATCCCATATATGTGCTGGTTCCTGTCCAGGTTGCTCCACTTCTGATCGAGCTCCCTGTTAATGCACTTGGGAAGGCAGCAGAACATGGTCTCTGCACACACATGGATGGGGAGATCCATATCAAGCACCTGCCTCCTGGCTTCCGGATGTCCCAAGGCTGGCTGTTATGGACATGTAGGAAGTTTACCAGTGGAAGGAAGATCTCCTGTCTCTCCCTCTCTCTCTGTAACTCTGACTTTCAAATCATTAGAAAACTTAATGTTTTGTGTGTGTGTGTGTGTGTGTGTGTTTGTGTGTAATACATACAGAGTTTTCTTTGAAATTACTGCTTAAAATATATATGGCATCACTCATTTATTTGGGATACATTATATTGGTTCAAAACAAACAAAATTTATATGAAAAAATGAGTAAGACATTTTATTAATGATAAACACATAATACTAAATGGTTATCTTGGTGTTTGTTGCGGTTCATTCTCACTTTTTTTTTTATAAGAATTATGCAGACCAAAAAAAGCAAAAAAATATTCCATTGTGAAAGTAATTAGTTTTACATTTTTATGATTTGCATCAAAAAGGTAGTAATTACTTTGTGAAATTTCATTGTCTGAAGGAGACATGCCAATTTATAATTATCTGTATTACTTATTTTATAATTCAGCTACTACTCTCTGGATAAGCATTTTTATATTTTACTATAATACCTAAAACAAGATTCTCTAGATGTAATGCATTCTTTCTCTAAATCAGTTTTTATTCAATGAATATTTTAAATTAAAATCTACTTTATTATCTATCAATCAACCATCGGTGTACCTATCAATGAATCACTGATGTATGTGATGAATTTTTTATTTGTACTCTATGAGACAAAACACATTTAAACAGCATACTATTATGACAAACTTGTTATATGCATCAATACAAATAGTATCCCCTTCTTTAAAATTCAAAGGACAGCATGCTTAAAAGCAGAAATTAATGGAAAGCCCAGAAAAATATAAACTACACAAAAGCTTCTTCTTTCATGTTAATGCCCCACAAATCATTTACCTGCCCTATAAAATGCTTATAGAAATAAAATAGCACTTAGAAAAAATTTTAAAAAAAAATTGATGGCTATAAGGTGTAGAAACTAAAAAGAATACATAGTTCAATATTTGTTGCAGGTGAAAAAGGAAACATGGATTTTCAAAATTGTCATTCTGAAAAATAGCATTGACATTTCAGTTACTTATTTTTTCTATGCCTTTCACAATAAATGGATGGGTAATGTTGCTTCTTTTAATAATTGTTATAAAATAATCAGATATTTTATTCATCAAGAATCTTAATTTATTATTGGAAATGTGTGATGAAAATTGATCAATAATGATATATATATATATAATTTAGTATATTTTCCTTCTCCTCTATTAAAATACACTCAAGAGGAAAATTTTAATTTAATATAATGGATCTTTCCTGTGTAGTAAATTAACAATATATAATGCAGGGTTTATTTATTTGGAGCTAGTTATTTTGTATCTTAATCATATCACTGCCTACAACCACTGTTCATTTGCAGGTTCTGTTTCCCACAATGTAAACTGAATTTTCTGCCAAAGTGAGTAAGCTTTCTTTAACTTATAATTGTGTGTATATGTGCATAAGACAGAAAATAAGAAATCCTATGCTAGGCACATTGTTTAATCAGTGTGGAAATTTTGATAGATCCTCAATAAATTGAGTTCAACAACAATTGAAAATTTCATTATTTTGAAAGATAAGTGTCCTTACTTTGAGACATTTATTCATAATAGTTATTTACACTCCTGAAATTAGAACTAATAACCAAAATATTTGGAGAGAAAAAGGAATATCAAAATAAATATTTTATTTCATAAATGTGTGAGTTGTGTATAAACAACTAAAAAAAAAGAAAATCAAGTCTTGGGATACTGCACAATGTAATATAGTTTCAGTTGTCATTAATTCCAGGAGAATGGAAAAAACAATTTCTGTATACCGAATCATGCTAAAATTGCCAAAAAGTTACATTTCCCAAGAAGAATCCAGAAAAAAAAAATAATGCATATCATCATGGACAGAAGTTTTATTCAAGCATCTTCAACTCGTTTTATGATATTCACAGCTATGTAAAATAAGAAAGACTAGTAACTATAATTGAATCACATAATTAAAAATAAAATGACACATGCCTTAACAAAGCAGAAATCTTATGAGGGAATATCATGAAACTCACAACAAATCTAATGAACATTAAGACTACTCTTAATTGTGTAAGTGTTCTGAGAGGATTACTTGGTAAGTTTTATATTTGTAGTAAACCACTAAAAATGTATGTAATTATTGAGTTAATTACCTCCAAAGACTTTCTTCGATCTAGCCCTTAGGTCTTAGAAATAGTGATAACTTGGGCCGATGCTGTGGCATAGCAGGTAAAGCCACCACCTGCAATGCTGGGACCCGCACATGGGCGCTGGTTTGATTCCTGACTGCTCCACTTCTGACCCAGCTCTCTGTTATGGCCTGGGAAAACTGTAAAAGATGGCCCAAGTCTTTGGTCCCCTGCACCTGTGTGGGATACCCAGAAGAAGCTCCTGGTTCCTGGCTCTGGATCGGCACAGCTCTGACCATTGTGGAGTGACCATCTCAGCAGATGGAAGACCTCTCTTTCTCTCTGCCTCTGCCTCTCTGTAACTCTGACTTCCACATAAATAAATTAATCTTTAATTTTTTTTTAAAAAAAATTAAAAAAGTAGGGGTAAGTTTTGTGTTTATTGAAGATGGGAGAATTAACTACTTTGTGTGTTAATCAATGGGATTGATTGAGTTATTGGTAAAGCATATAGATCCTGATATATGGGACAGCCACATGAATTTGTGTAACATCAATAAATATGGTCAAATTAGTTCACAGCAATCATGGGAGAATTCAAGATAGCTGAATAGAGAGGATCTTCACTTATCTGAACCACAAAAAAAAAAAAAATCAGAACAACAGAGGAAGGATCATATTTCCAGGAGATTGACTAAGGGAAAATATCAGAAAATAATTGATGGGAACAGTAAACATCACAGGGATTCTAAAGCCTGCAAACAGGCACAAAGCACAATACAGCTCCTACCTAATTGTCCTAGCCAAATGGGGTTACCACTTTGCCAGGAAAAGATAAACAGAACACACTGTCATCATTTCTATCTCTATAGATCAGCAGCTCTAACTACAGGAAAATTCTACAGTAATTACTGATTTTAAATCTAGCCTAGAAAGTTGACTGGGGCCCATGTGATTACTTTCATCCAAAGAAAGAACTCAGACTTCCCACCTCTGTCTTTAAACTGTCAGACAGAATGTGCTATGGTACAGTTGCTAATAAAGTCCATTCTGTCTCAGAGGACAGCAAGCAAAGCTGCCTCTACAAGAAGGCCCAGAACCAGAACTGAATCCATGAGGCAGAAAGAAGATCCCATACATCATACAGCTGTTGGATTTAAAGACACAAACCAAATATTTCTAGGCACAGGCCCCAGATATATGCTTGTTCACTGTGAATAATCTGAAAACTAAGGATGTTCCTCTAGTATTCCTCAGGTTTAGCACAAGCAGCAGCCCCCAAAACAAGCCTAAAGGACCAAAGCACTTCTGCATCTCCTAAGCATTGTGCTGAGTGGCTAGGGAACAGACACAGCACTATCCTCATATGCTGGAACAGAATTGGGACTGTTAAGTATTGTCACTTCAATCCCTCAAACAACTCTCTCTTACCTGTTGGATCTGGAGGGCCCTATCAACATTTCTCTGCTTCTAACTGTTGACTGTTGACTGACAGCCACCAGTGTTGTCTAAACTCACCCTGTAAAGTGTAGGTAAGTACACCACCATGCCCTGAAGCTCCAGGACTCTGACTATTAGTACTATATTCCAGGCCTAGGGAGGAACCTATCCAAATGATACTTGCTCAGATTCATGTTTTAGTTTATAAGCCCCAGCTCAATCTGTATTCACTCGTTAAGATTGGGCACATTCATTGCCCAGGGCTGTAACTAGAGCGTTTGATGCTTTGAAACCAAGTATCAGCCATGCCCAAATAGAAAAATCTGTGGAAAGCTCCATGAACATCTTGAAGTCCTAGAGCCATAGCTGTGGATGCCACATCACAGCCCTATCTCTATTTCTAAAGCACAAACTGTAGTATGATTGATACCCAACTCTCCAGGATTTGAAGATGAATACCTTTTAAAGCCTATATACACTTCAAGTCTTACAAACTCCTCCATGAAGAGCTGCAGACTAGAAAACTGTGCCACTCATAGATATTACTGGAATTTTTCACCTGAAGATGTCACATAGAGGTTATACTTTTTGTCTCACATGGAACCAAAAATGAACAGTAGATCTTAAGCAATTTTTTCACAAAAAAAGCTAATAAGGAAAGGAAATGTGGACAATGAAGGTATTAATGTGAACTTTATTGCCTGTGCTTCTGGATTAGTCTGCAAGAAGATGTTGCCTATGCCAATGACTTGCAGTGTTTCCCTAATATTTTCCTCTAAATAAGATAGCATCAGGTCATGGATTTGTGGTCTACTTCCATTTTGAGATGAATTTTGTATAAGATTGTTTCATAATTCTTCATGTGAAGATTTAATTTTCTTAGTACGATTTTGAAGAGACTGCCATTGCTCCTGGGATTGATTTTAAATCCTGTGTCAATAATAAGTTGGTTGTAGATGTATGGACTGACTTCTGGAGTTTTTATTCTGTTCCATTGGTCTACAAGTTTCTTTTTTATGTACTGCAAAGCTATTTTGATTCTTACTGTAGTAAGTCTTGAAATTAGGTACTGTGCTGCCTCTAGCTTTTTTTTTTTTAAAGATTGCATTAGCTATTCGAGGTCTCTTGTGTTTCCATATGAATTTTAGCATCATTTTTTCTAGATATGTGAAGAGTGCCATTGGTATTTTGATTGGAACCCCATTGCATCTGTAAATTGCTTTGGTAGTATGGACATTTTGATAATGATGATTCTTCCAATCAATGGAAGATTATTTCCATTTTTAACGTCTTCTATTTTTTCTTTAGTGTTTTGTAATTTTCATCATAGAGATCTTTGACATCCTTGGTTATATTTATTCCAATGTATTTAATTTTTTGGAACTATTCTGAATGGGATTGATCATCAAAGTTCATTCTCAGTTATGACATTGTGTATACAAAGGCTCTTTGTTTTGAACTTATACCCAGCCACATTACCAAACTCTTTTAAGAGTTCCAATAATCTCTCAGTGGAGATTTTTGGCTTACCTATATATAGAATCATGTCATCCACAAATAGGGATAGTTTGATTTCATGCTTTCCAAATTGTATCTCTTTGATTTCTTTCTCTTGCCTATCAGCTCTGGCTAAAATTTCTAGGAATATATTAGATAGCAATGGTGAGAGAGGACATCCTTATCTGGTTCCAGATCTCAGTGGGAATGCTTCCAGTATTTCCCCATTCAATAGGATGCTGACCACGGGTAATTCTTATATTTCACTTTTAAGTAATGATTATTATTTTTGTCAAGAGATAGAAAGACAAGGACAAAGAGGGCAGAGATAAAGAACGCCCATCCCCTAGTTCACTCTCCAAATTTCTAGAATGACCAGTACTGAATACACCTGAAACCAAGAGCTGAGAACTTTCTCAACATGGAATCCATGGATTTCCTTCCTGGACCTTAATCAGCACAATGATGTTGGAGCTAATTGTTCCAAGATGCAGGATGCTGAAGATTCTCCTAAGCTCTCCCCAGGAGAAGGCTGGGACCCACCTAATAAGGTTGTTGAATTTGGGAAGATTTTTGATGTATAAATGCTGGTCTGCTTCCAAAGTGCACTCCTAATGTCTTTTCTCATTAAACTGCACAAGATTCCCATTTTTTTTACAAAGTTTTGGACAAAATAAAGCACTTCTACTAATAGCATTAATGTATAATCATTCCTCATCTCTCTCTATCTTTTTTTTTTTTTTGACAGGCAGAGTGGACAGTGAGAGAGAGAGTGAGAGAGAGAGAAAGGTCTTCCTTTACCGTTGGTTCACCCCACAATGGTCGCTGCGGCTGGTGCGTTATGGCTGGTGCACCGCGCTGATCTGAAGGCAGGAGACAGGTGCTTCTCCTGGTCTCCCATGTGGGTGCAGGGCCCCACCACTTGGGCCATCCTCCACTGCACTCCCGGGACATAGCAGAGAGCTGGACTGGAAGAGGAGCAACCGGGACAGAATCTGGCGCCCCGACCGGGACTAGAACCCAGTGTGCCGGCACCATAGTCAGAGGATTAGCCTATTGAGCTATGACGACGCTGGCCTCCTCATCTCTTAACATTAACTTTTCTGTGACATCTGCATTTAATTTTTCTCTAGATAATGGAGGAAAATAAATTTGAATTATGAAAATTGAAAGTATTTGAATTTCAATTTTTATTGTCATATCTCCAAACTACATGACACATACAAAATATACATTTGAAGAAATGCATGACAAATGTGTGTTCACCTGGAATTTTACAGATATTGTTAAATCAGATGGAATATTTCTATCTAATTGAAGCAGATGTATGATTCCCCAAACTGACTATTCAATTTGAATTTTTTTCACATAACATTAAAGTATCTGTTCTGTTTAACAACCCTGGTGAAATCTCTTCTACTGGCACAGTGTTTACAGTACAACTCTAGAGACAAAACACCTATTTAAAAAGATACTGTTAGCATATTATATGATATTGGTGCTGGCACAAAAATAGACATGTAAACCGATGGAACAGAATAGAAACCCCAGAAATTAATCCACATATCTACAACCAACTAATCTTTAACAAAGGAGCTTAAATCAATCCCATAAAAAATGGTAGTCTCTTCAACAAACTGTGCTGTGAAAATTGGATCTACACATGCAGAATTATGAAAGTATTTTATATAAAAATCATCTCAAAATGGATGTAGGCATTAAATCTATGGCCTGATGCCGTTTTATTACTAGAGGAAAACATTGAGGAACTCTGCAAGACACTGACATAGGCAAAGACTTCTTGCAAAAGAACCCAGAAGCACAAGCAATAAAGACAAAAAGAGACAAATCAGATTACATCAAGCCAAGAAGCCTCTGCACTGCAAGGGAAACACTAAACAAAGTTAAGAGGCAACTACAGAATTGGAGAAAATATTCGCAAACTCTGCAAATGATAAATGATTTATATATAGGATCCATAAATAGCTCAACAGCAAAAAGACAAACAATCCAATTAAAATATGGACAAAGGACTTAACCAGCATTTTTCAAAAAAGGAAATTCAAATAATCAAAAGACATATGAAAAAAATTATCAGGATCACTAGCTATTAAGGAAATGCAGATAAAAGCCACAATGAGGTTTCCCCTCACCCCAATTACAATGACTGTCATCCAAAAATCAAAACAAGAGTAAATGCTGGCCAAGATGTGTAGGAAAAGATACCATAATCCACTGTTGGTGGGGATGTGAACTGGTACAACAGTTATGGAAGACATTATGGAGATTCCTCAGAGATGTGAAAATGAATTTACCATATTACCCAGCTGTCCCACTCCTGGTAATTTATCCTAATGAAATGAAATCATAATATGAGAGTTATTTGTACTGCCATATTTATTGCAGCTCAATTCACAATAGCTAAGATTTGAAATCAATACAGATATAGATCAAAGTGATAATTGGATAATAAAAATGTAATATAAATTATATATATACGTATTGAAGTCCATTTGTTCATCAGTAATTAACACATAAATGACATAATGTAAAAATACTTAAATGGATATTACAAGACTAGGATATCTTGGGCCGGCATTGTGGCATAGTGGGTAAAGCCATCACCTATGGTGCTGGCATCCCATATGGGTGCCATATTGAGTCCTGTCTGTTCCACTTCTGATATAGCTCTCTGATATGGCCTGAGAAAGCTATGGAAGTTGACCCATGTCCTGGGGCCCCTGCACCCACTTAGGAGAATCGGAGGAAACTCCTGGCTCCTGGTTTCGGACTGGCTCAACTCCAGCTCTTAATGGAGATCTGGGGAATAAACCAGCCGATGGAAGACCTCTGTCTCTGCCTCTGCATCTCTGTAAATCTGCCTTTCAAATAAATAAATAAATAAATCTTTAAAAAACAGATATTCATTACATACACATACAAGTGATTATTCAGCTTTCATTTTCATCAAAATTCCCTCAAAATAATGAAAAGCTGAACATCTACATGATATTATGGCATTCATACCAGAATGTACAGGCTATAATTAAAATTCAAAAACATATATGACACTATGAAGTATTGAATCAAATAAGAAAGGGTGTATTATTCTTTCATTTCTGGTGAAATTTAACCTAAATATAATATATATATATACACATATGTATATATATATACATAATGTACATTTCTCTAGAAAATTAGTTGTTAGCATGTAGTTAATATGAAAGTAGGTATAAATTATGAGTAATTCACCCCAAGATATATGCCATAGGTGTACATACAAAAGTGTACAGAGAAGTTATACAGATGAAAGATAGTAGCTGAGTTATCATAATGAAAATCTGGAAATACTCCAAATCAAATATTCCATTTTATGATTATGTTTGTATATACATATAATGCAAATATATGCACACACACACATATATATATACATATATGTACATGCTTAACAGGCATATTTGAAAATAACAATGTACTGCAGAAAAAACTTAGGTGAATCTGTGCTATTTAACAAAAGAAGACAAACAAATAGTGCTCACACTATGAAGTATGTTTCAAAAACTTGGTAACATGATAAATGAATTTATGCTGATAAAAATTAACCATTACTTTGAAGAAAGAAAACTAGAGTTTTAATTTTTTTAAATATAAAAAGAACAAATATCATGTGTTTCATAGATACAATTATAAGAAGATGACCTAAAGTAGTGTCAATCTTGAGACTATGGGTTATAGGCACAGCTACTGAGGTATCTGTCATGATCTTTCTTTACATGTTAGCATCAAATTACACTTTCTTTTTCTTACTATGTATTATATACTTCAAAATGTAATTGAGCATTACTAAAGCTCTGTGTGGGTAATCATCTGTTTGCCAAAAATTGATATAATCTGTTGAAATAGTGTGAATTATAAATAAACTAAGTTCTTAAAATAGGATTTTAAAGTCAAAATTAAATCATAGAATAAGTTGTTATTAATACTTTTAAAAAGTCTATTAAATAAAACAGGGATTACTGAACAGCATTAGAGTTATTTTTTATTGTTAAAATGAGTCTATCTCCTCTCTCATTGAATGTGTAATATATAAATTATAAAATAATGATAACAAAAAACTATCAGTTTTCTGGAAAAATGACAAGTAGATTCACAGTAATCTGGGGAAACATGACAGAAAGCTAAAGAGTCACCTTTCACAGATCTAACATTATTTAGAACACTTCACTTCTGAGAAAGATATTTGAATTTAAATGTAGATATTAAACAACTGTGGACTCAGACCCATCAGTTAACCTCTCAGCATTGGTGTAAATAATTGACTACTTTCCAACCTAAACTTAGGATGTTTAATAATAGAAGAAAAAGTCAAAGCTATGCTACACAGTAGAATGAAAAATTAAGAAAAATCAAAATAATTGATGGAAGGAATTTGTTTTCATCATATTGGACATATACAATAAAGCATGCTGGTTCTAGAATTACTATATTTGATATTATTTATCATCTTATTATATGTAAATATAAACATTTTATAAAGTATGCAATATTCAAACTGGATCACTCATAAATATGTTGAGAGGAATAACACATCCCCTTCTTTTTACATAAATATAACTTTTAAGTTATACATAGCAGGAGACTTTGGCAATCCATTCAATTTTCCTATTCTTAGAGTGCTCAGATAATTTATACTGAGGTTCTCCCTAGTTAGTGTATAAGAGTTATCTGCATAGGTTTTTAAAACGCAAAGTCCCAATCCTTATGCTTAAGCATTGCTTGTTTTGAAGTAGGCAATTTGTAGACAACTTTTTGAGAAATCATATTTTTAGTTACCTTACCTTGGTGTAATGCGAGCATGCAGCATTTTTCTAGTATGCATGTTGATTAAGTTGTTAAGTAGGTTGAAAGAATGGATTATTCAAATAGGTATCGAGCAATCCAAACAAATTACTTGCTAAATTGACTTGACCAAACTCTAAGCAGGATTCCTTCTCATTGGATTACTGGGTATTGGTTCACTCTTATTTTTTTTTTTTTAACAGGCAGAGCGGACAGTGAGAGAGAGAGAGAGAGAGAGAGAGAGAAAGGTCTTCCTTTATCGTTGGTTCACCCTCCAATGGCCGCTGCGGCCAGCGCGCTGCGGCCAGCGCACTGCGCTCAGCCGAAGCCAGGAGTCAGGTGCTTCTCCTGGTCTCCCATGACAGTGCAGGGTCGAAGCACTAGGGCCATCCTCCATGGCACTCCTGGGCCACAGCAGAGAGCTGGCCTGGAAGAGGGGCAACCGGGACAGAATCCGGCACCCCAACCTGGACTAGAACCCAGGGTGCAGGCGCAGCAGGCAGAGGATTAGCCTATTGGGCCCACTCTTAAATTTAACAGGCCTTTGGAACACATCAAAAACAAAAACAAACAAACAAACAGTTTTATAGTATCTGCTTCTGAAAATTGAAAGGAATATATATATATATATATATATATATATATATATATTTCCTGACTGTCTTATCGTACCACCTGCTCTTGCTACTCCTTCATGGATTCTACTTAGGGAAATTCTTCCTTTTGCAATAGTACTCTATTAATAATTCTTTAACATAAAATCTCTGTATCTTTTTTCCCTAATGAACTGTAAAAAATTACATTTTTAATTTTTAAGTGGATCAAACTTCATGTATTTTTTATATAAAGATATAGGTTCAGAGTGATTTTTCTCTCCTGCCTGGGTTCCCATATCTTATTACATCTCTTAATTTTCACAATGCTCTAATTTCAGTCTATACTCATAAGATAAACCCTATGCTAAGTAAAGAATTCAATAAATAGTAAGAAGAAAAACACTGTTCCTCAACAGTAGAGCAAGGTCTGTAAACAATCATCAAATCTCAAAATGTCAATTTTGCTGATATACATTGCATTTTTTCTACATGATTACAGCAAATCAGGTGAAACACATGGTATTAATGATGTCCAGAAATGGTTTCCAATTGACACTATCTACATTTCCAAGATTTATACTTTGACAGGGATATATAATTTAGGATATTTTATTTAATTTTAATAAAGAGATAAGGATTAATAATTTAGATATTTATAACAATTTAGATATAATATTGGCTTCAATCATAACCGTACAGCATTGCATTGTCCATTTTAATTTCTCTTTTGAATTTATCATTTTAATAAAATATAAATGAATTAGTGGATAGATTTGATCTATTTATTTTTTAAAAGATTATATTTATTTATTTGAGAGGTAGAGTTACAGACAATGGGAGGGAGAAACAGAAAGCTGTGCTGATCCGAAGCCAGGAGCCAGGAGCTTCCTCTGGATCTTGCAGAAGTGTGTAGAGGCCCAAGCACTTGGGCCATCTTGTACTGCTTTCCCAGGCAATAGCAGAGAGCTGAATCAGAAGTGGAGCAGCCGGGACTTGAACCGGCACCTATATGTGATGCCTGCATTGCAGACGGAGGACTAACATACTGTGCCACAGCTCCAGCCTCTTTATCTATTTACATTCATTTTACTGTGTGATTTTGAAGAAAATGAAAATGATAGAAACTTTAAAATATATTACAGTTGCTTTCCTTATTACTGGTGAATCAGTTCATAATATTATTTTAGTGTGGCATCCCTTTAAAAAACATTTTTGGGGAGGGTGCTGTGGTGTAGCAGTCAAAGCCACTGCCTGCAGTGCCAGCATCCCATATGGGTGCCAATTTGAGTCCTGGCTGTTCCACTTCCAATCCAGTTGGCCTAAGAAAGCAGTAGAAGATGGCCCAAGCCCTTGGACTCCTGCACCCACATGGGAGATCTCGAAGAAGCTTCTTGCTTTTTTTAAAAACAGAAATTACAATCTTTCCAAGTATTGATCAAAGATGGGATGCACTGAAAAAGCAGCATATAAGGGTGAATGAAGCCATGACAAAGCAACCATAGAAGAATAATTGTTTTAATCAACTGAAATGTGGCAGTCAACCTGTGATAAAGTCCCAAATATTCCAAGACTCACCACTTATATTCATTTCTTCTTCTAGTTTTTTAGATGTTGAATTTTGATCTTCATGCAGTGACTATTATCAGAAAGATTAAAACGACACATCTGGGAAATAGTTTGACAGCTATGAGGGCAAAGCAAGAGAAGAGGGTCTATAGCTGTGTGGTGGTCTAAAATACCTTGGCTGTGTCCTCTCTGTTTTTTATTTAGCATTGCTTTGGCTTGGGAGGTATAGTTTGATGACCTAGATAACTTGCAAGCAAGGCTGTTTAGATTTTTTGCATTCTTAGCTGATAATGTGGGAATTCCTATCAGTGAAACGGCAAGGGTCACATGTTCCCCTGGTGACAATAGTATCACAGAAGAGAGGAAGACATGGGGAACTTCAGTGATAATACCCATGGCATGCTTGTAGGTAGGTAGAAGTTGGCAGTAAGATAATGAGCTGGCTCAGGCAACAGCAGGTGTTATGACAAATATTGGCTGGGATGTAATTATAAGCAATCGCTTCACAAGTGAAAAACCATCCCATCAGCAGTGGTATATGACCATTGGCATTCAGAAGACCTTCATATTTGTTGCAGGTCCAACTACCCCTGGGAAGATTAATGCAATGGGGTAGGACCAATTTTGGATCCAGGCACAAGTAACATTGGCACTAGCAACAAAGGGAGTCACTAGAGAGAAGGCATTCAATGGGAGGTCATAATGACATGTGCCCAATTGTAAGAAGTGTTATATGAGGGGGCAATTGAGTAAAACTAGATAATATTGTCTGATTAATGATAGAGCCAGGATTTTTGCAAAATGGAATAAGGCAAGATCAAAGAAAACTGGCTACAGTCAGTTCATGGGAAAAACAAAAATTAACCATATCAGCAAGCTGGACCCATACATTATATTGCATTCTTTTCAAAAGGGAGTGTAGATCATAATGTCCTTGAATAGGGATGGGGAAAAAGCAATATAAGTCAACATAATAAGAGCAATGAGTTGAGTTCTTTGTCAGTTGAGTCATTATGGCCATCAGGTGAGGCTAAAGAGTTTCTTGGTGTTCTTGTTGAATTGCTGCACTGGATGAACTAGTGGCTTGATGTCTCCCCAAGTCACCGGAGGTCTCAGGGCCAGGAAGTTTCTGATGTGTCCTCTCTCCTTTCTCTTACCTGAGACAGAACTGAGAGACTGGGTACTGAAAGCCTTGGAGCCAACTCATGATGTCATGCAGGGTCAATACAATGTGCGGGAATCCATAGACAGAACAGAATCATATCATCTCCCCCACATTGTAGTGGTTCTGGTCCTCCCCAAGTCGGATCAGGAGGTTCATTATCATAAACTAATGGATGTGGTGCATCCTGTGGGGAGCAGAAATATTTTCTCACTGGGGCTTCGGATGTCTAAAATTGTTCAAAGGATGAAATAAATGATTGAGTGTAAATAAAAGAATAGACAATGTTTGATTAATTTGTCCCGTGGTGTTTCCCCCTTTCTTTAATTATTTCTATAAAATTTTAAGCGTGTGATATGTGGATTCTACATTAGGTTGGCCAGTGGCATTATAAGGAAAACCATGAGTTAGTTTGATGCCCCATAAATGACAGAATCTGGAAAAGGCAGCTGAAGTGTATGTGGGAGCATTATCAGTTTTTAATCGAATAGATTTACCCCTGACAACCATTGCTAGAAGTGGGTATTGGATAACATGGTGAGTAGATTCACCCTTACAGGATGTGGCCCAAATATACCCATGATATGTATCAATGACGACAAGCAGGTAAGAGAAAGTCTTAAGCAATAGACAGTGAGTAAATCCATTCGCCAAAGTTCATTAACTTTATGTCCAGGAGCATTAGCTGCACACTGTGAACAGTTGGAGATAATGGTGCATGTCTCTGAGAGAGGTATGTGGAACTGTTTATGAAGAGATTTTGTGGATCAATGGAAAAATTCATGAGTTTGTAAAGGATCTGTAAAATGAGCAGTAACATGAAGAGCATGATTGGCACACCGATTACCTTCTGAAAATATACTCTGAAGTGGTGTCTGACTGCAAATATGCACCATATATAAAGAGTGACAGTGTTTAATCAATAATGTGAGGAAATAGTGTGAGAACATGACTGAGTAAATTAAGATCAAGTGCTGGGGTAATCTGAGTATAAGGCAGGTGAAGAAGAAGATTAGCAATGTATTTGGAGTCTGTGAATAAATTTAAAGTTTGAGAGTCACACGGTATAATTCAAAAATTATCACAGCTAATTTACTGTGTTGTGCTGTTTTTTGGGGTAAAGTGTATTTAACAATCCAATGTTTTTGTTCATAAGAAATAACACCCCTAGATGAAGAACTGTCAGAAAAGACCATCAAGGCTCGAGAAATAGGGGTTTTAGAGATTATAGAACAGAAAGAAATAGGTACAACAGATATGAATGTTAAATGGGGTTCCTTAGATAGGTTACAAGAAGCATCACCCACATAATCCTTTAGAGCAATCTGATAAAATAATTGAAATTGAAGTAAATTGTCATGTTCCTGTTATGAAAAGGGGAGATAGAGGTTGACTAGGTCAAGACCCAAAAGATCAAGTGATCAAATACTACCTTTTGCAATTAAATCAACAACAGCTTGTACAAAAGGGTAAACATTGTGAGGAGGAATGTGAGGCAAGTAGAGCCATTCCATTAAAAATGTTTTTCCAAAAGTTTGAGCTTATAAAACTTCAGTGAGATTTATTGAAGTGAGCAGTAAAGCCAGTTGTAAAGCAGTATTTACAGGTATCCAGTCAACAAAACTTTGTTGTAAGTTAAGTTTAATAGTTATCTATAGAAGAGTAGATCTGGGATGAGATGGAAGTAAAGTCAGAAGGATGATTTTTCCCTTTGAAGGCTTTAAAGAGAGGTTGCAGTTGTTGTGTAGTCAATCTAAAATAAGGATAAGCCCAATTAACATGTTCTTAATATTGTTGTAATTGAACCAGGTGTAAAGGGTTTGGCAGTAGAAACTGAGGAAGGCAAGGCATTGACTTTGTTGTCAACACTTACGGGCTAAGTATAAATAAGGGGCTTCCTTTTGTATCTTTTCAAGTGAGATATGAAGTCCATATTGTAATAGGTTAATCATTTAAGATGTAAAGATAAAACCCAAGGTCTCAGTACCAAAATGGCATCCATGTAACGTATGACAAGAAGATGGGGGAACTCAGATCGGAAGGGGCATAGGACTTGATGGATATAATATTGACATGAAGTAAGGCTATTTAACATTCCCTGTGGAAGAACTGCCCATTGATATTCCATAGTGGGGTGAGAATGATTTAACACAGACACTATGAAGGCACATTTTTCATGATTGACCTAATCCAAGAGAATAGTAAAAAGCAATCTCTCAGATCTATTATAAAAAGAGAATATTCAAAAGGAATTAAATTGGGGTTGGGTAATCCATAATCCCATAGGTTGAATATGTTTATTATCCTCCCAGAGGTCATGTAATAATCACCACCCACTAGATTTTTTTCTTAATGGTGAGGACAGGCGTTTTCCAAAGGGCTAGCAGATTGTTCAATATGCTCTAATTGTAATAGTTCTTTAACTGGGACCTCCACAACAGTGGCCATTGTTCTACCCCATACTGGCTCTCTGGGCAGCCAGGTTAAAGGAAGAGTGTTATATTGAGTGGCTATACATGTGGAGTTATGAATAATGGCCCAGAGTAGTTGTAGAATATCTTATCCACAGATAGGAAATGCAATAGGAGTACCATAAGGATGGATATAAGCAACAAAACAATGATCAGTTGGGTTATAATAAGCCAGCCACTTACATTTTTGTCAGCTTGGGAGTTAACTGTGCATTCCCCACAAGGGGTCAGCAGAAACTGAAGGCCATGGGACAGACCATGTTGTAAAAGAATAACAGAGATGTGAGCACCAGTATCAGTTACCCAGAAAACTCCTGAGAGTCAATTGGTATTATCATTGGAGGATGATTATAAGAAATTTGAGTAATGGCAGCCACCAATGTAGATCCAAAGCCTTGTTTTCCTTGTGAAACATCATTCCTAGAGGTAGAAACACACAGAAGAACAAGTAGCTGAGCAACAGAAGATTGAGAGAAAAGATCTTGGAGTAAGTTTCACCACAATTGAACGTAAATAATCCCATTATAATTAGTATCTATTATTCCAGGAATTATAAAAATACACTCTTTATAGGTATGAGAACTTGAACAAATTAGTTTCCTGGACATTTTGGATAAGGGGCCTGTTAATTGTGTGGGGGCCTTATAGACAGTGCCAGGCATTTTCAAAGAAATTGGTTCCTCGATATATAAATCCATTCTGGCACTGTAGAAGGTAGCATAAGGGGATTCTTGAAGGATGTGGGAAGGGGTGGAGTTGTTTTACAGTTAACATCCTCTGTTGGGTCTGAGCCAAGGGCTGACCAACTCCATAGAATGACACTGATTAGCCCAGTGATATCCTTTTTGGCATGGTGGATGCATTTCTGAAGATCAAGAGCCTAATTTTGTCAGTAACCAAAACTCTCTTTTAAAATAACCTTGTTTCTCAAAGCCAAAATTTTTTTTATCGGGAACCTTAAGGGCAGCAGCCAATAAGTTAGTTTTGTAGGTTTTGATCCCTAAAGTTTGACATAGCTTGATCATTTCTGCCATGATAGTTACAGACTTAGTATAGACTGCCTTTAGTACATTTTACAGTCTTTATTAGCATTTTCATAAACAATTTGCTTCAATAATACCTTTTTCACTGCCTAATTATCTACCTGACATCGAATAGCTTTCTCTAGCTTTCTCTAGCCTGTCTACAAAGGACATATAGTCATCAGTTGGGCCCTGGCAAACTGCAGCAAGGGAAGTTGAAGGGTCTCTAACATCAGAAATCTTTGCCTAAACCTTTATTGTAATGTTAGAAATTTGTACATAAGCCTCCCTTCAAGGATAAGCAACTTGTTGATCAAGCTCTGAATAGGCTCCCTCTCCTAGCAACTGTTACAAGTTAAAAGGGACATTGCTATTTAAGTTATCTACGGTTTATGTGGAAGCCAAATCCTGATACTCCTGTGTTCAAAAAGTGTACTGAGCCTACAAAACCAAGATTTTAACAAAGATTTTTCCAATCCCATGGCACTGTCTCATATCCTCCCCCAATTCCCTACAATATGCCCACTGTATAAGAACTCTGCATCCTGTACTCACTCTTAAACTCTTTTTAAAATTCTTTATAAACATTATAGGGAGTATGTTCCTGCTGGGGAGGTGCATTCTGAGGTCCACTAACAGGGTGCACAGTTAACATTGGTAATTCTCCTTGCTTCTTGGCTTCCTGGAGTATACCTTGTACCACTGACACAACTGAAGGAAACTCAGACACCACTGCCCCAACAGCAGGTGTACAAGCTGCAGAGACTTCACAGTGGGGCAGAGGGGACAAACCGTTGACTGACTCTCCTGACCAGGGAGAGTCGTCAAAGGGCTTACAACCTTATTACTGGCATCCTGGCAGAGATGCCACACAAGCAAAACCAGAACAGGGGCTTGAAGCTCTTGATGTAATTTATGACTGATTTTCTTCCAGTCAGTTACTTTTAAGGTGCCTTCATAAAAGTACTAAGGGCAACAAATACCAGTTTCCTTCAACAAGTGTCCAATCAACTTTTCTGATAAAGTGTGTCCCATTTTCTTAAAGAGATAATGCAGTTCAGTCTTATGTTGCTGTTGTGCCAAGGAGAGGGAATTCCCCATGCTTATTATTCACTGGGATCCTGAGGAGATGAAGTGATGCCGTAACCCATGTCGGATGTGAGGAGTTGTCCCTTGCACATCATGCCAAGGTCCCTCTTCAGGCACTGGTTGTTGGGGTGTAGCAAGTGAAAGGAGAGAAAGGATACGGGAACGCTTCGTCTGAAGAATACTGCCGGAAAATTCCCAGCATGCCTCTTTTATTGACAAGGATTACATCAGCCATTTGTAAAGCAAATATGCGTGCTCATATAACTCTTAGATTACTTGTAACATTGCTTGAAAATCTTCAGAACATGGTTGTGAAAGCATTGGTGGGGCACCTTATGACTTGGTTTACTGGATAAGCAAGTCTGGGAAAGCAGATACATGTCCTCGTGGCAGCCAACATTCCGTGAGAACTCAAGGTTCTTCTTGATAATAGGTTATCCATTATCCTTAATCACTTCCTGTGGCCACACCCTGTGTCTAGTAGGATGTGTCCTCACTGAGAGTGCTTAGCCAGAAGCTATGTTCCCTACACACCTTCTGCCTCATTCCCAGGCACATCAGTAAGGCACTGGATTAGAAGTGAAGCAGCCAAGACTTGAACTTGAACTCATATTGTATGCTGACTCTAGAGGTTTCTGCTTAATCTGCTGTACCACAGGGCCAGTACCTGAAATTACTCCATTATTAATAAAAGAAAAGTTATAAGTAAATAAACTCAGAATCATATTTAAATTGAATATGCAGAATATAAAATCACAGGAATTAATATTATGTTATTCTTGAAAAAGCTAGTGATATAAGAGTAATAAAATTTTTGCATATATGAAGAATTATGAAAACATTATTGACAATCTATATAAAGTCAAGCTTTATGTATAGTCTGTAGTTCTAATGATTTCAGAAGACATTTAGCAAATAAAAATTGCCAAAATACTGATAAACATTATCATTATTAACTGAATATCTAGTATATACTATACATTTAAAAATAATTTTACTCATTTTCATTTTAATTGAAGGGAAGAGAGTCAAAGATAGAGAGAAAGGCAGAGACAGAGATCTCCAATCTGCCTGTTCACTCCCCAAATGCTCAAAACATTTGGGACTGGGCAAGGCCAAAAACAGGATCCAGAAACTCAATCCAAGTGACTCACATGTTAGTGACGCCCTCTCAGGATACACTTAGCAGCAAAACTGATCAAAGGCAGACAAGCTAGGGCTTGAACCAGGCACTCAGATATGGGATGTAGTAGTCCCAAGCAATGTTCAAAAAACTATGCCAAAGCCTTCTTTATAGACTATACATTTATAGACTATATAGACTATACATTTTTATCATGGCATTTACTATAAAGGTATCAGGCAAATACTAATATTTTCACAGAAAAATTATGAACATTAACTCAACTGTTAGTGAAAATTAGTACACTTAGCTTTACTTTATCTAGCATTTACTATCAACAGTCCTGTTAACAGAGAATTGGAAATGTAGTGAGAGAATGTTTCATAGAATTTACTCAATAACTGAATATTTTCCCAAACTTACATTTAAAAACAATAGTTACATTACTGCAAATTTATATATAGGTGGATGACACATTATATATATATATATATATAGACATAGTGACCACGAATGAGACAAAGGGAGAGCCAGAGAGAGGAAAAAGAGGAATTCCATCAATTGGTTCATTCTCCAAGATACTATAATAGCCAGGTATAGGCAATGCTGAAGTCAGGAATGCCATCTTGGTCTCCCAGATAGGCGACAGGGGCCCAAATCCTTCTTTATCTTCTACTTCTTTCTAAGGTACAGTAGCAAGAAGGTGGATTGAAAGTCGAGTACCTGGCAATAAAATCAGCAATCTGATAAGGGATGTTTGCATAGCAATCAGTGTCTTCACTTGTAAGACACAAGGTCAACCACTTTATATTAATTTTTAAAGAAAATAAAATTATTATCAATAAATATTAATGTTTTATATTTTCATCTTTTATATTCAAAAATCTAGTTGTTTTGAGTACTAAAATATATTAAGATATTTTGAAGTTATCTTAAATTCAGGCTACATATTACATGAAAAGATAAGATGTGTTCTTTCTGTTTTTTTTTCTGTTACTTATTTTTTCTATCTTATGATACTTTGAAAAACAGACGTGCAGGAAAACTCATTGGAACCCTCATTGAATTGACAAGATAAATGCCTAGTTTCATATATCTAGAGCTAAATTATTTCTTTCATAAAGAAAATGTGTTTTAGTACAATAATTTTGCAGTGTTATATTTATTCTATGTGAGTAAAATGAGGCAATTTTGACAGCTCTATAACTTACAGCTAGATTTATAGAGAAAGTATTTCTTCATAATCCTTTAAATGTTTCTATGCTTTTTTAAATGTATGACACAATTAATCACATTTACTTGTAATATTTTTAAGGATTTATGTATTTATTTGAAAGGCAGATTTGCAGAAACAGAAACAGAGAGAGAAAAAGAGAAAGAAAGAGGGCTTCCATCCACTGATTCACTCCCCAAATGGCTGCAATGGCTAGAGATGGGCCAATCCAAAGCCAGAAGCCAGGAGATTCTTCTGGGTCTGCCATGTAGGTACAGGGACCCAAGGTTTGCATTATCTTCTGCCGCTATCCCAGGCCATAGCAGGGAGCTGGATCAGAAGTGGAGTAGCTGGGACTCAAACCAGCACCCATACGGGATGCCAGCACTGCAGGCAGCAGCTTTAACCACTATGCCACTATGCCTGCCTCTACTTTAATATTCTGAAAAGTGTTAACTAATTATGACTCCATTATTGGTTAAAAACATATTTAAAAAGATTTAAATATTCAACATTTATCAAAGGTAATATTGAAGTAGAATTATCATTTCAGATATATAGATTTATCCAAAAATGACTAATATTTAATCAAATATACTTAGGTCAAGAAAATAAAATATGATTTTACAAATAAAATGACTTATCCTACTATTATTATTTTAAATAATTAGCAATCTTAGACTGTTGCAATTTCATATGATTTATGTTTCATTGTTTATATGTGTATTACATTATAAAAGAAATATTCAATATTTTTCATTATTGATTGTTATTGTAGAGCCTGAAATTACTTATATCCACTTTAAGAAGTAATATTTATCTTCTTTTTCTTAATGTTGTTTTCCTTGCATTACTTTGAGGGAAATTTACAATGTATATTAATTAATTTAGTCACTTTCTCATTGATTCAATAACTTAGTTTAGCTGGGGATATTAAGGTTTGATTTTTCTGCAAATTGTTTCTTACATACATTTGCAAGTTAACAGCATTACTGTGTAATTTTGCTCTTCATATTTAAATGTAATTACTCTTCTCTGCCTTTTAGTTTTCAGAGCAATTTCCCATGCATTGAAAAAAAATACTTTGATGAATTCTATCACCACAAAGCTAATTCTTTCTTCCATTTATGGCTAAAAGTGAAATAAAATGAAAACATAAGTCAACGTAAAGACTTGGATAGTAATACCCACACTGCCATAACTTACATTGAGAAAAAGCAGAAGTGTTCTAAATACCTACTGTGCATAAATTAACAAGCAAGATGTAGTATATCCAGACTTTGGAATACTTTTCAAAAATTAGAAGAAGTGGACTCAAAAATGCCCAGTGGCTTGAAAGAATATTAAAAGCAGTTATCATTGTCTAACTGACAGAAGAGTGCCACAAAAGACCATATTTCCTATAGTCCTAATTACATAAAATTTCTTCAACAGACAAAATCTTAGAAGCAGCCAACTAGAGATTCTCTGAAGCATCTGAAAGACAAAGGGATGGACTGCAACAGTTCAAGTGGAAACATTTTGTCTAACAAAATTGTTCTGAATCTGAACTCCTATGATGAGTGCACAATTATATATATATATATATATATATATATATATATATATATATATACACACACACTAAGATTTAGGAAAACGGGTAAATTTTCTAGGATATACATTTTCATGATTAACAGTGTTCAAAACAAATGAACTGATACAAAATATGGCCATATTGAAAAGTGACAGAAGCCAGCCAAAATAGGTGTCACTAGGTGATCTAGGCAAATCTGAATATCAATACATACAATGATAATAACTGACTAAAACCTATTCAATGAAAAAATAAACCATGATTCCAGAATGAGCTCGAGGTAATATAAGTAAATCAGTGAAAACATTTATATAGAATGGGCTGTTCTTTACAAATCAAAGTACATAGCCCCCAGTACTAATCATAACAATTAAGAAAATTTAAATTCTCAATAGCTATCATTGAAAAATATTATGTTTATCAAGTGATTCAAATAAACATTGTCAATTTTGTTACAGAACTAAAACGTGTGTCAACTGGTAGTTTGCAATTAAAAGACTATTGTGTGACGTTTGTGATTTTTGAACCAGAGATATAGTACATGTGTTTAATCACATGGAAGCTCCAGGTACACCCAAATGCAAAAATATGCAAGAAAATATGCTGTCCTAGAAGTTTGAAATTGTCAAGATCATAAAAGCAAAGGGAAGACCCTGGAACTGTTCCATACTGTAAATGACAACTAAATAAAAATTATATGGGGCGAATGTTGTGGCCTAGCAGGTAAAGTTGCTGACTGCATCTGCTGACTGCCGACTGGCATCCCATAGGGACACCTGTTCAAGTCCCAGATACTCCACTTTTGATCAGGTCCCTGCCGATTGCCTGGGAAAGCAGTGAAAGGTGGACCAAGTGCTTGGGCTCCTGCACAAATATGGGGGATGCAGAAGAAGCTTCTGACTCATGCTTTGGCCATTTGGCGAGTGAATCAGCAAGTGGAATGTCTCTCTCTGTCCCTGTGTCTCTCCTGTCTCTTTAACTCAGACTTTCAAAAATAAATCAATATTTTAAAAAAAGTGACACAAAAACCCATTTATACTTTGAAACACATTATTGAGAAACAGAAGTTTGCATTGGAGAAAATAATTACAATACAAGCAAGGTAAATTTAATTATCTTTAGGATTGTTTTGTGATTATATATGGGAATATTTAGTAGGAAGTGACACTAACAGTTCTGGAGTAATAGAACAACATTTTAGAAATGTCACCTGCAAGTATTAAAAAATATTTTTTCAGGACTGGCACTGTGGCCTTGTAGGTTAATCCTCCTCCTGCAGCTCCCGGATCCCACATGGGTGTGGTTCAAGTCCCCGCTGCTCCACTTCTCATCCAGCTCCTCGCTAATGGCCTGGGAAACCAGTGGAAGATGACTCAAGTGCTTGAGCCTGTGCCCATATGTGGGAGACCTGGAAGAAGCTCCTGGATCCTGTCTTTGGGTTAGTGCAGCTCCAACTGTTGTGGCGAATTGGGGAGTGAACCAGTGGATGGAAGACCTCTCTCTGTCTCTCCCTTCCTCTGTAACTCTCTCAAACAACTAAATAAATTTTTAAGAATTATTTTTTAGCACACTATAACTTCTAAGTTTGAATATTTCAAATATTAAAATGAGAATGATGTATTATTTAAAAATTCAGTGCCAAATAAGTATAAATAATTTATTTGGCATTGATAATTAACAAAAGTGTGTCATAGCTTAACTGGAAGAATTTTAGTTCTGAAGAATACATTACTGATTTGTTTCTACAATCATATATTTTCTGTAAGTATGTAAATAAACATATTATAGTAATTGAATTGAGGTTCATTAAGAGTGCACTGAAGTTTACAGAGTTGGAAAGAGAAAAGTTAAAGATATCTGGATAGATTCCAGCAAAGAACATTTACCACTAGATGACAGGATGCAACACTGAAAATATAAGCACAGCTAAAGGTGGGATTGCTTAGTAGAGCTGCATTCTGACATTGTTAAGACTGACATTCTGTCTTAAAAAGAATATTTCTTAAAGAAATGTGAAAAAATAAAGGTAAAAGAATAACTTGCATGCAATTGCTAAAAATACTCTTTATTTTGCAAATGCTACTTCTTAAATATTTCCTGGTTGGGAACTGAGAATATGTCTCTGTTTTCTTTCTGTCCTTGAGAAGTAACATGTCATCTTTTGTCTTATGTTCTATAACTGGCATATGTAAGTTTTCTCTAATATTTGAAATTACTTACTTTACAAATGGTTTTTACAAAAAGAGTTCAATTTATTTGTAGACATTAAAAACTGCACTTTTTGAACATTTTTAAGTAAGTGCTAAGTGACACTATAAAACTGCATACCAACTGAAATGTTAAAGAATTTTCACCAGATTTTTTTTCACTTAAAAATCCTTTCATTTATTACTACCATGAATGTTCAGATCTACTAAAAAATTGAGTATGTAAATTATTTGATCCACATATATAACTATTTTATTAACAGCCTATAACCCATAAATTTCTTCAGTAGTGTGGATTCTGAAACATGATCAAAAATGCCATATCTCCTTTCCCTGGCAAACCATCTATTAAAAGCAGGAAACAGCTGTTACTCTTAAAACCCTGAAATGATAGATATACCAGTGACCAAACTATTTATCTTTGAGTCAAATATTTTACTTGAAATCTGCACATATGAGAGATGCATCTGTTAAGACTTTCAACAAGCAGTTGAAAATGCTTCTTGACAGAGCATAAGGCCATTATGCTGTATAACTCAACATAGTGGCATAATGCCTAAAATGATGAAACATCACTTTCTGGCCAGACATTTAAAGATATGGGAGCTTCTGTACAGATTACTAAATTGTTAAATAAGGTTCTAGTTGAACCATATCAGACAAAATGAATGCACAAAAGGAATTAAAGTTTCATCAGTAAACTGAATAATTCTGGGTGATGAAAATTCATTATTCTTGTTCTGGGTTAATAAAATACAGGTGTAGTGAAAACTCAGTCTCTGGAATATGAACAAGTTTTTAAAAAAAGATGTAGTGAGCTGTACATACCGACCAGCCTGATTTGTTACACAATAGTATGTTGAGAGTCTCATTTAATATTTAAAGAGTACTAGTAAAATGCACATAAATAACTGTCAAAAATTATTTTAGAGCAATTAAAATATTTTAATAACTTTGTTTTGACATGAAATTCATAAACTAAGTAAAATAAATTCCATTTAATTTTTTCATAGCAAATTAAACTAGATTCCAAATACTTTACACTCAGAATTTTAGTATTGAGTACTAAGCCACAATAATGTGTTTAATACGTGTGCAGATACATACTCAGATAGAAGTATGCAGAGTAATAATATTTTAGGTATAAGTTTTTATAAGTGTCTATTGGGAAATTGGTGAGTGTGCTGTTCTTTTCTTTTTATTTCTTCAAGCCAATACTTATCAATACTGAGAGGTAGCTTAAAGAAATACCCAAATTCTTTTTTTTAAACTTTTATTTAATGAATATAAATTTCCAAAGTACAGCTTATGGATTACAATGGCTTCCCCCCCATAAAGTCCCTCCCACCCGCAACCCTCCCCTTTCCCACTCCCTCTCCCCTTCCATTCACATCAAGATTCATTTTCGATTCTCTTTATATACAGAAGATCAGTTTAGCATACATTAAGTAAAGATTTCAACAGTTTGCTCCCACACAGAAACATAAAGTGAAAAATACTGTTTGAGTACTCGTTATAGCATTAAGTCTCAATGTACAGCACACTAAGGACAAAGATCCTACATGAGGAGTAAGTGCACAGTGACTCCTGTTGTTGACTTAACAAATTGACACTCTTGTTTATGGCATCAGTAATCACCCTAGGCGCTTGTCATGAGCTGCCAAGGCTATGGAAGCCCCCTGAGTTCACTGACTCTGTTAATTTTTAGACAAGGCCATGGTCAAAGTGGAAGTTCTTTCCTCCCTTCAGAGAAAGGTACCTCCTTCTTTGATGACCCGTTCTTTCCACTGGGATCTCACTCATGGAGATCTTTCATTTAGGTGTTTTTTTTTTTTTTTTTTTTTTTTTTTTTTTTTTTTTCCAGACCAGAGTGTCTTGGCTTTCCATGCCTGAAATACTCTCATGGGCATTTCAGCCGGATCCGCATGCCTTAAGGGCTGATTCTGAGGCCAGAGTGCTGTTTAGGACATCTGCCATTCTATGGGTCTGCTGTGTATCTCACTTCCCATGTTGGATCATTCTCTCCCTTTTTGATTCTATCAGCAAGTATTTGCAGACACTATTCTTGTTTATGTGGTTCCTTTGGTTCTTAGTCCTATCATTACGATCAATTGTGAACAGAAATTGATCACTGGGACTAGTGAGATGGCATTGGTACATGCCACCTAGATGGGACTGAATTGGAATCCCCTGGTATGTTTCTAACTCTACCGTTTAAGGTAAGTCAGCTTGAGCATGTCCCAAATTGTACATCTCTTCCCTCTCTTATTCCCACTCTTACATTTAACAGTGATCACTTTTCAGTTAAGTTTCAGCACTTAAGGAGAATTGTGTGTTGATTATAATTGATTACTTATAGATTTCAAATATATCTTGGATAGTCACAAAAAGACTATATTAGACCAGTTTTTTAAGAAATAATTGCATTTCCAGTTTTCCTGATCTGCTATATGCAGTATTTCATCACCAGTTCAGACACCATACTACTTTTTTGAAACATCCATCAGGGAGATAGCCCATAGTAAAGGAGCTAGTAACTGACTTAACTGCAACGTTGACAGGAGAGATGCAAGCTGCTCTATAAGGAGTCATTGATTATTCTTTCCTGTCTGTTTTTTTGTGTACCCTTTATCTTTCACATATGTTTATAGAGGGAAAGCAGCATTGCCCTAGAGATACTGATGTGAAAGATCTAAGGTATTCACTGCTTTCATAGACTAACACAGCATTGCAAAGATAGACACAAAGTCAATTCAGAGCAGGTACAACCCTCAGAAGGGAAGTCACTAAGTAAATATTTACTGAACAGCTATTGTATGTCATTAACTGTTCTAGGTTTTAGGGATTCAACTCAGACCTAAAAGAGTTCATGGAAGAGCAGTAGAGATAGACAGGTAAACAGATAATCTCTGCTGATAGTAACATCATGTCATTATTTTTCCATCTTTTGTATCCCCTTAAAATACCCTAGAGAAAACACAACAATCAAAGTCAAGTAACAATGCTTCGTATTTATTATTTCCTTCAGAAGTTTTCTACAAAATGAATGATAGAAAAGATTGAATTTATAATGTCTTGATTACACATTGCATGCCCTGTACGCAACCAGAATAGGCATATGGTTTCAAGAGAGGTGGAATGTTGGGGCCAGCACTGTGGTGTAGTGGGTGAAGCCACTGCCTGCAGAGCCAGCATCCCGTATGGGATCTGGTTCGAGTCCTAGCTGCTCCACTTCCTTCTTTTCTTTATAGCTCTGACTTAGAATAAATAAATCTTAAAAAGAAAAAAAAAAGAGGTTGAATGTAATTGAATTCACCAATTATCTACACATAAATCCAAAATATAGAGACTTAAATGATGAAAACTAAAACAAAATGCTTCTTTCCCAATAAAGTTACAGGAAAGGATATTAGCAGAAGAATTCTTTTCTATAATTTTATAAGAAATATATTTAAACTCAGTCAGAGGCAGAATTATGAACTCATTCCCTGTTAGCTGTTAATATGGCTCAAATACACAAACGAAATTGTTCTCACCATTAAAACTGTAAACAACAGTGAGTAAGAGATTAAATGAGAAGGCCGGTAGATAATGATGGCATCACAGCTGATGGATGTTTGTGAAAATTCAGGGCTTTGGAAGACAAGTGTTTGCTTCAGGGCTGCAGGTCTCAATTCCATATGCACAAAGGACCTGAAGTGTAACACAATCCAGATAACAAACAGGTTGTAGATGTGATAAATAAGAATCAGCCTGTAAGTAGGAAAGATAATTAGCAAGGGTTAGAACTGTATAGATCCAGAAGTGCAAATCCTATCTATGCTGGAAGTAGCTATTCCTTAATTCTAGACTGTTATATTGCCAAAAAAGAATATGAACATTGAACTGACATGTTGCCTAATTTCAACAAACACTTTATGTTTATTTACTTTACTCACATATATATTTATAAACCATCATTTAACATTTTCTTAATTTTTTATGAAGAGCACAACCAAGTTTATTTCAACGAAATAACGAAAACAATGCTTTTTGTGAATTCTGAAAATATTTTTTTTATTTCACGGTCTCCTGTTTTTTTTCCAGAATAAGAACAGAAACTTCCTAGAAATAGCTCCATATCTGCCACCTTGCTATACTACTTTATTTACTATGCTATAGATTATATACTATAATTCTACATTATAAATCATTTTATGATATGAAACTCATTACATATTGTTCATGTATTACACAGCATGTTATTATATAAGTAATATTTCATCTTTGAAAATTGCTTAAAGATCAGGTTTTAACTGATCTTCCCACACAAAAAATGATAAGTATGTGAGTAATATCACCGCTAAGTACCTTGAATTGAATATTCTACAGTTTATTCCACATAGAGGTATGTTTTACCATTGTATTCACATAATTATTATGTATTATTTAAAATACATGCTTTTCTATTGATTACTCATTGAAATGATATTTTATACAGTTAAATATAATTTATTAAATATTTTAAAAATATATGGGCTTTATCTTGATTATTGAGTTTTGTCTATAGTTATTGTCTATACTCTTATTGAATTCTGACTTTAGTAGAGGACTAAGCTTGTGTTTATAAAGAAAATTGATGGTATGCCATTGTAAAAACTAAAATAAAAAAAGAAAAAGGGGAGGGGGAAGTTGGAAGAGAGTGAAGGAAGGAGAGTAGGGTGGAAAGTAGCATTATGCTCTTAAAATTATACGTATGAAAAGCATGAAATGCTCTCCTTGTATATAAATACAAAAGTGAAAGAAAATTTAAAAGAAATATTACATATTTTTTTAAAAAAGAAGAAAATACAGAGTGATTGGCTTGCACAGGTCATGTGGATAACGGACCAGAATCCAGGTTTTGATATCTGTAGTATAGGTTTTATTATTCCTAAAACCATCCATTGCTTTATCACAGTTACTGTAGTCTTTACTTGATGTTACCACTGAACATATCTAAATTCAGTTTAGTAAGATTTATATAGGTGTGATTTTTTTCTAGCTTGATTTTGGCTTGGCTACTGATGAAATAATAACGTAAATATTATTAATTTTGAAAATGAATGTGCACACCTTACTGAAAAATAGCAATCCAGTAGTCTAACTCTTGGGATACTACACTATACGGCTTTTACCCTTGACAGCACTCATCTTAAACTCCACGTTCCTTGCTTCTCTCTCCTTGGAATATTCTCCCCACATCTTCCCATGGCCAGGTCTTATTGTCTCTCAGATCTCAGCACAGAAGCCATCTTCTAGGGAGCTTTAGCATTTTGATCTGAAATACATACTGTATTTTTTATACATTTAGCAACCTTTAAAAATATCTACTTATTTATTTATTCAATTTAAATGCAGAAAAATATGGAGAGACAGAGAAAGAGTGGGAAGAGAGATTTTCTATAACCCATTATACTACTAAAATGGTAGCAAATGCAGGAACTGGATCATCTGAAGCCAGGAGCCAGGAACTCTATCTGGCTCTCCTATGTGGATGGTCATGGCCCAAGTATCTGTGCCATCATCCAGTGCCTTCCCAGGAGCATTACCAGGAAACTGCCAGAAGCAGAGCAGCTGGGATGTGAATGGGTACTCTGAGATGGAATTCTGGTGTCATAGGGGGCAACTTATCCTACTGTGCCACAGTTGAAAGCCTAATAAATATGATGTTTTTATTTGCAATATAAGCATAGTTATTCATTTCAGCCACAAATTATATATACAGGTTATAGACCATTACAGCCCACATTTCAGAAATAACATTATTTCCCTTTAAAACATTTGTAAAAAGCATGTTAAGTGCTGACACTTTAGGAAAAGGAAAAGAATAGGAAAATCAAACATGGCAGATTTATCTTCTTGTTTTCCTTTCTGTCCTTAGCTATTGTAATGAAGTGTCATGTGTTAGCACTGTGAAGGGTCTCTCTTCTCAAGCAGATATAGTAAAGAGTAGGAGAGAAGACATAAAAATGAATGGATATAGACTGAGAAACTGTAATGTATTTGCTAGAGGCATTGTCAGTAGTCGAGTCAATAATAAATTAGGACAGTTCTAACAGCACAAAATATTTTTCTTTGGATTCCAGGTAAATCAGTGAAATATGATGTTTTTAAAGATTTATTTATTCATTTGAAAGGCAGAGTATAAAAAGGCAGAGTATAAAAAGGTTTTGGGGCTGGGGTGTCTTCTATCTGCAAGTTCACTCTCCAAATGGTCACAATGGCCGGAGCTGCGCCTATCCAAAGCCAGGAATCAAGAGCTTCTTCCAAGTGTCCCACATGGGTACAGGGACCCAAGGACTTGGGCTATCTTCTACTGCTTTCCCAGGCCACCTCAGAGAGCTGGATCCGAAGTGCAGCAGACGACTAGAACAGGTGCCCATATGGGATGCCAGCACTGCAGGCAGCTATGTGACAGTACTAGCCCCAAAATAAGTCATTAAAAGCATTAAAATGTGCATTTTCCAACTTCGAACCCATAACATACAATAAAGAAATGTAAAAGAAGGCAGAGACAAAAAGACAAAACAGTTAAAAATTAACACAAAATAGGGGGATGGATGTTATCATCTCGAGAGCATTATTGACAAATTCTGTGAGGTCTGAATCCCAAAGTGAAGATTACAGAATTCCATTGATTTAATGTGAATAAGGTTGTTGAAATGGCATCATCAAGTGTAACCATGATGGTGTGTGGTTTCCATCATGTGTTGCATATCCATGAGCTCTCATTTGCCCTCATTCAGATAAGTCATATTAAATCAAATTTGATCCAGCAGTCATCCTTCAGCCAATCTAGGTCTGTGGCTGCTCTCATTCTGTGATTTCCAAAGGTTGTGTTTTGTACTTACCTTAGTGAGCAGATAAGATTGTTTACATTCTCAGAATGGTTGTTCCCTATTCGCTTCTTTAAACCTCTGCAGTATGATCATGGTCATACCACACTGAAGTTTCTGCTTCTTAGTGTTTCTGGCCACATGAGGATCTGTCATCAGCTCAAACATACTTGTCTAATCTGTAATATTTGAAGTTAGCAATATGGTCTCCAACTTGTTATTCCTGTAACTATGTAACAGTAGTGACTCACAAGATCTCTGCTTAGTATTCCTCCATAACACAGATTTTTCATTTAACAGATGCACTCTGCATGCTGTAGTTATCTAACCATGGCTGCCAACTACCTATATTATTTTGTGAATGATTAGTGGTTTTAAGTGAGTTAATATCATTTTTTTTCTTGTACCACCACAAACTTACTTTTGAATTCGACTTTTTACCAAGATGTCTAAAAAATGTTTACATTCCGCTGTGTGTTTTTTAACTTAGACATCCCTGACATAGCTGGTTGTGTTTCTTACAAGTGTCTTTCTAAGAATTATTTCCTGTTACTGATCTCAAACTTCTGGCCATTCTATGCAGAGGATGAAGATACAGTCCTAATGACATAAATTCTTCACCATATATTTTGGAATTCCTGTATCACCTGCCAAAAACTGCCTTAACTGTTACAACTCAGTGAAGCGAAAGATAATGCGACTTACAATGTTTATCTGATGCCACACAAGGATCAGAGTCACAAAAAATCAAAGACTATACACTTTGCTACAAAGAGACATAGGAGAAGCACAGGAAGTGGTTCAAGATCTGCAAGTTGTACCTGCAGTTACTCCCAGCCAAAATTTGAAGCACTGTAGCCCACATTCATACACAGTGATACTGAGAAGTGTAAACGCTCACTGAACTTGCAAAATGGAGCTGTTTTGGCCACAGTGTATTTATGCCTCATAATTACATAGCTCTGTAGGTTATGCGACATCCACTAAAGAGCTATGCTCCATAAATGCATGAATCCAAGATTAACAGACAACTAGTCAATACCTTTCCCTTTCCATAGGGTGAAACCATGGGTAACTACTACAGAGCCTTTAAGGGATGGCGAAATATGATGATCAGTAATGTATCACAATTAGAATTTCAAAAACTTTGAAAACTGGTACAATTAATTTTTTATGGTCTTCTTTTCTAGTCTTCTTTTCTTTTTTTTAAATTTATTTATATAATGAGAACAGATTTCATGTGTTTCATATATACAATTTTAAGCACATAATTATATTTCCCATGCTCCTTCCCTCCTTCCCATCTCCTTTTCTTTTTTTGTTTCCTTTTAATTTTTGGGATAGCGTACTTTCAATTTACTATATAATCACAGGCTTAAATCTCCACTAAATAATTCACAGGAGAAAGTAGAAAAACCACTGTTCCACAGGAGTAGAGATAAGAGCTATAAAGATAATCAATTCTCAAAATATTAATGTTGTTTATATACATTATATTGTGTACTATAAATGTATTATTTTGAGCTTAATATTTTTCTAGTCTGGAAATATAGTTTTTAAAACTTATATGATGATATAATTACATGTCATAATACAATATAGTATGTAAAAGACAAGCTGAATCTCCAATAAGATGTTGAAATATTTGTAAAGAGCATTTAATAGCACATTTTGTGACTTTTATTAAAGATATAAATCAAATGGCATAGTTTTTTAAAGATTTGTTCATTTTTCTTTGAAATGCAGAGTTACACAGAGAAAAAGAGACAGAGAAGATTTTCCATCCACTGGTTCCCTCCCCAAATGGATGCAAAGGCCAAAGCTGGGCCTGTCGAAGCCAGAGTCAGTAGCCTCTACAGGACCTGCCATTTGGGTGCTGGGACCTGAGCATTTCAGCCATCCTCTGCTTCTTTCCCAGACATATTAGCAGACAGCTGGATCAGAAATGGAGCAGGGGCCAGCACTGTGGCGTAATGGGTAAAGCCACCATCTGCATAACTGGCATCCCAAATGGGCCAGACAGAAGCCAGGAGCCAGGAGCTTCATCTGAGTCTCCCATGTAGGTGCAGGGGCCTGAGAACCTGGGCCATCCTCCACTGCTTTCCAAGCCACATTAGCAAGGTGTGGGTTAAACATAGTTGAGCAGGGCCTTGATCCAGTTCCCATGTGGGATGCCAGTGCCACAGATGGCGGCTTAACTCGCAAGCCACAATGCTGACCCTGTTTTCATTTTCATTCATTTTAAGAAATATTCTTATTTCCTATTTAATTCATTCACTTATCCATAAGTCATTGATGAGCATGCTATTGCATTTTCATGTATTTGTACATTTTATATTATTCTTGTTGTTGATTCTACTTATTTTTTTAATGTTCTGAGGAGATACATGATATTATTTGATTTTTTTTAATTAGTAAGATTTGACTTGTGGCTTAACATATAGCTTATCCTGGAAAATGTTATGTGTGCTGATGAGAATAATATGTATTTAACTGATAAGAAGTTCTGAAAATTTGTAGTAGGCCCATTTGCTCTACAGAATGATGCAAATGTGTTCTCTGTTAGTTTTCTTTGTCAGTGATCTACCCATTGATAAGAGTTGGGTGTTAAAGTTTCAAATTATTTTTGCAATACAGTTGATTTCTCCCTTTATTTGTTTTATAAATCTGGGTGGCTGTTGTGTACACATATATTTATGATTGCTATAATTTTTCACTTAATTGATGCTCTAATAAACATGTGTAACACCCTTCTTTGTCTGTTTTTACAGCTTTTGATTCAAATTCTGTTGCTATTTGCATGGCATATATTTTTCCAAACCTCCTCTTTCACTCTATATGTATCTTTACCCACTAAGTGACTTATTTCAAGTGTGTGCTTGGTTCTGGGATTTTATCCCTTTGGCCTACAAACTTCTTTTGACTGGGAATGTAAACCACTCACAACTGAGTTTAATATTGATAGGTAAGAACCAATTCTTAACATACTGTTATTTTTTTTTTTTTACAAAACTCTAAATTTATTCAAAGTGTTAAAAGATTTCACTCTCCCCTCCAAAATATTTTATAATTTAAAAAAATCAAAACTCTTTTCTCAGCCACTGTACAAGTTGCTGCTCATTCTTCTTGGGGACCAGCCTCTGCCCCTCTCCGACCCTCTCTGCCTCCCTCCCTGCTCAGTATTATTGCTGTTTGTTCATAAAATCCTCCATACCCGCTACCCTCTTCCCCCGTCCCCTGCCCGCCTTCTCTTCTGGGATTCGGTCCTTGGCTGCAGATGAGGCCCAGTGGATGGGTGGGATACCCAGGCAGTGCCTGAGGGGCCAGGGTAGGCTTTGTGCTTCTGGGAGATCCCCTAGTCGGCTTGTTTCTTGGTCAAGTGGAGAACTGTCATCCTTTCTGTCCCATGGACACCTGTTTAGAGCCAAGTATTTGGCTTGGGGCTGCCCACAGCTGTGCAGCCTGTCCCTTCTCTGGATTCCCTGAGGCACGGGCCATGACAGCTGGGTCGGGTAACTGAACCATTTGTCTGCCTGTGGACTACTGGGCTTAGAAAGAGCGGCACATGACTGGAGGATGGCTCCAAACGCCCAGGGGAGGGAGTTTTGGTTTTTTGTTAGGCAAAGCCAGAGACAGCCAGGACCATGGGAGGTAGGGAAGTAGGGGCAAAGTGTGACCACACAGCTCTGGGGTGAGCAATGTTCCTTCTGTCCAGAACTCCACCATCCATCCTCCCCTTCATCCTGCAGGTCCCAGGATGATTCCAGAAAGGAGGAAGAAAAAGAGCAAAAGAATTCTGTTCTGCTGATGATGGGAAAAAGGCAGGAGATAACAGAGTGCTCAGGGTTGGGGAGAGGCCTGCTGGAATCTGTGGCTGTCACTGCTTCCCTGTTGCATGAGGGTGGGCGAGGGGCCAGGCCAGGCCCACAGAGGCTTCATTAGCTCTGCTCCTTGTCCTTGACTAACAAGACTGTGTGCTGGCCCCCGCTGGACACAAACAAGACCACACGGTTCTCCAGTTGCTTTCCCGTCATCTCCACGGGGCTCCAGGCGTCCTCATCTTGCCCTGTGCCCAGCTGGTAGCTGGTGCCCATGCCCCAGGCAAAGGCACGGCCGTCCTTGGTCACGGCATACCCCACAGAGGCCCCACACGCCACGGAGGTGACAGCAGGCAGCTTTGAGATGAGGGTGGGTATGCTCTTCTCTTCGGCACCCTCCCCAAGGCCCAGCCGCCCGTACTCAGCCCGGCCCAGGCTGTATGCTTTTCCCTCTGAATCCATGCAGACTGTATGGTGCTGGCCACCAGAGAAGCCCACCCAGGACTTGGTGGAGTTCTTGAACGATGTCAGGTTCTGGATTATGAAGCAGGACTCCGTGCCTGGGGTTCCAAGCTGATGGTAGTTGGAGAGGCTGAAGCCTGGGGTATGAAGCAGGACTCTGTGCCTGGGGTTCCAAGCTGATGGTAGTTGGAGAGGCCGAAGCCATACACATGGCCCTCTCCAGAGATGGCAAAAGTGAAATAGGCACCACAGAAGGCATCCTGGAATCTCACGTGGCCCCGGCTTCCCCTGGATTTCAGCAGCACACACCTGGGGACCAGGAGTCGTTCCAGGCCCTGCCGGCTACCACGGTTGGCAAATAACTCAGGTACACGACCCAGCTGGCCTTGCTCCCCGCAGCCCAAGATATAGAGTTCGCCGTCAGTTGTCAGCATCACCAAGTGGTCATTTGCTGAGGCCACCTTCACCACGGGCACGTCCAGCTGCACCTGCACGGGCACCAAGCTCTTCTTCATGGGCTCCAGCAGCCCAATCATACCGTTGTTGTCCCGGAAAGAGCCCCACAGGAAGACACGGCCGTCCTCGGTGAGGGCTGCTGTGTGACTGTCTCCTGCTGACACCTGTACCACCTTCTCTTGCAGTTCCACTTTCCCGGGGACCATCTCTGACCCCTCCGCTGACGTGTCCCTTCCCAGGGCACCCTCGTCATTGCAGCCGAAGGAGTAGACCTGGCCACTCTTGCTTAGACACACAGTATGCATGCCACCGGCCTCGGCCTGCACAACTCCCTCTGGAATGGGCACCAGGGCTGGCTTCTTTCTTTCCATCACATTCTCACCCAGCCCCAGCTGGCCCACGTCGCCTTGGCCCAGTGTCAGCACCAAACCTGGTTCTGTGCTGTGGGACCTGTGTGAGACCTTCACCTTCTTGCTTTTGGGGATGGCATCTTCTGGGGGCGACCTCCTTTTAGCTATGCGCTTGGGCGGCATCTTCCTGTCCTCGTTGCGGGTCGACCACAAGGAATCATACTGTTATTTTCTAATCACTGTATATATACTCATTTTGTTTATACATATATTATTATTTATCTGTATTTTGACAACTTTCTTACATGCTAAGCTTGGATGCTGTTCTCTCTGTGTTATGCATTGTCTCCATTAGTAAATTTTTATTCTTGTCCTTTAATTATAGTTGTAATGATCCCTTTATATTTACTCCTAATGAAGGATTACCTTCAGGATTTCTTGTAGGGCTGGTTGTGTGGTGATGGGTTCTTTCAATTTTGATTGCATGGAAAGTACTTTATTTCTCCTCCCCTTATAAAGGATAGATTCACTGTGCACAGTACTATGAGTTTGATGTTTTATTTGGTCAAGACCTTAAATACAGGTGCCAGCACTATGGCATAGTAAGTAAAGCCACTGCCTGCAGTGCCAACATCCCATGTGGGTGCTGGTTCAAGACCTGGCAGCTCCACTTCTGATCCAGCTCTCTGCTATGACCTGGGAAAGCATTAGAAGATGGCTCATGTCTTTGGGCCCCTGCACCTGTGTGGGAAACCTGGAAGAAGCTCCTGGCTTCAGATCAGCACAGTCCCTGCTGTTGCAGCCAACTGGGGAGTGAACCACAAATGGAAGACCTCTCTCTCTCTCTCTCTCTCTCTGTGCCTCTCCTCTCTCTGTATAACTCTGACTTTCAAATAAATGAATTAAATCTTAAAAATAAAAGATCTTAAATACATCACCTCTTTCTCTACAGTATTGTAAATTTTCTATGGAGAAGTCTACTGTCAGCCTAATTATTTTTTTTCCTTTTTATAATGATTTTTTTCTCACTTCCTTTGAGATTTCTTCCTTGTCCTTTTGTTTTGACAACTTGACTATGATATGCTTCCCATTTCTAGATAATCATATCTCTTAAGACTTGAGAAGGAGAAGTTTTCAGCTAATATTTCATTAAATATTTTGTTTAGGGTGTTTTTCCTCCTCATTTTTTCAGATATACCTTTAATACAAATATTTGTTCATTAAAGAGTATCCAAAAATCTAGTAATTTTTTCTCTTTATATTTGTCCTAGTAGTTTATTTCAAAAGTTTTTTTTTCCCTCAAAATCAGAAATCCCTCTACTTGTCTTACTCTGTTTTTGAAGACCTGACTTGGGTTTTTATCTCATTGATTCAATATTTTCAACTTTAAAATTTCTCACTGGTTCTTCTTGATGACTTTTCTCTCATCGTTGTGTTTCAGGTTCACATTATGCATTTTGTTGCTCATTTATTTGAATCTTCTATCTATATCATCTTGTATCTCACTGAGTTTCCCAAGAATCATTATTTCAAATTATTTTTCTGAGAATTCACAGAGTTTCTTAAAATGAGAGTTTGTTTCTGAATAACTACTGTTCTCCTTCAATATGCTATCCTTGCTTGCTACTTTACATTTGCTTTTCTCTATTTAATCTTTGAGTATATGTAGTGACAGTTTCATGGAGGTAGAAGTCTTACTTTGAAATCAATGAGTGAGCTTGCACTTCCAAATCTGTGTTTCTTCAGATCCCAGGGAGTTGAGTGTCAGTCACACTGGGGTTTATATCTGTACCACGGTACTGGTGCTGTGAGCCACTGAGGGAATTGTCCCCTTATTTCACCAGGAAAACCTGAGTGATGCTTGGGCTTGTGGCACCAAGATCTGTGGTCCTAGAAATATGTGATGTTGATGTAACCTTCTGCAGTTCCTACGGAGTGGGTTTGGGTAATTATTGAGATTATATAGCTACAAAAGTCCCAGTCCTAGATCTATGCAGTAAAAATTATCTTGTCTAGGTCTCACAGCCAAAACACTTAAGGAGTTTGAATTGCAGCTCTGAACCTGCATCAATACAATGAAGGTGGAGACGTAACCAGGTACAAAGAACAATCTCTGTGTTCCTAGGACTCATAGAGCTCTGAGTAGTAGTCACAGAGCTGCAGTATAAAGTGGACACCTTTCTCAGTACCCACGTTCCACTCACAGGTTTTGCTGGGAATTGTCCACTGCCAGGTGATGGTCTGGAGAAGCAGCATGAAGATATAGTCCTGCCCACATCCCGTGGCATGAACCCAGTGGTTTCTGTGGACGATAGCCCCAGAGTCCCAGGCCCAGAGAAATAGATCTCTGAGCATAATTTAATAGTATCCCACATGCTGATTACAGATTACTCTGGATACTCTGCACTAACATGTGCAGGTCTGGATCAGTGGGGTGAAAACAGTGTGTTCCTCAGTCACTGAAATTAAGCGCAGGTGTCTCTGGACTTGTAGACCATACATTCCCAGACTCAAATCTCTAAGAGGCAGTGGAGTCTTCAGCCAGGTCCTTTGGAGTAAACTTGGGTGACTCTGCAGAATAAAACCTCAACTGTCATAGTCTCAGAGCTGCAGGACTCAGGAAGTTTCCTTACCCAGTTCCCACACTGTGATTGCCGGCTATTCTGGAGATTTTTCTCAAACGTATTCAGATCTGAAGCACAGGTATACAGGTCAGGCCTTACACAGGATCCATGAGGAAGTGCAAATATCCCTGGCACTTAGAAAATCAATAGTCAGTCCAGAGCTTGAGGATGCAGTGGGATACTCACTCAGGTCTCAATGAGTGACTGCAAGTTACAGACTGAAGCTGGCACTATTGATTGGCAGTAGCCAACCTGAAGCACTGGAATAGAGATGAGGCCCTCAGGTTCCACTTGTAAGGATCAGTTACTTCAGAGATTACAGCAGTAACTGCCACAGTCCCAGAGCTCCAGAACAAAGAAGGGATTGCCTTCTATTGTTTGAACTTAGAATTTAACTCCATTTGTTTCTTTCTTTTCTTTTTAAAGACATTATATAATCCATAAGATATTGTAATTGTTATTTTGTAAATCATTTTCATTTCTAGCAATGTGTTTTAATGTTTTCTTATAGAATCATGTAGTCTGATGTATTAGATCTTTTAATGTTTAACCACTCGGGGCCTTCTGAGGTTTTTGTAAATGGATATGTGTAAAATGACAGGATTTTGAAGACAGCATAAAAATAATATTTGAAGTATAACTGAGCTTACATAAAATCTAGTATTGGTAGCTCTATTATTTCATTTTATTTGTGTACTTTTAATAGTGTTTATTTATATAAGCTGAACAAATTCCATGTATTTCATATACACAAATTTAGGAGTATAGTTACACTTCTCAAACTACCATCCCTCCTATGCTCCCACCCTCCATCATTCTTCCTTTCTTACTCTTAATTTTTACACTGACATACATTTAATTTATTTTTTAAAAATTTTTTTGACAGGCAAAATAGACAGTGAGAGAGAGAGAGACAGAGAGAAAGGTCTTCCTTTGCCGTTGGTTCACCCTCCAATGGCCACCACAGCCAGCGCACTGCGGCCGGCGCACCAAGTTGATCCGATGGCAGGAGCCAGGTACTTATCCTGGTCCCCCATGGGGTGTAGGGCCCAAGCACTTGGGCCATCCTCCACTGCACTCCCTGGCCACAGCAGAGAGCTGGCCTGGAAGAGGGGCAACCAGGCCAGAATCCGGTGCCCTGACCGGGACTAGAACCTGGTGTGCTGGTGCCGCAAGGCGGAGGATTAGCCTAGTGAGCCGCGGCGCCGGTTACATTTAGTTTATTTTATAATAGGTTTATCCTTCCTTTAAGAATTAGATGCCAGTAAGAAGAAAAACACACACAAAACAAACACATTTTCAACAGTAGAAATAAGTGCTGTAAACAAAAATCAGTTCTAAAAATGTCAAATTTTCTCATACACATTATACTTTTTTGTCTAATTTAGTTATCACAGATCAGACAGAACATAATATTTGTCTTTTTTAGACTGGCTTATTTAACTAAACATAATGGTTTCCAGATGCATCTGTTTTGTTGCAAAAGACAGGATTTCATTACTTTTTATAGCTGTGTAGTAATCTATAGTGTATATGTACCATATTATCATTATTCAGTCATCAGTTGATGGGCATCTGGGTGGATTTCAGATCTTAGCTATTGTGAACTGAGCTGCAATAAACATGAGGGTACATATAACTCTTTCACATGATGATTTCATTTCCTTTGGGTAAATTCCCAGGAGCAGGATGACTGGGTCATGTGGTAGATCTATTTTCATCTTTCTGAGGTATCAGCACACTGTCTTCGTCAATGGCTGTACCAATAGTCAACTAGGGTGCATTTTTCCCCATATCATTGGCAGCATTTAATGTTATTTTTTTTTTTTTTTTTTTTTTTTTTTTTTTTTTGGTTTCTGTATGAGAGGCATTTTAGATGGGGTGAGGTGAAACCTCATTATGGTTTTTATTTGCATTTCCCTGATGTCTAGTGATCCTATCATTTCATGTGTCTGCCAGCCATTTGAATTTCATCTTTGTAAAAATGCGTGTTTGGGGCTAACACTGTGGCGCAGTAGGCTAAGCATCTACCTGCAGCACCAGAATCCCATATGGACACCAGTTCATGTCCCAGCTGTGTCTCTTCTGATCCAGCTCTCTGATAATGCCCTGGGAAAGCAGTGGAAGATGGTCTGAGGACTTGGGCCCCTATACCCACATGCAAGACCAGTAAGAAGCTCCTGGCTGGGTTTGGATTGGCTCTGTTCTGGCTGTTGCAGCCATTTGTGGAGTAAAACAATGGAGGGAAGACCTTTCTCTCTGACTCTCCTTCTCTCTCTGTAAATTTATATCTCAAATAAATAAATAAAATCTTATAAAATTCTCTGTTCAAATTCTTCTGCCATTTCTTAAAGGTATGGTTTAGCTTGTTGTTTTTGAGTTTCTAGAGCTCTTTTTATATCTTGGATATTAATCTCTTCTCAACTGCATACTTTGTAAATATAGTGTGCTATTCTGTCCATGGCCGCTTTCTTAGTATTTCCTTTGCAGTACAGAAGCTTCTTAGCGTTATGTAATTTCATTTGTCTCATTTTGGTTTCCTGGTCTCTGCTCTTGGGGTCCATATCAAGATGTCTTTGCCTATGCCTATGTCTAGTAGTGTTTGCTCAATATTCTACTCTAGTAATTTGATGGTGTCAGATCATAGATTAGATATTTGATTCATTTTGATATGACTTTTATGTAAATTCTAAGGTAAGACTCTTGTTTCATACTCCCACATGCAGAGATTCAATTTTCCCAGCACCATTTGTTGAAGAGACTGTCCTTTGTCCAGAGATTGATTTAAGCCTCTTTGTCAATGATTAGTTGGTTGCAGGGGTTGATTTCTGGTGTTTCTCTTCTGTTTCATTGGTATACATTCTGTTTCCATTGGTCTACATGTCTACAGGCTGTTTTGATTATAACTGCCCTGTAGTATATCTTGAAATCTGGTATTGTGATGCTTCCAGCTTTGTTTTTGCTGTTTGGGATTGCTTTATCTATTTAAGGTCTGTAGTGTTTCTCTAAGAATATTCTCATTGTTTTTTCTAGGTTTGAGAACAATGTCAATAGTGTTTTGATTGGAATCACACTGAATCTATACATTGCTTTCATAAGTATGGATAGTTTCATGATATTATTCTTCTAATACATAAATATGGAATAATTTTCCATTTTCTTCAACTTCTATTATTATTTTATTTTTTCATTGTACAGATTTTTAATTCTTTGTTAAATTTAATGCAAGGTATTTAATTTTTCTTTACCTATATGAATGGGACTAATCTTTTAAGTTCTTTCTCAACCATGACATTTTCTGTATATACAAAGGCTTTTGAATTTTTGTGTTGATTTCATATCCTGTGACATTAAAAATTCTCTTACGAATTCCAAGAGTCCATTAGTAGATTCTTTGTTTCCCCTATATATAGAATCAGGTGATCTGCAAACAGGAATAATTTGATTTGCACATTTCCAATTTGTGTTCTTTTGATTTCTTTTTCTTGCCTAATGTCTGTGGTAACACATCCAGAATTATAGTGTTAGCAATGGTGAAAGTTGGTCATGCTTGTCTCATTCCATATCTGTGGAAATGCTTCCAAATTTTTGCTGTTCAATGTGATGTTGACTATGGGTTTGTAACAAATTACCTTGACTGTAATGAAGAGTGTTCTATCTATATCCAATTTGCTTAAGGTTTTCATCTTGAAAGGATGTTGTATTTTATCAAATGCTTTCTCTGCATCTATTGAGATAACCATATGGTTTTTGTTCTTCAATTTGATAATGCGATGTATCACATTAATTGATTGGTGAATATTGAATCATCCCTAAATACCAGGGAAAAGTACCACTTGGTCCAGGTGAGTTACCTTTATTAATGTTGTTGGATTTGATTAGCTAATATTCCATTGAAGGTTAATGCATCTACATTCATAAGGGATATTGGTTTAGAGTTATTTTTCTCTGTGGTATATTTTTCTGGCTTAGGAATTAGGGTGATGCAGGCTTCATAAAAGGAGTTTCAGAGGGTTCCCTCCCCTGCCTTGCTTTTAGTTATTTTTAATATTTTGAGAAGAATTGGAATTATTTCTTCTTTAAATGTCTGGTAGAATTCAAAAGTGATGTCTGTTCCAGGACTTTTATTTGTTGGGAGGACCTTATTACTGATTCAGTTTCCATCTTGTTCTTAGTTATTGTCCCATTTAGGTTTTCTATGTCTTCATGACTCAATTTTGGTAGATTGTGTGTGTCTAGGAATCTATCCATTTATTCTGGGTTTCCCAATTTGTTGGCATACTGCTCTTTTTGTATTTCCTGATGTTTCTTTTATTTCCGTGGGATCTTTTGATACATTTCCTTTTTCTTCTATGTTTTTATTGATTTGTTTCTTTTCTGTATTTTTATTGGTTAGTTGGGACAATAGTATAGCAATTTTGTTTAATTTTTCAAAAATCAGCTCTTAATTTTACTGATCTGTTGTATTCTTTTGGTTTCAATTTTGTTTATTACTTCTGTAATTTTAATTATTTCTTTCTTCTTACTAATTTTGTGTTTGGTTTGTTGTTGTTTTTCTAGGTCCTTAAGATTCATTGTTAGCTCACTTATTTAGTGTCTTTTCAAGTTCTTCATAAAGGCACAAATGCTATAAATTTCCCAGATAAAAACTGCTTTTACTCTATCCCATAATTTCCGATATGATGTATTGTCATCTTCATTTGTTTCCAGAACTTTTTTTTATGTTTCTTTTGATTTTTTTCTACAAAATCATTTGGGCACATGTTCAGTCTCCATGTGTTTGCATGTGATCTGGAGATTTTTGTGTTGTTGATTTCCAGCTTCATTCCATTGTGGTCAGAGAAGATGTGTGGTATGATTTTGATTTTTTTGTTTGTTTGTTTACTGAGATTTGGTCCATAGTGTTGATTAGCTCTGTTGTTTCTTTGTTAATTTTCTGTCTATTTGATCTGTCCATTGATGAAAGGAGGATGATGAAGTCCCCTGTACTAGAATCTGTGTTTCCCATTAGATCCATTAATATTCCTTTTAAATAGCAAGGTGCCTTGTAATTGGATGCATAACATTTATTGTGATCACAACTTCCTGTTGAATTAATTGCTTAATCATGACATAGTGCACTTTTTGACACTTTTTTAACAGTTGTTGTTTTGAATCTATTTGTTTTCTGGTATTAGGATGGCTACACGTATTAATTTTTGCTTTCCATTAGCAGGGGATATATTCTTCCATCATTTCATTTTCAGTTTGCTTGTATCTTGGTAGTGAGGCTTGTTTCTTGTAGGCAGCAGATAGATAGATCTTTTAGAAATCCATTCAGCCAACATTCATCTTTTAATTGAAAATTTATGCCATTTACATTTGAAGTCATCATTTATGAATAATGACTTTGCCCTACCATTTTCCATACATATTCCTAATGCTAGATTTGAATTTCCTTTGTACTTTTAGCCTTCACATTTTTTCATGTGATGGTTATCATGTTTCTCTGTGTAAAACATCCCAAAGATTCATTTGTAAGCATGGATAAGTGGTGACAAATTCTATCAATTTCTGTTTGTTTGGAAGGTCTTTATTTCACCTTCACTTATAAATTAGAGCTTTGGAGGGTACGGCATTCTGGGTTCACAGCTTCTTTAATGACTTAAACTATGTTTCTCCATTTTCTGATAACTTGTAGGGTTTCTGCTGAGATAACAACTGTTAGTCTAATTAAGGATCCTCTGAAAGTAATCTGATGTTTCTTTTGGTAACATTTTAGCATCTTTGCTTCATGATTTTTTTTTTTTTTTTACAGGCAGAGTTAGACAGTGAAAGAGACAGAGAGAAAGGTCTTCCTTCCGTTGGTTCACCCTCCAAATGGCTGCTATGACTGGTGCGCTGCATCAATCTGAAACCAGAATCCATGTGCTTCCTCCTGGTCTGCCATGCAGTTGCAGAGCCGAAGCTCTTGGCCATCCTCCACTGCCCTCCCGGGTCACAGCAGAGAGCTGGACTGGAAGAGGAGCAACTGGGACAGAATCCAGCGCCCTGACCGGGGCTAGAACCTGGGGTGCCAGCGTCGCAGGCGGTGGATTAGCCTAGTGAGCCGTGGTGCTGTGCTGCTTCGTGATTTACCATTGAAAGTATGACTCAGTGTGTCCTAGTGAAGCTCTTTTCCTGTCATGTCTGTTAGGTGTTCTATGTTTCTATTACTTGGAAGTACCTTTCTTTCTCCAAATTAGGGGAGTTTTCTGTTATTTTTTCACTGATCAGACCTTCTAATCAATTCCCTTTTACTATGCACTCAGGGAAACCTAATACATATATGTTTGATCTTTTGAAAGTATCCCATAAATCTCAAGTTATTTTTAGTTTTCCACTTTTTTTTGTCTAACTGAAGTGTTTCCAAGGATTTATTTTCAAGCTCAGATATTCTTTCTTCTGTCTCACCAAGTCTGTTTTTTGAGGATTTCCTCAGTTTTTCTATTTTACGTATTATCGTTTTTCTATTATTTCTGTTTTTCATATTTCTAATATTTCTGCTTGATTTCTCTTCAATATGTTATTCTCTCAACAAAATTTTTTCAACCGTATAGTGCATGGATTTCTTTATCTCATGAATTTGTTTCTCTGTGTTTCTGAGTAAATTAATGCTGATTATTTAGAATTCCTTTCATTCTAATATTGAGATATTGTTGCATTTCCCTTGGGGAGTCTTGTTGTGTTCTTCATTTTTATTTCTTGTATTCCTGCATTTATTTTAAGCATTTCTGAAAACACTTGGTTTTCTCCTCTCAATAGTTTGATCTTTGTCATTTGAGTTTTCTTTCCTGAATCCATCATTTTTTGAGATTCAGTTTTTAATGTTTTTTTTCACTTCTTGTTAGAATAATGTATGTTTCCTTTCTCTGGATATTTTTAACATTTCATCTAAATGTAGCCTCTTATGATGGAGTGTGTGTGTATGTGTATGCTTGTGTCTGCAAGATTGCTGTTGGGGAATGTCCTGCATCTGTTGTGGAATATTCATGGAAAATTGTATCCAAATATTATGTTATCCAACACTTCCTCTTTTCTCTCCTGGATTTAAAATAAATGCATTTTAGACGTTTAGGCCTTTTCCTAATATTTTAAAATATTAACCTCTGAATTTCATTTTCACTCATTCCTCTTAGAGCTAATTGGTCTTTTAGTATACTTTGTACAGTCTGTTCCTTCTTTTAAATGTCCTCTTATTATAAAAAATATAAACCCCTATAATGACCTAAATGTTTGCCAGTAAATTGAATAATACAATGAATGTTTTCTGTCTTGATCAAAGATTAAAGAAATAAAATAAAACCAACAATATAAACAATGGTTACAACAAACTTATATGGATGGATACTGAAAATAAAATGAAAAGTCACTGTATACAATGAGTTAAAAAGAGAATATAATTGGAGGGGCCGGTGATTGGCATTCCATATGGGTGAGTCCTGGATGCTCTTCATCTGATCCAGCTCTCTGCTATGGTCTGGGAAAACAGCAGAGGATGGCCCAAGTCCTTTGGCTCCTGCACCTACGTGGGGGGCCCAGAAGAAGCTCCAGGCTACTGGCTTCAGATTGGCCTAGCTCTGGCTATTTGGGGAGTGAACCAGCAGATGGGAGACCTCTCTCTCTCTCTCTCTCTCACTCTCTCTCTCTGCCTCTGTCTCTCTGTAACACTGCCTTTCAAGTAAATAAATAAAATATTCTTTATAAAAAGAATATAACTGGAATTCAGGATTCCTAGATTAAGCTTTTACATAGAATGAGAACCCTTTATACTGGGAAGTCATCTCCACTCTCTAGACTGCTATTTTTAAATTGGATTAAATACTTATTCATAGAATTGTAGAAAATACAACTATATACACAACACAGACTACAAAACAAATTTTCGCTTTTCAAATCTGAATTTGAATTTTATCAATGTGTTGATTAGAAAAGTTAATTTTTATTCTATTATCTGGAACAATAGAACCAGTTCTTCATGATGTCTACATGTTTTAACATAACACAATTTAATACTTGGAATTTGTCACTCATAAAGGATGTATTTGTGTGCAAGGAAAAGATTGCTTCTATACACACTGATTTTATTTTAATTTCTTTTCACTTTACCAATTAATTGGGTTAATCCCAAAGAAAAGATTTCCTGTAGCAAATTTATTCTTTCTTGCTACATAAGTGAGAGTGAGGAAGCTGGCAGATTATTTGTTCTTAGAAGTTACACTTTCCTCAATCTGCAAGATAATGTCTTACAGTCTTTTCCTGGGTATCTGACTTTAGCTCTATATTCCTCATGGAGATTTCTTTGGATTTAAAAGAGAACTGCAAGTACAGCCAAACTTTTCTAACACATCCTGCTGAGATCTTTTCACTTACAATAGCACTTCCCTCTACTCCACCTCCTACCAAAACACATTTTAATGTCAGATTTTTCCTCTTTCCCTCTGAGTGATATTAAATCAGGGAACAGAGAATGTACTTTGAAAAAAACAAAGGAAAAGAAGTCCACAAATTCAAACCAGACTTAACTCACAAATTTTTTTTTGTTACAGCATTTTTCCAAGTCTTCCATATATCTTGATATGAAAACTGTGTTCTAACTGCCCCAGTTGCTTATTGAAGTATTTTAATGGTAATCTCATGGATCCATATAATATAAAATATTCTGAAAGAAAAATCGCTCTGGACGAGACCAATTAATTCAGATTATTGCACTAGCAGAAAAAAAAAAAACTTACACAGACTTTCTCTGAAACAAAAGCTGTGAGGGTTTTCAAGCTAGTGGGAGAGCACTGGAGAGCCTTAGGGGAATGTTTGTCACTGTGATTAAGACAACTGTGTTTGCTCCTTGACTAATTTCAGTGATTAAAGTTAGGGCCCTACCTTCCCTCAGAGACAGGACATAGAGGCTAGTTTTCCTGATGATTACGATTTGAAGCGACAGCTTCCAGAAAGACATTCCTGGGTTGCATAATTAGTAAAAGGCTGATTGGCAGAAGACATAAAATACAAGGAAGCAGAGAATGAATTTATAATCTGAAGTTTTCTAGAGTATATGATCTAAGAAAAAGTAGGCTAGAAGCAAATCTTCAAGAGAATGCTTACTTCAAGTTTGGTCAAACTGAGGAAAATATTTGGGGCATCTCCCTCAGTACCTTGGGGTACAAGGCAAGCTAATGCCAAGCTAATTGCCAATGAACTGCACTGTTAGTAACAATGAATTAGACACCACAGTTCCTTGTTGTGGGTGTGGTTTGGAATGATACACCTAAATTAAATCACTTCTCCCACTTTTGTGATAACAACAACAACAATAATAATAAATAATTGAATTAGTAACATCAATAAGAAAATAATGAATATCATAGATTTTAATCATTTATTTTCAAAATATAAAATTATACTCCATTTAATATATCCAAATTATATTCCTGAGATTATTGAGAGGGTTTATATAGATTAGACATAATTTCCAAAAGTTTCATAAAATTTGTCTTCTGCATTTTGTATTAAGGGTATTCTATGTATGGCTATTATTTGGCATATATAACAGCAACAACGATAAATACATTTGAAAGACATAATGTATGCCGGCGCCGCGGCTCACTAGGCTAATCCTCCGCCTTGGGGAACCAGCACACTGGGTTCTAGTCCCGGTCGGGGCTCCGGATTCTGTCCCGGTTGCCCCTCTTCCAGGCCAGCTCTCTGCTGTGGCCAGGGAGTGCAGTGGAGGATGGCCCAAGTGCTTGGGCCCTACACCCCATGGGAGACCAGGATAAGTACCTGGCTCCTGCCATCGGATCAGCGCGGTGCACCGGCCGCGGCGGCCATTGGAGGGTGAACCAACGGCAAAGGAAGACCTTTCTCTCTGTCTCTCTCTCTCACTGTCCACTCTGCCTGTCAAAAAAAAAAAAAAAAAAAAAAAGACATAATGTACGGAGGCTTTTCCATTGGATAGGCACCGTGGCAGGCACTTTTTAGAGTGCAGGCACATATAGGAATTAGTTTGAGAGTTTACTTAAATTCCAAGCCATTAAGTAGAAGCTGTAATTTCTTAATTCTATAAGTATTTCCTTAATTATACAATTACTTAATTTTAGAGCAGATGTAATGCTACTTCATGTAGCAGTTCACTTTACTTTGTTTGCTCAAAGTTCAATCCACTAAGTAGAACGTGGACTTCCTTAAGTCTGCAGTTGTTTCCTCTCTTAAATATCCCCAAGATGGGTTAATATGTACTTTCTTCACTGTAAAACTGAATTTAAAGCCTTCTTTCCTTTTCTTTTTTCCAGAAGTTTTTTTTTTTTTTTTTTACTTGTTACTATAACAAGTGAATAGAAGAGTTCTGTTCTCTATCTATCTGAAAATTCCCTTGGCTCAAAAGAAAGATGTATAAATAAGGATTAGCAAATTTATTCTCCTTAGAATCAACAGGCCAGCACCTCGGCTCACTAGGCTATTCCTCCACCTGTGGCGCCAGCACACCGGGTTCTAGTCCCGGTCAGGGCACCGGATTCTGTCCCAGTTGCTCCTCTTCCAGTCCAGCTCTTTGCTGTGGCCCAGGAGTGCAGTGGAGGATGGCCCAAGTCCTTGTGCCCTGCACCCGCATGGGAGACCAGGAGAAGCACCTAGCTCCTGGCTTTGGATCAGCGCCTTGCACCTGTCGCAGCGGCCATTGGAGCGTGAACCAACGTCAGAAGGAAGACCTTTCTCTCTCTCTCTCTCTCTCTCTCTCTCTCACTGTCCACTCTTCCTGTTAAAAAAAAAAGAAAATAGAAATAGATAACATAAAATAAGAGTTAGAGAAGCCCTCTCCTAAGAATTTGATACATCTTTGTAAGAATTTTTTGGAAAGCATTTGGAATGATAGCTATGATAGATTTAAGAATGAAATATATTAAGGCTGAGAAAAATGTTATAGTTGTCCACAAATTTTAATCCAATTCTTCATGGTGGTTACTAATGCCCTCCATATGATGAGTGTGCCTCTCATACATTCAGTGAATTGTATTTCATTCTGAAAGAAATCACCCATATTGTGGATGATTGAGGAGCACACACATGCTACATGACAGACATAACTTGTGCCTCAGATCTGCAACTTTGTGTACAGATAAATTGTTACTGAGTAATGTATGTCCTGTATATATTACTCTTAAACTCTTTAAATTAACTAAATACTGCCTATTTGTATTATGAAATAAGTTGAGTTTAATTTCTTGAGCAGAAAAGACAAATGCATCTTTTATTTATTGTCAGCCACATAATCATTTTATTAACAAACTTTATGTAATATGTACTAACATGCTTAAATTTTATGCTTTTAATTACCCAATCATCCCTAAAATCAAGCAATGTGGAATCAATTTACTGAGGAGAACTTAGAGATAAATCACAGTTACTATATAATTCCCTTTCCTTTCTTTTGCTGCCTAGAGCCTGAAATGAAACAATAAAATTATGGCATTTTTCTCACTGCGACTAAATTTTAATAAGAAATAATGAAATAATTTTTTTAATTTCACAGTAAGCAATGATAAGTGAGCAATCCTACTTTTTTTCAATAATAGTAAACAATTAATGCTATTATACTAAACTAAAGTGATACAACTGGAGAATGTCAATTTGCTGTGATAGACTTAAGCAATATCCTGGACAAATTAATTATTCATGAATGGCTATTACACTGAAATTCTGAGACTATCTCTCTCTGCTTTATCCAGTATTCCTCATCTTCATAATAGAAAGAGGAAATATTCAGGACTATGGATTACTGTTTCAAGAACCATTATATCATACATAGCTACATGTTTCTTAAACACTGATATTTTCCTTATCTGGCTTTCTCCCAAATTTTGCCTTCTCATAGAGGTTATAATGGACCCAAGATACAAGTAAGCAAGAACTTCATTTAATTAAATCAAACAGTTCCTTTTCCACTAATGAGTAGATCCCCATGATTGTCATCTCTGTAATGTTACTTTGATTCAAGCTTCATGTGGCTGTTTTCCATAAAAATGGACAAAATTTCATTCTTGATCAACAGACCAGAGTCTTTTATTTAGTCCTTCCCCGCCATGCTTTTTTTTTTTTTAAGATTTATTTATTTATTTGAAAGTCAAAGTTACACAGAGAAAGAAGAAAGGCAGAGAGAGATGTCTTCCATCCAATGGTTCATTCCCCAACTGGCAGCAATGGCCGGAGCTCTGCAGATCCGAAGCCAGGAGCTTTTTCCAGGACTCCCATGGGGGTTCAGGGGCCCAAGGACTTGGTCCATCTTCTACTGCTTTCCCAGGCCAGAGCAGAGAGCTGGATGGGAAGTGAAACAACAATTATTAGTATTTGTCTTATTTGTTGAGAGGTAAGGGTTCATTTTGTTCAGATATATATTTTTAAGCAATCCATTTGCAAGTGTGTAAAATATATTTGGCACTCACTTTGCTATGCACTTTCATACTTTATCTTAACTAAGCCCATTATACAAAAAAACGGAGGCTTAGAGAGGTTATGCAACTTGTACAATGTCACCCAGTCAGAGAAAGATCAAATCAGGATAGAACTAACATCTGATACTGAAAACTGCATACTATTTTTCCTATTTTGAAAAAAACATTTTAAAATAAAAATAACATAGCAATCCCACAATTGATTTTTCATGCAAAATTATTTTAGATACCATAGTTATTTTAATTCTAAAGTAATTTATGAAGATAAGATGTCATTATGTTAAATGTTTATCATTTTAGTTTTGTTTTTGAGGTATGCCTCAAGGAAATGCAGGGGTTGTGCACAAGTGTTGCGAATCCTTGGTTCTGGAGATTATGAAACAATCCTAAAGCTAACTGCTTAAGAAAGTTCCAAATACTGGATAACTGGACTCTATCCTATTGAATGAGCAAGACAGAAACCTAACTCATGATCTTGATATAAATGTAGGGAACACGTGTGCAAAGGTAGAGACATAAAACAACAAGACAGGGCCAAGGCAAAATGCTTAAATAAATGAAAAATCACAATAATGAAAATCAAACCAATTGGTAACAAAGATAAGCATCAGAGTTGTATCAGTTTATTGTTTTCATTTTTATCTAAAGCCTTTCATCACTTTAACATGTATGGGGATATTTTCATGTAATCATAACATCCAATTTCCTACCTGAATCTATGGATGTGCACATGAATATATACTCATAAACATGTTCTTTAGGAAGTACATGTGGGATATAGAATTCTAAAGCTGTTTATACTAGTAAATATCACTCAATCATCAACTAAAATGTCATTCTTTTTTAAAATTTTTATTTGACAGAGTTAGTGATAGAGACAGAGAGAAAGGTCTTCCTTCCGTTGTTCACCCCCCCAAATGGCTGCTATGGCCAGCGCTGCACCGATCAGAAGCCAGGAGCCAGATGATTCTTCCTGATCTCCCACACGGGTGTAGGCGCCCAAGCTCTTGGGCCATCCTCCACTGCCTTCCCTGGCCACAGCAAACTGGAAGAGGAGCAACCGGGACTAGAACCTGGCACCCATATGGGATGCCGGTGCCACAGGAGAATGATTAACCAAGTGAGCCATGGCACCGGCCCTTAAAATGTCATTCTTTATTTTTAGAGTAAAGTCATGGCATACAAATAGTTTTGGTTTTGCTTACAATTTCTAATAAAATGTGAAGTATCATTGCTTTATTTGCAGCAACTTACTTTGCTTCAAATAGATTTCTTACTGAATCTCATTGTTTTCTTCATTTACTTGACTTACCATACTCCTCACATTTCTCTATTTCCAGTTTAAATAAAGCTGATTATTTATTTATATACATTTCAATGTAATAAAACATTAACTGTATTTTGAAGATGATATTTGTTTTCCTTGAGTCTCTATGCTGAGAAGCGATTAACTGTCTGAGATAACTTTAAAATAGAGTTTAAATGAAAAATCTAAAAATAAAATAAAAAGTTATGTACCCCAACATGATTCCCATAGGTAAATGTAGACATTCGGATGTAACATTTGCATTTTCAATATTTCTTGTATTTTTCTTTTGTTTTGATATCACTTAATAGATCTGTAAAAATTTTATGACACCAGCTTTAAAACTGTCATCAACATAAGTTCTCAGAATTAAAGAAAATATCTCATAAATATTTAAGAAATTAAAATGAGGATATTTACAGCAATATTAAGATTCCTCAGTCTTTAAGCTAGCATCTAACAATATATAAAACATAGAAGTTCATATATAAAGTATAGTTTTGGATATCAATATAAGTTAAATAGAAAACTTCTGTACATAATTATATGGAAATATATTCTGAAGTATTTTTGAACTTCAATATACCAATGCTCTAATAATGCTTTTGGAAAATTTGACTGGCATTCGATATATTAAGTTTAATTTAGTATAAGACTGACTTGCCATCATTATTTTCTAATGAATGTTCATTTCTTATTCACTTCCTGGCATTAAATTACCTAATAAAATTTCAGTTGCACAGTATAATAAATTATAATTTGAGAAACATGTCATGTTCCTAGTTTCAAAAAAGTGATTGTTCATTGATATTTTTTCTTTTCAATGAAATTTGTTTATTCATAATTCTATGTACAAGCAGTTTTACTGTTAGTATCAGAACTGCATTTTAGTGCAGTCCAAAAATATATAAAAAATAAGTAAAAATTGATTTTGTTGAATAATTAGTTCAACAAAACATGATTTGGGGACTGAAGGTGATTTTAATCAACAGATTGAAAGATTTGGCTATTCAAGATGAATAATTCTTAGAGATCTAATATACATTTAAGATCTTTAGTTAATAATATTATGTTTTATATTTAAATATTCCCTAACAACGTATATCTTATATTGTATACTCATCACTAGTCATCATAGTAATAATTCTAGATAAGAATATAGAAGGAGACTTTTGGAGATGGTGAAGAGGTTTTGACCTACAAATAATGCATTTAGGAAATACCACTTACTGACAATTTAGCATTATTGTAGGGATGATAAAGGAAGAATAAGTGGTGCTAATCGTCCTCCTAATGCTTTGGACTCATGGAGAAGAAACAGGGTTACAGAGGAAGATGGAAAGAGCAAGGGGCAGGACAACAGTGAGAGGGACAGAGTCTATCTAAAATGAAAAGTAATAAAAATAGTATTATGCTGAGTGAATTAAGCCAGTCCCAAAGGGACAAATATCATATGTTCTCCCTGATGGGCAACAAATAAATGAGCACCAAAGGGGAAACCTGTTAAAGTGAAATGGACACAATGAGAAACAGTGACTTGATCAGCTCTTGTCCTGACTGTTGATGTACAATGTAATACTTTATCCATTTTAGTATTTTCTCTTTGTTTTGTTCTAGTACTATTGATTGAACTCTGTGATTAACACACAATTATTCTTAGGTGTTTAAATTTTAACTGAAAAGTGATCCCTGTTAAATATAAGAGTGGGAATAAGAGAGGGAGGAGATGTACAATTTGGGACATGCTCAATAGGACTTACCCCAAATGGTGGAGTTAGAAACATGCCAGGGGATTCCAATTCAATCCCATCAAGGTGGCATGAACCAATGCCATCTCACTCGTCCAGGTGATCAATTTCAGTTCACAATTGATCACACTGATAGGTTTAAGAGTCAAAGGGATCACACAAACAAGTCTAGTGTCTGCTAATACTAGCTGATAGAATCAAAAAGGGAGAGAACAATACATCATGGGAAGCGGGATACACAGTAAACTCATAGAATGGCAGATGTCCTAAAGAGCACTCTGGCCTCAGAATCAGCCCTTATGGCATTCAGATATGGCTAAAGAGCCCATGAGAGTATTTTAGGCTTGGAAAGCCAAGACACCCTGGGGAAAAAAAAAAAAAAAAGACAGACCTAAATGAAAGATCTCTGCAAGTGAGATCCCAGTGGAAAGAATGGGGCCATCAAAGAAGGAGGTACCTTTCTCTGAAGGGAGGAGAGAACTTCTACTTTGACTATGACCCTGTTGGAATAAAATCGAAGTCGGTGAACTCAAAAGGCTTCCATAGCCTTGGCAACTCATGACTAGAGCCTAGGGAGATTACCGACGCCATAAACAAGAGTGTCAAATTGTTAAGTCAACAACAGGAGTCACTGTGTACTTACTTCTCATGTGGGATCTGTCCTTAGTGTGTTGTCCAATGTGAAGTAATGCTATAACTAGTACTGAAACAGTATTTTACACTTTGTGTTTCTGTGTGGGTGCAAACTAATGAAATCTTTACTTAATATACACTGAATTGATCTTTTGTATATAAAGATAATTGAAAATGAATCTTGATATGAATGGAATGGGAGAGGGAGCGGGAGATGGGAGGGGTGTGAGTGGTAGGGAAATTATGGAGGGGGGATCCATTGTAATCCATTAACTGTACTTTTGAAATATATATTAACTAAATAAAAAATAAAAAAATAAAAAATAGTATTAACATAACTTTCATAATTTTTACAAACTGATTGAACAAATGTATTAAATGTTCACAAAATAAGTTATTGAAACAATAGTTCAGAATATCAGCCTTTGGTTAAGATTGAGTGTAAATCAACAGTTCAGAGTAAGTGACCTGTGTCTCCATGCAATTGGAAATATAGAAATATATGAAGTGGTGAAGTTAGTCAGATACAAGAAGACAAATAATATGTAGAAGCACAAAATATTATGGTTAAAAAACAGAAGAGTGTAAAATAGGAGTTACTAGGCAATCCTAAGGGAAAGACGTGAGAAGGAGGTTACAGAGCAGAGTGAGGTTGGTAAAGCACATTAAAAAAAAAAGTTAAATACAAAAAGTAGGTTTTAGTGTCCATCGCAGAGCAAGTTGATCATAGTTCTCAATAACCTATTTAATATTTTATGAAAAAATAGAAAAATTGATCGTTCAAATACAAAGAAGTGATGAAAATATGGAAATATTAATTACCCTGATTTGATCAGTACACATTGAAATATCATACTGCATCCCATAAGCATGTACAATTACTACTTCTTTATGGAAGTAATTAAAAAATGAAACTGTAGACAAATGTTGACTGATAGAGAAGTTATTTCATCAAAGAGTTGTTCTCATTCTGCTGTGTAACAGTCTTTAGGTTTGGACGGAGTGATGTGACTTTTATCCTTTGTTTTGTTTTGTAAGATTATTTGGAAGGAAGGTTTTTAGTCTTGCTCCTAAGATGCTGGTGTAAACTCAGTGGTCCAATGTTGGAGTGCCTGGGTCTACTCTTGTGTCCAGCTCCTGAATCTAGCTTCCTGGTAATGAAGAAGGCAGTTGGAATGGCTCAAGCAGCTGGGCTCCTGCCAGAGAGCTGGATTGAGTTCATAACTGTGGTCTTCAACTCCTGGCCTTCCTGGACATATGGGGCAGTGAGCTAGTAATTGAGGTTTCTACCTTTCTCTATCTCTCAAATATGGAAATTCATAGTTTTAAAAGAATACGTGTGTTTTATAACTTTTTGTTATCATATTGATTCCTAATTTTTGTGACATTGCTATTGTAGTGGATAGATCAATTTCATCATATTCAATTTCTAACAATATTTAAAAACTTATTATATTCTGTTGAGTTATGCCAGACATTTAAAGGGCCACCGACATCTCTCCCTTATAATTAACACTGTTAACAGTCAGTTCTGCTATCTATAGCCATGGAAAAACCAAATTACTCCTTTTGAAAGAGAATGTTATTATTGAAGATAAACTTTCACATTTTCCTCCAAGGATTTCTGTTTCCAGTGGTTTCTTTCCTTTATTCCTCTCTGGTAAGTCACCTGTTTTAAGTTCATTTTTGTCATTATAAGTATTCTATCTAATCTATTTTTGCCTCTTACATTGTGACTCTATAGTAATTTTCTCTGCCTTCATAGTCTTATCTTTCCCTTCTCATTATGTATTTATTATGAAATTAGGGAAGTCAAGTAGCTAGTCTTCACATGATTAATGACATGAAGTCTACTCCTCCAGATAATCTAAATAAAGTCATTTCCAACATTAAGCTCACCTTGTTTGTTTTATAAATCATAAAATATATGTATTTGGAGTAAATTTACCTCACCTTATTGCTATTGTCACTTTCCTGAGCTTTCAAAAACTTCACTTTTGACAATTAAAAAGTGTATCTCAACTCCCAAAAACAGACACTTGGCTTGCAGTTATCAAGCTAGGAAAATTCTCTGCAGGGGACATATATAACATATGTAGAACTTCTAACCCATGAAGGCTTGCTGCTGAGTTTGTCAGTGTTCCTTTAAACAGAGAACAAATGGCACAGGTATTTTTCTTATGTTTCAAAATAACCCTAGTGAAAATGTGTTCTACTCATATGACATTTGTGGGTGATAGAGTAAGATTCTGTGTGGCCCATCCAGGCAGACATATGCCAAACTTGTTGTTTTTGGAAGAGAAGGCATTCTAGATGTGCACAGCTCCTGTAATAGGGTGAGATCTCTTGTACAGTGACTACAGTTACAGTTAAACTCCTGGCCTCTGTCAATTCCCTTATCCACTCCTAAATAGAAAAGCAACAGTATTGTAATAAGCTTTTCTTGGTGAATTTTTTAGCCTTGCCCTTTTCTCTGCTTAAGGGATTATTTCCCTCAAAGCCCACACTCTGGTCTACCTATTTCAATTTTTTAAGGATAAGCCTTATTAGGAAGGTCATGAATTTATCAATCACATTCTGCTTAGAAATAAATAAACTTAATTTTGGTATTCACAGTTAGCAAGCCCCTTAGCTTAAAATCACATTCTCAAACCAAGATTTTGTCAGTAATAAAAAAAAATGTAGGGAACTTCCTCTGGTGAAATTTTATGTCCTAAGTGTCTTAAATATTCAAATCTTGGTCAGAATAATTACTCTGTTGTATAGAATAAAACCCAGTCTGATCATCTAAGCTGGATTTATTGAGGCATAGATAAGGAATGGAATATGTGGACCATAAGTTTGTTTGTTTGTTTGTTTTAATCAGTTCAAGGACTTTTGTTTGCATGCTTTTGGCATTAAAACTGGGATACTGGGATGGTTTATTCTGTTGTGTGGCTGAAGTCTAAGCTTTAAGCCAATGATATTTCAAACCTATTTTGCAATTACTGTTTATGGAACTGTCTTTCAGTAAGTATGCATAGCCCAGATTTAAGTACAGGATCTTGTGTTCTTCATGCCTAAGGCAAAGTGTGAGCAACCAGGCACATGTCTGCTTCTTTCAGGGAACCTACAGACATTCAGCTTCAGCTAGCCCTGAAAGTGGTAACAATCTGAATATTATGGGAAGAAAATGGACTGTATATCTAGTACACTTAGGTCAGAGCAGCTGTTGTTTTTTCTTTGTCTACTTTTCTATCCATGTCTATATTTTAAGGTTTATGTATGTCCCATGAAAAGTCTATAGCCTAAGTCATATTTAGATTTAAGTTATTTATGCCAGGCTAAGATAAGCAGAACGTACAGGCGGCCCAGAATTTCCTACTGTGATTTAGTGACTTAAAAATCTGTGTGCTGTACCTTGTCTCTAGAAATCAGAATTTCCAGATTCCAAGGAGGACATAGGATAATAAGATGTGCGGTTATTGAAAAAATAATGTTGAAAAAGAGTCTTAACTAAAGGACATAAATTCATGTTTTACTATGACAATTAGTTATATATTTGAGATGTTCCTCACATACAAAGAATAAAATGAGATCTTAAAGACAAGAGCTATATATAGAAATTCTCACCATCTGCAAGAGCTGACTGACAGGAAACCACAGAGATAATTCGTAGAGGACCTGGATTCAGGAAATTAAGGAAAAGCAAACTCTGAAAATATCGAAAGGAAAATCCAAAGAAATAATAATAGGTCACCAGTAAAATGCCTAAATAGCAAATTTAGAGCCATTTGAGGAAACACAGTGGAAGAGTAATATTATGCACCTAAACATTTCTTGATAAGCTTTAAGGTGACTCTTTTATTGGCAATGGCATTCACAGTAATGATTATTACACACTGATGATAGATGACTAAGAGGGAATGGAATTAGGACTTCAAGGGAAGGATCAACAAGATGAGTTATCTTTGCATAAAAATAAATGTACAAGAATGGATTATTTGATGTTTGTTAATTTAAATAATACTCATCTATCATGAATATATTGGCTTAGCATGGAATAAAAGTACAAAATAATGTTGCAGATGTTTCGACTTATTATATATATATTTTCTGTGATAGATTTAATTCTTACTTAATAAGCTTAGTTTACTAAATTTTATTAGCATTCAATATATTTTAAAGGTTTACAGAAGCATATTCTCCTTAAAAATATGTAATGCAATTGTTTTAACACTAAAGCTGATTTTTTTTTTTGCCAATGACTTAGCTTGAAGATATGCTTGTATGAAAGTAAATACTTGTAAACTTTATTGTTGACAAATTAAGAAAATTTTCTCTTTTTTCTGCTTCAGGTACATTTTAGAATAGTCTGTCCATTACTTAGCAATGCTTTGAAATTCCAGCAAAGGTTGAGACTATCATTGTCTGAATACAAAACCAAGCTAAATAAATTCTATGAAGTTGAATTTATTACCAATTTAAACGGATGATAATTATGCTAATCAGGAAGGATCACTGAGCCTAGCAAACTACAGCTCCTATATAGAGTTTTGAGATTGTGTGAAATTCTGATATAAGCAAACATAACAGAAAATTGTGGATTTTTACCAGCTATGCAAAATTGGTTGATTGGATAACACTGTGCTAGTTTATTGATCACAGTCTGCTCCTGGTGCCCCACTACAGAAATGTCTGACTGACATGATCATTGAGGCAAATTATTATTTTTGTATTCTTAAACATGCCCAATCTATATTTGAATTTTAATATTCTCATTCCTGTTGAGGAAAGGAAAGTTTTTCCTAGGATTTGAGTGATTGGAGTAATTATTTTTTTCATTTTCATGGCTTTGAGGAAACAGATTTCTGGAAAAATTATTTCTTCTTACATTTTCAACTATTGATATTTGGATTATGAGATTATAAAATCTTTGCAAGATGAACCAAACACATAATGTTACACAGAGAGTAATAGAAGAGGCAGAAATGAATGCTTTATTGGATTTTTGAACTCTACGGGCTACAAGCTCAGCTTGTTGAAAACCTGTGGATGATACATTTATGTGCAAATAAGTTTGAACATAACTAATAGCACCCTGAATTTCATTACAAGTTAAATACACAGGTGCTGAAATGACCTTTTGGGTTTATTATAAGGAATGTATTAATATGTTAGGTTATCAGGATCACTGGTAATACGTGATGATTATTATGATTCAATTTTCATTAATTCTCATGTTGTTGTGAATTTAGTACTAAGAAAGCCGATTTCTTGTACCTTGGAGATACAATTCTAAGAATATGATACTCTTAAGACTGTATGTTTCTCTTTTCTCCCCACTAGTTTAACTTTTGGAATTTCTTTTGCAACCTAATGTTTCACTGGGCTTTTCACTGTATCAGAGTTAAGTTTCAGAACAACCACATGGAACAAATGTGATTAGATTAGACAAGGGGAAAGAATAGACATTAGTTTATTTATGAGACAGGCAGATATTATTAGATATCAATTTGATAGAATGTGTTTCAGTATCAAGTTATGGGATAAGAAAGGACTATTACCAATGAAATGTTTAGAAAGCAATTCTGCATCACCTTTAGTCAGAATATGGATGTTATGGATAATGAAAATGAACTAATTTATAACAACCTAGTTGTTAGCATTTTAAAAGTAATATTACAGGACATTAACTTTTGTCTCTAAGCTTTTTTGCACAATGAGCTGAAGGCCTGTTTATTTTAATAAAAATCACCAACTATTGGGCCAGCGCTGTGGCATAGCCAGTAAGGCCACCACCAGCAGTGCTGGCATCCATTATGGGTGCTGGTTCAAGTCCTGGCTGCCCCACTTCTGACATAGCTCTCTGCTGTGGCCTGGGCAAGCAGTAGAAAATGGCTTGGACCCCTTGACCCAAGTCGTTGGGCCCTGCACCCGCATGGGAGACCCGGAAGAAGCTCCTGGCTCCTGGCTATATTCAATTAGGACTGATTCATGAAGAAATAGAAAATCTGAGTTGATGTATAATTAGCAAGAAGATAAAGTTAGTAATAAAAAAAGACTCTCCTACCAAAGAGACTAGTAAGTGCTGGCTTCTGTGGTGAATTCTGTCAAATATTTAAAGAATAAATATGATCAATGCTTATTAAATTCTTGCAAAATATTGAGGAGCAAAGAATACTCTCAAGTCATTTTTGTAAGACCATACTTACCCTGTTTTCTCTTATAAATTCTCTCATAAATTCATAGCAATGATAAAATTTAATTTATAGAGTAAGGGTATAGAAATAACTAATAATACATAAAAATAATTATACAAATGTAGATTAATAAAATTTCCAGCATCACTGCTCTTAAGCCATAGGACTCTTATTAAATAAAATGAGAGTGACTGAGACACAAGCACTGCGATGCCATGACAGTTCATGTGATAACTAAAGAGAGTTACCTTGTGCTTAGCAGAGAGCTAGTGTGTACTGCATGGACACTCACACAATGAATAATCCCCATCCTGAGCAGGATGTATTGGAAAAGCATGGATTTTCATCATACTGCTTGGAAAGTGCTCAATTTGAAACTAATGAATTGTTTATTTCTGAGTTTTCCATTTAGTTTCTTTGTGCCATGGTTGACTGCAGGGAACTGAAATGAAGGAAAGCAAAACCATTGACAAGGGGGGGCTACAGTAAATCAAAGTGCTACAATTCTATTCAATGCAACTTTTAGTTAAGTAAACAGGAAAGTTTCAATATATTACATATTTGTATACAGCAAAATACTGGCAAATTACAATTTAACATTAACCATGTGATAAAATGTTTCACAGTTTATCAACTACAAAAAAAACTATAGATAAATGTTCGAGTCCCGGCTGTTCCACTTCCAATCCAGCTCTCTGCTATGGCCTGGGAAAGCAGTAGAAGATGGCCCAAGTCCCTGGGACCTTGCACTCAAGTTGGAGACCTGGAAGAAGCTCCTAGCTCCCGCTTCAGGTGAGTGCAGCTGCAGCCATTGCAGTCAACTGGGGAGTGAACAGCGAATGTAAGACTCCTCTCTCTGCCTCTCCTTCTCTCTCTATGTAATTTGACTTTCATATAAGTAAATAAATTTTAAAAAAAAGAAACTATACCTAAAGGAAGATGAACAAAATAACAGAGGAAAACACAGTTTTATCTGCAAACACACTTCCATGTAGAAGGAAATGAGAGAACAAAATATTCCAATAAAAAATAATCAAAATTATATAAATCATCATTAAAGAAAAATATTAGTAAAAATTTAGTCATATTTTCTTTTCATAGTTTCTATTTAATTTCTCAAATATTTGTAAATGCATGATAAATGATAACTAAAAATGAATACAAATGTCAACATGTACGATTAGTGCAAACTATGCTTTTTTAAAATATATAATAGTACTTAGGTTTTTCTTTCTGTTTAAGATCATTATAATCTCAGGATTTTACTATCCGGCTATTTGGTTGAGCCACTTGGAAACATTGCAACCACAGAAATAAACACCACGGTCCGTTAAGATTCATCATTCTGAATCCATTCTTCTATCTCAGCCAAACCTGATAACTGACAGCCAGATACAGTCTCTCACTACTTTTAAAGTTTACTTTCTCCTTTTTCCAACCAATGCTTTTTAAGAGTTGTTTATCTCTCATCCATGGCAAAGTTTAAAATTGTATTATATGCAAAAATTGATTCCTTTAGATAGATGAGTACCTTTCAAAATAATGATACAAAATACACTTCTAAAAGCAATCACAATCAAGCTAAGTTTATAAAATGTAATTAAAATCAAGCTACTCTGAGTGGCTATGCAATTTTAATATTACTTTGATTTATAATTCTATTAATTTATTAGGGGAATATTAAATGTGTTAATTAGTCCTCAGGTTTGTGTCCTCGGTCTTCTTGTGTTGTACTTGTACATATATTCAGAATATAAGTTCTAACATCAGAAATGTTTTACATTTGTCTTTGGCATCTTGATGTATAGGATAGCATGGGCTCAGATTCAGTACATATGTACATGGTTCAGAATTTGTATTTGAGGACTCCTATCTCTCTGTGAAACTGTGTTTCATTAAAAATCTATGCATGGATCTCAAAAAAATTATCCTTAACTGTATTTTTCTGTGAACATCATTTGGTATCCTCATATGTATATGCACATATATGTAATAATTCCAAATTTTATAAAGGGAAATTTATAAGTAAACAAGAGAATCAATATTTTCATAATTAATATATTTATTTAGCATTTGTTTTGAAAATCATACTGGCCATGTTACTTGAGGTTTTTCAACTATGTTATTCTTTTTATGCACATGATTAAGTAACTCTATACATGGAAGCCATCATAGATATAGAAATATAATTACTGATTCAACAAATAAAAACAGAAAATAATATACAAAATTAATTCAAAATTAAAAGTAGCAATACTGCAGCAGTGGACATTTAGCATAGTGTTGTTTTTTTTTTTTTTTTTTTTTTTTTTTTTTTTTTTTTTTACAGGCAGAGTGGATAGTGAGAGAGAGAGAGACAGAGAGAAAGGGCTTCCTTTCGCCATTGGTTCACCCTCCAATGGCTGCCATGGCCAGCACGCTGCAGCCGACACACGGCGATGATCTGAAGGCAGGAGCCAGGTGCTTCTCCTGGTCTCCCATGGGGTGCAGGGCCCAAGCACTTGGGCCATCCTCCACTGTACTCTCTGGCCACAGTTAGAGCTGGCCTGGAAGAGGGGCAACTGGGACAGAATCCGGCGCCCCGACCGGGACTAGAACCTGGTGTGCCGGTGCCGCAAGGTGGAGGATTAGCCTAGTGAGCCGCGGTGCCGGCAAGTATAGTGATTAAGACATCATTTTAGACATTTCTGTCCCATATTGGAACTCCTGTGTTCTATTTCTGTCTCTAGTTCATAATCCTGGCTTCCTACTAATGTAGAACCTAGGAGGCAGTGGTGATGTCTCAATATTTGGATTCGTTCCTTCCACTTCGGAGATCTGGATTTAGTTTATGACTCTCAGCTTCAGCCCCAGGTCAAGACTCAGCCTTAGCAATGGCAGGTATTTGGGAAGTGACTGTGCACATGAGAATTTCTCTTTCTACCTCTCTCTCTCTCTCTCTCATTTTCTCCCCCAGTCTCTTTCTCTGTCTAATAAATAAGCTCATTTTTTCAGAGATAAAGGATTTATTCCTGATACCGTCACAAGCAATATGAGCATGTTTGTGTCATTTCTCGGGATCCTCCAAGTCCTACTCTGGTGATGTAGATGGCTGAGGTAAATGCTTGAATATGTATTGAGTTGTATTACAGGATAGGAAGACTAAGTTTGGAGGAATTCACACTTTTAAAATGAGGGTCCAGTAAACTTACTCTTTGTTTCAGCTGGAGAAAGGATCTCATCCTACAAGTTGTTCTCTACAATGTAATTCAGAGAAATTGTCAGAAATGGAGACCTGTGAGGGTTTGTTTGGCATACAGGGCAGCAATATTCATGAATCCAAGGTTGTTTGACTTTCTTTCTAATTACATTACAGGTTTTAGCAAATGCATTAATAATGTTAGGTAACATTTCCTGGAAGAAAAGTAAAAGAGATACCACTATGTTGCAGATAACAACATACATACAGATTGAAATAACTGAGATATATAATTCTGCCCTTGATAACATAATATTGCAATTTTACAGATAGATTTTCTTTAGACAATTACTGATTTTACATTTTCTGCAGGTTTTCATTATTGTCTTGATATATAGCTAAAATATTTCAGTTCACTCCAAGAGTCTAATTTAGGGTTTATTCTATTTGTGCTAAAGTTTCTCTATGTGAATATTTAAAAGTGTGTGTATTGTCTATATTGTCCATATAGTGTGTGTATAATGTCTATATTGTCCATGTATTGTGAATATTAAGACAGATAGAAAATGGTTGGCCATGGTAGACAATTATCCAAGCTGATTGATGGGATGATAGGGAGTAATTTTGTTACTCTTTCTGCTTTATAAGTTTGACATTCTCCATACCAGATTCCATATTAGAATGAGGAGTTAAATCAAGACTTGAAACCAAGACTCTGTGCCAGATGCCTGCCCCTAGAGGAGTATTACTGATAGAAGGACCCAGTGGAAAGACCTGATGTTCAAACAATCAAGATGCTCGAATGAGAAGTAGTCTGGCATGGTAGAAGCAAAAGGAGTATGCGAAAAGATCTCAAGGTGATCACAAAGATTGTTTAGACATCTAGAAGAAACTTGAGTTATTATTCAAAGTGTGAAGGAAAAGGTGGTGAGCTTTTAAGAGTTGAGCTAAATAAATACATATTTTAAATATCAACTGTAATGTTGTGGACAATGTAGAAGAACATGACTCTTAAAGAGACAATAGCAAGTTGTTTTGTTGAGCAGTGGCCCAAGTGAGAAATAACAAAGGCTTGGACCAAAGTGGTATTGGTAGGGGAGATAAGAAAAATTGAGAAGCAGTATGCAAATTGTATATAGAGCTGATGGAATTTAACTTGAATGGCATGGAATACATGCAGCAAAGTTAAGAATTAGAGATAGCATAAAAATTTGGGGTCTAAGTGGCCCATTTATTGAAGTTAACATTTACAGAGTTGGAGAAACTTCCTAAAAAGATTTTTGGCCATGCTAGATCTATGTAATTCAAGAGATCTTGAGAAATTAGGACCAGAGATACTGTTGAGAATGGCAATTATCATTCATGCAGTCTTTGAACCCCCCCGGGCTGCAAATGAACATGTTTGTGCTGAAATACTGCCTTTCCAGCAGGTGGAGTTCAGATTGCCTGTGCTGGACCTGTCAGCTTGTGTGGAAATGTCTTTCTCTGTTTCAGAATTGATGTACATCCTTATGTGATGCATAAACAAGTGTCATATGGCACCTCTATTCTCTATGGGGAGGGTATGGCAGCCTTTTACTGCAGGGATAATAGGGACACTTGCAGACCAGTTGTCTTGCATTGGCTATTAGAGATAACCTGTTACCTGTCTGGGACTGACACCCTCTACTGGGACAGCTTTGGTTTTGAATCTTCTCTATGCAAGTTATGTCTTGTTCCATCCAGTGTATGATTGCATTATTGTTTTCTTAGCTCAATACCAAGATGTAGAAGATAAAGGGCTCAGACTTCCATTTCTGTGACAAGTAACAACTCTCACTTTCTAGAGATATGCAAATATGGAATGAATCATCTTTGTCTAGATGAGATTTAAAGTTTGTTTTTTTTTTTTTTTTTTTTTTTTTTTTTTTTTTTTTTTTTCTGGAGTGAATAGACCTGGAAAGTGAGTCTTGGAGAAGATGATTAAGTTTTAGGGCACAACAATGGGGATTCCAAACTAGAGTTTTCTTGCAGAGAAGCCTAGGAAGAATGTGGAAACCAAAGAGAATGCCATTTGCTGAAAGACAGACATTTTTATTGTTTCATATTTTCCTGTCTTCCTGAAAAACATTAAGTAACTTCATGCATATATGTACATACAGATTTTCTTGATACTAAAAAAGTAGAGGATCTTAAATTTTAGGAAACAGTTCTGCAAGTGACAAAGTTATACATTTGCTTATTTATTTTTAATAGTTATTTGACTTATTTAAAAGAGTAACATGGTTGGGTGAGGGAGAGAGAAACACATAAAGACAGAAGGAAAGAACGAGAGAGGTGTGGGGAGCAACTCGGACTAGACTGTTACTCTAATTAAGACTTATTTTATGCATCTGCTCTCCCACAATATGGCACTGAGAGAGGAGGAAACAGCTTCTACACAGCTGCCTCCAGTTCAACCAATAAACAGCAGGACCTGCTCCTGATTGGAGGAGAGCAGCGTACTCGGCGTGTGGGTAGCAGAGTTGGGATTGGTGGAAGAGGACTATAAAGGAGGAGAGAGACAACATGCACCAGGAACATCTATCTGAAGGAACACCTGTGCAGCCCCCGAGAGAGCCGGCCGGCAGTGTGCTGCTCCCCTGCGGAAATGGGGAAAGTGGCAGGGGGAACCGCCCTGACGGTAGCCAACCTGGGAAGAACCAGCAGCAAAACCCGGGAAGGGCCGAGCAGACGAAAGAACAGCGCAGGGTCCTGTGTCGTTCCTCCACGAAGAGGGGGAGCGACAAGAGGGAGAGAAAGAGAGAGAGAATGAACGTCTTCTATCTAGTGTTTAATTCTTAAATACAAGCAACAGAGCAACTACAAGGGAAGGTCAGGCCAAAGCCAGGAGCAGGAAGCCAATCCTGGTCAAAGTGTGGGTAGTAGGGATCCAAGCACTTGGATCATCGTCTGGTGCCTCCCAGGTGTGCATTAACAGGAAGTATAGGGGATTAATCCACAACCCAGACATTGCATAATTGGTTGTGGGAATCCCAATTGCTCCACAATACCCACACAAGAAGCTATGCATTTATTTAAATTCAATAGATTTATAAGTTTAATGCATTTTATAGAGTAGCAAAAAGAAAGAACTCAGCTGGGGCTGGTGCTGCTGCTTGGCAGGTAAAGCCTCTGCCTGAAGTGCCGGCATCTCATATGAGTGGCAGTTCAAGTCCCAGCTTCTTCATTTCTGATCCAGCTCTCTGCTATGGCCTGAGAAAGCAGTAGATGATGGCCCATGTCCTTGGGCCCCTGCCGGTACACTGAGGATCTGAAAAAACTCCTGGCTCCAGTTCAACTCAACTCCAGCCATACTGGCCATTTGAGGAGTTAACTGGTGGATGGAAGATCTCTCTCTCTCTCTCTGCTTCTGCCTCTCTGTAACTCTGCCTTTCAAATAAATAAACCTTAAAAAAAGAAAAACACAAACAAACAAACAAAAAAACTTCTTCCTTAACTGAGTATTTATCAGGCATTAGAATACAAGGGATTCTTTTTTTTTTTTTAACTTTTATTTAATGAATATAAATTTCCAAAGTACGGCTTATGGATTACAATGGCTTCCCCCCCATAACGTCCCTCCCACCCGCACCTTCCCCTTTCCCACTCCCTCTCCCCTTCCATTCACATCAACATTCATTTTCGATTCTCTTAATATACAGAAGATCAGTTTAGCATACATTAAGTAAAGATTTCAACAGTTTGCTCCCACACAGAAACATAAAGTGAAAAATAATAGATGATTTTTTAAATGATGATGAAATTACATCAGACCTATTGTCATGTTTAATCCCAGTGAGAATCAAGTTAGGAATTGATAATTTCTTCTTCTTTTTTTTTTTTTTTTTACAAAAGATCAGTTTAGTATACATTAAGTAAAGATTTCAACAGTTTGCACCCCCATAGAAACGCAAAGTGAAATATACTGTTTGAGTACTCGTTATAGCATTAAATCTCAATGTACAGCACATTAAGGACAAAGATCCTACATGAGGAGTAAGTGCACAGTGACTCCTGTTGTTGACTTTACAAATTGACACTCCTGTTTATGGCATCAGTAATCTCCCTATGCACCAGTCATGAGTTTCCAAGGCTATGGAAGCCTTTTGAGTTCTCCGACTCTTATCTTGTTTAGACAAGGTGATAGTCACAGTGGAGGTTCTCTCCTCCCTTCAGAGAAAGGTACCTCCTTCTTTGAAGACCTGTTCTTTCCACTGGGATCTCACTCACAGAGATCTTTCATTTAGGTTTGTTTTTTTTTTTTTTTTTTTTTTTTTTTTTTTTTTTTTTTGCCAGAATGTCTTGGCTTTCCATGCCTGAAATACTCTCATGGGCTTTTCAGCCAGATCTGCATGCCTTAATGGCTGATTCTGAGGCCAGAGTGCTGTTTAGGACATCCGCCATTCTATGAGTCTGCTGAGTATCTCACTTCCCATGTTGGATCACTCTCCCCTTTATTTATTCTATCGATTAGTATTAGCAGGTACTAGACTTGTTTATGTGCTCCCTTTGACTCTTAGTCCTTTCATTATGATCAATTGTGAACTGAAATTGATCACTTGGACTAGTGAGATGGCATTGGTACATGCCACCTTGATGGGATTGAATTGGAGTCCCCTGGTATGTTTCTAACTCGACCATTTGGGGCAAGTCAGCTTGAGCATGTCCCAAATTGTACATCTCTCCCCTCTCTTATTCCCACTCTTATGTTTAACAGGGATCACATTTCAGTTAAATTTCAACACTTAAGAATAACTGTGTATTAATTACAGAATTAAAGCAGTCATATTAAGTAGAACAGACAAAAAAAAAACTACTAAGAGGGATAATGTATTAAGTTGTTCATTAACAGTCAGGGCTATGCTGAAAAAATAGAGAGGGAGAGGGAGGGAGACAAAGAGAGAGAGATAGAGAGAGAGGGAGAGAGAGAGAAAGGGAGGGAGGGAGGGAGGGAGGGAGGGAGAGAGGAAGGAAGGAAGGAGGGAAGACAGGGAGGAAGGAAGGAAGGAAGGAAGGAAGGAAGGAAGGAAGGAAGGAAGGAAGGGAGGGAAAGAAAGAGGTTTAGTTGTTAGGGTTAGGAGACATTATTACAGTTTGAGGATTTACTAACTTTGTTCATGACATTCACATGATTTGTCCTCTCATTTTATTCTTAGCCTGATCCATGATATCTGATGGAAAACTTATGTTTATTTGGACTTTCTCTTATCTGCCTCTTCTGACACAATCTTTAATTTAGTTTATTTAGAATTACTCTCTCTCAAAACCCATTAGTTATCAACATTGCTTCAAGGCTGGGTCAGTAAAAATTGGCCTTTTCTGTAATCTAGGATGGGTTTAAATATATTGAATAACATGTTACTTATTAATATAACAAACACATAAATTTATTTGATGATGAGTAACACAGTATTGAAATTAGGGAGAGAATTAAAAAAATCCTGAGAAACTATTCCTAATTACCAAGTTTGAATGACCTGCACTTTGGGTGATACTCACTAGTTATCTTTTATGTAATTATTGTGGAATCTGTGATGATTAAGATGTGCTGTATATTGTTTGATGTCCAAAATATATGAGAAAATGGTGAAATAAATAATCGAGTATATAAGATGTAAGAACAAAGCACTGTTTTTCATCATGCTATTTCTATGATTGTTTTCCTGAGAAACCTGTCTTAATATATTTAACGTGGTTTTCATAACCCAAAAGAAGAATAAAATTAAACAAATTTTAATTGACATATAATTAAATTAAATTTAATAGTCTTCAAAATTGTCTGCAGAGAAATAAGAAAACAAAGCCTGTAGAGTCTAAAATACATCAAAAATAGTATTTTATTTTAATAAAATTTACAAAAAAAATTTTATTTTAGGCGCATACTTTGATATCAGCTAATAATAAGCTAAATCCCTGTAAAATTCTATTTCAATTTGATTGGAGAAAGAGTGACTTGCTTCTAATGAAGTATATATTTCTTGGTGGTAGGTCATTGCCATACAGTACCATTTGCAGATACAATAACAATGTCTTAAACCTTTCTTAAAATTGTCCCTTTTATTTTTATGTTTCTACTTTACAAATCATATAAAGTACACCTGAGTTCATTCTAATATCTTTTGTTATTGAGAACATAATATGCTTTTCTTCTACCTATGAGAGCTCTGAGAAAGCTATTACTGAACTGTGCTAACTTTACTGTAATAGAAAAACCCATAAAGCAAAATAAAGGAAATAAGAAAATAGAATATATGTAAGTGATTTAAGTGTATAATAATATTCCTTTGAAATATTACATGCATTTAAAGTATGTTGTTTTGATTTTATTGCCTAATATCAGAAAACGTGTCTCCTCAAAGTGTGAGCTAACTGCTTTTCACAGAAATAGAAAACAATGCACACAAATGCACAAATGGAAAATTAAGTAAAAAGAAAATTAAGTGAAACTTATTAATGCTTAATGTATGGAGGTTCCAATGAATTAGTGGGGTTATGTGCTAATTTGAATATCAGTCACTTGGGGCAAGCATTTAGCTGGAAATTTGTGACACTGGTTAGGACACTTGCATCCAACATCAGAGTCCCACCTCTGTTCTGGATTTCAGTTTTCTGCTACTTTGCATGAAAGAAGCAGTTAATGGCTGAAGTCTTGGGTCAATGACACCCACAAGGGAGATGTGGATTGAGTTCTCAACTCCCAACTTCATTCAGACCCAGCCCAGTACGCTGTGGGCATTTGGGGAGTCATCCAGTGGATGAGAATTCTCTGTCTCTGTCACCATCTCTATCATTCTGCTTTTGTCTTTAATAAGCAGTTCTATTATTCAGGTCATACAATATTTTATTCTGGTTTATTATCTGGTATGCCTCTCCCTCCAGATAAAATATCTAGACAAAGCTACATAAACTGAAGTAAGCAGACAAAATACTTAGGCAGAATAAATAAAGTTATAAAGTAAATACATCTTAATTATTTTTAAAAGAAAATTTTAAAATGTCTTTTTAAAGAGAATGGTGGTCCTGAAAATTAAAGATGATATAAAAGTGGCGATGTATTTGTAACAATTGTAAAAACAGACTGTGAGTTCCCAAAACAGAAGTTTTACCCATGTGAAGAAACCAAGCAGAAGTGATTCTCATAGAGCAGTATCAATACGACTTTTTTTTTTTTTTTTTGGACAGGCAGAGTTAGACAGTGAGAGAGAGAGACAGAGAGACAGAGAGAAAGGTCTTCCTTTTTCCGTTGATTCAACCCCCCAAAGGTCGCTATGGCCGATGCATTGCGGCCAGCATGCTGCGCTGATCCAAAGCCAGGAGCCAGGTGCTTTCTCCTGGTCTCTCATGCGAGTGCAGGGCCCAAGGACCTGGGCCATCGTCCACTGCCCTCCTGGGCCACAGCAAAGAGCTGGACTGGAAGAGGAGCAACTGCGACAGAATCCAGCGCCCCAACCGGGACTAGAACCTGTTGTGCCCGTGCCGCAGGCGGAGTATTAGCCTAGTGAGTGCAGCACCAGCCTCAATACTACTTTTAATATTTTAATATTTTGTCCTTAGGTAAAGTGAAAAAGATCAATTTGAGACTCTGATATGATTTTAAGCATTAATATATATATATAAATTATTCACATTTCTGCAGTAATACTATATATTTATCAAAAATGTACTTATAAATTAGTCATTAAAATGAGAATGGAAAAATTTGTGCAATTATTTTATATTTCTTAATATTAATTGTTGTAATCTGATTTGAAGAACATAATATTATTTCAGAAAAAATATATATATACAACTGTGATACAATTAATTAAAATCTATTATAACTTCAATTAGTTTGATAGCTATTTTTAAAGGCTATCAGAGCTAAAAAGAATAATCACACAAATATAAGTGCATTTATGAATATTGCACACTTATACAAACATTCATTTTCAACATACTATGTACATATGCCATTCTATTGTTTTGAAAGCAGCTCAACTCTATTTTTAAAGTCTATTTTAGGTTAAAGGTACATATTTGTTTACTATTAAAATTATCTGCTAGACAGCATCTATTGGCAGTGAGTTATTATCACTAAAGATGTCAGCATATTTGAAAATGTCTTTCTGTAAATGAAAAATCACTCACCTTTAAGTTCAAGATGATATATCCAGCGAACTTCTCAGCAATAGAAAAGCT